>NC_141144.1:153379419-153999131 GCF_053477565.2 Lygodium microphyllum | reverse complement strand
TTTAGGGCTGTTCCTATGCAGTCCATAGAGCAGAGGGCTGAGGATATTCAGCCAATGGAGTGTAGAATTGCTGATTTACAGCAAGATTTGAGTAATGCAGAGGATCATAATGAAGCCAAGGTTGACACAAAATACAAGACTGTGGATAAGAAGGTGAAGCCAGTAGCTGTACCGCTTCCACCTGACAGTGATCAGCAAATAGAGAGGGCTGCCAAACAGCCAATTTTGAGGAATCCGGAGCATATAGGCCATAAATTTTCAGTAGAGACTCTTGCTGATTTGAAAATTGGAAATGGTGATTTCTTGCTACCCACAGAGAAGCAATGCTTTCAGGAGATGCTTGAGTGACATGGAAGGGGGTTTGCTTTTTTCCCGCATGGGATTGGATGTGTGAATCCAGATATTGTTGCTCCTATGGTGATCTTTACTATTCCTCATATTCCATGGAACCTCCGACCTATTCCAGTGCCTAAGGCACACCTATCAAAGATGATTGATTTGTTGAATGAGAAAATCAGGATGGGAATTCTTGAGCCTTCATCTACACCATACTCAAACAGGTGGTTTACAGTTCCAAAGAAGAATGGTACTCTCCGATTTATACAGGACATGTAGCCAGTAAACAGAGTTACTATCAGGAATGTTGGTATAGGTCCAGTTGTGGATGAGTCTGTAGAAGCATTTGCTAGACGTGCCATCTATTCTTTAGGTGATTTGTATTCGGGATATGATCAGTTTCAGTTGGCTTTGGAAAGCAGGGACATAACCACCATGAGAACTCCTATTGGGCTTGTCAGGATGTGTACCTTGCCTCAAGGTGCCACTAATTCTATTGCGCATAAGATGAATGCCATGCATAAGGTTCTTCGTGATTACATACCTCAGCTTACCATGCCTTTCTTGGATGATGTGCCCATTAAGGGGTGTGCAGAAGAAGGGAAGAATGAGAGTTTAAATGAGCAGGGATGCAGATACTTTATGGCTGATCATATTTCAGCTTGTGAGAATATTTTGGCCAGGTTAGAAGAAGTGAACTTGACACTATCAGGGCAAAAATCTATTTTTGGAGTGAATGAGGTTGTCATTGTTGGACATATGTGTGGATATTATGGCAGGAAACCCTCACCTGATAAGGTGGATGCTATAGGCAAGATTACGGAGTATTGTTCTACCATTTCAGAGGTACGGAGATCCATTGGAGCTTGTGTGTTTTATATGATTTGGATACCTCATTTTGCACACATAGTAGATTGTTTATATCAACTGCTTCGAAAGGGGAAAATTTTCTATTGGGATGAGAGTCACACTAGAGCCATGCGAAAATTGAAGTTATTGCAGATTGCTCCTACTCTCAGGAAAGTGAATTATAATTGCGGAAGGCCTATTGTATTGATAGTTGATACTAGTCAAATTGGCATAGGTTGGGCTGTGGGTCAAGATGATGCAGATGGAAATAGGTATGCTATTCGGTTTGGGGCAAAAGTCCTAAATGAGAGTGAGAGGAGATATCCGCAAATCAAGAGGGAGTTATTGGGAATTGTTACGGCTATCAAATGTGACAAGGAGTACTTTATTGGAGCTTCAGTTGTGGTAGAGATAGATTGCTTGCCATTGATAGGTATGATTACGAGTTGTTCTACTCCAGATATAGCTATGCTGAGATGGATTGCATACATCAAGTCATTAAATCTGGAATTTAAACACATAGCTGGGAAGGATAATCCGGTGGCAGATATGTTGTTTAGAGCCAGATATGATGATGAGGAAATACTACTTGCAGAAGAGGAGGATGCAGAAATTTCAGCCGCTATGGTTGATCATGTTTGTCATGTCTATGATATTGTGGCTTTCATAGAAGAACTCTATGTTGAAGATTGGTTGCAGATTGGCAAGTACCTTAGTACACTAAGCAAAAGAGATGAATGGACAGATGAAGAGTTCAAGAAGATCAGAAGGAAAGCCTATGGTTATTTTCTCAAGGACGGATCTCTTTGGAAGCATCCGAAGAAAAGAGATGGATTACCTTTGCGGGTTGTCTGTGATAGAGAGACACAGTTACAGGTGATGAGGGTGTTTCATGAGAGTCCTTGGGCTGGTCATAGAGGAGTGTGGGCTACTTATGAGAAAATCAAGGAGAAATATTGGTGGAAAGGCATTTATAGAGATGTTTCTCACTTTGTAGAGACTTGCAGGGACTGCCAGATGTATTCGGTAGTGCGTCATCGAGATGAGCTTCATCCGACCTATCCGCTATGCATTCATTATAAGTGGGTAGTTGACTTGGTTACTATGCCTATGGGTCTATGGCGGATGAGATATATTGTTTTGGCTAGAGAGGATCTTACTAATCATGTTGAGGGCAGGTCTTTGAGAACGAAGACCACTAGTGCAGTGTGTAAGTTCTTATTGGAAGAAATTTTCTACAGGTATGGCTATGTGGGTAAGATCACTACGGATCGCAGTGAATTGGATGCAGATGAAGCTAGGGAGTTTTTCTCTCAACTAGGAATCAAGTTGGCTCTAACCACAGCATACAATCCAGAGGGAAATGGAAAGAGTGAAAGAGGGCATCCGTCGATAGTGAAAGCATTAGCTAAAGCATGTAGAGGACGGATTGGTGAATGGCCAAGACTTCTACCATTTGCTTTGTGGGCTGATCGTACGACTCACAGTGTTACCACATGATATATGCCCGCAGAGTTGATGTATGGTCAGAAACCGGTTATGCCGATTGAGACTTGTGCTTTGACTTGGTCAGTTTTACCTTGGCAGGAGGATTTGACGAGAGAATAGCTCTTAGCTCTTCGGATTCAGCAGTTGGAGAGAAGACCAGAGGATATTCAGCTAGCTATTGACAGGTTGAAGGTTGCTAGACTAAGAAATAAGGACAAGTTTGACAGCAGGCATCGCTTGCGGCCTAGAGCAATAGAAGAGGGAGACTGGGTATTAGTCTTTGATAGCAGCCTTGAAAATCAGCATATTGCACTTCGAAAGATGGTGAAAAGATGGTTTGGGCCGTACATAGTCAGACATGTCTTTGATAATGCAACATATGAGTTGACAGAATTGGATGGGACAGTGCTTAGAGTGCCTATTGTAGGAAAAAGAATCAATATTTTCAAGAAAAGAGATGATGAAGATTATGCATTGGAAGAATTTGCAAGAGAAGAGCAACGAGAAGAAACTTCAATGGAAGAGACAGATGATATGACAAATAATTTTGCTGATATACCGGAAATGCACAATGAAGAGATTGATCTGTTTGTGGATTTTGATGATGATGACCATGGGTAGTTGGCCCATCCGGAGGATGCACAGGATTAGAGGGTGTGGATGTTGTATTGCTGCGCATTCGAGGTGTGAAATCCACCCAAAAGTTGTGTGTGTGGGATTTGATACTTTGTACATATTTAGTTGTTGTGTTTATACTTTTGTTCTGCGTGGGCAGTATAGTGAAGAGGGTTTGGAGCAAGAGGAACTTATCTATAATGCTCTAGTTGGCATGTCTTGCCAAGTGGTCAGTCAACCTAGACGAGGAGGTTTTGATCAACAGCTCACAGGAGCTTTGGGAGATGTGGCTGAGACTAACATAGATTCTAAGATTTGTTATATATATGGTGCTTTGATATTCGTAGGTGTGGTTGGTGGAGTTCTTTCTGAAGCTCAATATTTTCAGAATGTCATGCATGTTAGCTTCCGCATTAGATCTTCTATGATTGTTGTTGTATTCCATAAAACATTGTGGTTGACTCATGAGGGAAAGAAGAAATTTGCTTCTGGCCGTATCATTAACCTGATTACTTCAGATGTTGAAGCTCTTCAAGTATTCTTTTAGTTGGATGACACCACTAATGAAGCTAGGCTACAAGAAACCCTTGGTGGATTCAGACATTTGGCATTTGGATACATGGGATCAAACATAAACACTCTAATGACCCCATTAAGGGAGATTGTTGATACAATACAGGACAATGTTACAAAGCTCGAAGATGATCTCAAGGTCAGGGTTGCTGAATACAACAATGTCAAAAGTCAGCTGAATGCAATACTTCAAAAACAAACTGGAAGTCTGGCCGTTTGTGACATATCTTCTGTGATAAAGCCTGAAGACATTATCATTACTGAAAATTTAACTACACTACTGGTGGTGATTCCTAAGTACTCGCAAAAGGAGTGGTTGTCAAGCTACGAGACTCTCTCACAATTTGTGGTACCACTTTGCAGATTGGGTCCTTCAAGAGGTTCATTTACATACAACAGTGCTAGTGGACAGTCTGCTCATTGGGACAATGCACATCCAACTGGAATCTTACAACCACCTCCTATAAGACGTGAAGTGCCAAAATTGGCACCTGTTGTTGTCCATCGTGTACATGTGGAACCCCTGTCAGGTTTAATATTTACTAAGGATTTGATCCTAACAGTTTTCCATGAAGGGCATGTCAAAATTTGGGAGAAGGCCACTTTTCTAAGGCTATTGTGGGAGGAGCTTAAGGAGAAAAAAGAGAATCAGTTGTTTTTTTTGGGTCCTTTCGATCGGTCAGGGATTTGGGGAGGAACCCGATGTGCAGACTTCAGGCGTAGAAGAAAGAGAAGACAACGACGAAACTAGCATGGCTCAAGGACATAATCGGGGGAGGAGTCAAGGAGCAGAGGGAGTCAAGGCTTGCAACTAAGAGGACAAGACGGCTTCTTTGGCTTCCCGGTGAAAATTTTGGATGTGGGTCGTCCAGAGAGCATGGCCCAGTTTCTCTAAGTGCATTCGGAGTTCATGCTGTCGATGCGGAATAATGTGCAAGGATCTTCTTCAAGAATTCGTAGGAGCACAAAACGGGAGACATCGTTACTTCAGATTTGGAAAAGAACATGCTTATTTACCACACTCAGAATAACAGTACACGCATTGAAGGCTTTGAGATAACGACAGAGAAAAAGATGACTAGTGGAAGAACATAGGAGAAGTTTTCCAAATTGTAGAACCAGGGGCCACGATTAATCAAACTGACAGATTGTTTTTGCTTGTGAGGCTGGATGATGGTGTAGGATTTATGGCTGTGACACTATTGTCCATGCAATTTGCCTATGTATGAGGCATAACAAGCCCTGCACAGAGACCTTACTGCTCGAAGAAATGCATGTTCCAAGGGACATCAATCTGTCTATTCTACAAATCTTCTCAGAGACAAAAGATCTGGGAACGGCATGATAAGCGCATTTCCTGGTAGTCGGCATCGGATTGGATTCAGTAACATTAATCTGTAACTACCTTATTCGACTGAATGCATCTTTTGATAGCTTGCCTTAAGCAAATCAAGCCTTTGACAAGACTTTGAAACCCAGTATCTACACATGGAATGCTTAAATCTCTTGCCACCATTAGGAAGAAACTAAATGCCCTGTAGCATCAACCTGTGAACATAGTTTTGACCGTGCAAGAGCTGTGTATACCTATGCAAAATTGCACCAGATCTGGTTGGCTGTTACAGAAATTTTATCTATTCAAGAGAGTTACTATTTATATGATATGAGTATTCATCAAGTTGTTTATTGGAGATGCTCCCATTCAGATGTAGCTGAATGTATGTCACATATTATCTAAAATTGAGCTTTCAAATTGAATCTGATCTCACTAGATTGACCTTCTATCCTGAAATTATTCAAAGTCCTCTGTGGTCGCGACTTTTCTTTTGAAACCCTTCGACAGCGTTTTGTTAATTTAGTGTGTACATGGGTGATTCCATAGCAGGTGATTTCACAAAATACATATTTAAATTAATAAATTTTTATGAGTTTAGAGTGCACACTCGTGATAAATTAAGGTTAGGATTGATTTCTAACCAATTTATTTATGTAGTTGAAGACTGCTAGGTATTCACTTTTGTCGATTTAATTGTATTATTTTACTAATGATTGTGAATGCTTTAGTTGATGTGTAGAGATAGCAACGGTGGCAATGGAAAGCATTGGAGGATAGCATGTATTCAAATTATTGTCAATATTTTGATGGGCGCATACCTTAGGCATGGTGCCTATATTTTGTCGTGCTTATTTATCAAGGCACTTATTATTTTTGTATGCGCATGGGCGCACGATTTAGATATTTGTATTTGGACATTGTATTTGGGTACGCCTAACTTCTTGGGCGCCCATTAGCTTTAATTTCCTATTTGGCACAAAAGCAAACTCAAAAGCTAAAGCGTGCTATTTTGTAATTTGGGCTATTATTTGAGCTTGAAGATGATTAATACATAAAATACATGCTTTGTGGAGCGCTCACACAAGGCATGGGGGGAGATTGCACCCAATTGGTCTCTTCTTCATGTCGTGCAAGCTTTCTACATTGATTTGTGTGCAAAAAGTAGAGTTCTTTTGTTCTTGGGGACCTTCTGATGCTCACTATAAGCGCTTACGGCATCCGATCTGTGCACCAGTGGTATCAGAGAGAAGCTGAGATCGAGAGCTTCCAATTACTTACCATCTTGCACGAAGGCGGAGCTCCTGAAACAATCGAGCTCTACAGTCAATTTCATCATAAACGGTCGATACGGGTGTGCTCCGGGCAGTCAAGAACCCCCTTCTGCACTCTCTGATCATGAAGGACCGGCCTGAGGAGGCAGAGAACCACGTGGATAACTCCTACTTCAAGTCATTTTTCAATAGAGAACAGTAAGCTCTTCTTCCATATCCAAAAGCTTAAAAGCTTAAAGTCAAAGTTTAGTATTAAGCTTTAAAAAAGCTTCATCCAATAAATTCGATGTGATTGGTGGCAAGAGAACGTCCTAAACGGCGCTGATTTCGTCACCAACATATTGACGTCCTCAAAAATCACACGACTGGTTAAATTCACTAAAGCTCATAAGCTACTAAGTTACTCCAAGTTCTCCAAGTCCTGAAAGTCATTGAGGTTCAAAACAGACTTATCCAACTACTCCCATAAAGGTTGTTCACATGCAGAAGTACAAAATCACAGAATTGCTCTCTAGTAGACCCTGTTCCTATTTGCAAACTTGCTGAACCAGTTTCAGCAAACGCAGAAGGTCATATGTAGGTCATACAAAGATTATACGCAACTTCTACGAAGACAACGAATACCGCAATTGCAAAAGAGGAAGACTATAAAAGCCAAACAAAATATATAAGCCTTGTATACCCGACTTTGAACTACGCTCATCCCGCTAATTAGATTTCGAGAGTGTGAGGTCTTTTGGATTTTACAGGATGACGAAACAAAACATGGACGATTTTATGGCTGAAGGTGATTTACCCGAACCAACGATGAAATAAAAATTGGATTTGATTATGATATAGCTTGATGAAGAACGAAGAGCCCAACAAGCTTTGCAAGTCCAATTGGCCAATCTGCAAAAACCTACTACCAACAAAGATGGACCGCAACCCGAAGATCTTGTATGACGTACCATCGATGCGACGCTTGAAGCTCAATCCATCCGCAAAGAAACAAAGATAAGTAAAAGAAACTTCAAATTTTATACTTTCAATGGACCTCGAGATGGAAAGACTGTACTTGCATTTATCAGTCAGTTTGATGATTACTTTCATGAAGAGACATATGTTGAGAAAGAAAAAATTAAATGTGTCACTAATCATTTAGTCGATCGAGCATCTATATGGTGGACTGTGGTTTGCAAGAGCATTGATTGTCCCACTACCTGGGAGAGTTTCCAAAATAAGTTTTTGTAGAATTTTCTTCCTCCTCAATTACATGAAAAAGCCATAAAGTAATGGGATCTTCTACAGCAAAGAGATCGTGAACCTATTTCCCAATACATTGAACGTTTTTGGAATGCCCTACTGCAACTACACATGCTCGCAGATATACCTGAAGCGACTCACAAATGTAAGTTTATGTCTGGTCTACTTGGACATTACTATGCTGAAGTCAATATGTTCAAGCCAACAATCCTTGAAGATGCAATTTCTTTGGCTCATGATACTGAAGACAAGATTCGAGGAAGAGACAAGCGTCCACAACAATTTCAAACTAATGGTAACTATGGTTCCAAGCAATTCAATTCAAATTTTTGAAGATTCAATCAAAGTCGTTTTCTTCCATCTTCATTTCGTAAGTCTTGGACATGACCACCTGCTTTTCCATCAAATACCAATTCAAACCCTAAGCCATCCTCACAGCCAAATCCCAATATTCCTAAACTTCCTGCCATTACCAACAATGTATTTAAAGCCAAACCGATAGTTTGTTACAAATGCCATCAACCTGGACATCTAGCAGTCAATTGCCAAACCAAAAAGCCACCTGTTCATATCAATTATCTTGGAGTAATGGAAGAAGAAGAATGTGAGAAAATGCCTGACTTTATAGAAGATGATGACGACATTGGTACTACTTCGGATACTTTGCCAAGTATGCCAACTCCACATTCTTTGTTGACAATGAAATGTTTAGTGCATGGTAAAGAAAACATTATTTTGCATGATGATGGTAGCACACATGATTTTATTTCTGCAAAGTTAATGAAAGAATTGAAATTACAAACTGTTTCTACACATTATCACATTAAAGCAGCATTCCTAGGCACGAGATATAATGGAATACAAGAGGTGCATAACTTAGAAATTAAAATTGGTGACTACACTGAACGAAGGAATTTCCTAGCTGTACCTTTATACTCTAGTGATATTATCTTAGGTATGCATTGGCGTCATCAGTATAATCCTGACATAGATTATTCTATGCATTCAATTAAAATTTATTTTCAAGGAAAACCAATTACATTGCATGGTATGCATGCTTTTAATAATTTTCCACTGCTTACTCATACTCAGGCTAAACGTGCATTACGTAAAAGTAGCAAATCTTATTTAATTTGGGTGAATGAACTTCAAGCTAAAGAAATACAAATGCATCCTAGGCATACACAATTTCTTGCTCAATTTCAAGATTGTTTTACTGAAGATTTGCCACCTGGATTACTATCATCACGTTCTTAAGATCACAAAATAGATTTAATTCCTGGTACACAACCACCATGTAAAGCACCATATAGGCATAACCAAATTGAACAGAAAGAAATTAAAAATCAAATAGAAGATTTGCTTAACAGAGGATTAATTCAACCTAGTAGTTATCCATTTGGCGCACCTGTTTTATTAGTAAAGAAGAATAATAATACTTATCGCATGTGCATTGATTATCATGCCCTGAATAAAATTACTGTTAAGAATAGATATTTGATTCCTAAGGTAGATGATCTTATGGATAAAGTACAAGGTTCTGCCATATTCAGTAAGATAGATCTTAAATTGCATTTAGAACACAATTTGGACACTATGAATTTCTAGTGATGCCTTTCGGTTTAACTAATGCACCAGCTACATTTAGTCGCATGATGAATCACATATTTCTGAAATATCAGCATTGTGTTATAGTATTCTTTGATGATATATTGGTATTTAGTAAAAATGAGAATGAGCATTATGAACATCTGTCTTTAGTTTTCAAGTTGTTAAAAGATAATTAATTGTATGCTAATCCAGAAAAGAGTGAATTCTTTCAAACAGAAATTGAATATCTAGGACACATTAAAGTTGATCCTAAAAATATAGAAGCAATTTTGAATTGACCCATACCCAAGAATGTGCATGAGTTACGTTCTTTTCTAGGTCTTGCTAGTTTTTACAAAAAATTTGTGTGAAATTTTTCATTACTTGCATTACCTTTCACAAAACTTTTAAAGAAGGGTATTGTCTATAA
This sequence comes from Lygodium microphyllum, assembly GCF_053477565.2. Taxonomy (NCBI): domain Eukaryota; kingdom Viridiplantae; phylum Streptophyta; class Polypodiopsida; order Schizaeales; family Lygodiaceae; genus Lygodium; species Lygodium microphyllum. The sequence continues at coordinate 153,989,398 of NC_141144.1, read as the reverse complement.
CTGGTTTGATAATCAACAAAAATCTTTTGATTTATTGAAACATGCATTAACCCATGCTCCTGTATTACAACTACCTGATTTCAATAGACCATTCTTTTTAGTAGTTACCGATGCTAGTGGATCTGGAATAGGAGCCCTCCTTATGCAAGATAATCATCCCATAGCCTGCTCTAGCTGTAAACTGAAACCATCTGAACTTAAATATCTACTTATGATAAAGAATTGCTATCTGTAGTACAAGCCTTATGTCAATGGAAACATTACTTAATGGGATCTGAATTTATGATTAGAACTAACCAACAAAGCACTAGACATCTCCTTAGTCAACCCCAAATATCTGACTGACATATTAAATGGGCAGCTTTCATTCAAAGTTTTCATCCCCTTATACAATATCAACCAAGAAAAGAGAATGTTGTAGCCGACGCTTTGAGTAGAAGACTGACAATTCATAATATTTCTGTGATATCATTTGATTTCCTTATCCCTATGAAAGATACTTATCATCAGGATCTTACTTTTCAAGATAATTGGATAAATTAGTTGCAAATAATTGGATTCCTATCAATTCACTATCTTACAATAATGGATTTATGTTTTATGAAAAAAGATTGTGTGTGATAGTTCCATTTAGATCATTTGTTTTGCATGAGATTCATTATCCTCCATATCAAGGTCATAGAGGTATTATATCTACTTTACGTACATTGAACTGAAGATTTTTATTGGCCACATATGGACACTGATGTATCTAACTTTGTATCTGAATGTTTAGTTTGTCAACGAGTAAAGAGACACCATGGTAAACAGTATGGTTTACTGATGCCATTATCTATTCCATCATGACCATGGGAACAGATTTCAATGGATTTTATTATTGGTTTACCTAACACTAAAGCTAACCATGATATGATTTGGACTATTGTAGACAGGTTTAGCAAACAAGCATATTTCATTCCATGCAAGAAAACTTTAACTGCATCTCAAGCAGCTCAATTGTTTTTGAAAATTGTGTTTACTAATCATGGTTTACCAAAAGTTATTATTTATGATCGTGACTCTATATTTTGTAATAATTTTTGGATTACTTTATTTGCTAACTTAGGAACGAAGATTGATTTTTCATATGCATTTCATCCTGAAACGAACGGTCAAACAGAAGCTACTAACATTACTATTTTAGATCTTTTACATGCTTACACTATTTCAAAACCACATACATGGGATACATATCTACATTTACTTCAGTTTGCATATAACAATACACCACACACAGCTACAAAGAAAGCACCATTTGAAGTTATTTATGGTTATAGATTGCCTACACCTGTTGCATCATTATCCAATAAAATTCAGACTACTGATGATATTGCTAACATGCACACTACTATTTTTGATGAAGTTAAAGACATGATTGCCAAAGCCCAACAATCATATACAAATCAAGCCAATAAGAAAAGACAAGCCATGAATTTTAAAGTCGATGATTATGTTTGGTTACGAATACAAAAACATAGATTACAAAGTATAGATAAACACCCAGTAGTAAAATTAGCACCTAAATTCTATGGACCATTCAAGATCATACACAAAATCAATGACAATGCATTTAATCTAGAACTACCACAACACTAGAAAATCCACAACACCTTTCATATTAGTTTATTACAACCCTTTAGAGGCCAATTACCTGTACACCCTGTCTATGAAAACCCACCTTTGCTAGATGATAAGACTGAAATCCTTGAGCCTGAAACTATTATAGATATTAACTTTATGACCACTAGAACTGGCCGTAGATATTCTAGATATTTGGTCAATTTTAAAAACCATCCTGTTGAAGAGGCTCAATGAATGCACGCTAGAGACTTAAATGCTTTCCCCACTCTGTTAGCTCCACATTTAGCTAATAGCAATTGAGGACAATTGCTATCCCACCCCAGGGGTATGATGCTAGGAGGCATATTACACGGTGGATTCCGTGAGGTTTTACGGTGGATTCTGTAAGATTTTATTATCGGGGCTCATACACAAAGTGGATTCTTTGTGTGAGAAGTCGATGGGGACGCCTATCCTTTTCGGGTGTTTTGTTAATTTAGTGTGTACATGGGTGATTCCATAGCGGGTGATTCCACAAAATACATATTTAAATTAATAAACGTTTATGAGTTTAGAGTGCGCACTCATGATAAATTAAGGTTAGGATTGATTTCTAACCAATTTATTTATGTAGTTGAAGACTGCTAGGTATTCACTTTTGTCAGTTTAATTATATTATTTTACTAACGATTGTGAATGCTTCAGTTGATGTGTAGAGATAGCAGCGGCGGCAATGGAAAGCATTGGAGTATAGTGTGTATTCAAATTATCGTCAATATTTTGATGGGTGCATACCTTAGGCATGGCGCCTATATTTTTTCGTGATTATTTATCAAGGTGCTTGATATTTATTTATTATTTTTGTATGCGCATGGGCGCACGATTTAGATATTTGTCTTTAGACATTGTATTTGGGTATGCCTGACTTCTTGGGCACCCATTAGCTTTAATTCTCTATTTGGCACAAAAGCAAACTCAAAAGCTAAAGCATGCTATTTTGTAATTTGGGCTATTATTTGAGCTTGAAGATGATTAATACATAAAATACATACTTTGTGGAGCGTTCACACAAGGCATGGGGGAAGATTGCACCCAATTGGTCTCTTGTTCATGTCGTGCAAGCTTTCTATATTGATTTTTGTACAAAAAGTAGAGTTCTTTTGTTCTTGGGGACCTTTTGACGCTCACTACGCGTGCTTACGGCATCCGATCTGTGCACCAGTAAATGTAGGTTTCAGAAGGCTATGGAATCTTTAGAGGCAGGGGGATCTCTAGAGGAAGAGATGGATTATAGAAACAAAATTCTATAAATTCTGGTATTATTTGTTATTATTGTGGTAAAGCATGTCATATTGCAACCTTGCATTATGCTAAGAAGAATTATATCCATAGTAGTAAATTGTAGCAAGGAAACTATGCATTGTCTTCAATAACATAATGAAGATAGAAATTAGCATTTGTTTATTATGCAACATTTGATAAATTCTATCATTGAAAAGGGGACATGTGTGTGTGTGTGTGTGTGTGTGTGTGTGTGTGTGAGCCTATGGTGTTATATATACAAGGAATGTAGTTACATTTAGTGTAGGTGAGAGGATTACGCTTGTTTCAATGTATATGCATGCTAAGTATATAAGAATTTTTCCAAAGTTTGTAGATATGTTATGAACTTAGTATGATTTAAGTCATATCAAAAGTTTAGTAATGAAAAGAATGAAATATCAACATGTTATTATTTTACACATATCAATTTGGATGCCTACTTTAATGAAAAATAATCATAACTAATTTGACTTTTTGAGTGAATGTTCGTAATGAGAAGAATGAGATAAAATATACAAATTTATATCAAATTTCATCACAATGGTGACATACACATGCTCTTGATCCACACTCTTGGGTCAACAAAGCTTGAGGGAACATGGAATTGATCTCTTATATAATTTCTTACATTCTTATACCATTTTTATTTTCTCCCTCTCTATGTTATGTATAATAGTTTAAACCAAAACCGAGTCATTAAAGTGATTAGACATTGTTGAGAGAGAGAGTGTGTGTGTGTGAGTGAGTGAGTGAGTGAGTGAGAGAGAGAGAGAGAGAGAGAGAGAGAGAGAGAGAGAGAGATAATTTCTTGTTAATGCATCCAACATTTTGATAGAAAAGTAAAAGTAGATTGTTGTAGTTGTAAAATACAATATATTTTTATGTATGTGTTGCATTGTATTGAATCCATCAATTAGGATTTTACAATTTCATTGTACTTGAAACTACCCAGATTTTGTTTGGTCACGTTAATGTGGTATTTCCTATATCAAATAAAATTGACATTTCAATAATATGAAATAACCATTAGTTTAATAATTAGAAGATTAGTGAGGGCGATGAATTGATCCCTCCCATACTTGTGAAGCAGAACCTTTCTACCTCTCCTAAATCTTCCAAGGGTGAGGCCAAGAGACAGGTGAAAGGTATAATCAAGGGTAAGGGCACTACCAAGTCAAACATGAAAAGGACTTATGTTGACTCTACAAATGAAGGTATGGGTAAGAAGTCAATCACCAAAAAGACTTCTATTTCCTCTATGATTGAAGCTATCCCCAAAATTGCTCTGTTGAAGTTTTACCCATCTCCTCTAAAGCCTCAGGAGAAATTAGTACTTGTGAAAGTCAAATTCTTCCAACAACAAAAGAAACAGCTTGAAGTAAAGAGACTAGTGATGATGAATGAAAGTGATGAAGATGAACTTGTGCCAAAGAAGGAGAAAAGTCCAAAGGATGGGAAAGTGAAGATCAAGAAAGCCAAGGACTAGCATTATATTTATCCCTTTGTACATCTTGACTATAGTTACATTTCCTTTTACATTTGTACTTCAATTTTATAACCCAGATTTAATGAAATTTTTGAATCTTGCTCACACGAATTCTCTGCAATATGCTTATGAGTGTCTATTGAATAATACTTTCGGCAACAATGTTTGTGAGAAAAAATACATTCAAAATTATTTATATATTCATACTTCAAAACTCAAAATTTTAGGAGGCAAACACCACACAAAAGAGAAAGAGCATTTAACTATTCTTTCAATTGTAGTGCCATTAATCTTGAACTTATACCCAAGAGTTATATTGTCTAAAAAATCCAATGTGTCTCTTACTTCCTTTAGACTCCAATTAAAAGTTACATTAGCTTCCTTTACTTCTTGTCCAATTACTCGCATCTCTTGAATTTTGATGGAGTACAGTTAACATCAGAATCTAAAGGAGCCCAAGAACGATATCTAAGTTTGTACCTCCTATAATAAAAATCGATGCATACCTGGTCCCACGAGTCTACATGTGAAACCTGCACAAGCAACATGGCCCGCGGGCACACAGCACCATGTCGCGTCCTGAACATGCAGTAGAAGCCAACTCGCAAGACATGTCAAGGAGACATGCCATCTCGTCAGCATGACCCTGTCGCGTCGTGTCGTGTCATAGGCCATTATGCCCTTCATATCCCTCCCGCATCACGGCTCGCTCACAGCATGCGTAACATGTCTTTCTAGCTCGCACAGAGGTAACATGGCACTTGGAGTCGCTAAATCATGCCGCGGAAGAGTTTCGGGCTCACAAGGATCCACAATCAACCATCTTGGAACACGGCGCCATGGGGGCGACACGGTTCATAACCCACCTCTCCTCATAATAAGTCATGGAGACTCAAACTCATAGTAGGGGGCTCGACTGCCTCACTCAAAATGAGAACCCTGCACGACGAGAGGCAAAAATGATGGTTGCTCCATGAGGCACGGCCTACATGGAGAAGGTGGGGAGACGTGGGTTGCCCAAGCATCACACTCCCTTCCCTAATAACCCATAATAAGATATAGCCAAAGACTCAGGACATGCATTGCATCGTATAAACTCATGCTTGTAATCATATATTCTAAATTTCCAAGATAGTCCTAGAGCATTGTCCAAATCCTTCCTTGAAAACTTTCTACTTAGCCATGAAACCTTCGACCTATATAAATTCTCTAGTCTAAAACAAACTACAAAGACATGTATGGATACAAACCACAATAAGCATATTCTTCTCTAAATCCTTCTAAGAGTCATGGCCTTTTGAATACGCACATTGCCTATAGCAAGATGAATGTGGTTTAGGTTGTAATACACATTACAGTTCGTTTGCTTCTTGAAAGTACGACCTAATAGTGACATATTACTGGCTCCTTTAGTGTCAGGCAACACATGGAAGAAAGTTGGTAAACTTTTAGACTCGATAGAAATGACTACCTTGCACTTCCCTAGGAGTGAATAAGCATTACCCCCAAACGGGGTGAGTAGTGGGCTATAGTTTTGGTTGACCAATGTGAGTCCAATGGTCATGCGTCAAGATGTTGTAGTCGGCACCTTCATCAATCAAGGCATTGAAAGAATACGTCACTCCTACTGTGACTGTGATTTGTAGATATGCCGGTGCCGTTGCTTCTTTGTCCTGATCTGTAAGGTCGGTTATAGTAGCCATGCAGACGTTCATTGGGGATTCTAGCATGGGTGGCTCATGTAATGGATGGGAAGGAGGATAGTACTTCTTTATGCGGCTACCATTAAAAAAGCCCATTCCTTCACCTTCAAGTGTCTCTAACTCAACATTCCCTATCCTACCAATCATGCGTACTTTGAAAGGCCCTAGCCCCCAAAACTTCATCTTCTATTTATGTCCTTTTACAGAGTATAGCAAAACAAGGTCTCCTTGTTCAAAGTCTCGCTGTTTGACATGCTTATCAAACCACATCTTTCGTCGAGCCTTCTCACAAATCAAAGAGTGAGTGGTGAGGAGTCAGGTCTCCGTTAGGCGCTCTAACTCCACTAAGCAATTGGTCCAAGCCTCTCTTCCCTCCCAATGCTTCTGGACTGCTATCCTTAAGCTAGGGATGAAGAATTCTAAGGGTAAAATGGCTTCAGTTCCCTATGTCAACCTAAAAGGCGTCTGTCCTACAACCGTTTTATAAGCTGTGCGATAGGCCCACAAGGCCGCCATTAGCTTGTTGTCCTAGTCACTTCTTGAAGTAGACACTACCTTTGTAAGCACGCTGACTAAGATTTTATTCGTGGATTCAACTTGGCCATTAGCCTGAGGGTAATAGGGAGAGGACTTCCGATGAATTATTAGGAAGGTAGAGAGCAGGTGGGAAATCACCTCATTAATGAAGTGCGTGCCTTGGTCGCTTACAAGTTCGATTGGATAGCCAATTGTGAAATGACCTGCTCCCACAAGAACTTTGCAGTGGTTCTAGCATCATTCTTCCTCGTGGCTTGTTCCTCTACCCACTTCGTTAGATAATCGATTGCCACTATGATGTAGTGAGCTTGGGAATATTGTGCCGCAAGACTGATAGGTCCAATAAAATCAATGCCCCATTTTTCAAAGGGTTGTCGGGCTATGACAGGGATCAACTCCATTTTGTCTTTTCGCATAGGCACTTTGGTCCTTTGGCACTCATCGCAGTGCTTTACGAATTTAGCTGCATTGCAGAAAAGGGTAGGCCACCATAGTTGGGATTGTAGTACCTTTCGGGCTGTTGTGTCCCTGCTAAAGTGTCCTCCAGCGATTCCGCCATGTGCTTCTTTCAATGCATCGTGCATCTCGTGCTCACAAACGCATCTGCGCAATAAACCGTCTTGTCCCAACCTGTAGAGTTGGCCGGCTATCAGTTGGTATGACTGAAACTTCAGGATAAGTCTTCTCAGCCTTGCCTTCTCAATGGATCTCTCAGGTAGTCCGCTCTCTAGCACTTGCACTATGTCATCGGCCCAATACGGCATTAGATCAGCTTTAAACAGTTCTCTCTCGCTAGACAGGTTAAAGAGATGAGCATCCAGTAAATTGTCAGGTATGCCTTGTCCAATGGCTTCTCCTGTGGGTATGCAGGACATGTGGTCAGCTATGTAATGCTGCTTTCCTTTGCGTACAACCACAGAGAAGTCAAATTCTAGTAGAAGGAGTAACCATCTAGCTATGCGACCCGTAGTGCAAGGCTTGTTCACAAGATATAGCAAGGCTTGATGGTCAACAAAGAAGACAAAGGGAGTGGCCAACAGGTAATGCCTAAATTTCTTTACCACAAATACCATGGCCAACCCCTCCCTTTCTGTCGTGGAATAGTTCATCTCGGTCTTTGTGAGCTGCATGCTAGCAAAACTCATCGGGTAATCTAAGTTATGTTCACCAGGCTGGCATAGCACGGCTCCAATAACGAACTTAGAGGCGTCTATGTGTACATGAAACGTTATGTTCCAGTCTGGGGCTTGTAAGATTGGTGCAGTAGTAAGAGCCTTTTTCAACTCCTCATATGTATGCTGGCATTCCTCAGTCCACTCGAACACTATCAACAGCTTGTACAATGGTCTAGCAATTAGTGCGTAATTTAGTACAAAGCGTCGATAATATCCAGTGTGTCCTAAGAAGCAATGAAATCCCTTATAGTTATCGGGTGGCAGTAAGTCAACAATGACTCTGACTTTAGAAAAGTCAGTGGCAATGCCGTTCCTTGACACTACATGCCCTAAGATGCATCCATGTTTCACCCAGAACTAGCACTTTAAGGGGATTCAACAAGAGGTGGTACAACCTACACCTTTCAAAGACAGCTCTCAATTTCTCTAAGTGTTTGGCTCAACTAGAGTGTACGCATAAGTCATCTACAAACACTTCCAGTTCGCGCCTAAGCATGTCCTTGAAGATAGTGGACATTAGGCGTTGAAAAGTCGCAGGTGTGTTCATCAGCCCAAAAGGCATGACAATGTAGGCGAATACACCCCATTCCGTGGCAAAGGCAGTCTTGTGCCTGTCGTCGGGGTGCACTTGCACTTGATTATAGCCCGAGAAACCATCCAGAAAACTGTAGGTTTCTTTACCTGCTACCCTCTCAAGCATGTGCTCGGTGTAAGGTAAAGGATAGTTATCCCTCTTTGTAGCGGCATTCACTTTCTTGTAGTTCACGCACACTCGGATTTTTCCATTTTTCTGCATGACAATCACGATAGGTGATACCCAGTCCGTGTGCGTGATCTCATATATGAATCCTACCCTCATGAGTTTATCAATCTCCTCTTTTACTGCATGGGCGTGTTTGGGATTCATGGGGTAAGGTTGTTATTTCGTTGGCACTGCATCAGGGACCATTGGGATATTATGAGTCACAACCCTAGGGTCGACTCCCTTAAGTTCATCCAATGTCCAGGCAAATACATCAATGTACTCTTGCAAGAGTGCAACAAGTTTGGTCTCCTCATCCTCGGTCAAGTCATCTGCAATGAATACAGGCCTTGGCTTTTCACCTTCCCCAGCCAAGTTAACTTCCTTGACTTTGGTAGGTCCCTCGATCAGTTCACTAGTTTGGCCTTGTTATTTCACACCTAGCAGAATCACCACTCTATCACCCTTTTTAAATTTTGTAAACCCTTTTGGGTAGATCCTACGGTTTCTTTTGCCTTTCTGCTTCTGAGTCCTTTGCTTGCTTCCTACCCTCCTCCTTTAGCCTCCTGCGTGTTAGGTGGGTTGGCAAGTCTCCCTTGGTGCATTTGACTTTAGAAGGTTGTGGTATCTCGGGATCACTCTCAGTGCTGACTTCCGACTCTGAGTTAAACTCGCATCCCTCACTTGAGGAAGGTGTTTCCCTAGGGGGTCGTAGTTCAGTAGGTGCATCCGTCTTGAGCACTGGGATTACCCATGGTCGTGCCACTCCGGCTTTCTTGTAATCCACGGCTCCTATGTGTTCTAGCCAGGATCTGTCACACTCCATTCGCATGACTCCTTTTTTGTTTTGACTGGTCCTTCCTCTCCTAGGCCTCAAGTCTACCCTGATTTGTTCTATCGCTTTTCCTTCCGTGTCGTACTCTATTGTATCTATCTCTTCTTCACTCTCCTCTCCCGTAGAGTGACAGTCCTCATACTCCTCGTCATCAGAGTCATGTCCTTCTGACTGCTCATCATCACCTAAGCTTTCCTCTCCAGTCTCCTTGTCATCAGTAACTACAGCCCAATTATATAACAAATTCAGGTCGTGGACCTTGGTCCATTTCCATTCTGGCTTAGCTAATAGATCACGTAGAGGTTTTAAATTAGCAGCCAAGTTGCCTTCTAGTTTACTGGTCAGATACTCTACGATTTCTTGAAGCTCTAGTTTGTTGTTGGGGATATGGAACGAGGCTGGTTTGCCTAGGTTGAGTGAGCTTCCTACCATCATGCAGAGTGGCACAATTGGCTCCTCAATTGGCATGGTTGCGGCTTTAGCAGCCTGCCGATATAGTTCTTCCTCATCCGAGAATGGTAGGTCAATGGTTGCCAAAAAAATGCGCATCCAATCCCTCTCATCCTCAGGGCAAGGAATATATTTAGTGAGTGATCCATAGGGTTTGGTCGTTTGAGTATCGCCTTTCAGCATAGCTGAGATGGCATCTAGGTCAATAGGGGTCGTCTTCCAAGTGTCCATCTCTACCCTTACTACACTAGTTATTTTCCCTAGGAAAATCAAACCATTGCCCCAGTCCTCAATGACACACACATTCCTCATCCAAGGTCAGCCTAATAGTATGTCGTAATCCACTCCCTCATGACAATGAAGTTTACGAAAAACTGCACATCGGCAATCTTTACTGGCCAATTCTTTAAGACCCCGAATGGTCTTACCTTCATTCCATTTGCTAATGTGACGTTAAACATGGCAGTATCTACAGCAGGGTTTCCCATGCCTCTAAGACTACATGGCTTAGTACACTAACACCTACGCCTATGTCTACAATTCCTTTTCACGTCATATCTCCTAAGGCTAGGACGGGTAAAACTGCATGCATTTCAGTGCCTTCCCAAAAAGCATTGATGTGCAAAGACTTAGGAGTTGAGTGTAGAGTTAGACTTGGGATCTGTGTAATTGCATCATGATCTTGCAGATCAACACCCGCAAGTCCTGTGTGTCTCTCCATCAAGTCTTTTAACTCCTGCCATAAGGAATGGTTCTGCCTAAGCAAGTCTTCCAAGCTTAGAGTTACTGGAGTAGACAGCAAGGTTGTGAGGAGGCTACTAGGCTCTTGTCTTCCCCTGAGGCTAGCATTTCTAGGCCATGCGTTCTGCCTGCCCTGGCAAGTTTCCCCTTGGCCTTGCTGTTGAGTTGCCCCCAGTGGTGCAGGTATGCTCGCAACTTGTGGTTTTGAAGGTGAGACTGGTGTGCTCACGCTAGAGAAATCGTCAATAGGATCTTCTAATATGGGTTCAGCATCCTTGAGGTGCTTTTGGGCGTCCTTGACCCACTCCTTGACCTTAGCTATAGCCTCAAGCTGCCATTTGGGATGGGGATATTCCCCTACCTTGGCACTCCCTAGCTCGGTTGTCTTAGGAGCTGAGGTCACCGCCTCTGCGTCTGTGACCCTCTTTCATGTTACTAACATAGTCGCTTCCTCGGTTTTAAGAGTTATCTTTGCATCGGTTCTCTTTTTCCGTCTCCTCTGGCTTTTCTTTCCTATTGAGGTTGCGTCAAGGTTACTTGGCCCTCACAAAGAGATGCTTGCCTGTTTTGTTTGAGCTCGTGTCATAACATGTAGTGGGATGGGTGTATCCTCACTGTCAAAGGTTTCCACTCCAAAAAGCCCTAAAGGCACCGATGGCATGTTGGCAGAGCTGGTTGATGGCTTCCGCTTAGGACGTCAGGAAACAAATATGTGATTCCACACTCTGTGCATCGGAGATCCACTTTATCCTTGTTATCTTGTTCTCATTCTGGCAGCGTGACGAAATGTGGCCTCGGTGGCCGCAAGTCCAGCATGTGATTGGATCTTGGCTTGGCCCTCCAAAGCCTCTGCCTCTTCCTCTTCCTAAATCCATCACCGGCACCGGCCGATAGTCCATCAAGAGTGCGTTGCCCTCCTCGTCATAGGATATGTACGGGTTGACATATGTTTCTTCCTCATTAGGCTCCTCCACAAAGTGAACAGGAACATCGCTAGATGGGTGGGTTACAAAAGGCCCTGGTGGTCTGGGTATACCAGTTGGGTTCATCTCCAGCCCAGGTACGGCAGGTCTTGAGTCATTCGATGCTGGGAGAGCTAATTGGGCTCCCCTCCCAAAGAAATTGGGTGGCCTATTACCTAAGTATGGAGGGTTGTATTGTTGTGCATATGGGAATCTCCTCGGCATTCTGCAATGCACTACATCATGCCCGAATCTACCACAATTTGAGCACGGCCGAGATCTAGGATCTTGGCAATCAACTGGAAGGTGATTGCCGCCACAGTATATACATTGTACATGCGATCTCACAGGATTCCTTACCTGCTCTTGCAACCGTGCAATCTCCATTCTCATTTCTGCCATCCCCTGGTCGTGGTCTACACTCTTTCCCTTAACCTACATACTAGCAGTTGCTTTTTCCCGTGAAGTAGTTGATCTCTCAGGGTCCCTTTGGCTTGCACTCTCTCGGTTGGTAGTCCTCATGCTACATTCCCTGAGTTGATCATCTATGCGTATTGCCTCCTCAAAAACTCTAGCTAGCACATCTCATTGCAAGGTGGAGTTACTGGCCAAAGCCTTGTAGAGCTCCTCACTCCGAATCCTATTCATGAACATTGTAGACACTGCCCTCTCAATAGGTCGCTCATTGGTAGGGATTCTCTTGTAGAGGCTACGCACCTGAGTGACATAATCCCTAACATCTTCCTTCTCCCTTTGACTGATATTCATCAACCTAACGATGAGGTTGTCCAAATACCCTGCCTCCGAAAACCTCTTGATGAAGAGGCCCTTAAGGCGAACAAAGTTTGTACGTTCTGCATCATCTAGACTAGAATACCAGGTCCTCCCCTTATCACCTAAGCATAGGCCGAAAGCTTGAGCTCGCTGCGCAGGGTCAATAAGACCGTTTGCCTCACATACTTGCTCGAACTGCTCCATGAAGCTGTACGGGTCACTGCTAGGTTCATATCTAGCTAGTTGTTTTGCTACGATGGGGATTCTAGCCTGCCCTTTAGCCCCTTGCGTGACTCCCAATCCCGATAGTAGCACGGTGGCTAGGGCAATAGCGCTCTATTCAATGGATGTATTGTCCAAGAGCTACTTTGCTACCAGTTCGCTCAATGTCATGTCAACCTCTACTGCCCATTCCCTCTCTACATTCAGTCTAGATTTAGCCGCTCTAGCTAGGTCTAGCACTTGTCTAGCTCGTACATATCTACATCATACTGTAGCCTTCTAGCCCTTTGCTCATGGTTATAGGCAATTATGCCTTCTAGCGCTCTCTTGATTGCTCTTCTCTCTTCTTCCAGGTTTTGCTACCACTTCCTCTACAGGTTTGCCCTGGATCACGGTCCTAGTGAGTAGATCGTAGTTGTGAACCAGTTCCTGGACTGAGGTTGGAAATTCTCCTAAGTCTAATTGGTCCTCTCCTCATTTGCCTCTTGATCCCGACATTGTTTCCGCTTCTAGCTCCATGAGGTTGTCAATAAATCCAAGCAGCTCCGGCAACGTCCAATCCTCTATGTTGTTGCTTTCCATGTCTTCGTATCTTCTCCAGGTCCTACTAGTAGGGCACTCAGGCACCTGTCTAAGTCTTGGGATCTTCTCCTACTAGTGGGTTCCTTAATGTTATTAGATATCCTGATGTGTTCCTTGTTATTTGAAAGCAGCTGCAATCCTTATTCATACGTTATGCTTAGTGCTTTCATGGTGCTTTGTGCGAAAACAGGCTTTTCTCTTTTCTTGCAGTGCAAACTTAGTGGAACACAAGAGTGAAGTGCTGATGCAGAAAGCATTTAATGCGAACTCCACTCTATTTTTCTCCACATTCTTAGCCTGTTTTGAGTTCTAAGCTCCGTTCCCAGCTATTCTATGGTCTTTATGAGGGTCTGTGCTGCGTTTTCTATTCTGCTCTAAGTTCGATTGGTCTCTGAGGTTCTAATGGTCAAACTAGGTCTTGGGGGTGTTCAAGGTTGTGTCCTAGGGGTTAGGTCTATGTTGGCAGGGTCAACTAAAGATCCTTATTTTTCCTTCTGGCAGGATGGTCCGATTCCCAGAATCGGACTATCCGATTCTGGGAATCGGACAGGGTTGGTCCGACTCTAGTAGTCGAACTGTCCGATTCTAGGAATCGGACAAAGCTGGTCCGACTCTTGCAATCGGACGGTTCGACTCTTGCAGCCGGACTGTTCGACTCTTGCAATCGGATGGTCGGACTCCAGGACTCACGTGGTCCGATTCTGAGAATCAAACCACTGGTTTGACTGCGTCTAGCGACAGGTGTGATTTTGACGCGTTTCGATCCCACTTGACGCCTGCTACACACAATCACAAGAGAATTTCCATATATGATAAAGGCACTACTAAGAAGCAACAGACTCACCTGGAGTAGCACAAATCGATGGCACCCAGAATCGTGATAGCGCTCCCTCTTCCTGGCAACCAGAAGCTCTCTCTCTCTCTCTCTCACAAAGCTAACTAGTGAAATGAGGTTTGTCCTGGCCTCCCAAGCCTCTTAAGATCCTTTCCTAGCACTGCAAAACCTTAAAGCCAGTTCCCTTTTCCCTGTTTTACCCAGAAATTTGAATCTGGTCCCCTGTTTCCCTATTTCTAACAGCAGCCAAAACCTTCTGTTTTCTCTTTTCTTAACCTAATCTAAACTTAATCTACTGCAGCCAAAATGCAAAACAAAGATGTAGAATGGTAGTCCTGCACTAATGCTTCCAACAATCCAAAACACTTACTTGTTTCACGGATTAAAACCTCCTAAATCTCCTAGCTATTTCGAGCACCGGTTCGGGCTGCAAACCCTACTTTTATGCTCGATTTGATACGCGCGGCACTCAAGCCTCGATTTCGTCGGTCTCGGCAATGGAACCAAAATGAAGGGGAGCTACTAGCTCTACCCCAAGACCTACGAACCACTTATTGCTCAAGTGTTTCGAACCGAGCGGCCATGGCTACCTCTCACATAGTCGACGCGTAATGCCTACCTTACGGGTGTAGTGAGCTTACCTTGACGCTCGATCGAGTACCCTCCTCTTTCTTGCACACTGGTAGCTCCATGATCCTTGAGGCAAGCTCAAGCAACCTCAATCCCTCTCCCATGAGCTTCATCCTCCATAGCCACGCGTGAGACAAGAGAAGAGAAGAGAGGAGGAGAAGATGAAGAGAGAAGATGGAGAGCTTCTTCTCCAAGATCCCTCACTCTCACACAATCACTCCCTCACACTCTCTCAATCCCTCTCTCAAGCACAAGCAAGAAGGCAAGAAACAAGAGAAGAAGAAGAAGAAGCTTTGGCCACACACAAGAATGATCTTCTCATTCACTTTTTGAACTTTATATACATGCCCTACTTTTCATGGGCGGTTATCCCCTTTTTTACATGGCTAGCCATTAGCCTAGGCCCATTTCTCATTTCCCACCATTCTAATCTATCCTATTCCCAACTAATGCATACAATTTGCACAGGAGTGAACCTGACGCTCTTTTACAAGGATTCGGGAGTGGCTTCACACTTAATGGTGTGCTTTTACTCTTTTACTTTCCTTGGGTGACTCTAAGACTTCCTGAGGGTCATGCCCGTGCTTTTAATTTTTTCAGGGTCTGGTTACCGGTTAAGGAGCCTTTTTCTTCCTTTTGTCCTGCGCCTTTTGCTATTTCCCTCTTTCCATTTCCCGCTCCTTTATGGTGCGGTAAACAGATTGTAATTAGCATGGGCATTTTGCTATTTGGAATGTGGCCATTATTCATAATGCTTTCTCATTTGTGGCAGTTTGTACTATCGATTGCGATCGCAGGATGTCTTACTCCAGAAATTTGCGGGGCCATTTACAAGTTGTTTACTTTGGTGCAATGGATCTCACAGAAGGAGATTAAGACGTCCTCTATTGAATCCGTGAGGCAGGGAGTAGTGGAGATGGTCTGTCTCTTTGAGAAATACCTGCCCACTAGCATGCTCACGATACAAATCCACCTTCTTGTGCATCTTGCGGATGAAGTGGAGATTGCTGGACCTATCCATACGCGATGGATGTTCTTCTTGGAGCACTTCATGAAAACTCTGAAAGGCTTTGTGCGATAATGAGCTCGGTCAGAAGGTAGCATGGCCGAAGGTTGGTTGGTGTTTGAGGCGCTAGTGCATATTTCACAATGGCTACCAACGGTGAAACCACACAATGAAATGCTATGGTTTGCTGAAGGACAATGATAGGATGACTGGAGATGTGGATCCAAGGGTGAGCTACGCATCCTCATCCCTCGAAAGCTCGTCTCACCGCAAAGGAGCATCGAACGGACTCTGCAGAAAAAGAAACAACACATTAGCCCACCATACAATAATGCATTCAAATATCTCATGGTAACTACGGACAAGAAAGATGAGTGACTTATAGGGCCACCGCATCTATACAATCACTCGATCAATGCATTGAGACCGTGCTTCTCTGCATATCGAGTCTCAAGACTAGACGGATCGTGATTTGTAATGGACTGCTACAAAGAAAACAAAATGCTAACTGTTAAAAACATGATTGTCAGTACAAATAATATTTCAAAAAAATAAACAAGCAAAACAAAAGAAAAACTTACAAAGTCCTCCAAATATGTCATGTGGCCGCCACTCCCAAGATGATGGACCACTCCAGCCTTGAGTCGTACCCTTGCCACCTCACGCTGCTGACTCCAACGTCCTGGAGAATCGGTAGCCTCCTCCCTCAGTCGGTGCTAGCCATCTGCATCTAACCACTCGGACTTTGCAGCCCCACTCTTGATTGCCTTGCGTGCGTCAGATCATCTATGTGACATGTATGCACGCATGCAATCCATCATCCAGCCCGTAGAGAATCTATCTACTGCGGCTGGCACCGAAAACTCCTCGTGCAAGGATGCTACTATGTAGTCCTTGCTCCCCTCCGGTATGTTCTTCCAATGATCCAAGACGTTGTGCCGAAAAACTTGTTGGCACAACTCTCTCATGCGAGCCATCATCCTCCTCCCCTCATCATTCATGATGATGGCTCCTGACCTACTATTGACCAGATATCCATAACCTCTAGGAGTATGCCTAAGATGGGTCCTCTCCCATCTGCGTCCACGCTCTTGGGCATATCTAGGAGAACCCTCTGCATCTGGTGTACCGACGGGGGTAATCTCTCTCGGAGTGCACCCAAAGGGGTGCTACCTACTGACGACTGCACAAAAGCCGGAGTAACTGGAGTAGACGTCCCCACAGGTGTGACAAATCCTGGAGGTGACGCAGCTCCAGCTGAACGACAAGACGGAAACACTGCGTCTGCGTCTCCACAGCATCCACCTGAGCCATGAGAGCGCGGAGTCGCACCTGTATCCCGTGTCGACCACGGGCTCACTACCTCTGTATCTCTGCAGCATCCCCCTGACCCTGATCCCGATACACTCCCTCCCTCTGGCCCAAGTCGTGAGTGTTGAGATCATCTGCTCAAAGACAATGCATTTGATCGCACTGAGGCAGATCTTGTAGAGCACCCTGACGAAGAACGAGACAGCTCCTGGTCTGCCATCTCTCTGAATCTGGTGATTTGGTTTGGAGACATGCATGCTTGAAACATTATCTTCATCTATTCTCGGAACATTGCTTTGATCATATACTCTCGCACTTTAGGGAGTTGAAGGTATAACATACCACCATCGAGGTTGTCGGGGGTTTGGATAGAAGATTACCTATTCACAAACACGTGCAAGAGAGTTCAAACCATTGTGACATAAACCATGTCGTAATACAATTAGCAAGAAAATGACTCCATGCACCTGTTCACAATGGACAGGCAACACAAAGGTGTCGCACAAATCCATCCATTTTTTTTCGAAATCTATTTCGAGAAATCCAGATGGACCTCGTCGAATTGTTGCTCCAGCTCCTCCAAGTACCACTTTGAACCACTACACATCGAATAGTATCATGGAGAAGCTACAGTAATCCACCATAAGAATACTTTGCAAGTTCCCAAAATACTCCATCTCATCCACAACCGTGTTTAGATCCGTTGCTCGTCGCCGGCTCTCTTGCTCAAACCTTGCCATGACACCACAGTCCATTGTGGAGCGCATTTTGTCCATACGCTCCACACGAAAATGCCATCCGCGCGACCACACTGCAATATTTTGTATTGTATATTGAAACACTCAAATTAGATGTCGCATATAAAATTTAGATACAACAAATTCTAAATCCCTCATCACCTTTGGACTACATCCCCTCGAGAATTCCCACCATTAGACCTCTGTCCCTTCACAAGATGTTGCGGTCAAGGCTCCATGCAACCATCGCATTAACATAAACCGCGGCATCTCCTCCATGCCTTCGGGATATCGAATAGATCAATGATGCATACTACGTCGTGCTTCCTCTCGATCTTGCCTAGCGATCTGGTACTTGGCGAGCCATGTCTCCATAGAGGCATAGTGCAAATACAAAAGCGATTCACCTTCTCTTCCATTGAGACATCTATTCTTTGAGTCGCCTAATCTATGTAGACATGTTCTATGTATTAGTGATATCCTATCATGATTGTACCAATCGCTTTTTATGCGATCATGTATTTATTTCGTGTATTAGTTTTATGATTTCAATATACATTCTTTTTGTTTGCAAGCGCATTGTACACAGTAGTGCAGAAACTATTTTGTATGGCTCTCATAAAGCACACACTGCTATATGTGACAAAAAAAAAATTAACCCTATTACCGTTGCTATTTGCGATGCTGATAGCGACGCCAATACCGACGCTGATAGCGACGGTTTGCGACACGCATAGTGACGCCAATAGCGATGCTAATAGCGATGCCAATACCGACGTTTCTATGGCATCGTTAATAATGACTCTTTTTGCGACGACGGGGGCAAATTTTGTTGTTTTTATTTTCGTCACATTAAACGTCGGTATAAGGCCTATATCTTGTAGTGATAGCCTTTCTTTTTTCTTGTTCCTCATACTTGTGAGTACTTGTATGCTCTCATAGTCTAGAAAGTCCTTGCTCTGAACCTTGCTCTACCTTGCTATTGTCTTCCAAAGCTTTTGTCTTTAACAATGATCTCTTCTTACACATGAGCTTTGTGACCTTTCCTCGTGCCCATTTGTAAGTGGACCTTAGATTATCTGGCATTGAAAACCTCCAATAAATAGTCCTGATGGTTTCCTTGAGAAAACTTGAGTTTTGATAAGGATACCAAGAAAAAACCCCATATAATTCGATTTTATATGAAATAATATGGAAGTAGCTCATGACCTCCTTACTTGAGTCCCATGCTTTCGGATGTCTCTCATATGGAGATTAAATGTCTAGATGCCACACACATGATGTGTTGAGTTTCTTATGCTAGTTTGGCATTCAACTGTTGTTCCATTGGGAGCCGCTACTTGATACTTGGATGTTACATAGATCATTTGATATGTGTAGTTGAGCATGAGTATGTTACAATAAGACAGTTGGACTCATTGTGATATGTACATGCTCTCTTGATATGTATTGGATGCAATTACCCTATCGTGGACTAATTTAATCTCTTGACTTGGACTTAGCACTTATGTTTTGTCATTGTGTTGTCAGTGGTATTTACATGCTTTTGTGTTATGTATTGAGCTTTGCTTAGTGGGTTATGCATATGGCATTTCTCTTCATTTACCATTGAGACCTACCTTGTGCATTATGTCTATGCCTCTTGCATGTATGGTTCCGGACACACTACAGTTGTGATAGTCTTCAGTTCTAGTTGTTCTTGGGTTCTTCATTTTGATTGCTTATAGTGGATTGTTGACCTATTGCTGTAAGTTTTATTACAACAATCTATCATTTCTAATCTAGGAATTCTTTATGAGAGCACTCACTTGCACTTTACAATTTCATGGTTGCATTTTGTGGTTAACTTGATAGTCTTTTCTTGTTTATAGCTTCATTTGGTAATGGTTTTGGGGCTGATTTGTAGAAAATTACAGTAGCCTGTTTTGCCCTTCTATGCACTTTCTTGGTCTCATTATGGCTATTTGGTTCTCAAGAAAGTGCTATCTTCAATATTGAAAATTTGGATGGGACCAGCTATAGCTATTGAAAGACACATATTTAGTAGGTTGTAGTGCAGAAATCACAGGTTAGGCCACTAAAAAATGAGGGTGCCAAACCCAAAAACAATGATACCGAGGATTGATTGAATTGGATGAGCTATGTAGGTCCATAATCAATTTATCACTCTCTAAGCAGGTTCACTAAAATGTTGTGATTGACAATCAAATTGCATATTATCTTTGGACACAAATTAAGTATCTTTATAACAAGTAGAGTCCTACATCTCAAATGTAGTGGTTGAAACAATTGATGGACCTTTGCATGAAGGAAGGGACTCCTATGTATGCACATTTGAATGAGTATCACTCCATCATCAACCATCTAGCTTTGCAGGAGATTGAGTTCAAGGATTCTTTGTATCCTTTATTTTTTCTTGGTACTCTAATTAAGTCATGGGACACTTTCCATATGGCTCTATGTGCAAACACCTCAAAGGATGGGCTAAAATTGTAGGATGTTGAGAGTTCCCTCTTGACAAAAGAGATGAATAGAAAGAATGTGGATGATTCCCATACATCACATGCATTGACTATAAGAGGACCACATGATGGAAATGGCCATGGTGGAGACTCTCAAATATTTCAGTCTAGCACATGTGGACAATCTTGCAATAAGTCTCGTGACCATATGTCTGGTCTTACTTGTCATTATTGCGGAAAGCTAGGTCATAATCAACCTCAGTTCCATAAAATACACAAAGAAAAGCTCAAGGAAAAGGATAAAGACAAAGTGTAAGAGAAGAATCATGACCACATTATTGTATCTAGCATCAAGATTAAGGAGATTAATGTAGCGCAGCTTGGTGTATCTGATGAGCTCATATTGGCAGCTTCTTCTTTAGATGCCTTACAACTGCCTGATGCTTTGTCAGGATATACTTAGTGTTGGTTAATAGATTCAGGGCTACTTTCATGTGACTCCTCATAGAGAGTGGTTTCACTCCTATTGTAGTACAATTGGATCTATCCATTTAGGTAATGAATTAGCATTAGAGATAGTTGGTTAATGTCCAACTTGGTTCAAGCATGTACTAGCTCTTACAAAGATCCTTATCTCTACTATCACATTGGATGATGTAGGTTATTTTCTCTCTTTTGGTGATTCCTCATTGAAGATTACCTATTGGAATCTTCTTATTGCACATGGTGCGAAGTCTAGTACCCTCTATCCCTTACTTGTATATGGGTCAATTGACCATGTTTTGGCTATAGTTGTAGTTTCACGTGCATCTCTTTGGCATTGTTACCTTAGGCATATCTTTAAAAGAAATGAAAACGCTTAGTAGTTTGCAGTATCATCCGTCCCTAGACTATAAGTGTTTTGAGCCTTGTGATCATTGTTTGTATGGTAGGCACATCCATAATATGCATAAGAAGTCTCACATGAAGAATATGGGTAAGTCTTCCAAATTGGCTCTTCTCCATTCCAATGTATGTGCTTCCATGCCCTATAAGTCACTCAATAGTGTGTAGTACTTTTTCACCTTCATTGATGATCACTCACATAAGGTCCAAGCTTACTCTATTAAGTAGAAATCAGATGTCATATCTACCTTTTATCATTTGCTTGCTCTTATTGGGAACCGGTCTAATTATAGTTTGAAATGTCTAAGGTCAAATAATGGGGCTGAGTGTGTCTCAAAAGCTTTTGATTACTTTTGCAATGAGTGGGGTATTAAGCATTAGTTGACTACCCCTTACACCCCCCCCCCCCCTCCCCCTAGAATGAAAGTATCCAATGCATGAATAGGATGTTTCAAGAGAGAATCTGTAGTATGCTTAGCTAGGTAGGCTTACTACAACACTTTTGGACTGAGGCCATTACTATTGTTGTATACTTGATTAACATGTCTCCTTACACTGTTGTTGATTGCCATGTTGTAGAGAGGAGGTATGGACTAGTAAACCTCCATCATTTGCTCATTTTCATGTCTTTGGTTGTGAGACATTTTGCCATGTTTCCAAGGACAAGTGCAATAAGTTGGATCTTAAGTCCATGAAATGCATATTTCTCAGTTATGGGAATGCAAGTGAGATGGGGGCTATTGCCTATGGGATCTGCATACTCATTGGATTATCCATAGCCATGATGTAGTTTTCCATGAGCAAAAGATGCATAAGCATCCTACGCAGGTAGTTGAGGTGCGCAAGGTGATCTTTTAAGAGGAGCATCCCACTCTCATACAACCAGCTAGACAAATTGCAAAAATTAACACTCACGTGGCCTAGGATCTTGTGGCATAGGATCCACTCGTTCTGTAAGAGCAACCTATTTTGAGATGCTTTACTAGAGCTAGACATCAGCCTTGAGTACTTTACGCTCTCCATGGATTATGTTATGGTGACAAATGCATGTGAGCTTCTATCTTATAATGAGGCCATGCACAAATATTATTGTTACTCATGGGATAGGGCTATGCAGTCAGAGTTTAACTCCTTACAAACAAACCATACATGAGATTTGGTTATTTTACCTAGTCTCAAGAAGGCATAGCCATGTAAGTGAGTCTATAAGTTAAAAAGTATCCCTAGACTGCCCAATCCCACTTATAAGGACAGATTGGTAGCTAAGGGTTTCAAGCATGAGCATGTTGTTGAATTCGATGAAGTCTTTTCTCCTATGGTCAAAATGAGGACCCTATGCTTGGTACTAGCATTGGTTACTCAACTAGATTTGGACCTTTATCAAATGGATGTAAATACGGCTTTTCTACATACAGACTTACATGATGTGATTTATATACAATAGTCTAAGGCATTTGAGGAGGAAAAAGGTAGGGAATACCTAGTGAAAGTTGAGAAAGATCATTTATAGCCTTAAACATGCCCCTAGGAAATGGTACCACAAGTTCGATGCTTTTATTCACTCATAGGAATATAGTTGTAGTGTTATGGATTTCTGTTTATATACGAAGAAGGCTCATGATGGCAACCTTACGATTTTCGTACTCTATGTGGATAATATGCTTATTGTTGGGAGATCTCATGATGAGCCAGATGCCTTGAAAACTCAGCTCAAGAAGAGCTTTGAGATCAAGGACATGGGATAGGCATCCCATATTCTTAGGATGTGCATCATGCATGATTACTTTAAGGGACTCCTTTATCTATCATAGAAGGAGTATATCTAAAAAGTCCTTAAGCGGTTTCATATGGCCAAGATCTCTTATGCATCCAAAGTGGGTAGTTTGATGCAGGCCATGATAACCACTTGTCATGACATAGCATTTGTAGTGGGATTTGTGGCACGTTGTCAAAGCATTTGGGATCGAAAGTCTACCATGAGGGTAAGAGACAGTAGGGTGAAGGGATATTCAGGGAGAGGAGTAGATGAAACATAAGGGGTTTGAAGTAATAGGAGATGTATGTGGGAGCTTTCGCTCAACCACCAAGACACACGGACCGCTTATTGTTTCAAGCGTTCCAAGAGAGCTCTAATGGCTATCTCTCACCTAGCCGATGTGCCATCGGTCCTACAAATGCAGTGAACTTACCTTGATGCTCAATCGAGTACCCTCCTCTCTCTTGCACTCCGGTAGCTCCACGATTCTAGATGCTAGCTCAAGCATCCTCAAGCCTCATCCATCTCCAAGCTCCATCCTCCATAGCCGCGCGCGCAAGAGAAGAGAAGAGAAGAGAAGAGAATAGAAGAGAAGTAGAGAAGAGGAGATGGTGAAGAGATTCACCCTCTTAATCCCTCACTCTCACACATACTCACTCCCTCACACTCTCACACTCCCTCTCTCAAGAGCACACACAAGCAAGAAGGGGAGAAGAAGAGAGGAAGAAGAAGACTAGTTTTGCCACACACCAAAGAATGAGCTCCTCATTCACTTTTCAACTTTATATACAAAACCCTACTTCCCTTTTGAACGGTCATCCCCTTTTCCCTTTTTTACATGGCCGGTCATAGCCGAGGCCCTATTTTCCATTGTCCTTTTATCTTCCTAGCTTCCTTTTCTCCGCCCTTCTGCATTTACAAATTGCACGGGTGAGAGCCCGCAGTGCTCTTTTACAAGATTTTAGGGTGCGCCTTTTTATTCAAAAATGTGCCTTTCCCTTTTTGTGTTTGCCTTGGACTTTTAAGGTTGTCCTTGCTCTTTTGGCCTTTTCTCCTTTTCTTTCTTCAGTCGGGCTACCCTTTTTTCCGCCTTTGCCCTGCGTCTTTTCCACTTTCTTTTTCTTTCTTCGTGTTGGGGTTAACATTAACCCCCTCCTAGACGAGTGCCAGTCCCATGGCACTCATTGTCGTAGGTCACAGGTGGTAGCATGCACCGAAGACTTGGGGGACAAGGATGCCTGGGGCGTGTACTGGTGATCGGCACACGTGGGGGTTTGTTGGGGATGCTGCCTAGGACGATTCTTTTCGGGCTTGTCAGATGTTGAGGGGGCAATTAGCGTTGGGAGTTGATGAAGAAGGAATGACACTTTCGTTGTGGTCAACACCTACAATTGAAAACCTCTTAGGTGGTCTCTCCCTAAGGGTAGTGCTAATCTTCTGTATTGTGCACAATAAATATTTTATTAGTTTGGGAGACAAGTCGAACTCTAAGCAAGCTGAGAGTATTGTCCTGCACTTGAGGACCCAAACCGTGAATATAGTTCAGTGTAGGCATTATGTGAGTGCGGTGCTTGTGCATACTTAGATATTACTTAGTTAGAAGATTGGTCGGCGTGGTGCCTTGTAGAGCAAGGAGCTATGTTGGTGAAAAAATGTGTTAATGAGGGGATGGAGTACACTTTTGAAGATTGCTGGAGACGTCGTTATGGGTTTTCCATTGTCGTCGAAGCTTTGCTTTCTTTTTTCTTCTTCTTCTTCTTCTTTTCTTTTTTTTCTTCTTTTTTTGCCATGATGAGGCGTGTACATGGAGGCAGCGGTACAAGGCATAACAGGAGTTTTACTCCTCGTCATTCAAATAGTGGATAAGGGTGGGTGGGGGGCGAGGGGCCTTGTTAAGGAATTTTCAACTTAACAAGTAGCCCTTGATGTGGAGGCGAGTTTTGAGGGTGGTGGTAGAGAGAAAGGGGTGGTTGCATTGGGTGAATTTGATGTTGTTCATGTCTTCCAGCAGTGCACCACAGAAGGATGGCAAAAGAGCAGCACGCATCATGAGGCGAGTCATGGTGTTGCTGTCTATGGCATTGGGGTCAAAATAGAGGGGTGGAAGGTGGCATTCTTGGGGTGCGGGTTCCTGGTGTACTAGGATCCTAATTAACCTAAGATAATTACAGGTGGTGATGAATGCGGGGTCGGGGCAAGAGGTGAATTCGTTAAGGAATTTATCTATAGAGCTGTACAAGTCGGGAAAGGTGAAGAGGAGAGCGTTCCTATGGGAGGTGGTATTGGCATTATAAATGATGGGGAAGTCGAACCTGCCGTGGATGGACGGGTTGAAGTCCACTCCTACCCTTCCAAGATATGGCATAAAGGTGGGGTCGTTCCTCTCTGAAGGAAGGGTGTTGCAAAATCCCATCCACGCTTCCAGATTGATGTCAAAAATGCGCCTCCTCCAAGTGGGTTGGCAATTATAGCCTTCCACTATGCGAGGTACCTGGAGGACTTTGTCTTGCCAAAACTCGCAGTCCTCGGCTCCCCAAGCAGTTGGGTGGGCCTCACGCTCTCCTAACCATTTGGCCTTGAGCCTGGCCCCCATGGCAATGACATCCTCCACCAACTGAATGGGAAGCACCCTATTCAAGGCAGTGGGAAACTCGAAGCGCAGGTCAAAGGGGTTGCGGTTATACACTTGTTATTCCCAAATAATCATTTCAGCACGGTATTCAGCAGGGGAGTCTTGGGTGCCCAGTGGATGAGGGGCAAGCTCTTTCTGGACAGGTCTGGCCTTCAGCTTTATTCTTGCCTTCTCCACCATCTCCTTTCTACGGTTGGTTTGGGCCGCTCTTCACTCGGCAGATGTGTCAGGGGGTTGCACTTCGACTTGTTGTGGTTGAGGGGGTGGTGGGACATATTCCTCTTCTTGAGGCCCCAGGTCGAGCTCCGGTTCACCCCCTTCTGCTTGCTCGTCTTCTTGTGTTTTCTCCTTTGTGAAACCAAGGTCGTCCATCTCCTCTGCCGTCAGGCCTACTTGTGCCAGATACTTTCTCTGTTCTTCTAGGCTAGCCTGACTGGGTCTTTTCCTTTTCCTTCTGTAGGAGGCAGGTGCATAGTTTTTGACACACCAGTGCTGGGACTGGATGCTTCAGGTTGGTATGGACTCCCTGCTCCTTCCACGTCTTTTCTTCGCTGTTCCTCAATGGAGCGACCGGTCACCAGCTACAAATCTTCTTCTTCCCTCCTTCTCAGCTCCTCCTCAGCCCTCTTTCTTCTTTCCTCCTCTTCCTTTACCAAGTCCCTTTGGGCCCATTCGAGCTCCTCCTTCTCTTTTCTCCTTTGCTCCTCCTCTCTTTTTCCGTGTAGGGCTTTAGTCCGTTGCTCCGCCTTCCTTTTTGGTGTAGCCTGGGGTTCTCCCTCCTCGTCAGTGTCCATTTCTGTTTCATCAGACTGCTCTTCCGCATGAGACTGGGATTGCGACGGCAATTCGCCACTTTTCTCGTCATCTCCCCCTTTGTCTTCTCCCGCTCGTCCCTGCCCTATCGCTTCATGGATGATCACGGTGAGGGCACCTCCAAAACCTATGGTGGAGGCCTTGGAGGATGAGGCTTTGCGGGTTGATCGGGGTGAAGGGGATTCTCCTGCTACGGCCCTTCCTCCTGTTGCCAGGGCCTTTGCCAAAGCCTCAATTGTCTTTCCTACAAACCCATTGAGGTTCACCTCGTCCAGTGATTGAGCAGCGATGCTTTCGAGTAGAGATACATTGATTCTCGACATGATGCTATTGTATCGCTGACTCAAAAATAGGGTATGCATCATCTTCGCTTGCAGTTGAATCTCTTGATTGGGGATGTCTGCCAGGCTGACTCCGTCGTTGGTCTGGACCTTCACTTTGTCCATTCCCAACATGGCATAGACGTCCCTTTTTGGTTTCTTCTCCACCTTGTTTGGAAGCCCTAGTGCCCTTTCTATTAGTTCCAGGGTCAATTCGACCTGCACTTATTTGGTGGCTTCCCTGTCCCGCACCGTGATAGTGCCCCTGTTTCTGTTGAAGGTGCGTAGGAATCGGCGCACAGGGTGTAGTTTATCCTCTGGCCCACTGCATCCAGGTACCTTTGTAAGTGGCATTGCTCTATAATTCGTCGTATCGCTGGTTCCTCAATGACCACGTCTTCCAGGTTGAATATGTGGCGAAACTTCAACTGATTGAACGCTCTTGTTTCCACCCTGAGGACATACCACACTTGTTCTTCCTCCGAGAAGGGGAGTTTGCTAGCTTTGTCTTGACTTGCCATGGTCGCCACCTGCACATTCAGTCAATTAACTTTTTAGTATTTTTTGGCAACCAATTTGCTGGACGACCACAAACATAGCAGATTTTATCGTTCATAACCCTAACTTTTCCTTTCAAACTTCTATCACCTATTTTTGTATGGCATTTCAATTTTGAGCCTTTTCATGCTTGGTTTACTTTTTAGTTTTAACTCCGTTTACTGGTTTTAACTCCGTTTACTGCCCCATCCCCCTTGTGGAAAAGAAAAATCCGTCCCAGGATTGGAGGTTGTGGGGCCAAGGCGTTCATGTTTATTTGTGTAGAAGCCAATCGTAGAAGTTGGGGTTATATTCCAGGTGTGTAGCGCAGTCCAGGTCATAGGGTCAGATGCCTACATGGGTGATGTACGTGAGGACATCTGTGAGCAAATCACCAGAGTTGACCCGACTTGCGATGTGGAGCTCTTCTTCTGTCAAGATGCGGTCGAGATAGGGGTGCCCTAAGATATGATCGTCCATGGTCCAACCTCGAAGAGTGGTTAACACTCGATACGAGGTAGGCGCGATGTAGATGGGATCATACTCGGCCGTTTTGATGGCTCGGTGTTGTTCGGCATTGGTCATTATGCAGCATCCATCGACTTTCCATTTCAATCTAAGAGCGTACCACTATTTCAAGAAGGGTGATTCTGTATCCGCCAGGTGGGACAACCTTGCTTTCTCTTGGTTAGTGATGGTAGACGTCCTGCGTGGGTCAAATGATGTGATGAGGCGTTGCTTAATGGCTTGCTCTTTGGAAACCTTGCGAGCAAGCAGCTCAGTGGCAGAGCGAGAAGCTTGTGCAAAGGAAAATTCAAAAGTCTCCCAAGAGCAAGGCATATTGCGCACGTCAGTTGCAAGGGGTTCTGCTAATAGTCCCAAGTCCAGACGGTCATAGCTGAGGGCTAGTGCAACAAAGGTAGCATCGAGCTGTTTGATGCAGTCCACCACATCATCCCCAGTGTCCTCTGCGAGGTCAGTGGCGGCCAGCGTTAGGAATGACTTCCGTTCATAGGAGGGCTTAAGACGGCGGGTGGTTGGGGTTTGCTGGAGCTGGAGGTTCTGACAGTACAGAGCTGCAACAGCTGGGGGCCCGTTTGAGTCGGCAACCCGGACGGATGGGTCGGGTTTGATTTTAGGGGCTATGCTACTGTAGTCAGCTAGGCTGTTGAGCTATGGGTTGGGTTGGTTGGATGATGCCACTTGTGGTGATGGCCGTTGTTTGGGTCGTTGGACGTGTGCGATGCGTGTGGGTTGACACGCAGAGGAGTCGAATGACTAGGGTGAGCCCTATGATTCATGGTCTTGAGGTGTTGGGGGACAAGGCCTTGAGGTCGATGTAGAACTAGGGCTTGTGATAGTTGGGATTTTAGGGATCCACAATAGGGCATTCCCCTCATAGTAGCCTTGTGCACGCAGGAGGACTTTAGGGGCCCATATTTGTTCAATCACACGGCACTTGCGATGATGGCATCTTGGTTTCCTAGGTTTAGGTTTGCAGGTCTTCCGTGGACACGCGCGTCTAGTTCTAGGCAGTTCTCGAGGCTTCTTAGGTACCCATTACAAGTGAATCTGTTGGGGTTTTTCTTTGGGTGCGGCGGGCCGCGGTGCATGGGGATCTGGGTGTGGTAGATATGCACGGCCCCCCTCCTTAGGCCTAGCCGGTTGTTTCTATCGGTGGCCCCGTGAGCGGTGATGGGGTTACAAGGCCCTTGCTGAAAGTTGTGATAATAGACACGTTCTCGATTGTTAAGTGGATACGTTGCGACTCATAATAAACATTGCAATGGGTCTGCTTTTTAAAAGTTCGCCCGAGCAATGACTCTGTGCTTGCATCCATGGCATTTGGTAAGACATAAAACAGCATGGGGATAGTTTCAGTCTCGATAGAAACAGTGAATCGGCATGTCCCGAGGATCACGTAGGATTGATCCCCGTATGGGCTCAATCTGGCGGTTGTGGGATGAAGTATTGGTGCACTAAGCTGGGTCCAATGCTCATGCATCAAAATGTTCAAATCTGCCCCCTCGTCAATCAGGGCGTTGAAGGAGCACGTCTGCTTGGCTATGACCGTGATGCGGAAGTAGGCAGGTTCTACAGGCTCCTCCTCATTCTCCCAGATTTCCGTAATTGTGGCTACTCGTATTTTGACGGGTGGTTCTACCATTGGTGGTTCATGCAGTGGATGAGTGGGCGGATAGTACTTCTTGATTCGACTCCCATTGAAGAAGCCCATTCCCTCACCATCCAATGTTTCCAGCTCGACATTACCAGTTCGGCTGATTGTGCGGACCTTAAAGGGTCCGAGACCTCTGAATTTCATATTTTGCTTATGTCCTTCGACTGATTAGAGGAGCACTAGGTCACCCTGCTCAAACTCTCGTTGCTTGACATGTTTGTCAAACTAGCTTTTGCGTCGGGCTTTCTCATAGATAAGTGCATGGGTGGCTAGGAGACGGCATTCTAGCTCAACCAAGCATTGCCTCCATGCTTCCTTCCCTTCCCATCATTCTTGGAGTGCTATTCGCAGGCTAGGGACCAAGAATTCTAATGGGAGAATGGCTTCAGTCCCATAGGTTAGCCTAAAAGGCGTTTGACCGACGGCCGTTTTATAAGCTGTTCGGTAGGCCCACAAGGCTGCCATCAACTTGTTATCCCAATCACTTCGTTAGGCTGAGACTACTTTGGTCAAGACATTGATGAGAATTTTGTTGGTTGATTCAGCCTGGCCATTAGCCTGAGGGTAGCATGGTGAGGATTTGCGATGGATGATGAGAAAGGTGGATAGGAGATGGGCTATCACTTCGTTGATGAAGTGCATTCCTTGGTCGCTAACCATTTCGGTAGGGCAACCAAAACGCGAGATTACTTGCTCCCATAAGAACTTGGCAGTCGTCCTAGCGTCGTTTCTTCGCGTGGCTCTTGCCACCGCCCATTTGGTGAGGTAATCCGTGGCCACCATGATGTACCTGGCTTGTGAATATTGTGCCGCGTGGCTGATGGGTCCTATGAAGTCAATCCCCCATTTTTCGAAGGGTTGGCGAGTGATAACAGGGGTTAACTCCATCTGATCTTTACGAACTGGGACCTTTGTCCATTGGCGCTCGTCACAATGCTTGACAAATTGTGTGGCATCGC
Source organism: Lygodium microphyllum (assembly GCF_053477565.2). NCBI lineage: Eukaryota > Viridiplantae > Streptophyta > Polypodiopsida > Schizaeales > Lygodiaceae > Lygodium > Lygodium microphyllum. The sequence goes on along the minus strand of NC_141144.1, from coordinate 153,959,205 downwards.
GGAAGAGTGTGGGCCACCATAGCTGGGACTGCAACACCTTTCGTGTTGTAGTGTCCCCGCTAAAGTGACCTCCTACAATACCTTGTGCGCCTCTCAGAGCACATCGTGCATCTCATGCTCAAATATGCATCTACGTAACAATCCGTCTTGCCCCAGCCTATAGAGCTGGCTTGCAATCAGCTGGTAGGGCTGGATTTTCAGGATTAAGCGTCTAAGCCGTGCTCATTCTATTGGTCGTTCGGGCAGCCCATGCTCGAGCACTTGGACTATGTCGTCTGCCCAGTATAGTGTCAGATCAGCCCTGAATAGGTCTCTTTCGCTGGACACATGGAATAAGTGGCTGTCCGGTAACTCGTCCATGATGCCTTGTCCAGCAGCTTCTCCTGTGGGTATACGGGACAGATGATCAGCCATGTAATGTTGTTTTCCCTTCCGTACCACCACTGAGAAGTCGAACTCTAGGAGCAGGAGAAGCCATCGAGCTATACGTCCTGTAGCGCAAGGTTTGTTCACTAAATAGAGCAGGACTTCATGGTCTACGAAGAAGGTGAAGGGGGTGGCCAGTATGTAATGCCGGAACTTCTTCACGGTGAATATCATGGCTAATCCCTCCCTTTCCATTGTCGAATAATTCATCTCTGTCTCAGTGAGTTACCTGCTAGCAAAACTCACTGGGTAATCTAGGTTATGCTCACTAGGTTGGCACAACACTGCCCCCATGGCAAACTTAGAGGCGTCGATGTGTACGTGAAAAGTCATAGTCCAGTCTCGGGCTTGTAGGATAGGTGTCATTGTTAGGGCTTTTTTCAATTCTTCGTAGGCCCGTTGGCACGCTTCAGTCCACTCGACGACAATTAGTAGTTTGTACAATGGCCTAGCGATCAGCGCGTAGTTCCGTACAAACCGCCGATAGTATCCTGTGTGACCTAAGAAGCATTGAACTCCCCTGTAATTACCCGAGGGTGGAAGTTCCACGATGACCTTGACCTTCGAGAAGTCCGTGGCAATGCCATTCTTGGACACCACGTTTCCCAATATGCATCCGTGCTTCACCCAAAACTGACATTTCAGGGGGTTGAGGGAGAGACAGTATAAGCGACACCGTTCAAAGACTGCACGGAGTTTGGCGAGATGTTTGGTCCAGGCCGAATGGACACACAGGTCATCGACAAAGACCTCTAACTCCTTGCAAAGCATGTCCTTGAATATGGTGCACATGAGGTGTTGAAAGGTGGCGGGGGCATTGGTTAGCCCGAAGGGCATGACTACGTATGCAAAGACGCCCCACTCAATGGGGAAGGCAGTCTTGTGCCTATCTGCAAGATGCACTTGCACCTGATTGTACCCCGAGAAGCCATCCAAGAAACTATAGGCTTCCTTACTTGCCACTCTCTCAAGCATGTGCTCGGTGTACGATAAGGGGTAGTTGTCTCTCTTTGTAGCGGCGTTTACTTTCTTGTAATTGACGCACACTCAAATCTTACCATTTTTCTTCATCACAATGACTATGGGTGATACCCAGTCTATGTGCTCAATTTCATAAATGCATCAGGCTCTCATCAGCTTGTCGATTTCCTCCTTGACAACATGAGCGTGCTTTGGATTCATGGGGTATGGTCGCTGCTTGATGGGCATTGCATCCATTGTCATGGGTATGTTGTGAGTCACAACACTCAGATCTACCCCTCGTAGCTCATCTAAAGACCAAGCAAATACATCCCGATACTCCCGCAAAAGAGTGACAAGACTGGACTCTTCTTCTGTGGTCAAGTCCTCGGCAATGAACACTGGTCGGGGTACTTCCCCTTCCAGGGCTAGGTTTACCTCCTTCACCTTGGCTGGCCCTTCGATTGGTTCACTGGTTTGCCCTCGGCGCTTGGCACTAAGCAGAACCACTACCCTGTCCCCTCTTTTGAATTTAGAAAAGCACTTAGGGAGGTCTTGTGGCTTCCTTTGTTCCCCTGATCGCGCATCATTGTTACGCTTAGCCTCATTCTGCCATAAGCGTCTGCGCCTGAGGTGGACAGGTAAGTCTCCCTCGGTGCGTCTGGTCATAGGTTGCCTAGGAATTTTTGGGTCGCCATCTGAAGTAACTTCAGATTCAGAGTTAAATTTCCCACTTTCACTAGAGGAGGTGGTCTCCCCTGGCGGCCGCAGTTCAGATGGCTATTTGGTTTTAAGCATTGCTGTCGTTCCTGGTTGGGCCAGGCCGGCTTGCTCAAAATCCACAGCTCCCATCCTTTCCAACCAAGCAGGATTGCATTTCATACACATGACTCCTTGGTCCACTCTAAGGGCTGGCCTCGTCTGCGGCTTAGCATCTACCCGGATTTGCTAAATTTCTCGCCCTTCGGTGTCGTATTCTACGGTATCCACCTCACCCTCACTTCCTTCATCAAAGGATTGGCAATCTTCATATTCGTCACAGGAATCTGCATCGCTAGACTGCTCATTGTCCCCCAAGGCCTACTCTACCTCGTCTTGTTGGTCGGGAACCAACGCCCAGTTATACCTGAGGTTTAGTTCATGTACCTTGGTCCACTTCCTCTCGGGTTCTTCCAAGAGGTCCTGGAGAGGCTTGAGATTGGCGGCTGCATTGCATGCCAGTCGGTTCGTTAAGTGCCCCAGCATTCCTTGGAGTTCCCTCCTGTTGGTAGGCACTTGGAAAATGACAAGTTTAGGCCCTTCATGGAGGCTTGCTATCATCATGTAGACAGGTGTAGGGAGTGTTTCTTTTGGCTTGGCAATTGTCTTGATAGCCTGCTCGTACGCCTCATGATCTGAGAGCGGCAAGTCGAGTATAGCGAGAACGTGCATCCAATCCCGCTCATCCTCTGGGCATGGGATATACTTAGTTAAGGACCCATAGGGTTCCTTGTCCTGGGTGTTTCCCTTGAGTAGAGTAGAGATGGCATCTAGGTCGACTGGCGAGGTCTTCCAAGTGTCCATCTCTATTCTCACAGTGCTAGTTCGGTTGCCCAAGAAGATAAAGCTGGTACTCGAGTCTTCAATAACTCTAGCATTGCGCATCCAGGGTCGACCCAATAAGATATCATAGTCCACTCCCTTCATGACGATAAAGTTGACAGAGAACTGGACTCCTGCAATCTTCACTGGCCAATTCTTCAAGACCCCGAATGGCTTCACTCGCATATCGTTTGCTAGCGTGACGTTAAACTGAGCGGCTTCGACAGGCGGGTTTCCCCACATTTGTAACAGTGCGTGGCTAAGCACACTAACCCCAGCTCCTGTGTCTACAATCCCCTTCCTCGTTGCATCTCCCAGGGCTAGGACTGGCAGGACTGCGTACATCTCCGAGCCCTCCCAAAAGGTGTTGACGTGCAAGGATTTAGGCCCGCAGTGTAGCGTCAAACTTGGCAAGTGTGTTTCCGCATCCTGGTCTTGAGTATCTGCCGGGGCTTGCTCTTGCGGTCTCTCGACCCAATGCTTGAGGTCCTGCCATAGGGTAGAGTGCTGCTTAAGCAGATCTCCCAAGCCAACCGTTACAGGGGTGGTCACTAGTGTGGTCAGGAGATTGCTAAACACTCGTCCTTCCCTTAGCCCAGACTGTCCGAGCCAATGGGCGCGGCTGATCTGCGGGTCTGTTGCGTCTAGGCTTGGCCTCGATGGCACTGCTTGTGGCGTAGCAGCCTCGGCAGACTTGGGTTTGGGTGATGAGAGTGGCGTGCTCATGCTGGAGAGATCCTCAATCTCATCCTCCGTGATGGGTTCAAAATCCTTGAGGTGCTGTTGAGCCTCCCTCACCCATTCCTTCACCTTTTCTATGGCTTCCAATTGCCGCTTGGGGTGTGGGTATCCCCCTACCTTAGTGCTTCCCTTTTGGGCTGTTTTAGGGTCTAAAGTCTCTGCCACTATGTCTGAGACTTTCTTCCCTTGGGGTAACGTCATAACATTGTCAGTTTTTAGTGCGACCTTAGCCTCTGATCTCTTCTTTTTCCGCCTATGGCTCTTCTTTCCTACTGAGGTCGCGTCAAGATTGCTAGTTCCTAGCAGAGAGATGCCGGCCTGCTTCATTTGTGCTCGGGTCATAACTCACAAGGGAATAGGTGTGGCCTCCCCATCGGGGTTTTCAACACCAAAAAGCCCTAGCAGGACGGACGGCAAATTAGCTGAACCGGAAGGCGACTTCCGTTTTGGGCAGTCTATGAAAAGATGGGTGATTCCGCACTCTACGCACCTTTGGTCAGCTTTGTCCCTGTTTTGCTGCTCTCTTTCGAGGCTGCGTGATGAGACGTGACCGGGATGTCCACAAGTCCAACAAGTGACTCTGTGGCTGCCCTCCTAGGACTCTACCCTGTCCTCGTCCTAATGCCATCACCCGCACGGGTCGGTAATCCATGAGGATTGCATTGCCCTCGTCGTCATGGGAGACGTAAGGGTATATGTAGGTTTCTTCGTCACTGGGCTCCTTTACGTAGTGTACGGGAGCATCTCTCGGTGGGTGGGTCACATAGGGACCAGGCGGTCTAGGAATATCATGGGTTTATGTCTAGCCTAGGGACCGCTGGTTTCATATCGTTAGGCACCGGTAGGGCTAGCGGGGCTCCCCTTCCGAAGAATGGCTGTGGCCTGTTAGCCGGGTAAAGCTGGCCATAGGGTTGCGTGTATGGTAGTCTTCATGGTAGCCTACAGTGTGCGGCATCCTGGCCGAACCTACCGCAGTTAGCGCAGGGTCTTGACCTAGGGTCCTGACACTCTGCTGGCAGGTGGTTTCCTCCACAGTACACGCACTGGACGTGCGGACGCGTCGGTCCCCTCAACATGTCTTGTATTTTGGCCAATTCCGTCTTGACCTCGGCCAAGCCGTGGTCTGTCTCCGTGGCCTTTCCCTTATCTTGGGATGATGGGTTTGATCACTCGCTAGAGGTTGGCATTCGCTCTAAACTCCGTGGGTTGGTTTCTTCTAGGTTTGAGCTCCTGGAGCTTTGCTCTTTCAGCTGGTCATCAACCCTAATGGCTTCCTCAAAAATCCTAGCCACCACATCTCGTTGCAAGCTTGAGTTGCATGCTAGTGCCTTGTACAATTCCTCATCCCGAATCCCACTGATGCATACGGTCGACACTACCCTATTAGTCGGTCTTTCGCCTAAGGGGATTCTTTTAAGGAGGCTTCTCACATGGGTCACATAGTCGCGGATGCCCTCCTTCTCCTTCTGCTTGACGTTCATCAGGCGTACTAGCATGTTGTCAGAGTATCCGGGTTCGGCAAACCTCTTGACAAAAAGGTCCTTGAGGTTATTGAAGTTGGCTCATTCTATGGCATCTAGGCTTGTATACCACGTCCTACCCTTATCGCTTAAGCAAAGTCCGAATGCTTGCGAACGTTGGGCCTAGTCGTTGAGGCCATTGGCTTCGCAGACTTGCTCAAACTGCTTGACAAAGCTGTACGGGTCGTCCGGTGGCTAGTACTTGTCGAGTTGCTTGGCGACAATAGGTATTTTGGCTTGGCTCTTTGAGCCTTGGTTTGTTCCCAACCCTGCAAGTAGCGAGGTTGCTTGCGCAGTGGCATTCTGTTCTACCGCGGTGTTATCGAGCAGCCATTTCATGAGGAGCTCCCCCAACGTCAAGTCTTCCGCTAGTGCTCTTTCCTGGTTTGTCCGATTCCGGCCAGCCAAGTTCAGCACTCGCTGCACCTCATGCAGCTCCATGCTTTGCCTTAGGCTCTTGGCTTGTTGGTCCGTATTGTACTCGGCTATGCAGTGCAATGCCTTGGGGGCTAGCCTTCTCTCCTCCTCTAGGTCCGCAATGATTGCATCTGTCGTCCTTCCACAGTGCTTGTACGTGGCATGCACATCGTAACTGCTCACCATATGTTGTATGGCGTCTGGGAATGCGCTAACATCTAGCTCCCCTGTAAACCGATGGTCTGAGCCTCCCTCTGTCATGGTTGAATTCTTGCGCCTGGTCATAAGTCATCCTTGTCGTTGACGCTCCTTGCTTGATCCTACCCTGCGCTCCGCGCATTTGCATACACCTTGGGTCTTCTCCTATTGGTGGGTTTTTTGGGCAATTTATCTGAGTGAGTTCCTTTAATTTTTGAATGCAGTGCTCAACTTATGGTCACTCGTGAGTGTGTTGTTCCTCGTACACTTGTGCTCAATCAGGCTTTCGGCTTTCCTAAGTGTACTTCAAGTGTGGAAATTCAACCTGAGTGCTGTGAGAAATTCCCCGGCGTCTCACTCACTCTTGCTCGTTTTGGGCCTGATAGGCTTTGCTACTCTAGTTCTGGACGTTCTACAGGTTCTAGGGTCCTATGTTGCTTCCTGTTGTTCACGCGGGGTGGATCGCTGGGGAAGTGCCCTAGTGTGTCCCTGGTTGGGTCAGGTTTTGTTTTGGTTTGACTCTAGGAATCGGACGTCCAATTTACCAATGGTCCAATTTACCAGTGGTCCGATTTACCAGTGGTCCAAGTGTGGGAATCGAACCAGGTATAACAGGGCTGAGTGGCAGTCTTAAGGTCCACGTGTCCGATTCTCAAAAATCTGACACCAAGTGTTCAAAGAATCGGCCAAGGGGGTTTGATTCTGGGCGTGGGCGGTCCAATTTGGCCGATTGTTTCGATCGGACCAGGTAGTCCGATTCCTAGAATCGGTCAGAATGCTCTGACTGTCCGATCCAAGTGGTCCAATTATGGATGGGATTGATTCTGGGAATCGGACCAGGCAGGTGGTCCGATTGGTGACGTGTATTGATTTGTTCGATCGGACTAGTTAGTCCGATCCTAGTAGTCGGACAAGTTGTTCCAATCGGACGGTTGTCCGAGTGTCCGATTCTGGGAATCGGACACTGGGTCGGATGTCCGAGTCCGCCGGTCCGATGAGCTTGCGCACACGGATTTGCTCGAGTTTCTCTAGATGTTTTATCCTATTGACCATGCGATTAACCAGCGATGGAGTTGAAGTGGTGAGGAGGAGATCGGTTACCTGGGAGTTGCCGAACGCGATGTCCTCCGTGCCCTGGTCGATCGGATGGTTGCCAAGCTCTCTCTCTCTCTCTCTCACTCTCTATCTCTCTCGCTCTCTGTTGGTTGGAAATGTGGGTTCTCTTGCCCTCCTAGAGTTTATACCCTGCTAGTTCTTCGCTAAACACTACAGGTTCCTTCCCTGGCTTTTCCTATGCAGTTACCTTTGCATTTACTCCATTTTTCCTTTTGTTTCCTGTGGTTTTCCCCCTGTTTCATAGCAACAACCCTCTGCCTCTTCGTGTGTGATTTCCTACTCCTAATCTATCCTAAACACAACATGAATCGAAAGCAAAACACTGAACTAGTTTCTCCATGTTTCCAATCATCAATAACCAGAATATTCCAAAATACTTACATGTTCTGAAGATCAAAAACACCCAACTTCCTACCTATCTCAAGCTCCGTTTCGGGGATGAATACCCTACTTCGATGCTCGATATGGGGCGCGCAAGTGCTCAAGCTTGAATCCGTTGGTCCCGGCAACAGAACCAAAATGTGGGAGCTTTTGCTCAACTGCCAAGACCCACGGACCACTTATTGTTTCAAGCATTCCAAGCGAGCTCTAATGGCTATCTCTCACCTAGCCGACGCGCCGTCGATCCTACAAATGCAGTGAACTTACCTTGATGCTCGATTGAGTACCCTCCTCTCTCTTGCACTCCGGTAGCTCCACGATTCTAGATGCTAGCTCAAGCATCCTCAAGCCTCCTCCATCTCCAAGCTCCATCCTCCATAGCTGCGCACGCAAGAGAAGAGAAGAGAAGATAAGAGAAGAGAAGAGAAGTAGAGAAGAGGAGATGGTGAAGAGCTTCACCCTCTTAATCCCTCACCCTCACACACACTCACTCCCTCACACTCTCACGCTCCCTCTCTCAAGAGCACACACAAGCAAGAAGGGGAGAAGAAGAGAGGAAGAAGAAGACTAGTTTTGCCACACACCAAAGAATGAGCTCCTCATTCACTTTTCAACTTTATATACAAAACCCTACTTCCCTTTTGGGCGGTCATCCCCTTTTCCCTTTTTCACATGGCCGGTCACAGCCTAGGCCCTATTTTCCATTGTCATTTTATCTTCCTAGCTTCCTTTTCACCGCCCTTCTACATTTACAAATTGCACGGGTGAGAGACCGGCGCTCTTTTACAAGATTTTAGGGTGCGCCTTTTTATTCAAAAATGCACCTTTCCCTTTTTGTGTTTGCCTTGGACTTTTAAGGTTGTCCTTGCGCTTTTGGCCTTTTATCCTTTTCTTTCTTCAGTCGGGCTACCCTTTTTTCGTCCTTTGCCCTACGTCTTTTCTACTTTCTTTTGCTTTCTTCGTGTTGGGGTTAACATTACCCCCTCCTAGACGAGTGCCAGTCCCATGGCACTCATTGTCGTAGGTCGTAGGTGGTAGCATACACCAAAGACTTGGGGGACAAGGACGCCTGGGGCGTGCAGTGGTGACCGGTACACGTGGGGGTTTGTTGGGGATGCTGCCTAGGACGATTCTTTCCAGGCTTGTCGAATGTTGTGGGGGCAATTAGCGTTGGGCATTGATGAAAAAGGAATGACACTTTCGTTGTGGTCGTCAACACCTGCAATTGAAAACCTCTCAGGTGGTCTCTCCCTAAGGGTAGTGCTAGTCTTCTGTATTGTGCAGAAGATATATTTTATTAGTTTGGGAGACAGGTCGAACTCTAAGCAACGAACTCTAAGCAAGCTGAGAGTATTGTCCTGCACTTGAGGACCCAAACTATGAATATAGTTCAGTGTAGGCATTATGTGAGTGCGGTGCTTATGCATACTTAGATATTACTTAGTTAGAAGATTGGTCGGCGTGGTGCCTTGTAGAGCAAGGAGCTATGTTGGTGAAAAAATGTGTTAATGAGGGGATGGAGTACACTTTTGAAGATTGCTGGAGACGTCATTATGGGTTTTCCATTGTCGTCGAAGCTTTGCTTTCTTTTTTTCTTCTTCTTCTTCTTTTTTTCTTTTTTTTCTTCTTTTTTTTTTGCCATGATGAGGCATATACATGGAGGCAGCGATACAAGGCATAACAGGAGTTTTACTCCTCGTCATTTGAATAGTGGGTAAGGGTGGGTGGGGGGCGGGGGGCCTTGTTAAGGAATTTTCGACTTAACAAGTAGCCCTTGATGTGGAGGCGGGTTTTGAGGGTAGTGGTAGAGAGAAAGGGGTGGTTGCATTGGGTGAATTTGCTGTCGTTCATGTCTTCCAGTAGTGCACCACAGAAGGATGGCAAAAGAGCAGCACGCATCATGAAGCGAGTCATGGTGTTGCTATCTATGACATTGGGGTCAAAATAGAGGGGTGGAAGGTGACGTTCTTGGGGTGCGGGTTCCTGGTGTACTAGGATCCTAATTAACCTAAGATAATTACAGGTGGTGATGAATGCGGGGTCGGGGCAAGAGGTGAATTCATTAAGGAATTTATCTTTAGAGCTGTACAAGTCGGGAAGGGTGACGAGGAGAGCGTTCCTATGGGAGGTGGTATTGGCATTATAAATGATGGGGAAGTCAAACCTGCTGTGGATGGACGGGTTGAAGTCCACTCCTACCCTTCGAGGATACGGCATAAAGGTGGGGTCGTTCCTCTCTAAAGGAAGGGTGTTGCAAAATGCCATCCACCCTTCCAGGTTGACGTCAAAAATGTGCCTCCTCTAGGTGGGTTGGCAATTATAGCCTTCCACTATGCGAGGTACCTGGAGGACTTTGTCTTGCCAAAACTCGCGGTCCTCGGCTCCCCAAGCAGTTGGATGGGCCTCACGCTATGCTAACCATTTGGCCTTGAGCCTGGCCCCCATGGCAATGACATCCTCCACCAACTGAATGGGCAGCACCCTATTCAAGGCAGTGGGAAACTCGAAGCGCAGGTCGAAGGGGTTGCGGTTATACTCCTGTTGTTCCCAGATAATCATTTCAACGTGGTATTCAGCAGGGGAGTCTTGGGTGCCCAGTGAAAGAGGGGCAGGCTGTTTCTGGACAGGCTTGGCCTTCAACTTTCTTCTTGCCTTCTCCACCATCTCCTTTCTACGGTTGGTTTGGGCTGCTCTTCGCTCGGCAGATGTGTCAGGGGGTTGCACTTCGACTTGTTGTGGTTGAGGGGGTGGTGGGACATATTCCTCTTCCTGAGGCCCTAGGTTGAGCTCCGGTTCACCCCCTTCTGCTTGCTTGTCTTCTTGTGTTTTCTCCTCCGTGAAACCAAGGTCGTCCATCTCTTGTGCCGTCAGGCATACTTGTGCCAGATACTTTCTCTGTTCTTCTAGGCTCTGCAGTGGGCCTCCTAGCTACAGCGATACATGCAGGCCCGTTGTGAGAGCTTTGCACGCAATGGTTAGCTTCCTCTGTAGCAGCTGATCATTGGCTTCATCACCTTCTGGTCGGATGGCATGTAGCAGCGTGTTGAGAAAAGTGCACTACTGAGCTATCATAGAGAGCTGGGCTGCTTCTGCCTGATTCTCAGCCAGCACCCTGTCTCCCTCGGCCTTGGCTAGCCGAGTGCCAAGTCCCGTACTCTCTGCTCGTTATGATTGGACCATTCTTTTGCCCTTCTCTCCATATCTTCCAGGCTTTCCCCCTGATGGAGGGTCATTGCCATGAGTTATTGTTGCTGGGCTTCGAGCTCATGGTGCAGGCGGGAGTGCTCTTGTTGTTCCTCTGCGATCTGCGCATTGAGCTAGTCCAACTTTACCTGCATCCTGTGCACCTGTTCTGCCCTTAACTGATCCAGCTCTGCAGCCTCCTGTCTAATTTTCTCAAGCTGACTTTGCGCTTCCAGGTTGGCTGCAGATAACTGGTCATTCTTGCGCTGAAGGTGGGCAGTTGTTTCCCTCTCCCTGTTGAGACGCTCCATTAGGATTTTCCTTCTTCCCTCCCAGGTAGCGTCGCGCTCCTTCAGGGCTCTTAGTTTTTCTGCCTCCTTAGTACTGGCCTCCTCCCTAAGCACATCGATTTCCTTTTGATATTCAGTTATTTGCTTCACTCTGTCTAGCTGGAGGGCGGCTTGTGATTCGCGTTCCGCTGCCAGCTCCTCCACAGCTATCCTCCTTTCTTACCTGGCTGTTTGCAATTGTGCGAGCAGCTCCTTCGTAGTCATCATATTGGCTTGCTGGAGGTAGGGGTGGGACATGGTTGTAGTGCTGGCAATCTCTTCCAATTTTTTTCTTTTCACTTCCGGCCCCGGCTCTAGCTCGGCCGTTGCTACCCTTTTGGCACCTGAAGCTGGGGTGGCCCCGGCCGTTTCCCTTGCCAGCTCCCTTTCCACCAAAAACTGCAACCAGGTGACCACGTTGCTTTCATCGATTTTTGGGGTGTGCCCCTGGGTGGCGATGGTAGGGGGTGTCACCGTGAGGGGGGTGGCTTGCATGGGTGGCACGAGGAGAGGGAAGACTGGCCTGACTGGGTCTTTTCCTTTTCCTTCTGCAGGAGGCAGGTGCACAGTTTCCGGCACACCAATGCTGGCACCGGGTGCTTCAGGTTGGTATGGACTCCTTGCTCCTTCCACGTCTTTTCTTCGCTATTCCTCGATGGAGCGACGGGTCGCCAGCTACAAATCTTCTTCTTCCCTCCTTCTCATCTCCTCCTCAGCCCTCTTTCTTCTTTCCTCCTCTTCCTTTACTGACTCCCTTTGGGCCCATTCGAGCTCTTCCTTCTCTTTTCTCCTTTGCTCCTCCTCTCTTTTGCCGTGTAGGGCTTTAGTCCGTTGCTCTGCCTTCCTTTTTGGTGTAGCCTGGGGTTCTCCCTCCTCGTCGGTGTCCGTTTCTGTTTCATCAGATTGCTCTTCCGCATGAGACTGGGACTGCGACGGCGATTCGCCACTTTTCTCGTCATCTCCCCGTTTGTCTTCTCCCGCTCGTCCCTGCCCTATCGCTTCGTGGATGATCGCGGTGAGGGCACCTCCAAAACCTATGGTGGAGGCCTTGGAGGATGAGGCTTTGCGAGTTGATCGGGGTGAAGGGGATTCTCCTGCTACGGCCCTTCCTCCTATTGCTAGGGCCTTTACCGAAGCCTCAATTGTCTTTCTTACAAACCCATTGAGGTTTACCTTGTCCAGTGATTGAGCAGGGATGCTTTCGAGTAGAGGTACATTGATTCTCGACATGATGCTGTTGTACCGCTGACTCAAAAACAGGGTATGCATCATCTTCGCCTGTAGTTGAATTTCTTGATTGGGGATGTCTGCCAGGCTGACTCCGTCGTTGGTGTGGATCTTCACTTTGTCCATTCCCAACATGGCATAGATGTCCCTTTTTGGTTTCTTCTCCACCTTGTTTGGAAGCCCTAGTGCCCTTTCTATTATTTCGGGGGTCAGTTCGACCTGCACTTGTCTGGTGGCTTCCCTGTCCCGCACCGACGGTGCCCCTGTTTCTGTTGAAGGTGCGCAGGAACTGGCGCACAGGGTGTAGTTTATCCTCTGGCCCACTGCGTCCAGGTACCTTTGTAAGTGGCATTGCTCTATAATTCATCGTACCGCTGGTTCCTCAATGACCACGTCTTCCAGGTTGAATATGTGGCGGAACTTCAACTGATTGAACGCTCTTGTTTCCACCATGAGACCATACCGCACTTGTTCTTCCTCTGAGAAGGGGAGTTTGCCAGCTCTGTCTTGACTTGCCTTGGTCGCCACCTGCACATTTAGTCAATTAACTTTTTAGTATTTTTTGGCAACCAATTTGCTGGACGACCACAAACATAGCAGATTTTATCATTTATAACCCTAACTTTTCCTTTCAAACTTCTATCACCTATTTTTTTATGGCATTTCAATTTTGAGCCTTTTCATGCTTGGTTTACTTTTTAGTTTTCACTCCGTTTATTGCCCCATCCCCCTCGTGGAAAAGAAAAATCCGTCCCAGGATTGGAGGTTGTGGGGCCAAGGCATTCATGTTTATTTATATAGGAGCCAATCGTAGAAGTTGGGGTTATATTCCAAGTGTGCAGCGCAGTCCATGTCACAGGGTCGGATGCCTACATGGGTGATGTACGTGAGGACATCTGTGAGCAAATCACCAGAGTTGACCCGACTTGCGATGTGGAGCTCTTCTTCTGTCAAGATGCGGTCGAGATAGGGGTGCCCTAAGATATGATCGTCCATGGTCCGACCTCGAAGAGTGGTTAACACTCGATACGAGGTAGGCACGACGTAGATGGGATCATACTCGGCCGTTTTGATGGCTCGGCGTTGTTCGGCATTAGTCATTATGCGGCATCCATCGACTTCCCATTTCAATCTAAGAGCGTACCACTATTTCAAGAAGGGTGATTCCATATCCGCCAGGTGGGACAACCTTGCTTTCTCTTGGTTAGTGATGGTAGACATCGTGCATCAGTCAAATGATGTGATGAGGCGTTGCTTAATGGCTTGCTCTTTGAAGACCTTGCGAGCGAGCAGCTCAGCGGCGGCAGAACGAGAAGCTTGTGCAAAGGAAAATTCAAAAGTCTCCCAAGAGCAAGGCATATTGCGCACGTCAGTTGCAAGGGGTTCTGCTAATAGTCCCAAGTCCAGGCGGTCATAGCTGAGGGCCAATGCAACAAAGGTGGCATCGAGTTGTTTGATGCAGTCCACCACATCATCCCCAGTGTCCTCTGCGAGGTCAGCGGCCAGCGTTAGGAATGACTTCCGTTCATAGGAGGGCTTAAGGCCGACGGGTGGTTGGGGTTTGCTGGAGCTGGAGGTTCTGACAATACAAAGCTGCAGCTGGGGGCCCGTTTGAGTCGGCAACCCGGGCGTCGGTTGGATGGATGGGTCGGGTTTGATCTTAGGGGCTATGCTACTGCAGTCAGCTAGGCTGCTGAGCTATGGGTTGGGTTGGTTGGATGATGCCACTTGTGGTGATGGCCATTGTTTGGGTCGTTGGGTGTGTGTGACGCCTGTGGGTTGACACGCAGAGGAGTCGGATGACTAGGGTGAGCCCTGCGGTTCGTGGTCTTGAGGTGTCGGGGACAAGGCCTTGAGGTCGACGTAGAACTAGGGCTTGTGACAGTTGGGATTTTAGGGATCCACAATGAGGCATTCCCCTCATAGTAGCCTTGTGCATGCAGGAGAACTTTAGGGACCCATATTTGTTCAATCGCGCGGCACTTGCGATGATGGCGTCTTGGTTTCCTAGGTTTAGGTTTGTAGGTCTTCCGTGGACACGCGCGTCTAGTTCTAGGCAGTTCTCGAGGCTTCTTAGGTATCCATTACAAGTGAATCTGTTGGGGTTTTTCTTTGGGTGCGGAGGGCCGCGATGCGTGGGGATCTGGGTGTGGTAGATATACACGGCCCCCCTCCTTAGGCCTAGGTCCGGCTGTTTCTATCGGTGGCCCCATGAGCGGTGATGGGGTTACGAGGCCCTTGCCGAAAGTCGTGACAATAGGCACGTTCCCGATCGTTAAGTGGATGCGTTGGGACTCATAATCAACATTGCAACGGGTCTGCTTTTTAAAAGTTCGCCCGAGCAATGACTTTGTGCTAACATCCATGGCATTTGGTAAGACATAAAACAACATGGGGATAGTTTCAGTCTCGATAGAAATGGCGACTCGGCACGTGCCGAGGATCGGGTAGGATTGAGCCCCGTATGGGCTCAATCTAGCGGTTGTGGGATGAAGTATTGGTGCGCTAAGCCGGGTCCAATGCTCATGCGTCAAAATGTTCAAATCCGCCCCCTCGTCAATCAGGGCGTTGAAGATGCACGTCTGCTTGGCCATGACCGTGATGCGGAGGTAGGCGGGTTCTACAGGCTCCCCCTCATTCTCCCAGATTTTCGTAATTGTGGCTACTCGTATTTTGACGGGTGGTTCTACCATTGGTGGTTCATGTAGCAGATGAGTGGGCGGATAGTACTTCTTGATTCGACTGCCATTGAAGAAGCCCATTCCCTCACCATCCAATGTTTCCAGCTTGACATTACCAGTTCGGCTGATTGTGCGGACCTTAAAGGGTTTGAGACCTCTGAATTTCATCTTTTGCTTATGTCCTTTAACTGATTAGAGGAGCACTAGGTCACCCTGCTCAAACTCTCGTTGCTTGACATGTTTGTCAAACCAGCTTTTGCGTCGAGCTTTCTCACAGATAAGTGCATGGGTGGCTAGGAGACGAACTGGCGTTCTAGCTCAACCAAGCGTTGCGTCCATGCTTCCTTCCCTTCCCATCGTTCTTGGAGTGCTATTCGCGGGCTAGGGACGAAGAATTCTAATGGGAGAATGGCTTCAGTCCCATAGGTTAGCCTAAAAGGCGTTTAACCGACGGCCATTTTATAAGCTGTTCGGTAGGCCCACAAGGCTACCATCAACTTGTTATCCCAGTCACTTCATGAGGCTGAGACTACTTTGGTCAGGACATTGATGAGAATTTTGTTGGTTGATTCAGCCTAGCCATTAGCCTAAGGGTAGTATGGTGAGGATTTGCGATGGATGATGAGAAAGGTGGATAGGAGATGGGCTATCACTTTGTTGATGAAGTGCGTTCCTTGGTCGCTAACCAATTCGATGGGGCAACTAAAACACGAGATTACTTGCTCCCATAAGAACTTGGCAGTCGTCCTAGCGTCGTTTCTCTGCTTGGCTCTCGCCTCCGCCCATTTGGTGAGGTAATCCGTGGCCACCACGATGTACCTGGCTTGTGAATATTGTGCCGCGTGGCTGATGGGTCCTATGAAGTCAATCCCCCATTTTTCGAAGGGTTGGCGAGCGATAACAGGGGTTAACTCCATCTGATCTTTACGAACTAGGACCTTTGTCCGTTGGCACTCGTCACAATGCTTGACAAATTGTGTGGCATCGCGGAAGAGTGTGGGCCACCATAGCTGGGATTGCAACACCTTTCATGCTGTAGTGTCCCCGCTAAAGTGTCCTCCTACAATACCGTTGTGCGCCTCTGAGAGCACATCGTGCATCTCATGCTCACATACGCATCTACGTAACAATCCGTCTTGCCCTAGCTTATAGAGCTGGCCTGCAATCAGCTGGTAGGGATGAGTTTTCAGGATTAAGCGCCTAAGCCGTGCTCGTTCCATTGATTGTTCGGGCAGCCCATGCTCGAGCACTTGGACTATGTCGTCTGCCCAGTATGGTGTCAGATCGGCCCTGAATAGGTCTCTTTCGCTGGACACATGGAATAAGTGGCTGTCCGGTAACTCGTCCATGATGCCTTGTCCAGCGGCTTCTCCTATGGGTATACGGGACAGATGATCAGCCATGTAATGTTGTTTTCCCTTCCATACCACCACTGAGAAATCGAACTCTAGGAGCAGGAGAAGCCATCGAGCTATACGTCTTGTAGTGCAAGTTCACTAAATAGAGCAAGGTTTGATGGTCTACGAAGAAGGTGAAGGGGGTGGCCAGTAGGTAATGTCGGAACTTCTTCACAGCGAATACCATGGCTAATCCCTCCCTTTCCATTGTCGAATAATTCATCTCTGTCTCAGTGAGTTGCCTGCTAGCAAAACTCACTGGGTAATCTAGGTTATGCTCACTAGGTTGGCACAACACTACCCCCACGGCAAACTTAGAGGCGTCGATGTGTACGTGAAAAGTCATAGTCCAGTCTGGGGCTCGTAGGATAGGTGCCGTTGTTAGGGCTTTTTTCAATTCTTCATAGGCCCGTTGGCACGCTTCAGTCCACTCGAAGACAATTAGCAGTTTGTACAATGGCCTAGCGATCAGCGCGTAGTTCCGTACAAACCGCCGATAGTATCCTGTGTGACCTAAGAAGCATTGAAATCCCCTGTAATTACCCAGGGGTGGAAGGTCCACGATGACCTTGACCTTCGAGAAGTCCGTGGCAATGCCATTCTTGGACACCACATGTCCCAAGATGCATTCGTGCTTCACCCAAAACTGACATTTCAGGGGGTTGAGGGAGAGACGGTATAAGCGACACCGTTCAAAGACTGCGCGGAGTTTGGCGAGATGTTTGGTCCAGGCCGAATGGACACACAAGTCATCAACAAAGACCTCTAACTCCTTGCGAGGCATGTCCTTGAATATGGTGCACATAAGGCGTTGAAAGGTGGCGGGGGCATTGGTTAGCCCGAAGGGCATGACTACGTATGCAAAGACGCCCCACTCAGTGGCGAAGGCGGTCTTGTGCCTATCTGTAGGATGCACTTGCACCTGATTGTACCCCGAGAAGCCATACAGGAAACCGTAGGCTTCCTTACCTGCCACTCTCTCAAGCATGTGCTCGGTGTACGATAAGGGGTAGTTGTCTCTCTTTGTAGCGGCGTTTACTTTCTTGTAATTGGCGCACACTCGAATCTTGCCGTTTTTCTTCATCACAATGACTATAGGTGACACCGAGTCTGTGTGCTCAATTTCGTTAATGAATCCGGCTCTCATCAGCTTGTCGATTTCCTTCTTGACAACATGAGCGTGCTTTGGATTCATGGGGTATGGTCGCTGCTTGACCGGCGTTGCATCCGTTGTCATGGGTATGTTGTGAGTCACAACACTCGGATCTACCCCTCGTAGCTCATCTAAAGACCAAGCAAATACATCCCGATACTCCCGCAAAAGAGTGACAAGACTGGACTCTTCTTCTGTGGTCAAGTCCTCGGCAATGAACACTGGTTGGGGTACTTCCCCTTCTAGGGCTAGGTTTACCTCCTTCACCTTGGCTGGCCCTTCGATTGGTTCGCTGGTTTGCCCTTGGCGCTTGGCACTTAGCAGAACCACTACCCTGTCCCCTCTTTTGAATTTCGAAAAGCGCTTGGGGAGGTCTTGTGGCTTCCTTTGTTCCCCTGATTGCGCATCGTTGGGACGCTTAGCCTCATTCTGCCGTAACTGTCTGCGCCTCAGGTGGACAAGTAAGTCTCCCTTGGTGCGTCTGGTCATGGGTGGCCTAGGGATTTCTGGGTTGCCATCTAAAGTAACTTCAGATTCAGAGTTAAATTCCCCACTTTCACTAGAGGAGGTGGTCTCCCCTGGCGGCCACAGTTCAGATGGCGATTTGGTTCTAAGCATTGCTTCTGTTCCTGGTTGGGCCAGGCTGGCTTGCTCAAAATCCACAACTCACATCCGTTCCAACCAAGCAGGATCACATTTCGTACACATGACTCCTTGGTCCACTCTAAGGGCTGGTCTCGTCTGCGGCTTAGCATCTGCCCGGATTTGCTCAATTTCTCGCCCTTCGATGTCGTATTCTACGATATCCACCTCACCCTCACTTCCTTCATCGAAGGATTGGCAATCTTCGTATTCGTCACAGGAATCTGCATCGCTAGACTGCTCATCGTCCCCCAAGGCCTACTCTGCCTCGTCTTGTTGGTCGGGAACCAACGCCCAGTTATACCTGAGGTTTAGTTCATGTACCCTGGTCCCCTTCCACTCAGGTTCTTCCAAGAGGTCCTGGAGAGGCTTGAAATTGGCGGCTGCGTTGCATGCTAGTCGGTACGTTAAGTGCCCCAGTATTCCCTTGAGTTCCCTCCTGTTGGTAGGCACTTGGAAAATGACAGGCTTAGGCCCTTCATGGAGGCTTGCTATCATCATGTAGACAGGTATAGGGAGTGTTTCTTTTGGCTTGCCAATTGTTTTGACAGCCTGCTTGTACGCCTCATGATCTGAGAGCGGCAGGTCGAGTGTAGCGAGAACGTGCATCCAATCCCGCTTGTCCTTTGGGCATGGGATATACTTAGTTAAGGACCCATAGGGTTCCTTGTCCTGGGTGTTTCCCTTGAGTAGAGTAGAGATGGCATCTAGGTTGACTGGCGAGGTCTTCCAAGTGTCCATCTCTATTCTCACAGCGTTAGTTCAGTTGCCCAGGAAGATCAAGCTGTTACCCGAGTCTTTGATAACTCTAGCATTGCACATCCAGGGTCGACCCAATAAGATATCATAGTCCACTCCCTTCATGATGATAAAGTCGACAGAGAACTGGACTCCTGCAATCTTCACTGGCCAATTCTTCAAGACCCCGAATGGCTTCACTCGCATACCGTTTGCTAGCGTGACGTTAACCCGAGCGGTTTCGACAGGCGGGTTTCCCCACATTTGTAACACTGCGTGGCTAAGCACACTAACCCCAGCTCCTGTGTCTACAATCCCCTTCCTCGTTGCGTCTCCCAGGGCTAGGACTAGCAGGACTGCGTACATCTCCGAGCCCTCCCAGAAGGTGTTGATGTGCAAGGATTTAGGCCCGAAGTGAAGCGTCAAACTTGGCAAGTGCATTTCCGCATCCTGGTCTTGAGTATCTGCCGAGGCTTGCGCTTGCGGTCTCTCGACCCAATGCTTAAGGTCCTGCCATAGGGCAAAGTGCTGCTTAAGCAGATCTCCCAGGCCAACCGTTACAGGGGTGGTCACTAGTATGCTCAGGAGATTGCTAAACACTCGTCCTTCCCTTAGCCCAGACTGTCCGGGCCAATGGCCACCGCTAATCTGCGGGTATGTTGCGTCTAGGCTTGGCCTCGATGGCACAGCTTGTGGTGTAGCAGCCTCGGCAGACTTGGGTTGGGGCGGTGAGAGTGACATGCTCATGCTGGAGAGATCCTCAATCTCGTCCTCCGTGATGGGTTCAACATCCTTGAGGTGCTGTTGAGCCTCCCTCACCCATTCCTTCACCTTTTCTATGGCTTCCAATTGCCGCTTGGGGTGTGGGTATCCCCCTACCTTAGCGCTTCCCTTTTGGGCTGTTTTAGGGCCTGAAGTCTCTGCCTCTACGTCTGAGACTTTCTTCCCTTGGGGTAAGGTCGTAACACTGTCGGTTTTTAGTTCGACCTTAGCCTCTGATCTCTTCTTTTTCCACCTATGGCTCTTCTTTCCTACTGAGGTCGCGTCAAGATTGCTAGGTCTTGGTAGAGAGACGCCGGCCTGCTTCGTTTGTGCTCGGGTCATAACTCACAAGGGAATAGGTGTGGCCTCCCCATCAGGGTTTTCAACACCAAACAGCCCTAGCGGGACGGACGGCAAATTAGCTGAACCGAAAGGCGACTTCCGTTTTGGGCAGTCTATGAAAAGATGGGTGATTCCGCACTCTGCGCACCTTTGGTCAGCTTTGTCCCTGTTTTGCTGCTCTCTTTTGGGGCAGCGTGATGAGACGTGACCGGGATGTCCACAAGTCCAACAAGTGACCGGATCCTGTGGCTGCCCTCCTAGGACTCTACCCTGTCCTCGTCCTAATGCCATCACCGGCACGGGTCGGTAATCCATGAGGATTGCATTGCCCTCGTCATCATGGGAGACGTAAGGGTATATGTAGGTTGCTTCGTCACTGGGCTCCTCTACGTAGCGTACGGGAGCATCGCTCGGTGGGTGGGTCACATAGGGACCAGGCGGTCTAGGAATATCGTTGGGATTTATGTCTAGCCTAGGGACCGCTGGTTTCATATCGTTAGGCACCGGTAGGGCTAGCGGGGCTCCCCTTCCGAAGAATGGCTGTGGCTTGTTAGCCGGGTAAAGCTGGCCGTAGGGTTGCGTGTATGGTAGTCTTCGTGGTAGTCTACAGTGTGCGGCATCTTGGCCAAACCTAACGCAGTTAGCGCAGGGTCTTGACCTAGGGTCCTAACACTCTGCTGGCAGGTGGTTTCCTCCACAGTACACGCACTGGACGTGCGGACGCGTCGGTCACCTCAACGTGTCTTGTATTTTGGCCAATTCTGTCTTGACCTCGGCCAAGCCGTGGTCTGTCTCAGTGGCCTTTCCCTTATCTTGGGATGATGGGTTTGATCGCTCGCTAGAGGTTGGCGTTCGCTCTAAACTTCGTGGGTTGGTTTCTTCTAGGTTTGAGCTACTGGAGCTCCGCTCTTTCAGCTGGTCATCAACCCTAATGGCTTCCTCAAAAACCCTAGCCACCACGTCTCCTTGCAAGCTTGAGTTGCTTGCTAGTGCCTTGTACAATTCCTCATCCTGAATCCCGCTGATGAATACGGTCGACAGTGCCCTGTCAGTCGGTCTTTCGCCGAAGGGGATTCTTTTAAGGAGGCTTCTCATGTGGGTCACATAGTCGCGGATGCCCTCCTTCTCCTTCTGCTTGACGTTCATCAGGCGTACTAGCACGTTGTCACAGTATCCGGGTTCGGCAAACCTCTTGACAAAAAGGTCCTTGAGGTTATTGAAGTTGGCTCGTTCTATGGCGTCTAGGCTTGTATACCACATCCTACCCTTATCGCTTAAGCAAAGTCCGAATGCTTGCGAACGTTGGGCCTGGTCGTTGAGGCCATTGGCTTCGCAGACTTGCTCAAACTGCTCGACAAAGCTGTACGTGGCTGGTACTTGTCGAGTTGCTTGGCGACAATAGGTATTTTGGCTTGGCTCTTTGAGCCCTGGTTTGTTCCCAGCCCTGCAAGTAGCGAGGTTGCTAGCGTAATGGCATTCTGTTCTACCGTGGTGTTATCGAGCAGCCGTTTCATGAGGAGCTCGCCCAACGTGAGGTTTTTCTCTAATGCTCTTTCCTGGTCTGGCTGTCCGGTTCCGGCCAGCCAAGTTTAGCACTCGCTGCACCTCATGCAGCTCCATGCTTTGCCTTAGGCTCCTGGCTTGTTGGTCCCTATTGTACTCGGTTATGCCGTGCAATGCCTTGCGGGCTAGCCTTCTCTCCTCCTCTAGGTCCGCAATGATTGCATCTGTCGTCCTTCCACGGTGCTCGTACCTGTCATGCACATCGTAACTGCTCAGCATATGTTGTATGGCTTCTGGGAATGCGCTAACATCTAGCTCCCCTGTAAACCAATGGTCTGAGCAAACCTCTGTCATGGTTGAATTCTTGCGCCTGGTCGTAAGTCAGATCCTTGTCGTTGACGCTCCTTGCTTGATCCTACCCTGCGCTCCGCGCATTTGCATACACCTTGGGTCTTCTCCTATTGGTGGGTTTTTTGGGCAATTTATCTGAGTGAGTTCCTTTAATTTTTGAATGCAGTGCTCAACTTATGGTCACTCGTGAGTGTGTTCTTCCTCATGCACTTGTGCTCAATCAAGCTTTCGGCTTTCCTATGTGTACTTCAAGTGTGGAAATTCAACCCGAGTGCTGTGAGAAATTCCCCGGCGTCTCACTCACTCTTGCTCGTTTTGGGCCTGATAGGCTTTGCTACTCTAGTTCTGGCCGTTCTACAGGTTCTAGGGTCCTGTGGTGCTTCCTGTTGTTCACGTGGGGGTGGGTCGCTAGGAAAGTGCCCTAGTGTGTCCCTGTTTGGGTCAGGTTTTGTTTTGGTTTGTTGGCTCTAGGAATCAGACGTCCGATTTACCAGTGGTCCAATTTACCAGTGGTCCGAGTGTGGGAATCGGACTAGGTATATCAGGGTTGAGTGGCAGTCTTAAGGTCCGCGTGTCCGATTCTCAAAAATCAAACTGCAAGTGTTCAAAGAATCGGCCAAGGGGATTCGGTTCTGGTTGGTCCGATTTTGGGCGGTCTGATTTGGCCGACTGGTCCGATCGGACCGGGTAGTCCGATTCCTAGAATCAGTCAGACTGGTCCGAGTGTCTGATCCTAGTGGTCCGATTATGGATGGATTCGATTCTGGGAATTGGACTGGGCAGGTGGTCCGATTGGTGACGTGTATTAATTCGTCTGATCTGACTAGTTAGTCCGATCCTAGTAGTCGGACAGGTTGTTCCGATCGGACGGGTTGTCCGAGTGTTCGATTCTGGGAATCGGACACTGGGTCGGACGTCCGAGTCTGCCGGTCCGATGAGCTTGCGCACATGGATTTGCTCGACTTTCTCCAGATGTTTTATCTTATTGACCATGCGATTAACCAGCAACGGAGTTGAAGTGGTGAGGAGGAGATCGGTTACCTGGGAGTCGCCGAACGCGATGTCCTCCGTGCCCTGGTTGATCGGATGGTTGCCAAGCTCTCTCTCTCTCTCTCACTCTCTATCTCTCTCACTCTCCGTTGGTTGGAAATGGGGGTTCTCTTGCCCTCCCAGAGTTTATACCCTGCTAATTCTTCCCTGAACACTACAGATTCCTTCCTT
Source organism: Lygodium microphyllum (assembly GCF_053477565.2). Lineage (NCBI taxonomy): Eukaryota > Viridiplantae > Streptophyta > Polypodiopsida > Schizaeales > Lygodiaceae > Lygodium > Lygodium microphyllum. The sequence goes on along the minus strand of NC_141144.1, from coordinate 153,936,336 downwards.
GGCATTTCCTATGTAGTTACCTTTGCATTTACTCCATTTTTCCTTTTGTTTCATGTGGTTTTTCCCTTGTTTCACAGCAGTAGCCCTCTGCCTCTTCGTGTGTGATTTCCTACTGCTAATCTATCCTAAACACAACATGAATCAAAAGCAAAACACTAAACTAGTTTCTCCATGTTTCCAATCATCAATAACCAGAATATTCCAAAATACTAACCTGTTCTGAAGATCGAAAACACCCAACTTCCTACCTATCTCAAGCTCTGTTTCGGGGATGAATACCCTACTTCGATGCTCGATATGGGGCGCGCAAGTGCTCAAGCTTGAATCCGTTGGTCCCGGCAAACGGAACCAAAATGTGGGAGCTTTCACTCAACCGCCAAGACCCACGGACCGCTTATTGTTTCAAGTGTTCCAAGCGAGCTCTAATGGCTATCTCTCACCTAGCCGACGCGCCGTCGATCCTACAAATGCAGTGAACTTACCTTGATGCTCGATCGAGTACCCTCCTCTCTCTTGCACTCCGGTAGCTCCATGATTCTAGATGCTAGCTCAAGCATCCTCAAGCCTCCTCCATCTCCAAGCTCCATCCTCCATAGCCGCGTGCGCAAGAGAAGAGAAGAGAAGTAGAGAAGAGGAGATGGTGAAGAGCTTCACCCTCTTAATCCCTCACTCTCACACACACTCACTCCCTCACACTCTCACACTCCCTCTCTCAAGAGCACACACAAGCAAGAAGGGGAGAAGAAGAGAGGAAGAAGAAGACTAGTTTTGCCACACACCAAAGAATGAGCTCCTCATTCACTTTTCAACTTTATATACAAAACCCTACTTCCCTTTTGGGCGGTCATCCCCTTTTCCCTTTTTTACATGGCCGGTCATAGCCTAGGCCCTATTTTCCATTGTCCTTTTATCTTACTAGCTTCCTTTTCACCGCCCTTCTACATTTACAAATTGCACGGGTGAGAGCCCGGCGCTCTTTTACAAGATTTTAGGGTGCGCCTTTTTATTCAAAAATGCACCTTTCCCTTTTTGTATTTGCCTTGGACATTTAAGGTTGTCCTTGCGCTTTTGGCCTTTTCTTCTTTTCTTTCTTCAGTCGCGGGCTACCCTTTTTTCCACCTTTGCCCTGCGTCTTTTCCACTTTCTTTTGCTTTCTTCGTGTTGGGGTTAACAATGTAGAAGAAAATTGATAGAGGTGAATCCATCAATTTATTTCAGCATCTTGGCATACATGGAAGACATCACCTCATAATCATAGTTCATAACCAAATACATCCAAATGAGGGAGGGTCGAAGCCCAAGACACCATGAGACATTAGCCTAGCTTATTTACAAATACATAAATAACCCATGATCTTAATCCATGATCCATGTTGCTGCCATCCATTGACTACTACAAGTGTTCGCCTCAAAATTACATGTGAACTTCAATCTAGTAGTGGTAGAAGCCTTTACAATTAAAACATATATCAAATACTTCTGTCAAATCCCCGTCAAAGCTAAAGTAGCACTTCAGCCCTGCCAATAATAGTGTATTCCAACCCTCAATCAAAGCTCCAAAATTCATACAAATCCAATCATAAGCCTCTCTAATGAATGCCCAAGATTGCCCTATTATTTAGGGACCATATTCAATACATACGTATACTTAGATTACTTGCAAGCTCTCCTAAATTGAGTGGATTGTGGGCTACCATGTTTATGACAACTTTTTGAATAGTTCAAAACAACCCATAGACCAAGAAAAATCACTCCTTTGGCTTTTCCAAGTGGTATACTAGATCCTCGGAGCAAGAACCAAGCTCTAGGCATCAAGATAAGCTTTAAGAATGAAGATGAAGTAAGAAAAGACCTTGTTGGTCATGGGTTCCCTGTATTTAGGAGCAGCACCATAGCTCCCCTCCTCTCTCCCAAAATGCATACAAAGATACACTTTACCTTTCTCCCCCCTTATTCTTGATTGTTCCCCTTGATATTCAGTTTCATGCTTTTAAGGCTCCTCCTGTAGTCTAGCACTCTCCCTGCAACCCACACTCGTGATTTGTAATGCAAATCACGTTAAAGGCCCTGTTCTCTCCCACATAACTCCAAAGTCTCACACAACATACTTAAGTGACCTAAGTCACTAACAAGGGCATATACCATGTCCCGTACTCAAACCTAGTAGACTTGCTAAACTAAGTGACTTCCAAGCAAAAATGAACTTAAAGAGTCACTGTATTATGTCTGGTAACTTGTCCTAAAGCTCCCAGAGACCAAGTATGCAGACCTACATGATCCATAACATCTTCATTTTTCACACTGTAAGAGCTTGACTTATGAGAATCCTACAGATCTACTCACTAAAAATATCTCAATAGAATATTTTGTCTTCCTTAGGAAGATGATGGGTGTAGGATGAGATGTCTTCCTTCCCTCACCTTGTTATACTTTATGTATGTTTGCACTTTGTCACTTTTTTCTCAATCTCTTCTCACTAGGGGCACATTCATCTTTAAGTGGAAGGTTATTGGGGATAAATGCGCCTATGTCTAGCTACTTGTATATTAATTACACTGATAGTATGCTATCGCACGGGTTCGTGAAGTTGCTCGCCGCATGGACACTTTGAGATGGGAGAATGCAATGAAATAAAACTTATGTAGAATAATTTTTGAATGAGGAAAACAAATTCTTGATTTAAAAAAATATAGGCAAAATACATGATCATAGATTTTGAACTGAGAGAGAAGAGAAGGTGGGATGTCAATTTTTCTATGGAAGAATTTCGAGGAGCACGAAGCTCGACTCGGAAACGGAATTTGTTGTCAATCTTCAAAAATAGGTGAGAAGCTTTAAGCTCAACTCAAGCCAATCTCCATAGCGACTCACGATGATGGTATCTTCAATGTAGGTGACGGGCTTAAAGCTCGTCCTCAAGCCTTCTCTCCCAAATTCAATGGTGGTCTTCAAAGAAGGCGAGGGATACAAGCTCAATCTCAAGCCTCTCTCCATAGTGACTCACGATGATGGTATGTTCGATATAGGTGAGGGACTTAAAGCTCGTCCTCAAGCTTTCTCTCCCAAATTTGATGGCGGTTTTCAAAGAAGGCGAGGGATTCAAGCTCACTCTCTCCATAGCGACTTGTGATTATGGTATCTTCGATGTAGGGGAGGGGCTTAAAGCTCGTCCTCAAGCCTTCTCTCCCAAATTCGATGGCGGTCTTTGAAGAAAGTGAGGGATACAAGCTCAACCTCAAGCCTCTCTCACAACATGCGACCCTCTTCCAATTACAACTTCAATGCAAGGAGTAGTCCCTTTTGCACCACTTACCCCTCTCTTATATAGTTTTTTGTAAAGTAGTCACGTTAGGTTTGCTTTTTGCTTTGTTTTAAAAATGTGTTAGCTTTCCTTTCTATGTTTATGTAAAAATCAAAGCTTTAAGCTTTTTAAAGCTTAAGCTTTTGATAAGCTATTGATTCGTCATGCTGCTACCTTTCGTTTCTGAAGATGCCACCTTGCTTCCTCTTGATGATTATCTTGACACCTTTATTCAGTTTCAGTGCTATTGGCCAACCTCCATGTTTAGCAGCGTTCCTAGTCAATGATGACGCTGCCACTTATGGATGTCACAAATCAGCACGAGCTCTTTCTCCAGAACGATCATCTCATCCCCTCCTCTCTTTCCTTCTCGTCAGCTATTGCTTCTCCTGCACGGTGTAGCAACCTTCCCTCAAACTCACTATTGCTTGTCATTGTTGTTCTAGAACAGAACGAGGAATTCAGCTGTTTGCACACCGAATCTTGCAATATGAGGCGACAAGAATGTCTGCAGTGCAGCTTCTCTCCCATAAGCACCTTTGCTTCCCGGTTGGCCTGTGATTAACGTCGGTCGTATGTGAACTTGCGTCAAACTGTTACGAAGGTGCTCAACATGTAGAGGTGTTTGGAAGATGTATGAAGGCTCAATACCTTTGGTAGAGAAGAAGGTGGCAATACATGGTTTAAGCATATTACAAAATGTCTGACAATTGATGCTCATTTTGAGGAAACACATGAGGTCTCAAGCTTTGGTAATCACCTTGGAGGACATGACAGAATGCTAGCATAAATTAATGGATCTATATTTTGAATGTTGCTAGGGTCTTTATGATTGCTAGTACAAGCATTTGAAGGATGAAGAGGCCTACATAGCATGACTTTGTATTAATTTCCATCAGGTGAAGTCAAAATCTAATTAGCTAACACCGCAGTGATGAGGATACAGGGCAAAAAGGACTGCAAAAGAGGGTGAGAGAAAAAATAGGCATGCTTTTTGCTAAAGGGTATGTGCTTTTGGGAGACGGCACGCCAACTTTGATGCATGAGGAGAGGAAGGAGACTATTATTGAAAAAAGGAAAAGGAGAGCTTCATCGAGGGGAGCCATGATCAGGTAGGAGTCGAGAGCAATCTGAATTCTGCAGCACAAAGTAGTGGTTGGAGTGGGGAGAAGAAAAGCATGCCTTTGGAGTGGCACAAAGCAAGACAACGATGTGGAACATCACCTTTGTAGACGACAGTTGCAGTTGCTAAGAAGGAGATGACATGTTGTCAAGAAGGATTGCACACTCGTAGGAATCAATTAATCCTCCTGTCCAAACTTAAGAAAAGAGGATGGTAGTTGCTGATGCACAGCTGAATTTTGATGAGAACGTAGCTTTTTGTTAGAAATATATGTTTGCCTTGTGTGATCAATCACAAGAAGATCCACAAGAGACAAGATGCTTGGACAAGTTCTTGTAACAAAGCAGATTGGACAAGAAGGCAAGCCTGTCAATCAAGTCTATTTATGTGAACGAATTTCCCTTGTCAAAAGAGATGTATTTTTCCATAATTTGCTCTTGATCGTGCAAGTGTGGGACTTGTTAGTGTTGCAAGGAACTCTCAACCACTTCCTATATGGCAAATTCCTATTGTAACTACTAAGAAGGTCAACCAAACTAGAAAGAATGAAACATTTCCTAGTTATAACTAGATAATTTTGGCGTCATGAGTTCCTTCTAACTAGTAAATCCCTTTTCCTAGATAGTATCTAGAAAATTATAGCCCTAACTAGTAATATTATATAGTAATTTGTTGTATGACAAGTAATAATGTTGAGACAATTGGCAAATCTTTGATTTTACAAGTTATAACTAGAATTATTACCCTCAAACTAGAAAATCCTTTATAGTCTATCTAATTAACTAGGAACTTATATTTGTCTTGGTTATAGATATTAGGTCTACATTTAAACCTTGGGAAAACATCTAAGGTTGTGGGGAGCACTGGCAAAAACAAATTTAAAACCTACACGTGAACTAGGACAGCTTGGAGTGTGGTAGTTGCACATGCAAGCAAAGGGAGCCTCTAAGAAATAGGATGCTATAGAAGGGGTGCAAAGTCCTTGAGACCCAGTGTTACAATAATAAGTGTGGATACTTATGGGACGCAACTAAAGAATGCTCGAGTCAACTTACAAAAGTAGTCCTCAAAGCTACTTTAAATATGCAAGATCTCAATGAATCCAAAAAGAAGTCTTTGTTCTCTTTTCAAAAGAGGACCCACGAAGCAACCTTCACTCTATCGATGGAGGCATTATGTGGTCATCACTTTAACTTTACCATGATAGATATGTGTGTGTTCATTATGGGTGTCATATTCCATCACAGTTAAGGGAAGATGAAGGAAGGTAAAGCATCCATTAAAAAACTTGATAGTGATGCACAATGCTTCACTAATATATATACCCCACTAGAAGCTTTGGTGGGATACTACTTAATTTGTTTCTCATGCAAAGATTTAATATTTGCTCTTGGAATGTGCAATTGATTTGTTTTGCTAATGGAAAAGAAAGTGTTAAGGCTCTATGCAAATAGAATAGGTTCGATATTTTCTCTCTATAGGAGGTAAATTGGTTGATTCTTTAGATGTCGATCAAACCCTTTTTGTAGGGGACTAGAGTATGGTCTTAAAGGAGGTTGATGAACCTCATGAGGGAAAGACCCTGCATGGATTTGACTTCATGAGGGAGAGTCCTTGCATGGGTCTAAGTTAGAAGAGTGGAACTCTTTTCAAAGAATGCATGAGTTTGTGGATTTAGCTAATATTTATAAAGGATAGCACTTGTAGCACTTTACTTGGAGAAACAAGCATGTTGACATCTCCTAGAGAGCAACATGCTTGATAAAGCATACATTTCTAGTGGGGATTGCTGAATTAACTTGGACATGAACACCTAGATGGATGTCCCATAAGCATGAAGAGGACCTTAAAAACGAAGGTAAGACTTTGTTCTAAGCTTGATGCATGCAATCTAATATACATGTGTTTACTATAATATATTTATATATATGTATATAAGTCATGCATAGATTGTGTACATGTGTACGTGTGTACATGCATGCACTTGTGTGTAATTAGGTAGGTGCATGTTGTATGCATGCATGCATGTGTGTGTGTGTGTGTGTGTGTGTGTGTGTGTGTGTGTGTGTGTGTGTGTGTGTGTGTGTGTGTGTGTGTGTGTGTGTGTGTGTGTGTGTGTGTGTGTGTGTGTGTGTGTGTGTGTGTGTGTGTGTGTGTGTGTGTGTGTGTGTGTGTGTGTGTGTGTGTGTGTGTGTGTGTGTGTGTGTGTGTGTGTGTGTGTGTGTGTGTGTGTGTGTGTGTGTGTGTGTGTGTGTGTGTGTGTGTGTGTGTGTGCATTTAGAATAATAGGTTCCCTCTTATTATAAGAGAGGGCTCCAAATCAATCGGTCTCTGTTCTTTTGAGAGCATGAACAAAAGAAGATAAACCGGAGGATAAACCTATCACTACATTCTCTACTCAGTAGTTTATGTTGGCATCTTTAGCAATGTCTGAGCTAGCTTGTAGCTCATGACTAAGACTATCAAGTTACATCATAGCTCACAATCAAGACTCGCCACTCAGGGCTCCTTGTCATCAAGTTGGCTCTTAAACCTTGTTTTGTAATTGTTCCATAATCTTATGCCTTATGTTTTTTGACATTCAATGTTGACCTACTAATTAGCTCAACCTTAGAATACCTTTGGTTGAAGGAATAAACTCTATTCTTGTAGAGCCGCTTCAACATGGCCTTGCATAAATAAATTTGTCTAGTTTAGGTTTGAAGAAATATACAAAATAAGAGAAACTTAATATTGCTTATTGAGTAGATATGGAGCTCATTATAGTAGTGTCCTAGTTCCCAACCACATCATTGATGACATCATTATTCTCTATCTCATACGCCTATTGTTATGTGCATTCACAAAACCAAAAAAACTCCTAAGTTTGCATAAAATGGTTAGGATTTTCGATTTATTAACTTGTGTGATAGTGGTATTTGTGTTTTCATAACCATTCAATGGTTACACGTCATTTATATGAGCCAATTGCCTACTAAATATGTATAGAGCATCTTTACCATATATAATTTAAAGCTTTGATTCACTAGTTCCCAAACTAAGGAGAAGATTCCAAACCCTTGATGGCACAAGCTAGAAAGGTTTGCCCAAGCCTATGTGGCATAAGCTAGAAAGGTTTGGAATACAAGGGTAAGTGGAGGTATTTCTCCATCATGAGAGCTACAAGACACACTTTCCTCCTTACATTTCAAGACCTCTCCCTCTCCCTCCCCCTCTCCTTCTCTCTCTCGACCAACAATAATTTGCAACTCGGCATGGCGTGAGTAGATGCAAATGGAGTTGTTGTGCAACAATCAAGTAGGCAAAGAAAGTGGGAAGGCAAAGGAGATGAGTGTAAATAGATGTAACAATTCGAATGTGTAGAGAGAGAGAGAGAGAGAGAGAGAGAGAGAGAGAGAGAGAGAGAGAGAGAGAGAGAGAGAGAGAGAGAGAGAGAGAGAGAGAATGTGTGTATATATGTGTGGTTCTTAGGTCTATATATTTTTGGTTCTAGCTTTAAAATGCAATGACACCTTATTATAAACCTTTTATAACAAAAAGTGAGTTTAGTAAGGCCTGACTTCTATCTCATAATTGGTCTTATAAAAATCTATACAATTGCTTGTAATACAACATTGGGTATGTGTGTAATCAAGGGAGTGCATCCATACTTATCGATGTAGCAGTTGTTTTTTATGAGCTTGACATACTCCCTCCTTATAACTTTCAAGGTGAGTAGATCCCCATCATATTGGTTTCTCCTGTAGGAGTCCTTCTATAAAATAGAAGTAATGAAGCACTACTATGTGGTACATGCATGGTGATATCACACACACACACACACACACACACTCTCTCTCTCTCTCTCTCTCTCTCTCTCTCTCTCTCTCAAACACACACTCTCAATCAATACTATTTCATATGGATTATCACTCATATAATATTTGTGTATGCACATGATAGAATATGATATTTTTATATTTCACTTATGGTTAAACATGCACAAAGATATGCATGCATGCTCGAAGCATGAGCCTCCATACCGCATACTTACCGCATGTACTCATATATGTGCAGCAAGAGCACATACACATGCATACCTAAATACACACGCCCTACACATGTGCATACACACATGGTATAATCCATCACTCTAAAGAGGGTTGTTGGCACATTATGCAATGTGAGAAAATGGCCAGATGGACACTATTGACGATGTCGGATCCGAATTGGTCCTGTTGGCGGCATTGCCGACGTCGGATCCGAACTGGTCCTGTTGGAGGCATTGTTGAAGCCAGTGCTAGTAGAGCAAAGGATTTAGCTTCATAGGAGCTTGGCGTGCAATTTTGAAGGCCTCACTATGACAGGGGAGATAGATAAACAAGGTAGCCTGTTCTGTGAGGAATCAAGGAGACAAAGAGGGGATGCTGAGCAAGGAACAGGCAGGATCATGATAGCAGCGGCTAGCTGCCATGCTGGAGTTGATTTGATCATGAAAAGGCAGGACAGCTGGTTACTGTTGCTGAGAGGGAGTTATGGTGTGAGAAAGAGGAAAACAAAGTGGAGTAGAAGAAGTAATGAATCGATCATTAACAAGCTGGGGTCCGAAAGGAATGATTCTGATCTTCAGGCTAGCTAGATCTGAGAAACAAGCAAAGGGGACGAGTTTGTGTACCTGTGGAACGTCTTTGACAGAATCATGAAGAAAAAAAGAAGTTCTCTGAATATCAGCTTGCTTCAACAATGAACAGAGTTGTTGGGAACATATTGACCTGCTCAGAAAATGCATGCATTATTTTGGGTATCATGAGAATACTCATTTCTAATGCACATATTTGCAAAGTTTTGGACTGTTGAAAATAATTTTTTTCTCTTGGGCTTCAATTGTACTGAGATAATGAAGAAAGATATCCAGAAGTATACTGTCGCCTTTAGCTATGATGGGGGGCAACTTGTTTTTGCGAGGGGGAGCAAGAAGGAATCGGATCCATATGCATGAGCAGGGCACACTTTAAAAAGAAAAACCATTTTGATATATATTCACAGGAAAGGGGCCATTTCTGATTCAAACAAGCTTGGAAGAGAGAAGAATCTAATCCAAAATAGGGAGGTCATCTAGAAAGTGGTGGACCTTACTTTATTTTGTGCTGGAGGGATCTACAATGCTGGAAGAGATTGAGGTGGAAACATGCAAAGGGCTAGCAGGAATTGATAAGACCAACCTGCATCAGACCATGGAGATTTGAAGAGGTATCAGTTATCTACATGCCATGAGCAGCTTGAATGCCACAATAAACTATTGACAATAGGGGCTTGTGGGGGATACTAGGGATTGGGTGTTGTAACCAGCTTGGGGAGATGAGCATCTTTTGATTTCTTGTGTGGATGGAATTCCATGGATTGTTGTAGAAGTGCCATGAAAAGGGACAGATCTGTGTGAAGGAATGGGAGCTCTGGACTGGAGGGTTTCAGGATAGAGAAGGTGGACTACTTAAAAGATAGGAGATGAAAGCAGGTGGAGAACTGTAGTTATCCTCAGTTTTGTAAGGACCTTTCGTCTCCACCTTACTGGGGGGGGTTTGAAACAGTATCATGAAAGTATAGGGGGAGATCATCTTTCCAGGTCACCTCATACTGAGGTAGAGACAGGGCTCGGGTTCCTTTTCTTGAATTCATTTTAGAGCCAGAAATGTGCAAAGGTTTTGGAATCAACTGAGTATGCAGCAACGCTACAAAGACTGGTTTGTCTTCTTGGTATCAGTAATGGCAATATGCATGAGGGCTCCCTGTGTTGTGATATCAATATCTTAGCCAGGGGGAGGGGTGGGTATGAGGCACTTATAGGCATCGAGACTCATCTGTAACTTTCAACTGCTAAAAAGGCATTTTGCTTGTGTCCTTTGCAATATAGTGCAGAGCCAACTCTAATGTCTGTCCCATTTGCATGAGGTTTTGTGGATTCTTGAGGGTCCTGAATGCCAGCATGAGTGTGCCATCAAGCTGGGCTTAGATTATTTGCAGAAATAATGTTGAAGTCCAAGCTTGATAGATAGTAGTACATCTATCTTGATTTTCTAAAGGGCTATCAAATTTCACAGTTTGATATCCCCATTGCAACAAAGGGATACCTAGATGTTGGATTTTTTACTGAGCTTGGTGAAGGACCACAGCCATTGAATTTCCTCTCCAAGATTGCATCTTTAGGACAGATCTTTAATAGATCGTCTGTTTCTTAAACTAGATTGTGCTAGTCCAAAGACTAAAGGGAAAATAAAAATCCAAAAAAGGGTCTATTTTACTAAGAGGTCTGTGTACGTCAGTGGAAGTGGCAAGAATGTCTCTGCTAGCTGCGGGCACTATGAGATTATTTGTATTCACCCAGGTTTGAACTTCAGATTTTTGGAATGTCGCTACCTGGAATATTCGCGTGCTAGACCTACTATGGATACTCGCACATTGCGGAGAGATCAATTAGTAAAATTGAATTCATGGTAATGTCCCTTGCTCATGTCCAGGCTACCATGAGAATCAAGAGTTGCAGGCTCAATATCAATAGCTACATGTACATAAAGGGCTAATGAAGTATGAAACCCATCCACAGTAAAAATTTTGCTTTTCATGTTCAAGAGCATGAGGCCTATTGAGTAGTCTTAGAAGGTGGCCATTCATATCAGATCAAGCCTGGGGGTCTGTTGAGTGCGGATGTGTATAATGGTGGGCAGCTTGTAGTGGCCATTTGGATATCAATTTTGCTGATGTCATCATCATCCAGAAGAAGGCACAAGTGGCTATTAGAAGACCAAGGGCATAAGACCAAGGGCATGAGCTGCAGTAGTAGCAAGAGATCATAGCCTTCATCCTATTCCAAAAATCCTTAGAATTTGAAGTCTGGGAAAGTGATGGACAACCAACTTTAGGTTGTATATTTTATCCACTATGAAGCAGCAAGTGAGAGTTTTCTTGCAGAATTTCCTAGACTTGTTGCAGCTGGGGAGCATGTCTTTTTCTTGAGCATCATATGAAAAAGGGTAGTTAATTATGAGCTACAACACATGAAGTCATCCAGCATATGATGAATCGAAGGCACACGTTCAAAGCGGAGGAGGTAGGCTTTGAGGAGTGCTGCAGTTCTAAGATCTGCATATATTGCAGGAAGTGGATGGGTGGAGCAGTCTACCTTGGCTTTAAGAGGAATGAGAAGAAGAAACACTAAACGGCAAACACATCACGACTCTTGTAGGTGATAAAGGGTTCAGGACCTGTGCTAGTGTGCACACAGATGCTGTCAAGACACAGTTGCTCAAAAAGAAGATTCATGTCAATGCTGGGTAACTCCATCAATGATGAGCCTTTGAAATGCTTTTGCATATTCAAGACAAGGACCTCTACCCAAATGCAGTCACCTTGCAATTTGAAGCTAGGAGTAACCAAGAAGGCCAAAGAGATACATGCCCAAGTTTGCAAGCTGGGGCTAACATAATATCACAATAGTGTGCTAGGCTTTGCATTGGTGAGCATGTACGGCAAGTGTGGTGTGCTCCTAAACAAGAATTGTGATGAGCTTAAAGGATGGAATTTAGTCTCTTATGATGGCGAAGCTTTGTAATGCTCTGCACAAAATATTTGATGTAGTATCCTACTATTTGGGTATTCTGAGCATGAACAGAGGAATGAAGGTTTGAAATGTTGTGGGTGCCTGCAAGACAAGGGCCTCTACCCAGCCAGATGCAATTGCTTTCACTTGCATTCTGAAAGCTTGCGATAGCATTGGAGTAGAGATACATGTGTAGGTTTTGGGTTGGGGCTATGGAAATCCATGATATTGTGCCCCGAAATTATTGACAATCATGCATGCTAAGTGGCTTATAGAACCATGAGGTTTGTATGATGACCTTCTGGATGCAGTCGCTTGGGCTGGCCTAGTCATTGGGTATAGTTAGGCTTTGAAATGCTTCAGGTGCATGTAAGACAAGGGTCCTTTCCTAGATCTAGTCACCTTTATGTACGTTTTAAAAGCTTGCAATAGCATAGGAGCAACTGAGAAGGGACAAGGAGAACTTGCATAAGCATAAGAACCCCAGTTGTAGTTGCTTTGAATGCTATAATTGTTGGATGTGCTAACCTTGGTGATGTTGTAGGTATTATCACAGTTACTCTAGATGTTAAAACAACCTGAAGAGCCAAATGGTGTTACATTCCTTTTGGCTCACTTGCAGTAATGCAGAGCTAGTGGAGGAGGGGCTACCTTGATACTATGAATGCTGTGGATTGCATTGTCGCAATTATAGAACAAGAACCCATCAAAACCAACCATATTTATACAATTACTTTCTTTTAAGGCATGCTTAAAATGAAAAGCATGCTATAATCCTTGTTTAATTTACAATTTCCTAGGAGAAGTATGTGTGGATGAAGTTAACATCCTACTTTTGTGTCTCCTATGGCTAAAAGAAAAGACAGCCTTAGTTGGTAAGAACCAAGGTTAGTTATAACTTGCATTCCTAACATAATTTTGTATGGGAAAGAGAATCCTACTAGCAAGGGGATGTTGGCTGCAACAAGATTAACATGTGCTCACGACTTTATTTCATTACTACTAGGTTATTATAATCTCCTTCAGGTGCACTAATGAACTGGAATCCTTTAATCACAGAAACCATCTTTGGATGTATTTTGTCACTCTACGGAACTAGAAACAAACATTTTACAGAGCAGCGCTTGTCCATTGCAGGTTTTGTCACAACAAGGCATTGAAAGTTAGCTTCCGGCAAATATAGGATAACTATCTTTAGTTTGATAGTAAGGCTGCTGGGATAGAGCTATGTTTGTAAGAAATAAATTCTAGATCCTCTTATAAAATAGTATTTTTAGTAATCCCTACTTATGAATGATAAAATTTTCCCTTTGTAATTTTTGAATTAGGGGTTTACTTTGTAATTTCCTAGTTAGATATTAGCATGTTGGGATTTCCTTTTTTCCTTTCCAATTAAGTGTTCCTCATGAATTATTGTATAGGAAGTTAGCTTGAAAATTCTTTCTATATAGTAAGTTAGCTAGAAAAATCTTCCTATATAGTATACTAGTCAATTACTATTTAGAGAGAAGTGTATTTCTTTTTGCCGAAGATCCAAGGTCCCATGCACTTAACTCCAGTTATTGAAGAGAAATTTCCTCCTATTTTTAAAGAACTGCCATCTTATGCAAGTAAAGAAGAGGCTAAGAACGTCTCTTTAAACATCAAATAGACCTCAAGTAAAGAAGAGGCTAAGAATGCCTTTAAAGAGCTATTTAATCAGGTCTATTTATGTGAACCACTATCTTATGTGAAAGACATGGCGATAAATAGATGATAATGGAGTAGAATCTATTGAATATCTTTGACTTTTCAATGGATTATGGAAAGACCTATGACATCTTAGGTAAATAATGGTGTCTGATTGAGAGTTTGTTGGGTTTTGATAGTGCTTTTGTATCAAGATTTTGATATCTTCTTTAAATAATTGCAAAGAGTTTTGGGGAGTCACAAGAGTAGTTCGGTAAAATCCTATGACAAAATATAGGTTTGAGCTTTCCTCTCGAATTAGAGTTGATGGATTTTGAAAAGAGTATAGCAGCATATAGAGATTGTACTAAGTCTTCATTAGTGATTATGTTGGATTTTTCTTTTTGATCTCCTGTCTTGCCTTGTCTTTCAAAGACCCCACGTCTTTGTGGCCTACGCATTCATCTCTCGGATAATGGGATCCAACAAATGCACAAGCAAGGCCTCATGGTCTTCCCTTACTCCCCCTCGACCCTCCCTTGTGAATAGGGTGGGTGTTGGGGTTGTAAAGGAAAAGAGAGGGACTCTTTATATGTACACTAGGATTGGCTGGTATGCAGTGACCTACGATAAGTGTACTAGAGTACGTTGTGGTACAAGTGTGGTTAAGAGTAGTACATTAGTGTACTATACAATGCACTATGTTGTGTCCTAAAATGCAAGGTGAGTGCAAGGATGTGCACATGTTATTATCTAAGTGTAATAAGTGCTTATGGGGGTATGTGTGTGTGTGTGGATGTAGTGCAAGATGCAAGTTTAGGTGCATAAGGATACACACACGTTGCCAGGCGCTTTCATGTAAATGGGAAACCCTGAGAAAAACATTAGATAGGTAGGATTTTTGTAGTTTAGTTGTTTGTGTGACAGTTTGATTGATAGTTTTGTAGTTGGATTTTTTGTGTTTGTTTAGATTAGGAGTTGTTTGTGTGGTTATTTTGGAATTGTTGAGCTTGGAAACTTGATAGCCTTGGTCAAGATTGGTGTTTATGGGTTCACGAGCATTTCATGTTGCACTTGTTAGATATATTGCACTCGGAGGTCGTCTCTTGAATTCATCAATTACTTCCATGCCATGGGTTGGGTTGATGCACTTTTTGCACCATCGTTGAGCACTAGCACGGCATGATGCCTGCTGCACCTATATGCATCAAACCTCAGATCCATGCACATTTGAGAGAACACCTTTCATTGTGCATACATGCTGTTCCTTGCACACATGAGAGCTGGGATATTCATCACCAAAATAGGAACCCCTGGTTGAGTGGAAAGATGGATGGGTGAGTTTTGAGGGTCATGAAGGACAACTACATTTGTGAGATGGGTTGTTTTACCTGGTCAACATCATGAAGACCATTTTTCTATTGAGTGATTGTGAGACATTGGGTGGGTGGAGCGGAGTACAACATTTCTTTCTTGCTGAGAGATGGGAGGTGAGGTTAAGGATCTAAAGTGATCAAGGAATTGTGTTTGCATCTTGCATAACACACAGGCACTTATAGACCAGTCTAAGCACAAAATTTTTCAAAGCATCCATATCTTTGTGTATAGCATTACTTGTATGATTGCATAGCAAGTTTAGTCTATATGCACTTCCTCTTTAAAATTCATGTTTGATTGATCATAGAGTTTATTCTTAAGATCATATTTTTCCTAGGGTGTATTCCATTAAAATAATAGCAAGTATGTACATATGGGACTCTATGGTCACAAGAAACTTGATATTGAAAGCGAAGACCTTATTGGATGGTTTGGGGTGTATTTTAAGAGTGACTCTATGATGCTAGGGCAGATGTGCTCAAAATAAGAGAAGGGGTTTTTGTAATGTAGTTGTGGGCATACCCAAGATGGAAAATATGTTGGAGAGTGGTGGAAAATATTCATTTAAATTCTTTTGGAATTAGAAGAGTTGGGTTACAATGCAATTATTTTTATTATATTTTTCTTGATTTGAGTATTCATTTTTTCTATGCATGATTTGGATTTTTGATAGATGGGGGATGCTAAGAGAATGTAAGGAAGATATGGAGTATGCTCTCAGATTGAAGACCAAGTGAATGATGACAAGAACCTCAAAGAAGAGAAAGATGATATAAATGATTACACGAAGACATGCACTAGAGACTAGATAACTAGAAAGCCACAATTCAAATCATGGCGGCTTTCAAAGTTCTTAGAAGATTGATGCCAGGTAATATGGAAATTGCTCATGGATTGTTTTAATGTACATATTGCAATTAAAAAATTATGTGGAGAGAAGATTCACAAAATGAAGTTTTGTGAAAATGTGGAAGACATCAAGAGCATTGATCAATTTGGAGAGGCTGTCTCTACACCAGGTATATCAGCGATTCAGTTCGATGCAAAATGGAATTATCACTATGGCCAAATGTCTCTTTTTGTTGATCAATTTTTGGTATGATTTTATGAGTTTTGTAAAGGTGGATACAGATGATAATCCTTACATGGTGAAGATGGAGAGTGCATTAGCTCTGTCCCCACACAAGAAACTCTAAACCACTTACTATATAAGAAAAAAAAGAGAATTTGCTAGTTAGATTTCCACATAAGTAGAAAGACTCTAATATAAGAAAAATCAAACTTTACTAGATTGCCAATCTAGAAAGATAGTTTCCAATATAGAAAGATTTTTCTAGTTAATTTACTATATAGAAAGCTTTTTTTGGTTAGCTTACAGTATAGGAAGTTTATTATTATAATTATGATCTATATAGTGCCTTTATAAAAATAATTACTATATAGTAACTTCATAAATAGATATTATCTATATAGTAACTTCATCGAAAAATGTAATGAAGCGGGCTTACGGGAAAATACCAGTCACACTGACATTATAAAACGCGTAAGAGAGGGTTTCCTCAGGAGGACGGAATTATCAAGAAATCTCTCTTCCACCTCTCTTCAGCTCTCATGGCTTCTCCTTCTTTCTCTCCCTTTCTCTCTCTCTCTTCTTTCTGTATTTCTCTCTCCTCTTCTTCTTCTCCTACAATATTTCTCTCTCTTGTCTCCCTTAGTTAGGCTAGCTAGGTCTCCGTCATTACAATTGGTATTAGAGCCTTATCCTTGATCCTTCTTCTTCCCTTAGATTTAGGTTCCCTACAGTTCTTCACAGTTAGAAAATTCTAGTTACACAGTTCCCACAGGTACACAAGGAGTGCTTAGACAGCCTTCTTGAAGACTATGGCAGCCTTTCTTGGGGAGCTCATTGGAGGTTTGACCGCATCTGGAGGCAGAAGGGCACGAATGGCAGCTCGTTTTTACTTCACAGAAAAATTTGAGGGGTGCCTCTTCTAAGAAGACCCCTCTAGAATTGGGGAAAAGACTAACCATGACTATCTTTTACAAAAGTGAGTTTTCCCCCTTCTTTCTCTTAGGACCCTCAAGCTGCCATGGAAGCTCTAGCCCAAAATATTGCAAGATCTCTCTCCCCCTTCTTCCAGGGCTTGCATGGCACCTCCAGCCACTTTCTTGAGACCTTGGGCTTACCCTAGAGTACTTGAGTGCTATCCCATACCCCGCTGAAGCCCTAACAAGCTCCTATGATTTTTGATAAACGTAGGTCAAACCACACTTGCCACAATAATGTCAGTCATGATGGTTTTCCATGAAAGTTTCAACCCCACACTCTACATTAGGGCACTCCTTTCGAAGGCGCTGCACCTTCCCAAAATCATCCACCTTGTAAAATTGCAAGACCGCGAGTTTAACCTTCTTCTTCTTGTGCTTGATCTTCTTTGGCTTGGTGTAATGTTGTATTTAGCAAGGGTTCGACCATCCTCAAGTTGCTTTTTGGTGAAGATAAGGTGATGCTGGTCAAGAGAAATCCCTTCCTTGTCCTGAATCTTGGCCTTCACACTGTTGATAGTGTCAAAGGACTCGACCTCTAACGTGATGGTCTTACCAGTCAAGGTTTTCACAAAGATCTGCATCTTGATGATTGTAGAAGAGAGCCAAGCTCCTGACACGTTCCTTCATCGCTCTCTAGAGATGATGGTCTTCATCATTAAACCCCAGCTCCAAGCACTCATTTGGTCCCACTCTTGACCTCCTTGACTGACGTTTAATCTTCTTAGCAGTTCCCCAAACCCTATTGTGGCAACAACCATGGCAGCCATGAAACCTTCAAAGGAGCTCAAGGTACACTGAAGACCCTTCAAATTCTTGTCTCGAGAGCCTTGGGAGCAGCCACAATCTTCAACAAGTGTGAGCCACAAGACATTGAAGGCTCCATATGACCATGGGCTGCAAGAAGGAGGACAACCATGAATTTCTTGGAGTGGGAAACCACTAACTCTTTCCCAAGCTTAAGCAAGGTATGTCTAATGGTTCTTAGTCTCTCTTCTCCAACCACTTGCTGAGCCCAACCTCTTGCTTGAAGAGATTAAAGAATTACATGAATTCTTATTCAGGGTGAAGCTAGGGATTACCAATTGATTGCCTTCTTCCATTATGCACTTCTTGAAATCATGCATGACTGAGTACACTTCAAATTTCTTTCTTATTAGCTGAGAATTTAACTCCTAACCCATAACCGTGCTTGGCCTTGATTCTTGATCATTAAGCCAAAAATTGTAAGAAAGGGTAAGTGATACAATCGGTGAGTCACTAATTTGCAAAGGTAACCCCTTTCCCCATCCCATTTTCCTTATTGATCATGCATATCATGAAATGCCCAATCCTCAATTTGTAAATGCATATCATGTTGGTTGTTAAATGTCTGCCATGTATATTCCGGGTGAGGAAAAGCCTGAAGCTAGGCAAGGTGGTAAGATATAGAATAGGGGTGACCCCACCTTGCCATCAAAGACCCTGAAGGGGTGCACAACCCGGATCGAGGGGAACTTTGCCCACCTCCCGATGATTCGGAGCTCAAAACTTGTTTGCAGGTACAGGTACTCTAAATAGGTGGCCCGAGCCCCAATCATTGACATCCAAGCAGCTTGCACATGTATGGACAACAAATGGATGGCTCGATGGATGTATACACATGTATTGGTAGAGAAAATGTATGACTTGGTGGATGTATGATGGCTAAATGCACATGTATTGGCAGAGAACATGTATGACTTGATGGATGTATGCAGTGGGAGATAGGTGTACCCTATCTCTGCTCTAAAAAGTCAATTACAACAAGTTTTGCATATTTACTGTGAGAAATAATTTTGCATGGCCTCGTAGAGGGGATCAAGGAATCCATTTTGAATCAAGAAGCTTGGCGATTAGAGCTCTCTAGCAACTCGAGATATTGCAGTTTTTGTGAAAGGGGGTTTGGTCGACGACACCTTGTATGGTACGTCATAAGGGTAAAGCCAAGGCCCAGGAGGACTTCTAGCATGAGATTAGAGATTTCGGTGCATCTATGAATGATCCTAGCTTCGCCCAAGAGGATTGTGAAGACATGCTTGAAAAAGGTGTCCCCCGAGATAGACCGTTTTGCTATGCTTAACAACACACTATGCCAACATGAGACCCATCATGCTGAGCAGTATCGAATGCTAGAACACCACCATAGGGAGAAGGAAAACTGCCAAGATCAACATCATAGCGAGATGATGGCTAAGATGGACTTGCTTGTAGAGTGCATGGGTAACCTCATCTCCACCCTCTCACCCTCCTCAGCACAGCCCCCAAGGAGCATGGTCCTCCCTGTGAGACCAATTGTCCTCCTCCCTTGGAGACATTGGTGCACAGATCGGTCGCCGTATGCGCACGTAGTGAGCGTCAGAAGGTCCCCAAGAACAAAAGTACTCTACTTTTTGCACACAAATCAATGTAGAAAGCTTGCACGACATGAACAAGAGACCAATTGGGTGCAATCTTCCCCCATGCCTTGTGTGAGCACTCCACAAAGCATGTATTTCATATATTATTCATCTTCAAGCTCAAATAATAGTCCAAATTACAAAATAGCATGCTTTAGCTTTTGAGTTTGCTTTTGTACCAATAAAGAATTAAAGCTAATGGACGCCCAAGAAGTTAGGCATACCCAAATACAATGTCCAATACAAATATTTAAATCGTGCGCCCATGCGCATACAAAAATAATAAATAAATATCAAACACTTTGATAAATAAGCGCAACAAAATACAAGCGCCATGCCTAAGATACGTGCCCATCAAAATATTGACGATAACTTGAACACGTTATTCTCCAATGCTTTCCACTGCCACCACTGCTTGCTCTACACATCAATTGAAGCATTCACAATTGTTAGAAAAATAATACAATTAAACCGACAAAAGTGAATACCTAGCAGTCTTCAGCTACATAAATAAATTGGTTAAAAATTAATCCTAACCTTAATTTATCACGAGTGCGCACTCTAAACTCATAAACGTTTATTAATTTAAATATGTATTTTGCGGAATCACCTGCTATGGAATCACCCATGTACACACAAAATTAACAAAACGCCTGAAAAGGATAGGTGTCCCCATCGACTTTTCGCACAAAGAATCCACTTTGTGTATGAGCCTCGATAATAAAATTTTACGGAATCCACCGCAAAACCTCACGGAATCCATCGTGGCACGGAATCCACCGTGGAATATACCTCCTGGCATCATACCCCGAGGTGGGATAGTAATTTTCTCAATTGCTATTAGCTCAATGTGGAGCTAACAGAGTGGGAAAAGCATTTAAGTCTCTAGCGTGCATCCATTGGGCCTCTTCAACAGGATGGTTTTTAAACTTGACCAAATATCTAGAATATCTACGGCCAGTTCTAGTGGTCATAAAGTCAGTATCTATAATAGTTTCAGGATCAAGAATTTCAGTTTCATAATCTAGCAAAGGAGGGTTTTCATAGACATGGTGTACAGGTAACTGGCCTCTAAAAGGTCGTAATAAACTGATATGGAAGGTGTTGTGGATTTTCCAATGTTGTGGTAGTTCTAGTTTAAATGCATTGTCATTGATTTTGTGTATGATCTTGAATGGTCCATAAAATCTAGGTGCTAATTTCACAACTGGGTGTTTATCTACACTTTGTAATCTTTATTTTTCTGTGTGTAACCAAACAACATAATCATCAACTTTAAAATTCATAGCCTGTCTTTTCTTATTTACTTGTTTTGTATATGATTGCTGGGCTTTGGCAATCATATCTTTAACTTCATCAAAAATAGTAGCATGCATGTTAGCAATATCATTAGTAGTTTGAATTTTGTTTGATAATGATGCAATAGGTGTAGGCAATCGATATCCATAAATAACTTCAAATGGTGCTTTCTTTGTAGTTGTATGTCACCTATTATTATATGCAAACTGAAGTAAATGTAAATGTGTATCCCATATGTGCGGTTTTGAAATGGTGTAAGCATGCAAAAGATCTAAAATAGTACTGTTAGTAGCTTATATTTGACCGTTTGTTTCAGGATGAAATGCAGATGAAAAGTCAATCTTTGTTCCTAAGTTAACAAACAAAGTAATCCAAAAATTATTATAGAATCTAGAATCACGATAAAAAATAATAACGTTTGGTAAACCATGGTTAGTGAAAATAGTTTTCAAAAACAATTGAGCAGCTTGAGATGCAGTTAAAGTTTTCTTGCATGGAATAAAATATGCTTGTTTGCTAAACCTATTGACAACAGTCCAAATCATATCATGGTTAGCTTTAGTGTTAGGTAAACTAGTGATAAAATCCATTGAAATTTGTTTCCATGGTCGTAATGGAATAGATAATGGCATTAGTAAACCATATTGTTTACCATGGTGTCTTTTAACTCGTTGACAAACTAAACATTCAGATACAAAGTTAGATACATCAGTGTCCATATGTGGCCAATAAAAATCTTCAGTCAATGTACGCAAAGTAGATATAATATCTCTATGACCTTGATATGGAGGACAATGAATTTCATTCAAAACAAATGATCGAAATGGAACTGTCACACATAATCTTTTTTCATAAAACATGAATCCATTATTGTAAGACAATGAATCAATAGGAATCCAATTATTTGCAACTAGTTTATTCCAATCAGCTTGAAAAGTAAGATCCTGATGATAAGTATCTTTCATAGGGATAAGTGAATCAAATGATATCACAGAAATATTATGAATTGTCGGTCTTCTACTTAAAGCATCAGCTATAACATTCTCTTTTCTTGGTTGATATTGATAAGGGGATGAAAATTTTGAATAAAAGCTACCCATTTAATGTGTCAGTCAGATATTTGTGGTTGACTAAGGAGATGTCTAATGCTTTGTTGTTCAGTTTTGATCATAAATTCAGATCCCATTAAATAATGTTTCCATTGACGTAAGGCTTGTACTACAGCTAACAATTCTTTATCATATGTAGAATATTTAAGTTTAGATGGCTTGAGTTTACAACTAGAATAGGCTATGGGATGATTATCTTGCATAAGGACGGCTCCTATTCCAAATCCACTAGCGTTAGTAACTACTAAAAAGAATGGTCTATTGAAGTCAGGTAGTTGTAATACAGGAGCATGGGTTAATGCATGTTTCAATAAATCAAAGGATTTTTGTTGATTATCAAACCAGTTATACACAGAATTGAGAGCCCATCGCGTGGAGTCACGGCAGACAGTAACAATTCTTTCTATCTGTTCGATAGGACCTAGTTTTTTCTCAGTTTTGTGAAATACCAAGCCTTTTGGTTTCTTTAAGCTTAATCATTTAAGCTTTAATGCCATAAGTCCTCTAAGTTACCAAGCTAACTTAATCCTGCAAGTCATAGAGGTTACTAAAGACTTACTTCAACAATTCCCATGAAGGCAGTTCACACGCAGAAGCACAGAACTAGTCTATTGCTCTCTGGTAGACTCTGTTCACACCTGCAGACTTGCTGAACTAGTTTCAGCAAACGCAGAAGGTCATACGTAGTTCATACACAGTTTCTACGCGCTGGTTGTGACAACAAATACTGCAATCACAAAGGACAAAGACTACAAAAGCCAAACAAAATTTATAAGCCTTGTATAGGTGCCTTTGAGCTACTCTCGTCCCGCTAATAAGATCTCGAGAGTGTGAGGTCTTTTGGATTTTATAGGATGACTGAACAAAACATGGACGATTTTATGGCTGAAGGTGATTTACCCGAACCAACGATGGAGCAAAATTTGGATTTGATTATGATGCAGCTCGAAGAAGAACCAAGAGCTTGACAAGCTTTGCAAGTTCAATTGGCCAATCTGCAACGATCTACCACCGACCAAGATGGACCGCAACCCAAAGATCTTATACGACGTACCATCGATGCGACACTTGAAGCCCAATCCATTCGCAAAGAAACAAAGATAAGTAAAAGAAACTTCAAATTTTGTACTTTCAATGGAATACGCGATGGAAAGACTATACTTGCTTTTATCAGTCAATTTGATGATTACTTCCATGAAGAAACATATGCTGAGAAAGACAAAATTAAATGTGTCACTAACCATTTAGTTGATCAAGCATCCTTATGGTGGACTGTGGTTCGCAAGAGCATTGATTGTCCCACTACCTGGGAGACTTTCCAAAAGAAATTTTTGCAGAATTTCCTTCCTCCTCAATTCCATGAAAAAGCCATTAAGCAATGGGATCTTCTACAGCAAAGAGATCGCGAACCTATTTCCCAATATACAAAACGTTTCTGGAATGCCCTATTGCAACTACGCATGCTCGAAGATGTACATGAAGCAACTCATAAATGCAAGTTTATGTCTGGCCTACTTGGACATTACTATGCAGAAGTCAATATGTTTAAGCCAACAACCCTTGAAGATGCAATTTCCTTGGCTCATGACACCTGTCGACGATTTCATTTTTTAGGAGGGGGGGCCATTTTTTGTGCCATCGATTTTGGCGTTAGCATGCCGCATGGTACCTATATTTTGTCGCGCTTATTTATCAAAGAATTTGATATTTATTTATTATTTTTGTATGCGCATGGATGCACGATTTAAATATTTGTATTGGATATTGTATTTGGGTATGCCTGACTTCTTGGGTGCCCATTAGCTTTAATTCTTTATTGGCACAAAAGCAAACTCAAAAGCTAAAGCGTGTTATTTTGTAATTTGGGCTATTATTTGAGCTTGAAGATGAATAATATATGAAATACATGCTTTGTGAAGCACTCACACGAGGCATGGGGGGAGATTGCATCCAATTGGTCTCTTGTTCATATCGTGCAAGCTTTCTACATTGATTTGTGTGCAAAAAGTAGGGTTCTTTTGTTCTTGGGGACCTTTTGACGCTCACTACGCACGCATACGGCGACCGATCTGTGCACCAGTGGTATAAAAGCAAAGCTGAGATCAAGAGCTTTCAATCGCTTACCATCTTGCACGAAGGCGGAGCTCCTGGAATGATCGAGTTCTACAGTCAGTTTCGTCGTGAACGATCGATACCTACGTGTTCCTGGTGGTCAAGAACCCCCTTCTGCACCCTCTGATCGCAAAGGACTAGCCTGTGGAGGTGGAGGACCACGTGGATATCTCCTTTATCAAGTCGTTTTCATACAGATAAGAAAAGCTTAAACTCCATAGCTTAAAGCTTCAAAGATTTAACTTAAAGCTTAATAAGCTTATTAAAAAGCTTAAGCCCCTTAATTTCACGATTTGGTAACACGAACATTTATGGGCTGGATTCGAATCTCTCAGCTAATGTAATGGATCAAAAGCCAGCCACCTTGTTTGACGCCATAGAAATGGCTAAACGGTATGGTAGGAAATACCACCGCAATGAGGGCATGCAACCCATTTTAGGATAGCAAATATACCCCACTAGGTAGCCTCCATATGCTAGAAATTATCGCAGCAACAGTGCATTGAATGGCAGCCCCAAGATATTGACTTATCCCACTTTTAATGCTGAGAGAAAACATGGCAGTTTTGGGACAACACATCTGCCCAAAGATGATACAAAGTATGCTGAAAGTAAGACTCGGAATGCCTTAGGTTCGAATGACCAAAGATTCATTTCCTCGGATTTTATCAACAACCGAAAGGCTAAGGGTTTATGCTTTAAGTGTGGGCTACACCCGATCATGCGTCCCAATGCCCATTTAAGAATGCCATTGTTAGGTTTAATAGCATGTATGTGTTGGAAGATTGTGATAGAGTGGATGAGGACGCACATGACACACCACCGATGATGATACATGTTGAAAATGCAAAATTTGAAGAGGATCTTGACCCCGATCAGTTTTATGATTCTTCAGATGGGTTGCCTTTTGACCCCGGTGGCTACCCCACATTTGGCTTGCCTGAACTGATACTTTACCCCCCATATTAGTTTGCTCAATCTCCATGGATGCATGGACGGATTCTAGAAGCCTAAGCACTCTCCGGGTACATGGAAACATTAATGGCAAGAATGTATATATCCTCATAGATAGTGGTAGCACACATAATTATGTGAGCAAATCCACCCTTGCCCATCTCACATGTATTCCTACTGAATTATAGCAACCTCTAAAAGTTTGAGTGGCTAACGGGAGTGAAGAGATAAGCACCCATGTTTGCACACAAGTGCCTCTCAGATTGGCTGGAAATTATGCAGCAGTGGTGGACCTAATTACACTTGATATGCGACCCGTGGATGTTGTCTTAGGTTGTGATTGACTGAAGTAGTTGGGGAAGATTTTTATGGACTTCTCTTAGCTGTACATGGAGTTTGTGGTGCATGGACAGCTTGTACATTTGGAAGACATAAAAGAAAATGTAGATTTTCAGCTTATAACAGCAAGACAACTAAAAATGAATTTAAGAAGTGCTCATATATCTTTGTTTTGCATTTGAATAAGGATGTTAATGACTAGCACAATTCTTGGAAGAAAGATGCAACATTAAAGGCACTCATGGGGCTCAATATTGGGATCTCTTTCAACTCCCCACCACCCTTCCACCTAGGAGGCAAGTAGACCACTTGATTGACTTGAAGCCCCACGCCAAACCAGTAAATAAACCCCCATATCAACTCTCTAAATGTGAGTGAGAGGAAGTAGCCAAGCAAGTCAAGGAGCTCATTGAGATGGGATTCATCGAGCCTAGCTCTTCCCCTTATGCCTCCCCCGTTCTATTGGTCAAGAAAAAGGATGAGTCCTTTCGAATGTGCATTGACTATCGTGATCTCAATAAGATCATAGTCAAAAATAGGTATCCTATCCCTAGAATTAATGACTTGCTTGATGAGCTCAAGGGAGCTCGCTACTTCACCAAGATTGATTTGAGATCCGGCTACCACCAGATATGAATGAGAGAGGGCGATGAAGTTAAGACATCTTTTGGACTAATCGTGGCTTGTACCACTTCCTTGTCATGCCATTTGGACTCACTAATGTACCCGCCACGTTTCAGAGCCTCATGAATAAGATATTACAACCATGGCTTTTCCAGTTTGTGTTGATATTCTTTGATGATATACTCATTTATAGCAAGTCATTGCATGAGCATTTACACCATGTCAAGTAAGTTTTTGATATACTAAGAGATCATTGATTGTTTGCCAAGGAAAGCAAGTGTGTTGATATGCAAACTGAGGTTGAGTACTTGGGACACATCGTTAGTGAGAAATGCTTCCAAGCTAACCCTAAGAAAGTGCAGTGTGTTTGGGACTAGCCCACCCCCACTAAAACCACCTCATTGCGTGGTTTTATTGGTCTCTCCTCCTTTTATTGGAGATTTATCCGCCATTATGCTACAATTGCAGCACCATTGACTGATAGGTTGAAAAAAGAAGCCTTCTTTTGGGATGCCTTGGCTAATCGTAGTTTTCAGTAGCTCAAGGAATTGCTTACCTCGACCCCCACTCTTGTGTGCTCTAACTTGTTGAAAGAATTTACCATTCAGTGTGATGCTAGTGGACGGGGTATTGGTGTTGTCTTGCTGCAAGAACATGGTGTGATAGCCTTTGAGAGTCGTAAATTGGATGATAAAGAGAGACTATTGCATGTCTATGATCAAGAGATGTTGGCAGCCATTTATGCTTTCAAAAAGTGGCATCACTACTTGTATGGTAGTAAATTTAAAGTGAAAAGTGACCACCGTGTGCTTAAATACTTCTTGACTTAGCCCAACTTAACTCCCAAGCAACGCAGATGGGTAGCCACCTTACAAAACTATGATTTTGAGATTACTCACATTTGTGACAAGGATAATGTAGTGGCTGATGCACTCTCACATGTAGGCATGTAAGGTCTCATCTATCACTGAACTCCATCATGATTGGATAGAAGAACTCCAAGAGGCTTACTTGCTTGATGCTGAATTCAACCCTCTTTTTCAGAAATTACAGCAAGGTGTTATGGATGCTAATTCCCAATATCAGCTCCACAATGGTCTTATTTGGACATATGGTCATATTGTGATTCCCCATGCCTCCCCATTTACTCAACAAATACTTGAAGAGATGCATTCTTCTCCGATTGTTGGTCACTTAGGGTGTTTAAGACGTATGACCGCATTGCAAAAAGCTTCCATTGGAAAGGCCTATGGCGAGATGTTAAAGAATTTGTGTCTAGATGTATGCCTTGTTAGCAAAATAAGGACATCACTCTTAAACCAGGTGGATTATTGTAACCTTTGCCTATACTCGAGGGAAAATGGACCCACATTACGATGGACTTCATCATTGGGTTGCCTACAACCAAAGAAGGGCTAGAACAACATCTATATGGTAGTTGACTGCCTCACTAAAGTAGCCCATTTCATCCCTACAAAATCTCAATTTACAGCATCTCAACTTGCGTCTCAATTTATGAAGCATTTATTTAGGTTGCATGGATTTCCACATGTCATAGTGCATGACCGGGATACCAAATTTATGATTCAATTTTGGCAGACAATTTTCAGCTCCATGGGGACCAAACTAGCTCCTATAATCCCCAAACGGATAAGCAGACCGAGCAGGTTAACAAGTGGCTTGAGACCTACTTGAGGTTTTTTTGTCATGATGTGCAGAATGCTTGGGATATGTGGCTGCATTTGGCTGAGTTTGCTTACAACAACTCCACTCATTCAAGTATTGAAGTATCCCCCTTTGAGGCATTGTATGGTTATCGGGTACCCCTCCCCACCATGGTCTTTAGTGAGAAGCTTAACCCCCTTGGGAAACAAGAGTTGGACCACATGTAGGCCTTGCTTCATCAATGCAAGGTCAATCTCAAAAAGGCTCAAGAGCACATGAAGCTTCATGTGAATGCAAATAGGCGCCCTCTTGAATTCCAAGAAGGCGAATTGGTACTTCTCAAGGTCCCCAAGTCCTGTTACACTACAATTAAATATGGCTCTTGCAACAAGTTGGCACATCGTTACTACGGGCCTACACAATCCTTAAGAAAGTCGAAAACTTGGCCTACCACATCCAACTCCCCCTAACACTAAGATACATAATGTATTCCATGTGAGCCAATTGAAGCCATTCATAGGCACCCCCAAAGATTATGTGGAGGAACTGCCCTCCATGGATGAAGAGGGCCTTATTTAGTATGTGCCTGAAATGGTCATAGGACAACTTGAAAAGAAACTTCTTACTTGGTCTATTCATGATTACTTGATCAAATGGCAAGGCCTACCTCTAGAGGAAGCTTCTTGGCGCTCGGTGTTGCAGCGCGTAAGGTTGAAGGTCACCACAGGGGTTTTACAAGAGAAGAATATATGCGGGTTCAAGAGCTTAGACTCCAAAGATGGTAGAGAAAAGAGAAGGGTTGAAGGTTTCAAGCCAAGTTCTTGAAGATAAGAGACACTAGGGTGAAGGTAGATTTAGGGAGAGGAGTAGATGGAAGAGAAGGGGTTCGAAGAGATTGAAGATGTAGAAGAATACTCCAAAAAGAATTAGAAAATATAGAAGAATACTAACAGAGATGAAGCTTGTTAGTTTCTTTCAGCATTATGAGAAAATACAACTCTAATAGACAAAAATGTGTACATAATAATACTTTTCTCTATGCAGCTCAGATCGCCAATCTGATCCTTCCAATGGCTCCGAAAGGGGGGTTTAAATACCAGGATACCTGACCATAATCCTACCAGATCACTCCTTCTTCATCTCCCACTTTCGGAGTGCTGTTCATTGTCTGAAAACAACAATCACACGTCGCATGATTTCACTAATCTAGAATATCTTTGGCCAGTTCTAGTGGTCATAAAGTCAGTATCTATGATAGCTTCAGGTTCAAGTAGTTTAGTATGTTCATCTAACAAAGGTGGGTTTTCATAAACAGGGTATACATATAATTAGCCTCTAAAGGGTCGTAATAAACTAATGTGAAATGTGTTGTGAATTTTTCAGTGAGGTGGTAATTCTAACTTGAATGCATTGTCATTGATTTTGTGAATGATCTTAAATGGTCCATAAATCTAGGTGCTAATTTCACAACTGGGTGTTTATCTACACTTTGTAATCTATATTTTTCTATTCTTAACCAAACATAGTCATCAAGTTTGAAATTCATTGCTTGTCTTTTCTTATTGGCTTGTTTGGTATATGATTGCTGGGCTTTGGCAATCATGTCTTTAACCTCATCAAAAATAGTAGCGTGCATAATAGCAATATCATCAGCACTCTGAATTCTATTTGATAAAGATGCAACAGGTGTAGACAATCTATAACCATAAATCACTTCAAACGGTGCTTTCTTTGTAGATGTGTGTGGTGTATTGTTATATGCAAACTGTAGTAAATGCAAATGTGTGTCCCATGTTTGTGGTTTAGAAATAGTGTAAGCACGTAAAAGATCTAGAATAGTACTGTTAGTGGCTTCTGTTTGTCCATTAGTCTCAGGATGAAATACAGATGAAAAATCGATTTTTGTTCCTAGGTTAGCAAACAAAGTAATCCAAAAGTTGTTGCAAAATCTAGAATCACGATCAGAAATAATAACTTTTGGTAATCCATGATTAGTGAAAACAGTTTTCAAAAATAATTGTGCTGCCTGAGATGCTGTTAAAGTTTTCTTACATGGAATGAAATATGCTTGTTTACTAAACCTATCTACTACAGTCCAAATCATTTCATGGTTAGCTTTAGTATTAGGTAAACCAATAATAAAATCCATAGAAATTTGTTCCCATGGTCTTGATGGAATAGATAAAGGCATAAGTAATCCATACTGTTTACCATGATGTCTCTTAACTCTTTGACAAATCAGACATTCAGAAACAAAGTTAGATACATCGATGTCCATGTGTGGCCAATAAAAATCTTTAGTCAAATGTACGCAAAGTAGATATGATACCTCTATGACCTTGATATGGAGGACAATGAATCTCATTTAAAACAAAAGATCTAAATGGAACTGTAACACATAATCTCTTTTCATAAAACATGAATCCATCATTATAAGACAGTGAATCAATAGGAATCCACTTATTTCCAACTAATTTATTCCAATCAGCATGAAAAGTAATGTCTTGATGATAAATATCTTTCATAGGAGTTAGATAATCAAATGATATAACAGAGATATTATGAATGGTCGGTCTTCTACTTAATGCATCGGCCACTACATTTTCTTTACCTGGTTGATATTGAATAATCGGATGAAAACTCCGAATAAAAGCTTCCCATTTGATATGTCGGTCAGATATTTGGGGTTGGCTAAGTAAATGTCTAATACTTTGTTGATCAGTCTTAATCATAAACTCAGAACCCATTAAGTAATGTTTCCATTGTCTTAAAGCTTGTACCACAACTAATAATTCTTTATCATATGTGGAATATTTAAGTTCGGAAGGTTTCAATTTACAACTAGAATAGGCTATGGGGTGATTATCTTGCATAAGTACGGCTCCTATTCTAGATCCGCTAGCATCAGTAACTACTAAAAAGAATGGTCTATTAAAATCAGGTAGTTGGAATACAGGAGCATGGGTTAATGCATGTTTCAATAAATCAAAGGATTTCTGTTGATTAGCAAACCAATGATAAACAATACCTTTCTTTAAAAGTTTAGTCAAAGGCAAAGCAAGTAATGAAAAATTTCGTACAAATTTTCTGTAAAAACTAGCAAGACCTAGGAAAGATCGTAACTCATGCACATTTTTAGATATAGGCCAGTTCAATATTGCTTCTATCTTCTTAGGGTCAACCTTAATACCATCTGATGATACAATATGACCTAAATATTCAATTTCTGTTTTAAAGAACTCACTCTTTTCCGGATTAGCATACAGTTGATTATCTTTCAACAACTTGAAAACCAAGGACAGATGTTCATAATGTTCTTTCTCATTTTTACTAAACACCAAAATATCATAAAAAAATACAATAACACAATGCTGATATTTCAAAAATATACAATTCATAATTCTACTAAATGTAGCAGGTGTATTAGTTAATCCAAAAGGCATCACTAAAAATTCACAATGACCAAATTGTGTTCTAAATGCTGTCTTGAATATGTCAGACTTATCTAATCTCACCTGATGATAACCAGATTTAAGATCTATTTTACTAAATATGGCAGAACCTTGTAGTTTATCCATAAGGTCATCGACTCTAGGAATTGGATATCTATTCTTTACAGTGATCTTATTTAAAGCACGATAGTCAATGCACATATGATAACTATTATTCTTTTTCTTTACCAACAAAACAGGTGCACCAAATGGAGAACTACTAGGTCTAATCAATCCTCTATTTAGTAATTCCTTAACTTGATTTTGAATTTCTTTTTGCTCTATCTGGTTATGCCTATATGGTGCTTTACAAGGTGGTTGTGTGCCAGGAATTAAATCTATTTTGTGGTCTTCTGGACGTGAAGGCGGTAAACCAGGTGGTAGATCTTCTGCAAAATAGTCTTTAAATTGTGCAAGAAATTCTTTATGCCTAGGGTGCATATGTTTTTCTTTAACTTGCAGTTCATTCACCCAAATTAGATAAGATTTACTACTTTTGCGTAATGCACGTTTAGCTTGAGTATGAGAAAGCAGTGGAAAAGCATTAGATGCATGCATACCATACAATGTAATATGTTTTCCTTGAAAATGATATTAATTGAATGTGTGGAATAATCTATATCAGGGTTATGCTGATGACGCCAAGGCATACCTAAAATAATATCACTGGACTGTAATGGTACAACTAGAAAATTCATTCTTTCAGTGTATTCACCAATTTGAATTTCTAAATCATGCACCTCTTCTGTTCCATTATACCTTGTGCCTAAGAATGCTGCTTTAATGCGATAATACGTAGGAACAGTTTGTAATTTCAATTCTTTCACTAAATTTGTAGAAATAAAATCATGAGTACTACCATCATCATGCAAAATAATCTTTTCTTTTCCATGCACTAAACATTTCATTGTCAATAAAGAATGTGGAGTTGGCATACCTGGTAAAGTATTCGAAGGAGTAGTAATGTTATCTTCATCTTCCGTGAAATCAGGTATTTCTTCATGTTCTTCATCTTCCATTGCTCCAAGATAGTTGATATGGATAGGTGGCTTCTTCGATTGGCAATTGACTGCTAGATGTCCAGGTTGGTGGAATTTGTAACACACTATAGGTTTGGCTTTAGATACATTGTTTGCAATGGCAGGAAGTCTAGAAATATTAGGATTTGGTTGTGAAGTTGGCTTGGGGTTTTGATTGGTATTGGATGGTAAAGCAGGTGGTTTTGCCCAAGTCTTACGGAAAGATGATGAAGGAAATCGACCTTGATTAAATCTTCTAAATTTTGAATGGAATTGCTTAGATCCATAGTTACCATTGGCTTGAAATTGCTGTGGATGCTTGTCTCTTCCTCGAAGCTTGTCTTCAGCGTCATGAGCTAAAGAAATTGCGTCTTCAAGAGTTGCATGCTTGAACATATTGACTTCAGCGTAGTAATGCCCAAGTAATCCAGACATAAACTTGCGCTTGTGAGTCGCTTCAGGTACGTCTTCAAGCATGCGTAACTGGAGTAATGCATTCCAAATGCATTCGGTGTACTGAGGAATAGGCTCACGATCTCTTTGCTGAAGAAGGTCCCATTGCTTTATGGCTTTTTCATGGAATTGTGGAGGAAGGAAATTCTGCGTAAACTTCTTCTTGAAACTCTCCCAGGTAGTGGGACAATCTATGCTCTTACGAACCACGGTCCACCAAAGAGATGCTCTATCCACTAAATGATTAGTGACACACTTGATTTTATCTTTTTCTACGTATGTTTCCTCATGAAAATAATCATCAAACTGACTGATGAATGCAATAACAAATTTTCCATCTCGAGTGCCATTGAAAGTACGGAATTTGAAATTTCTTTTACTTATCTTTGTTTCTTTGCGGATGGATTGAGCTTCGAGAGTCGCATCGATGGTACGTTGGATAAGATCTTCAGATTGTGGTTCCTCTTTGTCAGTAGTCGATCTTTGTAAATTAGCCAATTGAACTTGCAATGCTTGTCAGGCTCTTCGTTCTTCGTCCAACTGCATCATAATTAAATCCAGCTTTTGCTCCATCGTAGGTTCGGGAAGATCGCCTTCACCCATTAAATCATCCATATGTGGTTTTGTCATCCTACAAAACTTCAAAAGACCTCACACTCTCAAAATCCAATTAGCAGGATGAGCGTAGCTCAAAATCGGGTGTACAAGGCTTATATATTTTTGTGTGTGGCTTTCACAATCTTCGTCTTTGGCTATTGCGGGTTTTGTAATCTTTGAAAAATCTATGTTTTGACCTTCTGCGTGTGCTGAAACTGGTTCAGCAAGTCTGCGTATGCGAACAGTCCCTTCCAGAGAACATGTTTGTAGTTTGGTACTTCTGCGCAGGAACAATCCTTGTAGGAGTTTTGGGCACAAGTCAGTTCTGACTTCAGGTTACTTGATAGACTTGTAGAGTTGCAGACTTACGAAATTTGACCAACTTGGTAGATTTACGTGACTGTTGACTAACAGAACTTGCAGGATAAGTAACTTTGAACTTGAGTAGTTGGGGAGCTTTAGTTGACTTAGAGTATTAAGAAGCTTTAAGCTTCTCAGCAAATCGTCGACTTTTAGGATATGAGTATGTCCTCGGCAGAATTTTCGGCGCCCTAAACATCCTGCCGCCACCGTTGATCAACGATTTGAAGCTTTTTTTTAAAGCTTCACGTTAATCTAAGCTTCAAAACTTTAAAACTTAAGCTTTGAAGCTTAAGAAAAGATATGGCTTATCTCTGTTTATCCACGACTTGTAGAAGAGGATGTAGAAGTGGTCCTTTATCATTGCAGACCGGTCCTTTGCGATGAGAGGCTAGAAACAGAGGTTCTTGACCGCCAGGAATCCACCCGTATCGACCGTTCGCGATGAAATTGACCGTAGAGCTTCATTGTTCCAGGAGCTCCGCCTTCGCACAAGATGGGTAGCGATTGGAAGCTCTCGACCTCAGCTTCACTCTGATACCATTGGTGCACAGATCGGATGTCCTATGCTTGCGTAGTGAATGCCGGAAGGTCCCCAAGAACAAAAGAACTCTACTTTTTGCACAAAACTCAAGGTAAAAAGCATGCACGATATGAACAAGAGACCAATTGGATGCAATCTCCCCCTATGCCTCGTGTGAGCACTCCA
This sequence comes from Lygodium microphyllum, assembly GCF_053477565.2. Classification (NCBI taxonomy): domain Eukaryota; kingdom Viridiplantae; phylum Streptophyta; class Polypodiopsida; order Schizaeales; family Lygodiaceae; genus Lygodium; species Lygodium microphyllum. The sequence goes on along the minus strand of NC_141144.1, from coordinate 153,902,100 downwards.
CAAAGCATGTATTTTATGTATTAATCATCTTCAAGCTCAAATAATAGCCCAAATGACAAAATAGCACGCTTTTGGCTTTTAAGTTTGCTTAAGCACAAAATAGAAATAAAGCTAATGGGTGGTGCCCAAAGAGTCAGGCGTACCCAATACAATGTCCAAATGCAAATATCATAATCGTGCGTCCATGCGCATACAAAATAATAAATAAATATCCAACGCCTCAATAAATAGGTGCGGCAAAATATAGGCGCCATGCCTAAGGTATGCGCCCATCAAAATATAAGTGATAACTCGAATACTCGCTATCCTTCAATGCTTTCCTCCGCCACTGCTGCTATCTTTACACATCAACTGAAGCATTCACAATCATTAGTAAAATAATACAATTAGACTGACAAAAGTGAATACCTAGCAATCTTCAGCCACATAAATAAATCAACTAGTTAGAAATCAATCCTAACCTTAATTTATTACGAGTGCGTACTCTAAACTCATAAACGTTTACTAATTTAATATGTATTTTATGGAATCACCCATGTACACACTAAATTAATGAAACGCTCGAAAAGGATAGGCGTCCCCATCAACTTCTTGCACAAAGAATCGACTTTGTGTATGAGCCCCGGTCAACAAAGTTTGCGGAATCCATCGTAAAACCTCACGGAATCCATCGTAAAACCTCACGGAATCCACCGTGAAATATGCCTCCTGGCATCTGTTCCATCCAATTCAGCTAATGAATATGTGGCATTGTTATGAACGACCTTTACCACATATGGGCCGAATCAACGCTTCACCATCTTCCTAGAAGCATTGTATTGATTGTCTAAGCTACTGTCATAGACAAGCACCCAGTCATTTTCTTAAATTTCTCTTGGCTGAAGTCAATGTCGCTTATCAAATCTTCTTTTGTTCTTTAGTCTTGCTGTCTTTAGCTTCTCAATAGCTGCTTGAACATCTTCAAGCCTTCTTTCTAGCTGCCATATGTGCAAAGTCAGCAACTCTTCTCTACTGATGCCTTCCTCCCAAGGTAGAAGACTCCATGTGAGAATAGATTTTTCAATTGGCATAATTGGTTGTTGTCCATGCATAAGTTCAGCTCGCATGTAGCTAGTCACTGAACTGTGAGTAGTCCGGTCATCCCATAATGCAAAAGGTAGCATTTTAGGCCATTTTTTGATCTTTCCTCTACAAGACTTTGCTAGAGCTTTGAGAATAGGTTGATGACCTCTCTCACTCTTTCCATTGCCTTCAAGGTTGTAGGATGATGTTAAAGCCAACTTAATACCCAATTGAGCAAAGAAGTTGCATGCCTCATCAACATCCAACTCTGCTCTATCTGTAGTTACTTTACCCACACAACCATATCTACAAAACAATTCTTCAAGCAAAAAATGACAAATAGCTTGTCAAGTGGATTTGGTTGTTAAGGCTTTGCCTTCAAATTGATTGGTTAGATCCTCTCTTGCAAGCACTAAATACCGCATATTCCATATTCTTGTAGGCATGGTTATAAGATCAATAACCCATCTATAATGTATAGACAAGAGATAAGTTGGTTATAACCCATCTCGATGCTTAACCATAGAATACATTTGACACACATAACAGGTTTCAACAAAATGTGCTATGTCCCGATACATGTTTTGTCACCAATATTTTTCTTTGACTTTACTAAAGGTTCCCCATACGCCTCTATGGCCAGCCTAGAGGCTTTCATGAAATTCCTTCATTACCTGTTGTTGCAATCTTTTGTTACCTAAAACTCAGATAGGTGCTCCTTTCTTCTTCTTTGCATTCTTCCATAGATGTCCTTCTTTAAGAAAAAATCCATAAGCTTTCCTCTTGATATGCTTGAACTCCTCATCAGTCCAAGTCTCCTTCTTCTTCATTGTGCTCAAATATTGCCCGATCTTCAGCCAATCTTCTTCAAGGAAATGAACTAAAACTTGAGCAATGCAATGAGCATGCTGGCTTCTAGTTGACCATCCTGTTGTTTTTAGCTATAGACTAGTATATGCAGTAACTGAAAAGGTATTTTCAGTAGCCATGGAATGAAATTCAGCAAGTATAGACTCTTTAGCTTCATCTTCTTCCATCAGCTCTTCTTCATTGTCATATCTTGCACGTGATAGCATGTCAACAACTGAATTTGACTTTCCTGCAATATGCTTTAATTTGGGGTTGAGATATTTAATATATGCAATCCATCTTAGCATATCAATGTCAGGTGTAGAGCAGTTGGCAATCATTCCCAAGAGTGGAATACAATCAATTTTTACCACTATGAAAGCACCTATAAAGTATTCACGATTATATTTTAATGCTGTTACAACTCCCCACAATTCCCTTTTTACTTGTGTATACCTTCTTTGACGTTCATTGAGGACTTTTGCTCCAAAAAGAATTGCATACCTGTTACCTTCAGATCCTCTTGGCCAACAGCCCATCCTATCCCAATGGGACTTGTATCCACAGTAAGGATGATGGGTTGACCATTTGAATAATCAACCCTTTTGAGAGTGGGGGTTGAAATTAACAGCTTCTTTAATTTACGCATAGTGAGAGTATGCTCATTATCCCAAGAGAATATTTGGCCTTTTCTTAATAATTGATAAAGATTTTCGGCTATATGAGTAAAATGTGGTATCCATATGAGATAGAATATACATGCGCCAAGAAATCTTCTCACCTCTGAAACATTTGTGCATTTTTCTTGTATTTTGCTGATGGCATCTATCTTGATTGGAGAAGTTTTGCATCCATAGGGGCCACATACCTGACCACTACGACTTCTTCTACTCCAAAAATTGACTTAGCTCCAGAAAGTGTACGATGTACTTCTTCTAGCCTTGTCAAAATCCTGTCACAATCATGAATATGGTTAACTACAAATGTCTTGCAGCCATCATTGTCAAGCTCTTCATTCTTTTCATTGACTTCACATCCCTTGATAGGTACATCATCAAGAAATCAAAGAGTAAGTTGTGGAATAAAGTCCCTTAAGACTTTGTGCATGGCATCCATCATATGGGCTACGGAGTTTGTTGCACCTTGTGGTAGAGTGCACATGCGGACCAATCCAAGAGGTGTCTTCATTGTGGTAATGTCTCGGCTTTCTAATGAAAGCTGAAGTTGGTCATATCCTGAATATAGGTCGCCCATAGAATAAATTGCTCTACCTGCAAAAGCTTCAGCAAAATCATCAACAATTGGACCCGAACCAACATTTCGGATTGTGACACGATTAACATGCTGTAGATCTTGAATGAATTGTAAAGATCTATTTTTCTTGGGCACGGTAAACCATCGGTTTGAGTAGGGTGCTAAAGAAGATTCTAAAATCTTCATTCTAATCTTTTCATTTGGAAGTTCCAATAATTTGGGCAAAAGAACCCTTGGAATAGGAATAGGCTTGAGGTTCCAAGGTGCATGTGGGACCGTAAAAATGACCATAGGAGCCACAATATTTGGATCCACACAGCCTATTTCACTTGGTTGAAATGCAAAATCTTTTCTATGTTTCATTAGCATTTTCATAAAAGAGTGTTTTTTGACTAGCGAAAGGAAAGAATTTTCACCTATTTTGAGCTCTTTTATACTTTCAGATGTGAACTTGTGACGAATGTTGAAAGAATCACGAAGACTTGGCTGATTTGTTGCCCTATCAACTAGCCCTTCACTTTCAAGAGGCAGTGGGACTGTGACTTTCTTATCCACCATCTTGTATTTTGTCTCCACTTGTGCTTCAACCTTGTTGAGTAAACCAATGTCTTCCTGCTCAACAAATTCTTGAATTGTTTGATAAAAATCAAATGTACATACTTCTATGGGCTGATTTTCTGCCTGATTTTCTGCATGAGTAGCTCCATATATTTTGGCCAATGTGTCTGTAGTAATCAGTCCAAAAAAATGCCCGAAATATCTTTATTTTCAGCCATCATATCATTAGTTTTCAACTTCCTTTTATATGACATAAATATTTTCTTTCAGCCTTAGTCATGGCTGGAAGAGACTTATAATAGCCCATACTATTGGCTGTACATACATACAAATTTGCTAGAGACACAGTTTCTGTAGCATAAGGAGGTTCAATCTTTTAACATGACGCACTAACATAGTCTCCTTTTATAGTAGTGCAACCCGAAAACCCTTGAATTTTTGGGCATTAGGAGGCACATGATAATCACACAGTCGATCTCTGTTTTGATGATGGTTAACACACACAGTAAGAAATTGGATAGCTCGTTCATTATCCTTGCTTCGGATTCAAGCATAGGAAGAACCATTATCAAGAGATTTTGTTTCCAAGCGGGCTTCAGAAATGCAAGGTTGCCCAAGAATGATAGGGTAACTATAAGAGTCTTGAACAAAAAAGTGAAAATTGTCTTTTATGTCTCCAATAGTTACTTGCACATTAGGACATGCAGCATATAACTCTCCAGAAGATTTGTTTGCAGCTCTCATTCACCATCTTGGATCAACATCTATGGGCCATCCACCACTTTCATAGAGACTCCTTGCCATGATGTTTATCTTTGAGCCATGGTCTAAGAGTGCAATACATGGTGTTTCTTTTCTTTAGTTTTGACAACTATCTCCGTTGTTGCTCTTGCCAAATGCGTACGGGAGTAGTGACTGCTTGGAATGAACCAAGCCTCTTTCTCCTCATGCATGTGTTGTAGATGGCCTTATTTTTGAGAGGTGGACTGCCCAACTGGTTTAGACCAGCCGACCATTACATTTTTAGTTTTCACTTCTTTAATTTTTGCATTTATGTTTTCTTTATCTTCAGCACTTGCAAAAAAGCATGGACTATTTCTTTCAGCTTCATCACCAACAAATTGTCTTTTCCTTTTGATTACATTAATAATTAAATCATGGAATTTAAGTTTTGCAATTCCAAGAATTTCGCGTAAGGTGAATTCAATTTTGCTTTCTAGAATTCATTCTTCTAGGACTTGTTTGAGATCGGTTGCAGATTCTATGTCAGACTGTAATTTGTAGCTTGGCTACTTGCATTTCTTCTTTCCTTCGGTCTTCTTTGTTTGTGGTGCATCTTTCATCTCTTGATCTGGGGTTATATTCTCAGCAAGCTTTGGTTGTTTAGGCGTTCTTCTAGTTACCCATTTTGGAGGGCCAAAAGAGGAAGGCCGTGGTTCATCTTCTCTTTTCTTCAATCAAAGCTTCTTTATGATTGATATTAGCCAAATGTGCAAATGCGAAAAAAGAATCTACCAGTTCTTTCCAACCAGTTATTCCTCGAATGCATTGATGATTGGCATTAGCCAAATCTTCTTTGGCTGCTTTACCGCGTTCCATTTGATCTAGTACATGTATCCATACTTTAGATTGCACATTAGCTTTACATGCTTTTAAAATTGATTTAGTTGGCTCAATTTGCAACCCATAGGTAGCTGCATCAATTGCTACATAGGTATTCTTTAGAGCTAGATCTTCTAATCTTTTCTTCATTCCACCATTGCCAAAATTTGGCTCCAGTGGAAGACCAGTATCAGCTGCATGGATTTTTCAGTCTTTCCAAAAGATGAGCTTCTGTGCTTCAGCCTCACAGAAGGCAGAACACTCCCTCTTGTCATGTTGTTGGCTATTGCACCAACAAATACAGCACCTCTTAAAGCCTTCTCTCATGGGTCTTTGAGTTGATGATCGTCCTCGTTCTTCGATTTTGACATCAAACTTCTCTACTTTGGAACTAATTTCTATAAGATTCTGATGCCAGGAGGCATATTTCGTTTTACGGTGGATTCCGTAAACTTTGATGACCGGGGCTCATACAAAAAGTGGATTCTTTGTGTGAGAAGTTGATGGGGACGCGTGTCCTTTTCGGGCGTTTCATTAATTTAGTGTGTACATGGGTGATTCCATAGCGGGTGATTCCGCAAAATGCATATTAAATTAATAAACGTTTATGAGTTTTGAGTGCGCACTCGTAATAAATTAACGTTAGGATTTATTTCTAACCAATTGATTTATTTATGTAGCTGAAGACTGCTAGGTATTCACTTTTGTCAGTTTAATTGTATTATTTTACTAACAATTGTGAATGCTTCAGTTGATGTGTAGAGATAGCAGTAGTGGCGGAGGAAAGCATTGGAGGATAGCGAGTATTCGATTTTTGGATTATATTTTGATAGGCGCCACGCCTATATTTTGTCATGCCTATTTATTGAGGCATCGATTATTTATTATTATTTTGTATGCGCATGGGCGCACGGATATGTTATTTCTATTTGGACATTGTATTGGGCGTGCCAGACTCTTTGGGCACCGTCCATTAGCTTTATTCCTATTTTTGTGTAAAAGCAAACTCAAAAGCTAAAAGCTTGCTATTTTGTAAATTGGGCTATTATTTGAGCATGAAGATGAAATATACATAAAATACATGCTTTGTGGAGCACTCACACAAGGCATGGTTGCAGCTATTTGGTCTCTTGCTCTTATTGTTAATGCTTTTTACCTTGTAATTTGTGCAAAAAGTAGAGTTCATTATTCTTGGGGACCTTCTGGCATTCACTACGCGAGCATATAGCATCCGATCTGCGCACCAGTGGTATCAGAGCAGAGCTGAGATCAAGAGCTTCCAATCGCTACCCATGTCGTGCGAAGGCGGAGCTCTTGGAACGATCGGGCTCTACGGTCAATCTCGTTGCGAACCGTTGATATAGGCAGACTTCTGGCGATCAAGAACCCTTGTTTCCATCATTGGATCGCGAAGGACCGGGCTACAGCGACGGAGGACCACTTCCAACTCTCCTACATCAAGTCGTGGTTACACAGAGATAAGTCATCAATTTCATACCTTCCAAGCTTTAAGCTTTAAAGCTTAGAAAGCTTAAGAGAAGCTTTAAGCTTCAAATGATCAACACGAGGTATGGAAGGACCTCCGAAAATTGCACCGTGGCTGAAAAAAACGCCCCCCCCCCACGTTTTGCGCTGTTTTCTGTCCAAGAAGCCTTAAGCTTAATCAATTAAGCTTAGTTACATAAAGCTCTTCAATCCTGCAAGTCACAACTAACTCCAAGTCACACCCAAACAGTCAAGTTCAGCAAGTATCTTCAAGTCAAATTTTGCAAGTCAAATAAATCGACTAAGTTCTGCAAGTCTGCAACTCTGCAAGTCACATAAGTCTGCAACTCTGCAAGTCAGACTAGTCAACTGGAGTCAGAACTAACTTGTGTTCAAAACTCATAGAAGGATTGTTCTTGCGCAGAAACTCCAAATTGCAAAGTTGTTCATTGGAAGGTACTCTACCCATACGTAGGTTTGCTGAAGCATTTTCAGCATACGAAGATTGTGAAAGTTATACCCAAAAATACATAAGCCTTGTATTCTCGAACTTGAGCTATACTCATCCCGCTAACTTGATTTGAGTGAGAAAGGTCTTTTGAGTTTTGTAGGATGACGGAACCACATATGGATGATCTTATGGGTGGCTGAAGGCGACCTACCTGAGCCTACGATGGAGCAAAAGCTGGACTTAATCATGATGCAATTGGAAGAAGAACGAAGGGCTAGGCAAGCATTGCAAGCTCAACTGGCAAATTTACAAAGAGCGTCTACTGACAAAGAAGAACCTCAAGCTGAAGATCTTATTCGACGTACCATCGACGCAACTCTTGAAGCTCAAACCATCCGCAAGGAATCAAAGATAAGTAAAAGAAGTTTCAAATTCCGTACTTTCAATGGCATACGAGAAGGAAAAACTGTTCTAGCATTCATTAGTCAGTTTGATGACTATTTCCATGAGGAAACCTATACAAAAAAAGATAAAATCAAGTGTGTCACTAATCATTTAGTAGACAGAGCATCTCTTTGATGGACTGTAGTACGCAAGAGCATAGATTGTCCTGCTACTTGGAAGGATTTCAAGAAGAAGTTCATGCATAATTTCCTTCCACCACAATTTCATGAGAAAGCTATTAAGCAATGGGATCTTCTTCAGCAACGGGATCGTGAGCCTATTCCTCAGTATACAGAGCGTTTTTGGAATGCACTACTCCAGCTATGCATGCTTGAAAACATACCTGAAGCGACACATAAGCGCAAGTATATGTCTGGACTTCTTGGGCATTACTACGCTAAAGTTAACATGTTCAAGTCTGCTACTCTTGAAGATGCCATTTCACTAGCTCACGACACTGAAGATAAGCTACGAGGTAGAGATAGACGTCCACAGCAATTCCAAGCCTACGAGGTAGAGACAGACGTCCACAGCCAATGGTAATTATGGATCTAAACAATTCAATTCCAATTTTAGAAGATTTAATCTAGGTCGTTTCTCTTCATCATCTTTCTGCAAAAATTGGGCAAAACCACCTGCACTACCATCCAATGTCAATCAAAACACTAAGCCTATTCCATAGCCAAATCCTAATGTACCTAGACTTCCCACCATTGCAAACAATGTAACCAAAGCCAAGCCAATAATATGCTATAAGTGCCACCAGCCTGGACATCTAGCAGCAAATTGACATTCAAAGAAGCCACCTACCCATATCAACTACCTTGGAGCAATGGACGAAGACGAACATGAAGATATGCCTGATCTCACTGAAGATGAGGATGATACTACTACACCGTCGAATACTTTACCAGGTATGCTTACTCCACATTCTTTATTGACTATGAAATGTTTGGTGCATGGAAAGGAAAAGATTATTTTTCATGATGACAGTAGCACTCATGATTTTATTTTAGCAAAATTAGTAAAAGAATTGAAGTTACAGACTGTACCTACGCATTACCGCATCAAAGCTGCATTCTTAGGCACTAGGTATAATAGTACATAGGAAGTGCATGACTTAGAGATTCAAATTGGTCAATATACTGAAAGAAGAAATTTCCTAGTTGTTCCATTACAGTCGAGTGATATTATTTTAGGAATGCCTTGGCGTCACCAGCATAACCCAGATATAGACTATTCCACACACTCAATGAATATTAATTTTCAAGGAAAATGTATTACATTATATGGTATGCATGCATCTAATGTTTTTCCACTGCTTCCGCATACTCAAGCTAAACGTGCATTATGCAAGAGTAGTAAATCTTATCTCATCTGGGTGAATGAAATGCAAGTCAAAGAAAATCATATGCACCCTAGGCATAAAGAATTTCTTGCACATTTTAAGGACTGTTTTGCAGAAGACCTACCACCTGGTTTACCTCCTTCATGTCCAGAAGATCATAAGATAGATTTGATCCCTGGCACACAACCACCTTGCAAAGCACCATATAGGCATAACCAGATAGAGCAAAAAGAAATTTAGAGTCAAGTTGAGGAATTACTAAATAGAGGATTGATTCGACCTAGTAGTTCTCCATTTGGTGCACCTGTTCTGTCAGTCAAGAAAAAGAATAATACTTATCGTGTGTGCATTGACTATCGAGCTTTAAATAAGATCACTGTAAAGAATAGGTATCCCATTCCTAGAGTTGATGACCTTATGGAAAAACTGCAAGGATCTGCTATATTTAGTAAAATAGACCTTAAGTCTGGTTATCATTAGGTGAGACTAGATACGTCATACATATTCAAGACTGCATTTAGGACACAGTTTGGTCATTACGAATTTTTAGTAATGCCATTTGGATTGACTAATGCACTTGCTACGTTTAGTAGAATGATGAACTGTATATTTTTGAAATATCAGTATTGTGTAATTGTCTTCTTTGATGATATTTTGGTGTTTAGTCAAAACGAGAAAGAACATTATGAGCATTTGTCATTGGTTTTTCAGTTATTGAAAGAAAATCAACTGTATGCAAATCTTGAAAAGAGTGAATTCTTTAAAATAGAAATTGAGTATTTAGGTCATATTGTATCATCTGATGGAATTAAAGTTGATCCTAAGAAAATCGATGCAATATTGAATTGGCCTATACCTAAAACCATGCATGAGTTACGCTCATTCCTTGGTCTTGCTAGTTTCTATAGGAAGTTTGTACGTAATTTTTCCTTACTTGCTTTACCACTGACTAAACTTATGAAGAAAGGTATTGTCTATCATTGGTCCCAAAATCAACATAAATCCTTTGACTTACTGAAACATGCATTAACCCATGTCCCTGTTCTACAGTTTCCTGATTTTAATAGACCATTCTTTCTAGTAGTGACCGATGCTAGTGGATCAGGAATAGGAGTTGTGCTTATGCAAGACAATCATCCTATAGTCTATTCTAGTTGTAAGCTGAAACCTTCTGAACTGAAATATTCCACATATGACAAAGAACCATTAGCAGTTGTACAAGCATTAAGATAGTGGAAACACTACTTAATGGGTTCATAATTTATGATTAAGACCGATCAGCAAAGTATTAGACATTTACTTAGCCAACCCCAAATCTCTGACCGTCATATCAAATGGGCCTCCTTTATTCAAAGTTTTCATCCTATCATTCAATACCAACCCGGAAAATAAAATGTAGTGGGGCTAATGCATTGAGTAGAAGACCTGCCATTCATAATATTTATGTTATATCTTTTGATTCTTTGATTGCTATGAAAGATACTTATCATCAGGATATTACTTTTCATGCTGATTGGAATAAATTAGTTCAAAATAATTTGATTCCTATTGATTCATTGTCATATAATGATGGATTTATGTTTTATGAAAAGAGATTGTGTGTTACAATTCCATTCCGATCTTTTGTTTTGAATGAGATTCATTGTCCCCCATACCAAGGTCATAGAGGTATCATATCTACCTTACGTACATTAACTGAAAATTTTTATTGGCCGCATATGGACATTGATGTATCTAACTTTGTTTCTAAATGTTTGATTTGTCAAAGAGTTAAGAGACATCATGGTAAACAATATGGATTACTTATGCCTTTGTCTATTCCATCTAAACCTTGGGAACAAATTTCTATGGATTTCATTACTGGTTTACCTAATACTAAATCTAACCATGATATGATTTGGACAGTTGTAGATAGATTTAGTAAACAAGCATATTTCATTCCATGTAAGAAAACTTTAACAGCATCACAAGCAGCACAATTGTTTTTGAAAACTGTTTTCACTAACCATGGATTGCCGAAAGTTATTATTTCAGATCGTGATTCTAGATTTTGTAACAACTTTTGGATTACTCTGTTTGCTAACCTAGGCACAAAGATTGATTTCTCATCTCCATTTCATCTAGAAACTAATGGACAAACAGAAGCCACTAACAGCACAATTCTAGATCTTTTACGTACATATACTATCTCTAAACCACAAACATGGGACACACATTTGCATTTATTACAGTTTGCATATAACAATACACCACACACATCTACAAAGAAAGCACCGTTTGAAGTGATTTATGGATATAGATTATCTACACCTGTTGCATCTTTGTCAAATAGAGTTCAAAGTGTTGATGATATTGCTAGTATGCATAATACTATTTTTGATGAGGTTAAAGATATGATTGTCAAAGCCTAGCAATCATATACCAAACAAGCCAACAAGAAAAGACAAGCAATGAATTTCAAAGTTGATGACTATGTTTGGTTGAGAATAGAAAAACGTAGACTACAAAGTGTAGATAGACATCCAGTTGTGAAATTAGCCCCTAGATTCTATGGACCATTTAGGATCATACATCAAATTAATGACAATGCATTCAAGTTAGAATTACCACCTCACTGGAGAATTCACAACACATTTCACATTATTTTATTGAGACCATTTAGAGGCCAATTACATGTACACCCTATTTATGAAAACCCACTTTTATTAGAGGAAGAGACTGAAATACTTGAACCAGAAGCTATCATAGACACTGACTTCATGACCACTAGAACTGGCCGAAGATATTCTAGATATTTAGTTAAATTTAAGAACCATCCTATAGAGGAGGCACAATGAATGCACGCTAGAGACTTAAATGCTTTCCCCACTCTATTAGCTCCACATTGAGCTAATAGCAATTGAAGTCAATTGCTATCCCACCCCGGGGGTATGATGCCAGGAGGCATATTTCACAGTGGATTCCGTGCCGCGGTGGATTCTGTGAGGTTTTACGGTGGATTTCGTAAACTTTGATGACCGGGGCTCATACACAAAGTGGATTCTTTGTGCGAGAAGTTGATGGGGACGCCTGTCCTTTTCGGGCGTTTCATTAATTTAGTGTGTACATGGGTGATTCCATAGCGGGTGATTCCGCAAAATGCATATTAAATTAATAAACGTTTATAAGTTTTGAGTGCGCACTCGTAATAAATTAAGGTTAGGATTTATTTCTAACCAGTTGATTTATTTATGTAGTTGAAGACTGCTAGGTATTCACTTTTGTCGGTTTAATTGTATTATTTTACTAACAATTGTGAATGCTTCAGTTGATGTGTAGAGATAGCAGTAGTGGTGGAGGAAAGCATTGGAGGATAGCGAGTATTCGATTTTTAGATTATATTTTGATAGGCGCCACGCCTATATTTTGTCATGCCTATTTATTGAGGCATCGATTATTTATTATTATTTTGTATGCGCATGGACGCACGGATATGTTATTTCTATTTGGACATTGTATTGGGCATGCCAGACTCTTTGGGCACCATCCATTAGCTTTATTTCTATTTTTGTGTAAAAGCAAACTCAAAAGCTAAAAGCTTGCTATTTTGTAAATTGGGCTATTATTTGAGCATGAAGATGAAATATACATAAAATACATGCTTTGTGGAGCGCTCACACAAGGCATGGGGGGAGATTGCACCCAATTGGTCTCTTGCTCTTGTCGTTAATGTTTTTTACCTTGTAATTTCTGCAAAAAGTAGAGTTCATTGTTCTTGGGGACCTTTCGGCATTCACTACGCGAGCATACAGCATCCGATCTGCGCACCAGATTCAAATCAAGGTCATGTATGCTTTTAATAAGTTCATCCATGATATCATTTTTCGAAGGAACAAAAGAAGAAAGAGTTGGTTGATTAGTTAAAGGAATAGGGGATTTTGAAGGTGGAACAAGCTCCATCAATGGAGTTGTTGAAGTTGAAGTAGAGCCCAATCTTAGTCGCATCCGCTCTCTTTGAGCAGTCATGTTAACTGCATCAGTAACATCTGTCCATGCAGTCTTGACTCCTGATTTGGAGGTAGCATCTTCTAGGCAATCAGCAAGCTTTTCTTGCAGAATGGGATCTACAACCTTAAGGAATAATTCAATCTTTTGACCTTCCATACTTTGTTGGTCTTCAGCATCAAGTTGTCCAAATATACTTTCAACTTCATGGTATAGAGATGTTGCAACTAAACCTTTGTTTGGTTTTTCAACCCATTCAGTGAAACTTTTCTTTGTCATAAAGCTAGAGTTTTCTAAGAAGAATTCTTCGCGTAGGGCTTTTTTGAATGCAGCCCAATCTGCATCTTGTTGGAAAAGACCATGGATTCTTTCTTGAAGACCATGCTTGGCTAGTCTGGCAAAATAACGGCTCCATGCATGTTGCGGTACACCAAAGAAGAGCATTTTCTCAACATACAAATGAATAAAAATAGATATATTTTGACCATTACATTATTTTAATTCACGCCCAACTTCTTCTAGGGCCTTGATAGCTGTGGAATCAATCTTCTCTTCTTCTTGCCTTTGTTGTTGTTGTTATAATATTTGGATTTGTTGTTGTTGAGTCTGTTATAGTATGCGTACCAATTGTTGTAGATTATCTCCTGAAGAATCCCCCTTCTTAGAGTTCTCTTACACCGACCTTCACGTCGGGTTCACCAATGTCGCAACGCATACGGTCGAAGGTCATCACAGGGGTTTGACAAGATAAGAATGTATGGGGGTTCAAGAGCTTAGACTCCAAAGATGATAGAGATAAAAGAAGGGTTGAAGGTTTCAAGCCAAGTTCTTGAAAATAAGAGACACTAGGGTAAAGGTAGATTTAGGGAGAGGAGTAGACAGAAGAGAAGGGGTTCGAAGAGATTGAAGATGTAGAAGAATACTCCAAAAAGAATTAGAAAATATAGAAGAATACTAACAGAGATGAAGCCTGTCAATTTCTTTCAACATTATGAGAAAATATGACTCTAATAGACAAAAACTTGTACAAAAGAGTACCTTCCTCTATGTTGCTAAGATCGCCAATCTAATACTTCCAATGGCTCCAAAAGGGGGGTTAAATACCAGGACACCTGGCTAGAATCCTGCCAGATCACTCCTTTTTCATCTCCCACTTTCGGAGTGTTGTTCACTGCCAGAAAACAGTGATCGCATGTCGTGCGATTTCGCTAATCTCTCTTTTTACATAAAATCCTCTCAAATTAGCTGAAAGCTACATGCTTTCTTTTACATGTCATCCTAATCTAGAAGTTGTTTATAGATTTGTAGATTTTTTTATAGTAGATAATATCTAGAATATTAAAAATGGACTAAAATCTAATATTTTTGAACCATGGACACTAACACTAATGTCTAAAATGGCATTGGCTCTCTAAATCTAAAAGGAAGCCACACTCTAGATTTTTTTACACGGTGTGCGCATAGCGGCATGACAACAATCTCTATTTTGGATGAGTTTTCCCACCTCAAGGAGACTGCATTGGCTGGGATCTTGACCACACTTGGCCCATGTTTGGACTATAGCCTACTTCTGAACAACCATTTGTTTTGCCCCACTTTTGGTCCTCAGCTATTCTCAACCCCACCTTACCTACACAGGCTAAAAGTACACCTTAAGGGCTCCGCAAAGGCACCTCATTTGTCCCAATCAGAGTTTCCTACATGAAGTTATAGTTGTTCTCCTATAGTAGTCCTATCTTGGACATCATACCACAGCCATATGTTTTGACCATTTGCTTCTGGATAGCCATCTGTTTTGCAACAGTTTTGGTCCTAAATTATTTTCAGCCCCACCTTACCCACATGGGCTAAAAGTATATCTTGTGGGCTCTGCAACGACACCTCACTCATCCCGTTTTTAGAGTCTTCTGCCCAAAGTTATGGCCGACTTCCTAGAACAGACCCATCTTGGACCACTCCATCCATGGCCTTGTTTTCATGACATGGATGCCCTTGCTTATTGCCCTTGTATCACGCGCAGAGTAGTACTCTCTAGCCTCCCCTCTCCTTGTTCCTCCCTTGATTTTTAGGACAAAAACTTCATGAGACGGGATGGTTTGTAATAAACCGGGCATATGGGAAAATATCAGTCACACTGACAGTATAAAAGGTGTAAGAGGGTTTCCTTAGGAGGAGGAATTATCAAGAAATCTCTCTTCCACCTCTCTTCAACTCTCATGGCTTCTCCTTCTTTCTCTCTCTTTCACTCTCTCTCTCTTTCCTATCTTTCTCTCTCCTCTTCTTCTCGTGCAATCTCTCTCTCTTCTCTCCCTTAGTAAGGCTAGCTAGGTCTCCGTCATTATAAAAAAGTTACTATATAAGAAATTATAACATATAACATCTATGTAGTAACTTCATCATACAACTTAGCATATAGGAGACATATAATGACATAATAAGATATCATAGAATGACATTTTTATATCTTCGATATAAATAAGAACATAAGAATACTTGATTTAAAAAGTGGTTTTAATAAAGTAAAAGTGAATAATAGAAAATTTGCCAATGTCCACAATACAAAAGTAGCATACTATAATGTGAAATCTAGATTGTCCCTATTCTACCACATTAACATCATCTAGGCTTAAACTTCCAATGACTTTATCTTTGATTATAACTCGTTTTTGCACCACAAGCTACTGTACTATAGCCTTTCTCATGGCATCCACATTATGCTCTTCTGTACGATTTATAGTGAAAGTGGGATCTCTCTTAATGATGTGAAAAGTGGATTTTAATTATGTATATAGCTCATCCACTGTAGTAATATCCAAA
Organism: Lygodium microphyllum; assembly: GCF_053477565.2. Taxonomy (NCBI): domain Eukaryota; kingdom Viridiplantae; phylum Streptophyta; class Polypodiopsida; order Schizaeales; family Lygodiaceae; genus Lygodium; species Lygodium microphyllum. The sequence continues at coordinate 153,886,246 of NC_141144.1, read as the reverse complement.
TATTTTAACAAGATCGTTTCTTCATCCACCTCACTAAACATACTTTGCGATTCCAAAAAAATGATTTTTGTAAAAACAATTCATATTTACACATTTAGCAATACACACATACACTAAATAAACACAACAAATATAACCTAAGAGGATTGGTATTTATCAAGTGTCTTAGCATGGCTCCTAGCTAGCCGCACATTGGAGTTTTCAATCCCTTGTTAAGTATCATAAAAGGGTTAAGTTATCAAAATAAAGACATCCATATTTATCTAAAGAGACACTCAAAATACCTTAGATTTATTATGATTCTCTATATCCCTTGAAGCTTTTTTCTTATTTTCCTTTATGTTATCTTTTATCTTTTCGCTCCACTATAATAAAAAATAATAAAAATTAAATAAAGATAATATTTAATACAAACTATAGAGTTAAAAAAATGAGAAATATCTTAGTATCTTTGAGATTCATTTGCTTTTTCGATTTAGAACTATAACATTATTTTGCCAACAAAGTGTTCTCCTCAATCTATAATTAAAACAAATAGTATTAAATTACAATGTGATATGTATTAATGTTTAAAATTTACAAAGCATTGAAGATAACTAACTTATGTACCATGTACAAGGAGGTCAATAAATGATTTATACTTCTTTAGCATGTCATCCTTTAAAAAAATGAAACATGTTAGTAAAGTTATCCAAAGTTTTTATTTAAAATAATTATGAATATCATGCTCACTGTATCAAAATTCTCATCATTTTCTCTATGATTCGAATCATCTTATGCATGTGAAGGTAGTTTTGGACGATAAACATCCTCTATCTACATCTTATTTGAAAGAAAACTTACTAATAAAATAAAAAGCATAAATATTCCAAAAAGTAATGATCAATGATGTGCATTGTAGTTTTATTGACAAGCCTCTATTGTGCGATATGCATTATGATCCAAACCCTCATTTTCTTCATTGCTAAAATCTTGGGATTGCTACAATGTTTTTTCAAAAAATATAACAATAAAAATGTTATTTATATCAGTACAATTATGTAAACCAAATCATAATTCAAGAAAACATTACTCAAAAAAGAAAATAAAAGTTTTCAAATAAACCTATTGAACTTCTTTTTGATAATCTTTAACATCTTCTCCAACTATAGAAGTAGTTGATTTCTATAAAAGACATTTAATTATAAGTAGCATTAAAAGTAAAGTAAGTTGTAATATATGTAAAAGAATGTACCATAGAGGAGATCTTCGATAAGTGTCTCATATTTTGTTTCTTGAACTTTCTATTTGCTTACATATTTCGAAGGAAATATAGGTAGATGTCTTATTTTCTCCAAATATAAGTTGCCCCTAGAAACTCAAGTGGTCTAATCTCATAATCTTAGACTCAACATAATCTTGTATATTTTGTTGCAAGTCAAGCTTGTGTCACAGGTCTTTATACTTTTCTTCCACATATTTTACCCTCCGTCTCACAATAGCTTAATTTGAACAATAAATTTGGTTTTGTGTACTATAATAATATGCTACGAGATATTTTCTGTTATATTTCTTAGTAGGATTGTGGTTGTTTGATGGTGGAGAAAAAAATATCTACTCATATGTTGGTGTATCTAAAGTTGTGACCTCATTGGACACCATCGTAAAATATAACATGAAAAAAAAGCAAGTTAAATAAACATAATATTTAAGATGGTAGTCATTCACAAAATGATAAATATTAGTCTTAAAGGCATATGAGACTTGGATTGATCTAATAAAATAAATGTTGTAAAAAGTACCTATATTTAAGGCATGTATATAGCCTATAAAAACATGTTTGTTTTACATAAATTTAGGATATCCATGACACTAGAAAATCACATAATTCTCCAAAGGGTAATATTGCTCTCCTCCTTTCCCTTATCAACCATCCATGTACTATTGTGATATAACAATTCCAGTCCCTCGTGTAGTTATCCTCCATAGAAACTTTCCATAAGTTATTTTGATTGTGATCTTTTTTCAACCATTCTAATTTGCATTCTTTTTTCTCTCAATCCACTTCACGTAGTATCATAGCATGTTTGGTTAAATTGTCATTCCTATCCATATATACCAACACAATATCATTTTTCTCTAGCCATGGAGGAATACATCCAACTTCACCCACTTGAAGCAGTTTCATCCTTGGTGAGAGATCTTTGATTTCATAAGCAACACTACAAGGGAATGGGGCAATAGAGATGGCCATTTGCGATGCAAAAAAGCGGTGTTGCTAAAAGCATTGCTAAGTTGCTATTTGCATCGCTATTTGTGTCACTAATTCTATTAGCGACGCTTTTAGCGATGCAAATAGCGACGCCTATTTGAGGAAAAAGTTTTGAAAACCCGAGCATAAAATTTGTTGAGAAAAAAATTACGAAAAAGAATGAAAGAGAGAGCGAGAGAGCTTAAAGATTTAAGAGAGAGAGAGAGAGAGAGAGAGAGAGAGAGAGAGAGAGAGAGAGAGAGAGAGAGAGAGAGAGAGAGAGAGAGAGAGAGAGAGAGAGAGCTCATCACCATCGTCACCACCACCGCCGCTATACAGGAAGAAGAAAGAGAAGTGTGTAAGGGAGAAGGGAGGGAAGGTGCAAAGAGAAGGCACAAAGGGTTTCATCTTCATGCCTTTGAGGTAGGTACATTGCCTCTTCTTGCTTTATTTTTGTGTTCTCCTGTTTTCTTTTTTTGTTTTTCTTTGCAAAGAGATACATGGAAAGAGAGGGAGGGAGGGAGGGAGGGAGAAGAATAAAGGGAGATGAAGAGAGAAAGAGGGAGAGAAAGGAAACAAAGAAAATGAGGAAGAGAGAAATAAGAGATCAAGGGAGGGAGAGAGGAGGATGAGTGAGAGAAACAACGAGAGAGAGGGGGGAGAAACAAAGAAAGGGAAATAGAGAGAGAAAGAGAGGGGGAGAGAAATAGAGAGAGAGAGAGAGAGAGGGAAGGAAGAGAGGAGGAGGTAGAAAAGAAGGGTGAGGTAAAGAGAGGAAGGAGAGTGAAAAGAAGAGAGAGAGAGGGAGAAAGAGAGATAGAGAGAAAAAATAGAGTGCGAGAGAGAGGGAGAGGGAGAGATAAATAGGAAAAAAATGAGAGAATGAGAGAGAAGGTTAAGAAATAAAAGTAAAGGGAGAGGGGGGAGAGAGAGATAAAGAGAGGTGGGGTGACATTTCTTTCAATATCTTTGTTTGTTAAGCTTTTTATTTTCTATCTTTGATTGTCTTTTCAATTAGATGAGTTGAGTGAGAGTGGGCATGGAAGGAGGGAGAGAAATAGAGAGAAGAAGGAAGGGGAAGGAAGAGAGAGATGGAGAGAAATAAAAAACGGGAGAGAGAGGGGCTTCATAAAAATGTGTCAAAACTCAAGCATGGCATTTTACAGGTTTGTAAACGAGAGAGAGAGAAGAGAGAGAGAGAGAGAGAGAGAGAGAGAGAGAGAGAGAGAGAGAGAGAGAGAGAGAGAGAGAGGTCGCCGCCACTACCGCCATCCATGAAGAGGGAGGAGACAAGTGTAAAGTAGAAGGAAGGAACTCCCGAAGGAGGAAAAAAATGAGAGAAGTACGAAGGGATTCTTCTTCAAGCTTTGAGGTAAGTGCATTATCCCTTCTCTCTTTTTTTATCTCTTTTCTGTACTTCTCTATTTCTTTTTGTTGATGAAGAGTGTATAGAGAGAAGAATTGAGAGAGATCAACGTGCACAAGGGAGAGAGAGAGAGAGAGAGAGAGAGAGAGAGAGAGAGAGAGAGAGAGAGAGAGAGAGAGAGAGAGAGAGAGAGAGAGAGAGAGGTCGCTGCCACTACCAATCCACCACAAAAAGAGAGGGGACAACTGCAAAGAAGAAGGAGGGAACCCATGAAGGAGAAGAAAAAGAAGGAGAGAAGCACGAAAGGATTCTTCTTCAAGCTTTTAGGTAAGTATATTATCTCTTCTCTCTTTGTTTTTCTCTTTTCTTTACTTCTCTCTTTCTTTTTGTTGATGAAGATTATATAGAGAGAAGAAGTGAGAGAGATCAACGTGTGCAAGGGAGAGAGAGAGATCGCTGCCACCGCCAATCCACCAGAAAAAGAGAGAGGACAACTACAAAGAAGGAGGGAACCTGTGAAGGAGAAGAAGAAGAAGGAGAGAAGTGCGAAAGGATTCTTCTTCAAGCTTTGAGGTAAGTGTATTATCTCTTCTCTCTTTGTTTTTCTCTTTTCTTTACTTCTCTATTTCTTTTTCTTGATGGAGTATATAGAGAGAAGAAGTGAGAGAGATCAATGTGTGAAAGGGAGATTGAGAGAGAGAGAGAGAGAGAGAGAGAGAGAGAGAGAGAGAGAGAGAGAGAGAGAGAGAGAGAGAGAGAGAGAGAGAGAGAGAGAGAGAGAGAGAGAGAGAGAGAGAGAGCTGCCACCGCCAATCCACTACAAAAAGAGAGGGGACAACTGCAAAGAAGGAGGTCATAAAACCAAATTGGAGGGAGTCCGTGAGATGAATCAGATGAGAAGTCAGGAGCTCAATGTCTTCTTCTCCTCCATTATTCTTCTCCATTTCTCCAACAGTTCACACCCACAAAATGGTATCCTCAAAGGATAGATACCCTAAACTTTAGGACACTTTACATACGCTTGTACTTTAGATACACACAACCATAAGATATGACTTAGGATATGTCATATTTATCAACACTCCCCCTCAAGCTCAGAATGAGCTTGCACACATAAGGCTCCAAGTGCACTCTTGAAGAACTCAAACTTATCTTTACCTAATGCTTTGGTAAAGATATTAGCAACTTGGTCATTTGTTTTCACATGGATCAAGTCAATCTCTCCATCAATGACTTTTTCTCTAATGAAATGATAGTTCACTTCTATGTGTTTTGTCCTTGCATGGTAGATTGGGTTATTTGCCAACATAATGTTGCTAACATTGTCACAATACATAATGACTCCACCATCAATCTCTATCCCCATGTCATATAAGATCAATCTCAGCCATGTCTGCTCACATGCTCCCAATGCAATGCCTCTATACTCTGCTTCAATGCTTGATAGATCAACTGTAGGTTGCTTCTTACTACTCCAACTTACCATGGTTGATCCAAATGAGAATGCATAGCCACTAGTAGATCTTCTATCATAGAGCTACCTGCCCAGTCTGCATCTGAGTATCCAAACAATGTAGGCTTGATTCCTTTTTCATAAAACAAGCCAAATCCAGTTGTCTTCTTCACATATCTAAGAACTCTTCTCACTACATCCAAATGTGATTTGCATGGTTTCTGCATGAATTGGCTTATCAATCCAATAGCATAACTCAAGTCTCGTCTTGTAATGGTTAAGTAGATAAGACTACCAACCATCTTTTTGAACATAGTAACATCCTCAACATAAGATCCATCATCCATCAACTTAACATTTTGATCCAATGGTGTATCAACCGGTTTGCATCCTATCATGCCATATTTTTCCAACATCTCCAATGCATATTGCCTTTGTATCATCCATATACCATGAGGTGTGTCAATAACCTCAATACCCAAGAAGTATCTCAACAAACCAAGGTTCTTTATATCAAACTCTTTATGTAACCCATGCTTGACTTCAGTAATCTCCTTCTCAAGTGTACCTGTAATAATGAGATCATCAACATAGATGACCACAATGTTAGATATGATCAATGCCCCACCCTTATTAGGTGCTACCAATGATCCATGGTGCTCAAAGTTGTAAGGCCCCCATTATGAGGAGAAGCCAAATGTGAGCCCCGAAATTGGTTGAGTCTTGACTTGTATATCAGATGAGGTCTATGTGACGGGATGGCAAAAAGGTGACCGTTATGGGTCAAATCTTTGGGTTAGACGGAGTGCTTAAGCTGGTAGCAACTCCAGGCGCATTGCATCGAGTTGCGGGGGCGGGGGTCCGGGGGCAGCGCCCCCGGCCCGATGGTAAAGGAAATATTCCCTGGCTGACTAGTGGAGGCTCATATGGTAGGTTGTCAGCAGGCCGACCTAATGACATTTACGGGCTATAAAAGATAAACCCCTTCATAGCCATCGATCACTCATCTTTCACCCAGTCAGAGTTGTTGTTCCAGCTAGCCTTAAGCTCTCCACCTATCTTCTGTCTAGATCGCCATCTAAGCTTCACACAGTGGAAGTGCACGGGTGGACAGAGCCATCTTTTTCAGTTTTTTGAAGCTAAAGAATTTAGTGATTCTCCTCTTTTCTGTTGTGTACTCTCTATCTCTATCTCAGATTCTGTTCGCTGCGCTGTGTAATATTTTTACATGGTATCAGAGCCCAAGGGGCTTTAGAGATCGGAGAGTGTGCAAGAGGCAAAGGCTTCAATAGCAAAGAGAAACTACGTTGACTTTCGGAAGCGGTTTTGGCGCATCAGGAAGCGGTGCAGGAGGTGGTGCTGCTGTACCGGTTATTTAAACACTGAGGATTCGTCCACCAACCTTCAGCGAAGGCAAGTTAGATGGTACAAACTACACCTTATGGAAATTCAAAATTACAACTATCCTTGATTCTTATGAGCTTCTGGAGACTGTGCTGGGGACTGACGCAGAACCACAGCCTACCCCCGACCCATCAAATCCTAGTGTGATTCCTCCGAATGCAGATCTTCTACGAGCTTGGAAATGAAGGAATGCAGATGCATTGTGTGCCTTAGTTACAAGCTCATCTGATAGTGTTCTGCATACAACCAAAGGGTCAGAGGCTTGGAATGTACTAAGAAGTTAGTATGAAACACGAAACCAAACAAGGATTCAAAACACTAACGCTTTGATTCAGCATACAACCAAAGCGTCAGAGGCTTGGAATGTACTAAGAAGTCAGTATGAAACACAAAACCAAACAAGGATTCAAAACTTGGAGAATCAACTAGCAGCGGAGAAGTTTGCTGAAGGAGAGACGATTGAAGCATTCATCACTCGGATTAAGAATCTGCGCGACCAGATGGCTGGTGCTAGGATACAAAAGACTAGCAAAGAGCTAGCTGAGAGGTGTCTTCGGATTTGTCCACAAAAGTTTGATGGACTAGTAACTGCCCTTAATACTCAGGTGAGACCTCAAGCTTTGACTTTTGAGGAGTTTTGTGCATTATTGATGGAGGAGGAGTTGAGGCTAAAAGCCCGAGAAGGAAGCAACAATGGAGATGTTGCATTCTCTATCAATGCAAAAGGCAAAGGTGGTTCCTCCACCAAAAATGATGGTGACAAAAAGAAGAAGGGCGGCAAGAAGAAGTTTCAAGGAGAGTGCTTCTACTGCAAGAAGAAAGGATATGCAATTGCAGATTGTCGTGTCAAGAAGGCACATGAAAAGAATGGTACCCTGAAAAGTAAAGGGAAAGAGACAACCAATACGACTGAAGCAGAGCTGGAATTATTCATGGCGACCATTGAGGAAGTGTGCTCCTCAGCGCAAGAAGAATCTACCATTGACTCATGGGTGTTGGATAGTGGGGCTTCCCGTCACATGACCAACAAGAAAGGTCTATATAGTTCTATGCAGCCTCTACAAGAATCCATCACTGTGATGGTTGGAAATGATGCTAAATGCCCTGCTGTGGGCACATGTACTATTTCTTTTGTTGCTGCAAATGGTGAAGTCAAAAAGCTTTCAAATGTGTTGTATGTTCCCGAAATCAGGAGAAATCTGTTATCAGTTTGCTGCCATAACTGATCTTGGTCATGAAGTGAGGTTCAAGAAGACAGGTGCAGAAATTATTGATAGTGTTGGCACAATTGTTGGCAAAGAAGAAAGAAGGAACAACCTATATGAGCTAAGTGCTCTTACAGCCACCGCTGGAGTGGGCACAAGTAAGCTTTGGCATGAAAAGTTTGGACACATCGGATTTGTAGTGTTGAAGGAGATGCAAAAGCAAGGTATGGTTGCTCACCTACCTACAATAACTGAATTGAAGGAACCATGTGAAGCTTGTATGATGGGCAAGCAACAGAGAAAGGGATTTCCACAAGAAAGAAAGAATAGAGCACAGGCTCCTCTAGAGTTGGTGCATGCTGACTTGTGTGGTAAGATGCCTACACATGCCTTGGGGGGATCTTCTTATTTTATGTTGATTGTCGACGACTACAGTAGGAAGATGTGGGTGTACTTCCTTCGTGATAAGGATCGCGCTTTTGGTAAGTTTAAAGAATGGCTAAAACTTGTTGAGAATGAAACACGGAAAAGTGTGAAGAAATTTAGAACACATGGTGGTGGTGAGTTCAACTCAAAGGAGTTTGAAGGCTTTTGCAAGAGCAAAGGCTTCAAGCGTCAATTGACAACGCCTCACACACCTCAACAGAACGGTGTTGTGGAACGCTGGAATCGCACCATTGTGGAGATGGCAAGATGCATGCTAAAGGGCAAGGGATTGCCTAACCATTTTTGGGCTGAAGCTGTTAATACTGCAGTCTACATTCTAAATTGGAGCTACACAAAGGCTCTCAAGGGAAAAACACCTCATGAGGCTTACACTGGTAAGAAACTATCTGTCTCACATTTCAAAATTTTTGGATGTGAATGTTATGCACATGTTCCAAATGAGAAGAGAAACAATTTAAAACCAAAAAGCAGAAAATGTATCTTCTTGGGTTATAGTGATGAGCAGAAGGCTTAAAAATTATATGACCAAGAGGCAAAGAAGATCATTGCGAGCCATGATGTAGTGTTCAAGGAGGAGCCGCAAATAGTGGAGGAGGAGAAGGCAAGTTCTTCCACTTTATCATCAAGCGAAGAAGTAGTCCACTATGAACCTGTCCCGAGAGCTATTCCTATCCTTAAGGAGGAGGAAGCATCATCTTCAGATGATGAGGAAAAAGTTCACCAACCTGATATCACCCCACTAGAAAAGCCATTTCCGTGCTGGGTGAAGTAGCTCTATGACCATAATATTCCTATGCTTGCATCTATTGAGGAGAAGGCACACGGACCAAGGAGGTCTCAGAGAATAGAGGAGCAAAGGAGGGCTTCTACTCACATAGTCAATATGGCCTTGATGATTGAGATTATGAGAGAAGTAAAGGAGCCAATTGACTTAGAAGAAGCACTTGCAGATCCATCATGGAAGGCTGCTATGCAAGTGGAGTATGACAGCATAATGAAGAATGACACTTGGGAGCTAGTGGATCAACCAGCAAAGTGGAAGGTTATTTGCACCAAGTGGATTTGGAAGGTAAAGTACAAGGCTGATGGTAACTTAGAAAAGTACAAAGATAAACTGGTTGCCCAAGGATTTTCACAAGTTGAAGGGTTTGATTTTCAAGAGTCATTTGCTCCAACTGCCAGAATGACCACTATTCGCACGGTACTTGCAGTGGCTGCCCACAAGAAGTGGCTAGTGTATCAAATGGATGTTAAGTCAGCGTTCTTAAATGGTGACCTCAAGGAGGAGGTGTAAGTGGCTCAGCCACTAGGGTTTGAGGCCCCCCATTCTGAGAACAAAGTGTGTAAGCTGAAGAAGGCATTGTATGGGCTGAAACAAGCTCCCAGAGCATGGTATCAGCGGAGAGATAAGTTCTTTTTTAAACCTAAACTTCAAAAGATGTGCCTTAGATGCTAACTTGTATGTTTACAGGGATGGTAAAAAGTCTATAATGATTGTCCTATATATGGACAACCTTCTTATTACAGGTGACTATGAAGATATGATCAACCAAACTCGAAAGGCTTTGAGTTCTGAGTTTGAAATGACAGACTTGGGCTTGCTGCACTATTGTTTGGGGATTGAAGTCTGGCAAGAGCCAGGAAAGATCTTCATCTCTCAGAAGAAGTATGCATGGGAGATCTTGAAGGCATTTGGCATGATCGAGTGCAAGGAGATAGCTACACCTATGGAGGTGAATGCAAAGTTATCCATTGAGGATACATCAGCACTAGCAGACATTGGGAGGTATAGGAGGTTGGTCGGCATTCTGATCTACTTGTGTAACACCAGACCAGATATCAGTTTTGCTGTTGGTGTTTTGAGTAGGTTCTCAAACAAACCTCATGAGAGTCATTGGAAGGCTAGGATGTGGGTGCTCAGATACTTGAAGGAAACTCTTGACTATGGTATCACATATAGTTTCAGAACTTCTCTTGTGGGGAACTGTGACTCAGATTGGGCAGGAGACATTGATTCCAGGAAGTTAGTTTCTGGTTATTGTTTCTCTTTGGGTTCAGGAATTTTATCTTGGATTAGTAAGAAGCAGCCACCAATAGTGGCATTGTCTTCTACCGAAGCAGAGTACAAGGCAGCTTGTTTTACTACATGTGAAGCAGTATGGTTGAGAAGGATTCTATGGCATATGGGAGTGCAGGATGAAGAACCAACTGTGTTGAGATGTGACAATCAGAGTTGCATCGCCATTGCAAAAAATCTAGTGTTTCATGCACGCACCAAACATATAGAGATCCAGTATCACTATGTGCATGATTTGATGGAGGATGGGATAGTGGAACTGGTCTACTGTCCAATAGAGGAGAATGGAGCAGATATCTTCACCAAAGCACTTATGAAGAATTTGCTTCAAGTTCATCTTCAAAGACTCGGCATTGGGCTGAGGAGATAGTTCACCTATGGGTGGACATTGAGGGGGGGTGTTAGATATGATCAATGCCCCACCCTCATTAGGTGCTACCAATGATCCATGGTGCTCAAAGTTGTAAGGCCCCCATTATGAGGAGAAGCCAAATTTGAGCCCGGACATTGGTTGAGTCCTGAATTGTATATCAGATAAGGTCTATGTGACCGAATGGCAAAAAGGTGACCGTTGTGGGTCTAATCTTTGGGTTAGACAGAGTGGTTAAGTTGGTAGCAACTCGAGGCGCATTGCATCGAGTTGCAGGATAAGGGAGTTAAAAGGGGCCTCTATTTTGGGGTCCGGGGGTCGTGGAAGCGGCCCCTGGCTGGGGGGTCCCAGGGGGGCTAGCGGCCCTCCTGGCGAGGGTCTGGGGGAAGCGCCCCCGGCCTGATGGTAAAGGGAATATTCCCTGGAATATTCCCTAGCCGACTAGTGGAGGCTCATATGGTAGGTCCGATCAGCAGGCCGACCTAATGACCTTCGCAGGCTATAAAAGATAAACCCCTTCACAACCATCGATCACTCATCTTTCACCCAGTCAGAGTTGTTGTTCCAGCTAGCCTTAAGCTCTTCGCCTATCTTCTGTCTAGATCGCCATCTAAGCTTCACACAGTGGAAGCGCATGGGTGGACAGAGCCATCTTTGTATCAGTTGTTTGAAGCTAAAGAATTTACTGATTCTCCTCTTTTCTGTTGTGTATTCTCTATCTCTATCTCAAATTCTGTTCGCTGCGCCGTGTAATATTTTTACACACAACAACTATACCATCTTCTATATGCCTCACATAAAGTGAATAATCAGCATTGCTCTACTGTAATCCCATACTGCATAAGAATTTTCTGATTCTATCACACCATGCTCTTGGTGCTTGCTTCAGTTCATAAAAAGCCTTCTTCAACTTGCATACATAATGTGGGTATTTTGGATCCACATAGCCCTCTGATTGATCCATGTACACTTCCTCTCCTAAGTTGCCATTCAAAAATGCATTTTTCACATCCATTTGATAAAGCTTCCAACCATAGATAGAAGCCACAGCAATTACCGATCTCACATTCATCATTTTAGCTACTGGATTGAATGTTTTTTCATAGTCCAAACCATAAGTTTGTGTATATTCTTTTGCAACCAACCTTGCTTTATACCTCTCATCCGACTTACATTTGACCTTATAAACCCATTTACATCCAATGGATTTCTTGCCATGAGGTAGTTTCACCAAATCCCAAGTCTTGTTTTTCCTTAGTGCATCCATCTAGTCTCTTCATCCATTGCTTGTCTCTACTCTTTGCTCTCTACTGCTTCTTCAAAGCAAGTAGGCTCCACATGTTGTACATAAGAAACCATGTATGCAGAATGAATCTTCATGAGCCCATTATAAGTCAATCTATCAGCTGGATACCTTACCCTTTATGACCTTCTCAATTGAGGTGCACTACCATGTGTCTCATCTGATCTAGCATGTGGTGGCACATATTTTCCTACACTTCTAGTGCCAGATGTTTTAACATGCGGAATGCCATATTCGTCATCTATAGATTCATCTTTTGAACTTTCAGCCATAGGTCTCTTTCCTTTTGCAACTTCTGCACTCCTTTGTGCATTTCTCAATCTACCGCTCCATGGACTTTAGCTGCCATTGCTTTCCACATTCTCTTGAGATCCTGAAGTATCTTCCACATGCTGATTTTTAGCCTTGTTGTTTGCTGAAATTTTCCTTCCATAGCCATCATCACCATTGCTTTCATAGGAATCAACATCCACTGCAATTTTGGGCTTGTACCATGATTCATATTCACTGAATCTGACATCCATGCTTATGTATACTTCCTTACTCACTGGATCATGGCATTTGTATCCATTCTTCTCATCAGGATATCCAAGGAAAATGCATTTTGCAGCCTTAGGTTCCATCTTCTTTCTCAAATCATCCAAAACATGAACATAACAGACACATCCAAAGACTCTAAGGTATGCAACAGTGGGTGCCCTTCCATACATTCTCTCATATGGTGACATATTATGAGTCAAGGCTGTAGGTGTTCTATTCATAATGCGAATTGCAGTATGCACTACTTCTGCCCAATATGACAATGGCATGTTCATTTGGTTCATCATTGCCCTTGCAACCTCTACAATAATCCAATTCTTCCTTCCAGCCGCACCATTTTTCTGTGGTGTGTACCTGCATGTCAATTGCCTTTTGATACCATGATCTCTCAAGAAGTCACAAAACTCATATGACATGTACTCTCCACCATTATCTGACCTCAAACATTTAATGTAGCATCCAAACTGCTTTTCAGTCACCATAGATTTAAATTCCAAGAAATTTTCAAATGCTTCACTTTTATGCTGCACAAAGTACACCCAAGTCATTCTGCTATAATCATCAATGAAAGCGATATAGAATCTACATCTTCCGCTCATGGAAACATTCTGACATGGGCCCCAAATATCTGAGTGTATTATTTCCAAAGGATAGTTGCTTATTCTTCCCCTCTTTGGAAATGGCAATTTGGACTGCTTGCCAAATTGACAAGCCTCACATACATGATCAAAATTCACATATCCAAAATGCGGTAAACCATAGACTATCTGTTTCGATTGCATTTGCTTCAATCTTTGCAAATTAACATGACCAATCCTTCTATGCCATAATTCCACATCCTTATCTTGCCCATGTCCTCTCTCAACATACATAGAGTTTTGAATCATTGGAGTACTTGCATCCAAAGCAAACAATCTCCCTTTCTTTCTACCATGAGCAATCACCCTGCCAGTTCTCCCATTATGGAACTCTTCAATGAAACATCCAAACTTATTGAATCTCACCTGCAATCCTTGATCTGTCATTTGACCAACCAGTGCTAAGTTCATAGTTATTGTGGGCACATAAAGTATATCACCAAGCTTGTTCTCAATCCCATCTTTAGTAACAAGTGGCACACTACCAATATGAGTAATTTTGTGTAAAGTATCATCACCAGTGGCGACATATTCATCATTCTACATTTGCTCCTTGCTATCAAACCACTCAGCATGATGAGTCATGTGGTTTGTAGCTCCTAAATCCAAAAACCAGTCATTTTCACGAAGAGGGTGAGTCATGCTCCCAAGCACATGCTCCATAGCAAATAGGTGACCTCTAGGTGATCCACCTCTAGGTCCATAACCTGTACTACCATAAGTGCCTGCATAGTGGCCATATTGGGTCCTTCCACAACCCCTAGACATGGCATTCTTTTTCTGATAACAATCCCTCTCAAAGTGACCAAACTGCCCACAATAATGACAAGTGCCATCTCTTTGTGAAGAAGGACTAGACCATCCTCTACCTCTAGGGAAAGATCTCCCCCTGCCTCTATGCATGAAGTCACCACGACCAAAGTTACCTCTTCCACAAGCAAAACCATAATTACTACGACCAAGTGAAGAGCCTCTAGCTCTAGATGAGCTGCCACGACCTCTCTGGTGATAGAAAACACTATCTCCACAACCTGCATTTTTGCCATTGCTAGATGCATTCAATCCCAACTTGATTTCTTCTGTAAGTAGCAATCCAATAAGCTCCTCAAAGTCAGGCATAGAGCCTCCTCTAATTGAAATAGAGGTATCCAAATATTTGAAAGATGGTCCAAGTCCATTTAGTGTCACTGACATTAAATCATCATCATCAAAAGGTGCATTAATGGATGCAAGGTCTTCTGCAATTTGATTGATTTCTGCCACATAGTCACTGATACTGTGATTGCCTCTCCATGCACCATATAATCTCTGCTTGAGTTGTATCTTAGGAGTCTCTGTACATGTTCCACACATTTTTTCTATGATTTCCCATACCTCCTTACAAGTACTTGTCTTTTTGATATGAGGAATCAATGTTTCTAAAATACATATGGAGATCCAATGCAAAACCTTCCTGTTCTTCCCTGTCCAATCCTTGTACACTTTCTTTTGCTCTTCAATTGGATGTTCAGGAACTTCTGGACATTCATCATCACCTGTTATGAGGTCCCATAGACCTCTACCAATAAAAAAATTCTCCATCCTGTAAGATCAAACACTATAGTTGTCTTTGGTCAAATTGTCTCCCACAATCTAAGTGATCTATGCAGTGTCAACATTATAACTGCTGCAAATTCAGAAAAAAACAACAATACAACTTGTCCAGAAATGGTATTCAGTAGTATGCCCCAATCCGGAACATCAATGGTCCAATATGTGTCCAAAATCTGTCATATACATCCATCCATGATGCCAACATGTCATGCATTCAGTTCCCAACAAGAAACATCCAATTTGGATCCCAAACATTATTCGTATGATCCAAAATGCATCATGGCATCACCAATGACAACAGTCCCAGAGACTTAAGAAAGGGCAGCATTCTCTCTGCTTGCAACTATTTTGGCTCATTGCAAAAAGGCCAGAAATACTTCTGAACCCAACAACAACGTATCTTTGATGTTTGCTTAGATATGCCTCTTATACAACTGGTTACAACTTGCCAAGCACAATCAAACTTATAATCTTTATCATCTTCTTTATTTGTCTCTTCATAAAAAGTGCATTTTACTCTCTGTTGGCCAGACCTTGTCCCTTTTCATGTTTGTTCTGCATTGCAGGTCTAGCCTTTTCATTCTGTAAGTTTGGAAGGTCTGGCATTCCCACTTGCAAGCTGTCATCCTTTCGCGCCTTAGTTGATTCTCCAACAGGTGGTGCTAGTTGTAATTGTCTCTTATATTCTTGCTTAAACAAAGACAAGCCATGAATTGGGGGAGGACAAGTAGTGTTCAGTAACTTTTAGATAGCTAGGAGATGTGGTGCGCAGATCGGACGCAGGTAGCTCACGTAGTGAATTCCCAAAGGTCCCCAAGAACAAAGTACTCTACTTTTTAGCACAAAAACCAATGTAAAAGCAAGCACGACATGAGACAAGAGACAAATTGGGTTCAATCTCCCCCATGCCTTGTGTGAGCGCTTCACAAAGCATGTATTTAATGTATATTTCCAATCTTTATGCTCAAAAATAGCCCAATTACAAAAATATGACAAGCTTTTAGCTTTTGAGTTTGCTTTCTACCAAAAATAAGAAAATAAAGCTAATGGACGGTGCCCATAGTGTCTGGCACGCCCGATCTCAATGTCCAAATAAAAATAACATATCTAGGCGCATAAGCGCATACAAAATAATAATAAATAATCGATGTCTCTATAGACATAATCAAAATATAGGCATGGCGCCTATCAAAATATAGTCCAAAGGTCAAAAACCCGCTAGACTCCAATGCTTTCCTCCGCCACTGCTGCTATCTCTACACATCAACTGAAGCATTCACAATCGTTAGTAAAATAACACAATTAAACCGACAAAAGTGAATACCTAGCAGTCTTCAGCTACATAAATAAATCAACTGGTTAGAAATAAATCCTAACCTTAATTTATTACGAGTGCGCACTCTAAACTCATAAACGTTTATTAATTTAATATGCATTTTGCGGAATCACCCGCTATGGAATCACCCATGTACACACTAAATTAATGAAACGCCCGAAAAGGACAGGCGTCCCCATCAACTTCTCGCACAAAGAATCCTCTTTGCGTATGAGCCCCGGTCATCTAAGTTTACGGAATCCACCGTAAAATATGCCTCCTGGCATCATACCCCCGGGGTGGGATAACAATTGACCTCAATTGCTATTAGCTCAATGTGGAGCTAACAGAGTGGGGAAAGCATTTAGGTCTCTAGCGTGCATCCATTGTGCTTCCTCTACAGGATGGTTCTTAAATTTCACTAGATATCTAGAATACCTTCGGCCAGTTCTAGTGGTCATATAGTCAGTGTCTATAATGGCTTCTGGTTCAAGTATTTCAGTCTCTTCTTCTAGTAAAGGTGGGTTTTCATAGACAGGGTGGATAGGTAATTGTCCTCTAAATGGTCTCAATAAACTAATATGAAATGTATTATGAATTTTCCAATGGGATGGCAGTTCTAACTTGAATGCATTGTCATTAATCTTATGAATGATTCTAAATGGTCCGTAGAATCTAGGGGCTAATTTGACAACTGGATGTCTATCTACACTTTGCAGTCTACGCTTTTCTATTCTAAGCCAAACATAATCATCAACTTTGAAATTCATGGCTTGTCTTTTCTTGTTGGCTTGTTTGGTATATGATTGTTGGGCTTTAGCAATCATATCCTTTACCTCATCAAAAATAGTGTTATGCATAACAGCAATATCATCGGCACTTTGTATTTTATTAGACAAAGAGGCAACAGGTGTAGATAATCTATATCCATAAATAACTTCAAAAGGTGCTTTCTTTGTAGATGTGTGCGGTGTATTATTGTAAGCAAACTGTAATAAATGCAAATGAGTATCCCATGTTTGAGGTTTAGAGATAGTGTATGCACGTAAAAGATCTAAAATAGTGCTATTTGTGGCTTCTGTTTGTCCATTTGTTTCTGGATGAAATGCAGATGAAAAATCAATCTTTGTGCCTAGATTTGCAAACAGTGTAATCCAGAAATTATTACAAAATCTAGAATCTCTATCTGAAATAATCACTTTCGGCAATCCATGGTTAGTAAAAATAGTTTTCAAAAATAACTGTGCTGCTTGTGATGCTGTTAAAGTTTCCTTACATGCAATGAAATATGCTTGCTTACTAAATCTATCTACAATTGTCCAAATCATGTCATGGTTAGATTTAGTATTTGGTAAGCCAGTAATGAAATCCATAGATATATGTTCCCAAGGTTTAGATGGAATAGATAAAGGCATTAATAATCCATACTGTTTACCATGATGTCTCTTTATTCTTTGACAAATCAGACATTCAGAAACAAAATTAGACACATCTGCATCCATATGCGGCCAATAAAAATCTTCAGTTAACATGTGTAATGTAGAAATGATACCTCTATGACCTTGATATGGGGGACAATGAATTTCATTCAAAACAAAAGATCGGAATGGAATAGTAACACACAGTCTCTTTTCAAAGAACATGAATCCATCATTATATGATAATGAATCAACAGGAATGAAATTATTTTGAACTAATTTTTGCCAATCAGAATGAAAAGTAATATCCTGGTGATATGTGTCTTTCATAGCAATTAAAGAATCAAAAGATATGATAGAAATGTTATGAATTGCAGGTCTTCTACTCAATGCATCAGCAACTACATTTTCTTTTCCAGGTTGGTATTGAATGATAGGATGGAAACTTTGAATGAATGAAGCCCATTTGATATGGCGGTCAGAAATTTGGGGTTGGCTAAGTAGATGTCTAATGCTTTGCTGGTCAGTCTTTATCATGAATTCTGAACCCATTAAATAATGCTTCCATTGTTTCAATGCTTGGACAACTACTAAGAGTTCCTTGTCATAAGTGGAATATTTAAGCTCAGAGGGTTTCAGCTTAGAACTAGAATATGCTATTGGATGGTTATCTTGCATTAGCACGGCTTCTATTCCTGATCCGCTAGCATCGGTCACAACTAAAAAGAATGGTCTATTAAAGTCAGGCAATTCTAGGATAGGGGCATTGGTCAATGCACGTTTGAGTAAATCAAAGGATTTCTGCTGATTTTCAGTCCATTGATAAACAATACCTTTCTTAAGAAGTTTGGTCAGTGGTAAAGCAAGTAATGAGAAATTACGTACAAACTTCCTATAGAAACTAGCAAGACCAAGGAATGAGCGTAATTCATGTACATTTTTAGGAATAGGCCAATGCAATATTGCGTCAATTTTCTTAGGATCAACTTTTATTCCTTCTTCTGATACAATATGACCTAGATATTCTATTTCTGTCTTAAAGAATTCACTCTTGTCAGGATTTGCAAACAATTGATTTTCTTTCAGTAATTGAAAAAATAATGATAAATGCTCATAATGCTCTTTTTCACTTTGACTGAACACTAAAATATCATCAAAGAAAACAATCACACAATACTGATATTTTAGAAAAATACGATTCATCATTCTACTGAAAGTAGCAGGTGCATTAGTTAATCCGAATGGCATAACTAAGAGTTCGTAATGGCCAAACTGTGTCCTGAATGCAGTTTTAAATATGTCGGATCTATCTAACCTCACCTGATGATATCCAGATTTAAGGTCAATTTTACTAAATATAGAAGATCCTTGCAGTTTGTCCATAAGGTCGTCAACTCTAGGTATAGGATACCTATTCTTTACAGTGATCTTGTTTAATGCTCGGTAGTCAATACACATCCGATAAGTATTATTCTTTTTCTTGACTAGGAGCACAGGTGCACCGAATGGGGAACTGCTAGGTCGAATTAAACCTCTATTTAGTAATTCTTCTACTTGACTCTGGATTTCTTTTTGCTCTATTTGATTGTGCCTATATGGGGCTTTGCAAGGTGGTTGTGTGCCAGGTATTAGGTCAATCTTATGGTCTTCTGGACGTGATGGAGGTAAACCTGGTGGTAGGTCTTCTGCAAAACAATCCTTAAAATATGCAAGAAATTCCTTATGCCTAGGGTGCAGATGATGTTCCTTTGCATGCAATTCATTCACCCAAATGAGATATGATTTAGTATTCTTGCGTAGTGCACGTTTTGCTTGAGTATGCGAAAGTAGTGGAAACATATGAGATGCATGCATACCAAATAATGTAATAGATTTTCCTTGAAAATTTATATTCATTGTGTGTGTGGAATAATCTATTTTGGGATTATGTTGGTGTCTCCATGGCATTCCTAGAATAATGTCGCTAGACTGTAATGGGACAACTAAGAAATTTCTTCTTTCAATATATGGACCAATTTGAATTTCTAAATTTTGAACTTCTTGTGTGCCATTGTACCTAGTGCCTAAAAATGCAGCTTTTATGCGATAGTGCGTAGGTACTGTATGCAATTTCAATTCCTTTACCAATTTTGTTGAAATAAAGTCATGGGTACTACCGTCATCATGCAATATAATTCTTTCTTTTCCATGTACCATACATTTCATAGTCAACAATGAATGTAAAGTAGGCATACCTGGTAAAGTGTCGGAAGTAGTAGTAGGATCATCTTCTTCTTCAGTGAAGTCCGGCATATCCTCATGCTCGTCCTCGTCCATAGCTCCAAGGTAGTTGATATGTGCTGATGGCTTCTTTGAATGACAATTTGCTGCGAGATGGCCTGGCTGGTGACACTTGTAGCATACGATGGGCTTGGCTTTGGTCACATTATTTGCAATGATTGGGAGTCTGGGTATATTTGGATTTGCTTGTTGGATAGGCTTAGGATTTGGATTGACAGTGGATGGTAATGCAGGTGGTTTAGGCCAATTCTTGCGGAAAGATGGTGATGAAAAACGACCTGGATTAAACCTTCTGAAATTTGAATTGAATTGTTTAGATCCATAATTACCGTTTGCTTGGAATGGCTTTGGTCGTCGATCTCTTCCACGTAACTTATCTTCAGTGTCGTGAGCTAAGGAGATGGCATCTTCAAGGGTAGCAGGCTTGAACATATTCACCTCAGCGTAGTAATGTCCAAGAAGTCCAGACATGTACTTCCGCTTATGTGTCGTCTCTGGTACGTCTTCAAGCATGCGTAGCTGTAAAAGTGCATTCCAAAAACGCTCTGTATACTGTGGAATAGGCTCACGGTCACGTTGTTGGAGTAAATCCCATTGCTTGATAGCCTTCTCATGAAATTGCGGTGGAAGGAAATTTTGCATGAACTTCTTCTTGAAATCTTCCCATGTAGCAGGACATTCTATACTCTTGCGGACTACAGTCCACCAAAGTGATGCTCTATCTATCAGATGATTAGTAACACACTTGATTTTATCTTTCTCAGGATAAGTTTCCTCATGGAAATAGTCATCAAACTGGCTAATGAATGATAAAACAGTCTTTCCTTCTCTTATGCCATTGAAAGTGCGAAACTTGAAACTTCGTTTACTTATCTTGGATTCCTTGCGTATGGTTTGTGCTTCAAGAGTGGCGTCGATGGTACGGCGAATCAGATCTTCAGCTTGAGGTTCTTCTTTATCAGTGGATGCTCCTTGTAGCTTTGTCAATTGCGCTTGCAAGGCTTGCCTAGCTCTTCGCTCTTCGTCCAATTGTAGCATGATAAGATCCAGCTTTTGTTCCATGGTAGGCTCGGGTAGATCGTCTTCAGCCATAGGATCATCCATATGTGGGGTAGTCATCCTGTAAAACTCAACAAACCTTTCTCACTCAAAATCAGTTAGCGGGATGAGCGTAGCTCAAATTTGGGGTTACAAGGCTATGTATTTTTGGGTATTTTCTTCTTCAATTTTCAGAAATTCTGAAATATTTCTGTCTCCGTTTGCTGAAAGTACTTCAACGAACTTGTAGATAGGTAAAACAGCTTGCTGCGAACAACTTTCCAGTTCTGAGTTTTTGCAAACGAACAAATCTTCTAGGAGTTTCGAGCGTTAGTCAGTTCTGATTTAGTCTGACTTGCAGAGTTGCAGACTTAACAGACTTGCAGGGTTGTTGACTTGCTGGACTTAGCCGATTTGCAGAACTTGCAGTACTTGATTAGAGTCGACTTACTGAACTTGTCTTCTGGAGTGCGAGACCCGGAGTTTGCAGACTTATTTGCCTTCATTGACTTGCAGAGTATGGAAGGACTTAAGCTTAATTAGTTAAGCTTAAGCTTAATAAGCTTAAGAAGGAGGAAATAGGCCGCCGTTTTCTGATCGTGAGGGGGGGGGGGGGCGTTTTGACTGCGCGCGATTTTCGGGTTGATCCTCCTCTTGCCACGACTTGACGATTTGAAGCTTAGGCTTCTCTTAAGCTCTTAAGCTTTGTAATTAAGCTTTTAAACTAAGCTTTTTGAAGAAAGAGATATGGCTTTCTTACTGTTTATCACGACTTATTCATGGAGATGAGGGAGTGGTCCTCCGCCGACAGAGAGTGGTCCTTCGTGATCTGACAGTGGAAATAGGGGTTCTTGATCGCCAGAAGTCTGCCTGTATCGACGGTTCGCGACGAGATTGACTATAGAGGCCGTTTGTTCCTGGAGCTCCGCCTTCGCCCGAGATTGGTAGCGATTGGAAGCCCTTGATCTCTGCTCCGCTCTGATACCACTGGTGCGCAGATCGGACGCAGGTAGCTCACGTAGTGAATTCCCAAAGGTCCCCAAGAAGAAAGTACTCTACTTTTTAGCACAAAAACCAATGTAAAAGCAAGCACGACATGAGACAAGAGACAAATTGGGTTCAATCTCCCCCATGCCTTGTGTGAGCGCTTCACAAAGCATGTATTTAATGTATATTTCCAATCTTTATGCTCAAAAATAGCCCAATTACAAAAATATGACAAGCTTTTAGCTTTTGAGTTTGCTTTCTACCAAAAATAAGAAAATAAAGCTAATGGACGGTGCCCATAGTGTCTGGCACGCCCGATCTCAATGTCCAAATAAAAATAACATATCCAGGCGCATAAGCGCATACAAAATAATAATAAATAATCGATGTCTCTATAGACATAATCAAAATATAGGCGTGGCGCCTATCAAAATATAGTCCAAAGGTCGAAAACCCGCTAGACTCCAATGCTTTCCTCCGCCACTGCTGCTATCTCTACACATCAACTGAAGCATTCACAATCGTTAGTAAAATAACACAATTAAACCGACAAAAGTGAATACCTAGCAGTCTTCAGCTACATAAATAAATCAACTGGTTAGAAATAAATCCTAACCTTAATTTATTACGAGTGCGCACTCTAAACTCATAAACGTTTATTAATTTAATATGCATTTTGCGGAATCACCCGCTATGGAATCACCCATGTACACACTAAATTAATGAAACGCCCGAAAAGGACAGGCGTCCCCATCAACTTCTCGCACAAAGAATCCTCTTTGCGTATGAGCCCCGGTCATCTAAGTTTACGGAATCCACCGTAAAATATGCCTCCTGGCATCAAGATGGAACGCAAATTCTATTATATTCTGACCAATTTCTAGATGATTGACTTGAGCCTTTATGTTGTCTTGACCTTTGATGAGAGTCACTGAATCTATTGATATAATCTGCATCAGAATGCATGCGGGAAAATTCACCATATAGTGTCTGTTGAGCACTCAGTTCTATATTCCATCGATGATGAGCATTAGCATTTTCCCCATAGTGAGATCTGCCAGAATTTATCCATCCTGTCGATTGATTGTATCCATTTTCTTTGCTTGATAAACATTCGACTCCAGTGAGGCGGCTGCTCCTCACAACTTGATTAGACACTGACATTTTTCTGTTCCCTGTGAGTAGCGTGCTCATGCCTTGATTCTGTCTGGTAGAAAGCTTGCATCTCTAGTGGAGGAATATATGTGGGCTATGGAGCCCACAACATGGGAAAGATTAACTTCTTCACAGAGTATGCGGAAGCAAATTGTTACCAAATCTAGAAGGTCATTGGCAAAGGAAGCTATGGCTTGGTGTGCTCAGCCATTGATACATATACAGGATAAAAGGTAGCAATCAAAAAGATCAATGACATATTCGATCATGGTATCAGTCCTGTCTCGAAGGGGAATAAATCACTTGTTTTCGATTCAGGAAGCAGTGCTTAAGCCTGCCCCTGTCGGGTCTGACATAATTGGACGGCTCTTGGAACAGAATGGAGAGAACATGTCGTTCAGACGCTTGCGGTATCCATGAGCATTGGTGCTTGTATATCCTCGATGAAGTGTGCCTTAAAGTGGCAATATCAGCTGCTTACCTTCTCTCAAATCTGATGTCTGTATCATGTGCACACCCCCATACATTGCTAAAAGAAGAACTGGATGAAGAGATGATGATTTCTGTGGCTGCATCAAAGCATGGAAATTATGGTATTGTTGAGGGATGAGCTTGGCTCTGATACCATCATAAAACCAAAGTGGAGGGAGTCCCTGAGATGAATCAGATGAGAAGTCAGGAGCTCAATGTCTTCTTCTCCTCCATTATTCTTCTCTATTTCTCCAACAGTTCACACCCACAAAACGGTATCCTCAAAGGGTAGATACCCCAAACTTTAGGACACTTTACATACGCTTGTACTTTAGATACATAAAACCATAAGATATGACTTAGGATATGTCATATTTATCAATAGAGGGAACCCGTGAAGGAGAAAAAGAAGAAGGAGAGAAGCGCGAAAGGATTCTTCTTCAAGCTTTGAGGTAAATGCATTATCTCTTCTCTCTTTGTTTTTCTCTTTTCTTTTCTTCTCTCTTTATTTTTGTTGATGAAGAGATGTATAGAGAGAAGAAGGGAGACAGATCAACACAAGGGATATTGAGAGAGAGAGAGAGAGAGAGAGAGAGAGAGAGAGAAAGAGAGAGAGAGAGTGCCACTGCCACTGCCACTACCATTGCCACCGCATCCACTAAAAGAGAGGGGACAACTACAAAGGAGAAGGAGGGAACCCCCAACCTCTGTCTCTTCTCCATCTTGCCCTCCTCGAGCTTGTATGGCAGGCACCAAGCAAGCATGTCCCCGTTTCTTGTCCATGGGAAGGCCTCTTGCCAAAGCCCGCCACCTGGAGCACAAGGTGAAGCCTCCTCTAGTGCAGAAAAACATGTGCTCCCCATAGAGCACAATGACCACTAGAGAAGAAGAGGAGATGGAAACTGGGCACTATTGCCCTTCGGGAGATAAGGAGAATGCAGTGCGGATACGAGCTTCTCATTTCGAAAAGATCTTTTCATAAGGATGTTGTTTGGGAAGTCATGCAAGACTTGGAGCTGAAAGGGATGGAAAGATTTTGAGCACGAGTGCGGGACGGCCCACCAATAGGAAGGTAGACTACTGTAGCTATGATGACAGAAAGAAGAGCCTACATGATGTACTACAAGTACCTTCTATTACCAAGAATCTATTGTCGATTGGACAGATGGCAGAACAAAATTTGCAAGAATCTACTATTAGTTGGATAGATTATTTCAACTGATACACATGGCTGTACATTTGGAAGTACAAGGATGAGGTACTCGATGTCTTTAAGAAAATGGGTTTATAAAGAGAAATGCAAGTCAGATGGTTCGTTGAAAATGTATAAAGCCTGGCTCGTTGCAAAGGGATATGCAAGCAATACGGCCTAGATTATGAGGAGACTTTCAGTTCGGTTGCCAAGATGGAAATGGTGAGAATAGTCATTGCATTAGTGACTTCTAAGGGCTGAAAATTATAAAAAATGGATGTCAAAAATGTATTCTTGAATGGTGACTTGCTTGAAGAGGTATACATGGAGTACCGTGAGGGTTATGTATAAAACCTGAGGTGTATATGGATGCTAGCTAGCAACCTCGTCTATCATGCTAGATCCAAACACATAGAGATTCATTACAATTTCATAAGAGAAATGGTACTTGTAGGACAGATTGATCTACTTCATGTGAAGATAGAAGACCAAGTAGTTGATATCTTTACCAAATCACTTGGTAAAGAGAAATTCGTTCGTTTCAGGGATCTACTTGGAGTACAACAACTAGTCTGAGCTCAAGAAATGGATTTGAGAAGGGGGAGGATGAGCTTGATTCTTTTGATCTTAAAACACCTCCATCCATTGAGATTGAGGGTGAAGACAAGAAAGAAGAGATAGAAGATGACTTAGACGTAGGTAAAAACAAGAAGGAAGAAGTAGAGCTTAGAGACACTACCACTCCCTATATAAGTGTTTCTGGCTCCAAAACCATGGTATAACTCTTACAGCTATCGAAATGCTCCCCCAAAAAGACTTGAACAAGTTTGGATAAAGCTGGAATGAGTAGAAGATCAATGGGATTTATTCATACCTTAGGGTCCTGACTATAATGAAAGCTTGAAGTGAAGCTCTTCTTCTTGGGCCTAACAAGTGATAAAAAAGCTCCTTGAGTAATACTTTTTTGAATTGATTATATCTAGCTTTTGAAATCACAAGCTCTTTTTCTTCTCGAGCCTAAGCAAGTGATGAAAAAGTTCCTTGCAAAATACCTTTTCGAATTGATTATATCTAGCTTTTGCAATCAAAGGATTCAGTTTTTTTTGAAAATCTAATACACAATTTTTAGAAATTAGGTGTAGGTGACATTGGCAAATGAATTATGCAAGAATATTTAGTGCATATAGCTAGAAGGGTGGCAGGGCTACATGCCCTGCCACCTAATTTTTTCCCCTCTGTAACCATCACTATTTGCGTCGAAAATTTACTCTACAACCGTCGCTATAAGTATCACTATTTGCGTCGCTAACCCAATTAGCGACACTAATAATGACGCAAATAGCGATGCTATTAGCGACGCTTATAGCGACACTTATAGCGGTGCTAATAGCAACAAATTGATTGCGTCGCTAATAGCGACACAAATAGTGATGATGGGGGTATTTTTTCCATGAATAATTCCGTCACTTTAAACATCGCTATTGGGTCTATATGTTGTAGTGCAATAAGCTAATTGGTGAAAGAGAGTAGCATATACTTGTGTAATAATGAGCTTATAAGCCTTACACAATCCCAATCAAATGGAAAAGGTTCTCTTTATAACATACTCATTCCTGTAATTGATTCAATAAATAAGCACTCTTTATTATCTTTTGCAGTGATACATTGTTTATAATACTTTGTCCCAAAGAAAATCATGATCTCTCTATTCCACTGTACTGAAAAAAATGATGTAATACGAGTCTTCCAATGACCCACTCTTTCAACAATAGTGTTAGGCTCATCAACTTTAACTACTACATCATCCCTAAGCTTATAAATATCTCCATTAAACAATACATTTTTGTACATTGCCACATGTTGAAATTGTAGAGAATTCTCTTTAAGAGGCTTATAGTGCTCTACATACTTTTGTTCCTCCTAAATAAGTGATCTAATCATTCCTCTCTTTACTCGTATTGCTATATCTTTTTTAAAATCATTCTCCAACATGTAGTATCTTGATTTATTATTTCAAGCTCCCTCCATAGCTCATTCGTCCTCCTGACTAATGAAACTTGCAAGATTTCTTATTCATGTGTTGCATGGTATGATGTGATGTCACAACTTCTTATCTAAAAAAAACTGACAAACCCATATAAATACTTTTAATGACCTCTTATGTGACAAAAGCTATCATTTTCTTGTTGTAAGATTGAGAAGATCTGTGTGAATAGTACTCTTCTATAATAATGAATATACGATATCTCCATGTCTTTTTTATTAGTCTTGATACCAACATATGCTAGCACCTTACGTTCAAATTCATAACACCAATAGATATTATGCGTTCCATGTTTGAAAGCATTATCGAGTATTTTTTCAAATCTTGTAAATAAAGTAAGTTAGTAAACACTCTTAGAGACTATGAGAAAGTGATATATTATAATAAAGGTTCATACCTGCAACATGCTCAAGAGGAAAAAAATTACTCCCATAGACTCTTCCTTTCTTACTCTCCATGAAAAAAGCAAGGAACACATCATTTCTATACATTGCTTTGACCAACATGTGTCACGAATGTAATTACAAAACCCATGGGATATATCTACTAGAAGAATCCCCAAGTCATAGATCTCTCTATGTAAGTCAGGAATTCTTAGTAAGATATACAGTAAACACCATTGGATAAACTTTTGATTCTCCTATGTCTTAAACATATCATAGTATTTGCTTGGATTGGATGGTCAACAACCATATCAAATGGATTGTGGAGCAAGGAAAAATACTTTTTCAACACAAGCATCTATTTCTCTCTTTGTCTCATTCGATGCAGATTGCATAAGAGTACTTATATCTTTTTTGAATATATTCAAAGCAAAAATATACATTGAATCATAGACTGAATCCAATGATAAATTGAAACCATATAGATCATACAATCTCCATATTATACTCTCTTGATAATCCTGCTTCCTTGAGTATACATTTTTGTTCAGTCTCTATGGCGTGAATGCTTTTTTGGTTTGTAAAAGTGTTTTTTCCATTCCTTTTATGGTACATTTTTTTGGAGGATATCGAGCTTGATATCTATTTGCATCATAAACATAGACATTGAAATGATGAGTTATTACTATCCAAGGTTGCTTGAGCTTTGTCCCTTCGACAAAGGAATTGTCATTCATCTTTAAGCATTTCAAGTTTGCATTAGACTGGATGATCACCTATTAGCATCATTAATATTACACATACATTACAAAATTTATTTATTGAGTGGAATTATCAAATATATAAGTGGATAATTATAAAACACATTTACTTCCTTAATGAGTACCTCCTCAAGCTCTTTTATTATTAGTCTCAAAAGGACCCTAAATGCAAATCTTGAATTACGAATCAACTTCTTACTGCTTAGTCGTAAAAATTGTACAGAAATAATTCTAACCCTAGATCTTTTGCCACCATTTAAATTCATAATTTCTATTGCATCACAATATTTTAAAGAGATTTGAGAAGCTTGGAACCCATCCCAATGTAGAAGCAAAGCAAAGTTTTGAGGCTCTCCCGACAAAAAAAAAAGGTTTAGTACAAATGCACATAAAGCAGTAGTAGTATGATTCTATGTATTCACAACTAGATATGGTATACATATTTTAAAAAGGCAACTAGTGAAATATATACCTTGTATAACTATTGATGGTTTTTATTCAAAATACGATGACACTTATTGCATACAAATATATACTCCTTGGTAGATTCACTCCATCCATGTTGAAGTAAGGTTGTAGTTGGTTCTTAATAGGTAAATAGTCAAACAAAACATATCCTTTCATGGCTTTTGAATACCTTGAATACTTGAAAAAACAAATAAAGCAGTCAAGTTTCAAGATGCTTTGTCTTCTATTTCTTGAATAGAAACACTTTTCAATATTAGCCACATATAGATTTTTTCTACGAGTAGGCTTAAAAAGCTCTATCTTATGAGGATTATCATGTATACCTCCACAAATCTTATAGCATTGAGATTGAATCATTCCAAGTCCATTGTACATTGTAATCAATTGCTCCTAACGTACATGGATCCTTATTCCATTTAAGGTCCTATCCCACGTCTCAAAAAATTAAACTAAGAGCTTACTCAAGCTTGGTAAAGCTCATTATCTTGTTTTCCAACTCTTGGACCACTCATATCACCAAACAAAAGTTGAAGCATTTCATCTTGAGTTGTAATAGATATTCTATATTTATCCCAAAGACCTTGTAACTCAATTACCTTCTCAAGTATCTAGATGCACAGTACGGACTCTGTACCATCCACATTTACACTACTTGGATCAACATCTTCATGTATATCCATATGTTTATCATGTTCTTCCAAGTGATCAACATTGTTAGCATTATCCTCACAATGCTAATCTGGGTCACTATATGCATGATCTCCATGATTATGAACATCACTTATTATATATCATCAATATGATTTATCATACTTAGAGACCCATCACTATGGACATTGGAAAAGTGCCAATATTGTCATTAGATTGTTGTATCAATCCTATCTCAAGTTGCAAGTCTTGATATTTCAACCTCAATTGTTGATGAATAACAAAGGTAGAAAGAACAACATATCTTCCACCATGACAATATAAAATACAATTGCACCAGACTTGTCTCCTCTCTGTAAGTCCATCTATAGTTCCAATTAGTTGTTTCTCATCTTAGACCATACTTAAGTTTGGAATTTATAAACTAGTCATTCTATGCATATGACCAATTAAATTTTGATGGCTATGATGGTAAAAAGTACTTCGACTAACCATTTGCCATCCTTGACTAGTTTTTGAACACTTGTGTGGGTATGAGCATCTTCTCATATCACTTGAACTTGCCATCTGTGCCACAAGAATACCATTCATTTAAAAAATTATATAATCTCTTAACAATTTTAGTTTTCAAGCTTACTATAATAAACTTATACCCAAGAAAACCTAGCATATAAAGCAAACGAGAGATTATAAAACCCTACTTGGATAGAAAGATCGTGTCCTTAGAGCCAAAAATCCCCATCACAAGAGTTATTCTTTTTTCAAGCATGGTTAGACATCTCCTCAAACAAGTGATATTTGGATTTTACTACAGTTATCCTTTCCCAAGCATAATCAGACATCTTCTCAAACAAGCAAATGGGAAATTAGAAAATTCTACTTGGATAGAAAGATTGTGTCCTTAGGGCTAAAAAGGCCCATCACTGCAGTTATCCTTTTCCAAGCATGGTTAGACATCCTCTCAAACAAGAAAAAAAAATTACAAAACCCTACTTGGATAGGAAGATTGTGTCCCTAGGGCTAAAAAGGCCCATCATAGCAGTTATCCTTCCCAAGCATGGTTAAACGTATTCTCAAATACACGAGAGATTACAAAATCCTACTTAGATAGGAAGATTGTGTCCCTAGGGCCAAAAAGGCCCATCACAACATTTATCCTTTCCCAAGCATGGTTACATAACTTCTCAAACAAGTAAATGAGAGATTACAAAACCCTACTTGGATAGGAAGATCATGTCTCTAGGGTCAAAAAGGCCCATCACAACAGTTATCCTTAAACATCTCCTCAAAGAAGAGATACCTGGAGCTTACTATAGTAAGCTTATGCTCAAGAAAACCTAGCATAAGAAGCAAATGAGAGATTGTAAAACCATGATTTCATGCAATATAGAAGAGTTAGTGATAGCTCCATTCTTACTTTTAGCTTTTAAAAGTAAAGCCCATTTAAGTAAAGTCCATCAACATTTCATGAACATATCCTAAAACATGCTAAATATTCATATTATCAAGGCAATCCATGTAGCAAGACAAATATCTATTGTGAAATTTGCACAAAATTGAATGGAATCTATGATTAACATAGCAAAGATAAGACATGAATTTGAGGATATTGATTCTCAAGCTATATGACTTATGCTATTTGAAAAATATGTATGGGCTATGCTTATATCCTATATTGTCCATTAAATATTTATATTATCAAGGCATTTCATGCATCAAGACATATAAATATATTGTGAAATTTTCACAAAATTGAATGGGATCTATGATTAACATAGCAAAGAGATAAGACATTATTTGAAGGTGTTGGTTCTCAAGGTATGTGACTTGCACTTACACATATAATGAGGGCCTAAAGGAAGGTGTGATGATTGTTGCATCGAGGCTTCAAGATGAAGGCCTAGGAGTTATGACTTTTGAGATTCTATTGGATCTTAGAAACATGGTTGTAGGTTGAAAGGTTGGTCCAGTGTGTTATTATGAATATGGATGTGTCCTACTATGTACAAGAGTTGAACATAGACAAGAGTTGAACATAGAAATGTATATGAGTTGCACTTTGTAGGGCGTAAGGATGTGTATGCCTTGTGACCCTTAGGCTGTACTTTGTATATGTGCTTAGAGGTAGTGGGTTCCTATGTGCAAGGATAGTGTGCTTGCAGTATATGCCCCAGAGCCGTAAACGCTTGGAGTCCCCAACCAAGGCTAGTTATAGCCTATTGTGTGGGTTAAGGTGCAGGTCCTCACGTCCTAGGTTACACTAGTGGACTATGTCAAGGGATATATGTATGTACATATTTACTTATAACCATAGTACTTATGATTAGAACCTTATACTTGGCCAAAATCAACGAAGTGCAGCTGATCTGGGCAGTGAACCAACGTCTCCAGCTATAGGTGCAGATGAATATTGTTGTGCGCCAGGATATTCGGCGGACGAATGTTGTGATATTCACCTGACAAACATCGCGGCAGGCTGCAGCTATATTGGTGCGTCTGTCAACTGAGGCACTTGCTATATTTAAAACAGTGCATGTGGATAAGTACCTGCTATATTTAAAGCATTGCGTGTGGATAAGTACGTTGCCGGTTGCAGATGACGAAGTGCAGGGCGCCACATCAGTATGTCAAAACACGCCGCCGCATCAATAAAGAATGGGACGAACGTCAGGGCACCATGTCCGACCTGCAAAAACGGGCATCAGTAAAGAACGTCAGGATAAACGTTAACGGGGCACGTCCGACCTGCAAACAGGAAAAATAAAGTCGAACTAGCAGACGCCCGACCTGCAAACGGGCACGTCTGAACCTGCAAACGGCCAATAAGATCGAGCAATAACAGGTGATATTGAACAGGCCGCCGCCCGCCAATAATATGGCTGAAAGAAGAGGCGATATTGAAAAAAATATATATTACACTAAGCCTTATCAGAGAAATAGTACTACTAAGTACAGTACTGATCACGCACAGCTAGCTGGAAGCACGGCCTGCAGTTGAGGCGGAAGACCGAGCTGGAAGGTGCACCACAGTAAGCATGGGGCACAATAACTTGCGTAGTATCAGTAGTTGGAAGCCTGAGAGGAAGAGTGAGTAGTGACAGCAAGCAGCTCATGTATGCAGCTGGGAGCAATGTGCAGATAGCTGGCAGCAGCTTCTCGCAAAGTATTTGAGTTGCAGTGGTACGTTTGGCCGGAGCTGGTGGAGCGAGAGAATATAATTCTTAGGGTTTTCATTTTGGCATCTTCCTCTAACCTTGGGTAGGACTTACCCATACAATGCTTATCTTTGTTGAGGGTATCTTACCTAGGGTCTTGTCCTTGTTGAGTTGATTCTATATAAGTTGATGCCTTACCCATACAAGTTGATGGGTAATCCTCTACATCCATGGATTTATCTTTACATCCAAATGTTCACTATCATGAGCAAATCATCGATACCATCCTCAAACTCTCTTTGCCCTCATTAGTCAACTTTGGAGAAATAGGACACATTTCATGAGAGAGAAAGCTATGATGTGGATAAGACTCAATAAATTAAATTAATGGGAAACAACCTAGTAAGTTGATACCATTTTCCATGTACCATCCATCTACCGCATTAACCTCTTTATGAACCACTTGTTATATAATTAACACTTGTGAATACGATAATATAACGACAAGGTTTCAATTAAGTTTTCCTCTTTCTTGCACTCGCATTCTTGCTCTCTATTTCCTCATATCATATCATAGCATACCAAGATCATATACTAGCTCACATGCTTCTATCCTCATGTCTCAATAACTCATAGTCATTGCTTAATTAGTTTCTCTCTTCTCACTCCTACAAGATGGATAATTCGGTGGGCACCATCTACCAAAGTTGGAGTTTTAGGATGCATCTCTAGCTCATGTTGGTAAACCTATGGTCTCTTGTTGATCTTGTGGAGAATAACCTACTAGAAGAGACTCATCCATACTTCTCCAAGCTAGAAGCAAAAAGATGCAGATACTGCCTCAAAGGAAATCATTATTCATTTCAATGATTGTCGCATGTTGTTGCTATGTAACTTGGATGATGCCAATCTTATCTGGAAGAAGTTTAAGGATGTTTGTGAAAAGAAAGATGACATCCATCAAGTGACAAGGTCTATGATATGGTTTGATAGGAGTTTGAAACTTGGTGATCATCAACATAGATTTAGACAAGGTCTACGATATGGTTTGGAGGGATTTTTTCACTATAGTCATGGCTAGACTAGGAATGGGGAGATAATTTTACAATGTGGTGAATGTACTCTTCAAGAATGTAGCCACAGAAGTGGGGTTCACTAGATACATAGCCCACGCTTTTTAGTTTAAGGAGATCACTCAAACAAGGATGCACCTATTCTCTTCAACATAGTTGGTGATCCACTACTTAAGATGGTGGATAACAAAGTGTAGAGAGGACTAATCCATGGTCTCACTTTAGTAATAACCACCAAAGGTGCACCTAGCGTTTTATTGATGATAACTCAAATCTAATTTTGGCTTATAGGGCTAATTTGGGGCTAACAATTATGAGTAGTATGTAGTTCCAAGGCATAAAAATTAGTAAACTTAAGACAATGTTCCCTTCTACCAACCCTTGACTAAAGTTTTTGTTTTGTTCCATCTTAGTTTCATCAGTCCCTTGGTCTAGCTTTGCCTCAGAGTAGCTAGCAATGGCAACTTTGTGAGCTCCTCAACAACTTTTGTGAACACCAATGTCTCTTCTTTTTTCTCTAATTCAACTTTTAGTAAAAATTCCTTGTTTTCTTGAAAAAAACAACTATGGCAAATAAATGGAAGACCTTGGGAATGATATAAGTATGCCATAGCCTAAGTATGCTAAACTAGGAAAATGAACAAGAAAACCAAAAAAATAAAACTAACTCCACAAAGTTTGATTGATGATCATGGCCAAAAAAAATTCACAATAGCACTCTCTTTCTTATTTATAGTTCTTCCCTATGTCTAGCTCATGCAATATATACAAGGCTTCATGTAAGGTATTTTTACAAGGTTTTTTCCTACGCTATGGTACTAGACTCACAACTAGAAGGGCTATGTAGAAATCAAAGGTATTAACAAATGTTGACATTTTAGCAAAAATCAAAGGTTCTAACAAATGTTGATTTTTAAGTAGCAAATACAAGGTCTACCTAGAAATCAAAGGATCTATATAGACAAGTTATATATCAATTTATGGCTTAGCTAGTAAAAATGCATCATGTCTAATAAAAAAGTTGTACTGATTTGTGATATATTGGTCTAGTGGTTCTAACTAGCATAGTGTAGAATGAACATTGAGTATTTATAAAATAAAAGGTCTATCTGAAAATCAAATGCTGTATAATAAAAATTTGTATATCAATTGAGATATCAATTTATGATTTATTGAGGGTTTGGCTACTAAATAAAAGGTTTGTATTGATTTGGAAAACATAGTCTCCAAGTAATTATGATTAGCCCAACCTTCTGATGTAGCTACTGCAATGGCAGTCCTTATAGTGGCCATTCTAGCCATTGGAGCAAAGGTCTTCTCATAATCAATACCATTAGTCTATGCATACCCTTTGGCAATCAGTCATGCTTTATAGTACTCAATAGATCCATCTGGCTTATGCTTGACCTTGTAAACCCATTTGTAGTCAATAGCTTTCTTGCCTTTAGGGAAGGGCACTAACTCCCATGTGTCATTATCCATAAGTACAACCATTTCTTCATTTATAGCATCATCCCAATACTCATTATCCACTGCATTCTCAAAACAAGTAGATTCTCTTGATGAAGATGCGAGTGTTGAAGATTTATCCCTTTTATCCCTTCATACGTGAGGTCTCTTACCACTAGATGTGACCTATGACCAAGTTTATGCTTTAGCATAAAACACACACCTCTCTCTCTTTATCTCTTATCTCTCTACCACCATGCTTACCTTTTGCAATCAATGTGTAGCCATTTCTAGGGTCATCTACATAACAACCATCAAATGTAAACCAATCCTGCAATGCCTATTCTATGATCCAACCAATAAAAATTAGATTCTCAGTTATGTATCCTGATTGCACATCAACTAAGAACTTTGTTTTATCATCCTACATACTCAAGGGAACATTTCTAGTGTGAGTAACGGGATGGGATGGATCATCCGATCTCTCCACATAGCCTAGATAATTTGGATAGCACATCTCCCTAAACCACTCTCCATGAGATGTCATGCGGTTAGAGGCACCTCGCTCTACATACCATACATCATTCTTAGATGAATAATCAATCATTATAGTATTTATAAAGTGTTGCTTGACAAAGGGCTGCTCACTTTTATCATCATTGTTTTTGCTAGTGAAAGTATAATTACCATGCTTCTCTTTTCCATCGCTAACTTCAACCTTCTTTTTGAAACAATTACTAGAAATATGACATTTCTCACTATAGTACCAATTTTTCCTATTATCACTAGAATTTTTCTCTATTAGTTAAAACCTACAACTTGCTCTGTTTGGTTTCCCTTGCCTTGTGATTATCCTCTCCTATTTTGTTGTGCACCATAACTTTGACCACAATCACCACCTTGGCCTCAACCATGAACTCTACCTCTAGTAGAGTAAAACACCTATTTAGAAATACTCTCACTTTTACAAGAAGGAAAATCCAAGCCAAGGTTCTCCTCAAGTATCAGCATAGAAATAAAATATCCAAAGTCAGTGATATGATCCTTGCTATTAATACATGACTTGAAACTCTTGTACTCATCTCCAAGTCCATCTAGCTCACAAACCATTATCATCATTAAGTGTTACACTGATAGATCCAAGATCTTCCACAATATTCTTGATCTTTAATGAATAGTCATTGATTGACAAGTTTCCCCTTTGAACTTGATTTAGTTGAAACTTAAGTTGCATCCTTTTGACCTTCCTATAAGCAATAGAGATGTTTCAAATTTCTTTAAATAGCCCATTCTATTATTTGTAACACTGATAGATTGAAAATACATCACTTTGCTTTGTGTCTATTGCCAATTCTTCTTATCCTTTATCAGTTATGTAGTAACATTTTGATGAGGGACTTTCGGTGCCGCTATAATGTCCCCTTCAATATAGTTCCAAACACCTTTTACCTTTAAGAAATTTGTCATTAGGCTCAGTGTCCATGCATGATCATTATTCTTCTCAAGCTTCTCACACTGAAATCTAGTAAAATTCTCAAATATTTTGACAGGACAAGCAACCTTGTAAAATCCACAATCTACAATCAAAGGCACACTACAACCAAAACACATAGTGTTTTTTAATTGACTCCACAATAACGGCTACAATCTCTAATTTGTATGTAGATACGGGTCCATGTTTGCAACCTAGCAAATGCTTAAACCTTATAGATCTGAAACTTGTAACATTTGCATTTGTAAATGGGAAATATAGCCAGATCAATAGTATATTACATAGAAACTAGTTTTGACTTCGGGGGGTCCACCTATAAGAAATCATCTATATAATGTGTATTCAAAGGATATTAAGAAATACCCTTTCTTTACATGCTATAAGGCATTAAAATGCTCCTTTTACTTTACTAAACTTATAGATTTTTAAAAAGTATAATATCATTTCTTTTTAACTCATGTGTTATCTTACATATTCTATAAGGTGGACCGCTTTGGTTTTAACTAACTTGCAAGATAAGAATTGAGGTAAAAATGAAATCGGATGGAAAAAATCATTATGTCAAGCCTTAAAGGGATTATCTATAGTATATACACTTCTCTTTGAGCACATAAAGTTTAATTGTAATTATAGACTATATCCATGTTAAACTTGGGAGCCTCCTGCAACTTTATTCAAGGCAAATTGAACAAGATGGTAGAGCTTTTTACCCATTTCTTGCTTGTTTAATTTTTCACTGCATCATTCTCATCTCAGCCTTTGATTGAGCTTTGTGTAGTCATGGGACTACTTTGATACTATATAAAGAGATATGAGGAGAGAGAGATAAAGCAACCAAGAGTATACACACAATGGAGACTTGAGCACACAAAGAAGTAGGGTTGAAATATTTTTCATCTTCTTTATTCTTCTTCCACACAAATGTAAGACTAATATGAAAGTACTAGAATATATGTGTATACAGTCATGCAGTATGAACCTACTTCTAAGAATAGATGACATGGCATAATCAATGTACCATGATAAGGAGAGGACTACTTGGATGTAGTCTAGCTATAGGATTACTAGCATATCCTCCATGTCAGTCACCTAGCATACCAGTAAGTAATGTCCTGCCATATCATCAAGGTGTGTAGTGAATGATAGCTTCAGTGGATCTCAACATTTCAATATTCTTTGCAAAATATACATAGTTCTATTTGCACATCAAATCTCATCAAAATTGGAGATTTTTTCTTTTCCTTGCTTTCGATGCCTCCATAGGTACTCTCCAAGGAAAAGAGAGAGAATAGAAGAGCTTCAGCATGAACAATTCCTTCTATTTTTGTCTCCATTGTGGGCCCTTCTTCTTTTTCTTGTCTCATGAAAGAGACCTTGGAAACCTTTCCCTTTTCTTGGGCCTTGCCATTCATCACAATGGATCTATAAAAAATATGTAAGCGCCTCACATGAATTCAAAAGAAGAGAATTTTTAATTATCATTTCTACCCAACTTTTTTCATATGGAAGGGTGTCATATAAAGGGATCATTTACAAATCAAATAGAAAAGAGATGAATCTATTTTAAATAAATTCACAGATAAGGGTATTTCATAGAAATCCCTATCGCTTTTCTTTTTGTGATGGTTGCTTTATTATCTAATTATCTATCACATTCAGTTTGATACATAAAAATTAGGTTCATTAATTTATCCATTACACAAAGATCCATTCATCTAATTTAGTCACACAACATGAAAGGAATTTAGAGACAATCCTTTGAGGAAAACAATACTTTATTTAATTGGAAAAATTTATTATATTTGTTCAATTGTCCCTATAGGACTCCCCTGAAAGGTGATACTACCAAATTTCCCCCCTCAACAAGGACTTCTAAGAGAACTATCTTGAACTTACAGGGGATTAGAATAGTCTTAGGCATCCAAGGGGTCTTATGACTAAAGACCTCCTGGTGCCATTGTGGTATTTTAGTTAACATCTGTTCCCTACAAAGAGACCTCTTGTGTCCGAAGTCAGTCCTAACATAAGAAGTGGACAAAAATAGCCCCTTGGCAAAGGGCTCCTATGAGAGTAGCCTTGGGGGAGGCCTATTATGTATTCAAGTTCATATAAATATCAATTAAAAAACAAAATTACAAACATTCCCTTCTACATGCATCAAATAGTCATTGAAATGCAATCTATATAAATTAGGATGTTGATCTAAGTATTGACCTTTCAACTTGAGGTTCTACTGCCATAAACTTTAGGAAAAGGTGTTGGCGTAGCCCTTGAAGAGATTGTTGTTCTTCAATTATTTCTAATATCCTTGGATGAAATTCAACTTATTTCCTTCAGAACCTTAGACTATCCATGAGAGCTGATTTTAAAGCTCGAATTCAAGTGCAAAAGAAGCCCACAACTTGTAAAAGAGGCATTTTTGGTGCAAAATTGAATGGTTATGGATCAAGGAGCTAGAGTTTCCATAGATGCAATTCGATGCTAGGAATCCAATGCAAGTGTCCATTCATCAATCAGAGTTCGTTTGACCCCCCATTTAATGACTGCAAGGTTTGGTGTTGTGAAGTAGCTACTAGATCTAGAAGCTAGAAAGCATGTAACAAAGGCCAACATGATAGATTTCAATGCTATGAAGTCGCTTGTCTAGTTGGATCATGATTTCAAGACCATTTTCCCCTTCAACTATATTGAAACCACATTGGTCAAGTGTGAAAAGACCAAAGTTGAACTAGTTACTTTGGAGGTTTATGTTTAAGCTTGATTAAAGGGGGCATAAACCAAAAATTTCACAAAATATGGGGGGTGTAGTTTTTTCGGTGCCCCTTCCTCTTGTTAAAAAAATAAAATTTATGCCTACAAATCATCTCTCTTTGCTCATGCACATGAGATACACCATTTTTTTGTCCTCCATTGCTCTCGTTCTTGCAAAGAATGGTATAGTAATCAACAAGATCAAAATTCAATCTTTTTCTCTTCTATTTCTCTCTCCTCTTTGTTTCTTATTCACATGGTTGTTTATGAGAGAGAGAGAGAGAGGGAGGGATGATTTCATGAATCGATGATGGATGATGGTTCCAAGGCACATTAGGGTGTAGATCTGGTGATTTGGATGCATTGTTTAGCGAGCATTGTGCAAACATAAGCCTCTAACACAACCCAAAAATGAGATGTCAAGTAGTGCCAGTTATAGAATTGACTTTGTTTATTTCTCCTCCTTATATAGTTTCCTACACAACACATTGTATGTTTGATAAAGCTAAAGCTTTTAGCTTTTTAATAGGAGTGTCCTTTTAAAAAGCCTTAGAATTTTTATATGTTTTAGATTTCCTTAAAGCTTTACTTATTTTCATTTGGTTTTTCAAAAAGCCTTAAAGCTTTTCAATGTTGCTAACATTTGAATCGATGGATACTGACTGCATGTCGTCTTCTTCCCTACAATTGCAATAGTTGATAGCTCTCTCTAATGGCTTCCTAACTGTGGCCTTAAGATATTGAATTTATTAGAAATCTCTTTCCTCATAGTAACAAAATTTGTAAGCCATCTCTAACAATATGGCATCACACAAACCCCCCACTCAAATTTGCTTATTTCTTTGGAAGCTTTAGCTTCATTAAGCTTGTTGAAATTATTGGCCTAGTATCATTGCACTTTGTGAAAAACATTTCAAATCCTCTAGTGGTATATAATCTCCCATGTGATTCCCTTTTATTACTGCAATTCCACAAGCTACCTCTATTGATCGCTATTGCAACTTGCCTACTACCTCAAAATAAATCAAGACTAGGGCCTTCTCTACAGTACCAACTACACTATTTCTTCATCCTCCCTTCTACTAATGAGGCCACCCTTTTAAAGTCGCACTAATGATACTCTAAGTACCTACCATGTGTATATCAAATATAAACATCCTTCGTTTCCTTCGCTTGTGTTTGGGCATCCACGTTAATGGGCCCACAATAATAGAGACAATCAATATGTTTAAAAACTTTATCATGGGTTGTTGGTGTAGTCTCATCTTCAAGGTGAAATCAAGGGCGAATGATGCCATTCATGTTGAGATATAGGTTATCAAATTCCATGCATTGGGATTGGGCTTGCTTGTATCTTTCAATAATTGTACCAAAGCACTTTGATATACCAAAGCACTTTGATGCTTCCAAATTCCTCCCTTTACTCCAAACTTATCATTGATATATTCTCCAATTTTTTGTTTTCTTCAGAGCACTTGCAATTGCTCTTTTGATGATAATCTCATTTTGTCCTATGTTCAATTTCATGCAATGCGTCCTATAAAAAATATGCTTTAAAATGGAACTCCATGCTCAATCATACATGCCTTTGAGAAGAAATCCAAAGTTGGATTCATGCTATGCAATCAAAAAAGCAATGATACATTGGAAAAAATGAATGCATTGAAAAAAAATAGTACCTAGTCTTAGCCCAGTGTTGTTCCTTAATAATGTTACACAACATTAGTAAAAAGAGATCATGAAAAGATTGTTTATGCACTTCACAGTGGTTAGTTTTTAGTTAAGTTGTTTGAGCATAGAGTGTTATACATTTTGCATATGCAATTTAAACATGGTATTTAAAGATAAATTCCTAAATACATTGAAATTATATGTCTAGATGGTGACGACAAACATTGAGAGTATAAGACTTTCATTTGCTATAGGGTGGTTTGATATCTTGGTAAAATTGATAAAGTGAAGAATATATACAATCTCCTTGATCATTATGGTTTATATTATGAGAGGATTGTGTTATGTTTGTGTTCTATGTCTAAGACAATGCATCCTGGGGACAATCCTTAAGGTGTAGGAGAGTTGTATAAACCACAACATTTTGCTGGGGAGTGCACTTTATCTATGTGGATCAAAGTGTTGATCACCTATATGTTTGGACACAACCTCTATTCGAATTAGGAAGGGAACCATTGGACTACAATCTATGCAAATGCATTATTTATTTAGAATAGTGTACATCCATCTGACACTCTTGGCCGTGAGGCTATTGGGGGGGGGGGGGGGGGGTTTGATGAGAATAAGTGGCTCTCTGCTAAAGCCCTAGAGCTAGTGTTGGGCCTGTTTTAGGTCTTGACACTCTAACTCAATTACTTGGGATGTAAGGATCATTATGATTCTTTTGAACCATAGTCCATCTTTAAAGTCTAAGTGTTTAGCTTCATGATTTGTAAGGGTTATCAGCTCTCTACATATGGATCGAGGAAAGGGAGTCCCTTCAAAATATATGATTTCTTTATATTTTTATCATTTCAATGACTAAACATAGTAGGCTTATAAACCTCTTTTTTAAACATAGTAGAGTCATATGACTTAAAGGAATCATATATTCTTAAGGAACTCCCTTTCCTAGATCCATATGTAGAGAGCCTCTAACCCTTACAAATCATGAAGCTAAACACTTAGACTTTAAAGATGGACTATGTTTATAATGATTTGTAAGGTTTACAGGCTCTCTACATATGGATCTAGGAAAGGGAGTTCCTTAAGAATAACACTAATTATTTCTTTTGTTAGAGCCTATTACTTTTCTCGACTATCATTTCAATGAGTAAACATAGTAGGCTTTTAAACCTTATTGAACTCACTCTAGGATAATTGGAACTAACTAGAATAGGTAGCATTGTAAGCTATGTTTTGAACTCTCTAGGTTGATTTGGGACTACTAGGCTAGTTAGAACTAACTATACATTTTCTTCTTTTTCGAAAATCATCGAATGGTCCTATTGTGTTATTCCTATCTTGAAGTAGTTTAATTATGCCCTCGAGAAGTTTGTTGAGGGTAACTTACTGAATCACGTAAGTGCAAGAGAGGGGGGTTTTCTCAAAAACTATTAAGCCTTTACATTAGGACTGGGGCCCCATTAATTTCCCCTCTAACCTTAAAAATAGGAAGAGGGTTGTGTGGTTTGAGGAGAGGAGTAGGTGTGGGGGATGAGAAAGAAGACAAGGGAAAAGTGGGGGGAGATGTGGAGAAATTGCATAAAGTACTTAATATGGATCTCTTTCAATGTTATATATTGGCAAATTCACATGCATCACCATTTGTTATATATTATCTCACCATCAATCCACTCTTGGCCTCAATGATTCATACGAAAGAAGAAACAAGATTATGTTTGCTTAACATTGCAATGTGTAATTCTTGTGTTAGAAATGTTCTAGCCTTTTTAAGCTTAGTCAATATGAGAAATTGAATATAATACTAAATACTCTATCTAAAAAATGAGGTACACAATGAATTTTTTTAATACATTATATAAGAGTGAAAAGGGAAGGTTATATGACTCTTGCAAGAGCCATATATAAGGGGATTTTGAGGATTCTTCACTTGTAGGTGATGTGTCTCCTTTAAAAAGAGTGAACTCCCTGAAAATTATATCTAGATTAGTGTTATAAGCCTAGTATATCTAGGATCCCATCCTCACAATACACCTTAACCTAGGTTCATCTTAATATCCTACCTTTAAAAGTGATTCGAGATAGCACAATCTACTTAACACAAAGAAAAGAGGGATATAAATGATCTTTCTAAGATAAAATACTTTGACTAACATTGTGTTGTTTACCTAGTATTCAATTTCCATTGTTTAATGCTATTTTTTATTGATACTAAACTTATTTTTAAACTTTTATTTGTCGAGGTAGAGTCATGCAATAATTGAATTCAATCCCATCACGCAAGGGAATGCTCCTTCCAGAAATCCCCCCCATGGTGTCATCAATTTGGAATCCACCTGTTGGAGTTGCAAAGCACCACAATATATTCACATAATTATTATTGAGAAATAATGATTTATTGGCTAAAGTATTAAGACTACGATGTAACTGTAATGAGAAATCCTTAGGCTTGGCTCGATGTGGCATCATTTTTGTATGCTATCTCTTGTTTTTCTCCCGTGTTTCATCATTTGGAGGCTATTGTGGCATGGAGTATATAGTCCTTCATCGCATGTCCGACTCCTTATGCTATTTGTCAGTCTTGGGGGTTCACTTATCCTTCAAATCTACTACTTGCTAGGGGATGAGGACAAGGTTGTGGTTAAGAGAGAGGGAATATAGGAGTTAAATACAAGGATTATTGTTG
The DNA here is from genome assembly GCF_053477565.2 of Lygodium microphyllum. Taxonomy (NCBI): domain Eukaryota; kingdom Viridiplantae; phylum Streptophyta; class Polypodiopsida; order Schizaeales; family Lygodiaceae; genus Lygodium; species Lygodium microphyllum. Next base: position 153,843,180 of record NC_141144.1, on the reverse strand, counting down.
TGAAACTCTTAAGGAAACACCTTTCTCAAGAAAACCATTTTTGATCATGTGCTAGGACTCACAAGCTTTCTTCCAATCAAATCTGTGCTCAATTTGGAGTTTTGTGTCAAAAGTTATGTCACTTCAGGTAAAGTGCACTTGAAACAGAGTTTAAGAAGATTTTGTGCATGGGGTATATCGTGGAGCCCTTGGAAATAGTGTGGGTAGGAGATGATTGGTTTGACCATGTTGAAAAGCATTGTCCAAGGGTGGAAACATATGTTGATGGAATGTTAGTGGATCATGTTATTGTGGATACATGATCCTCCATCAACATTATGTTGAAAAGCATTGTCCAAGGGTGGAAACATATGTTGATGGAATGTTAGTGGATCATGTTATTGTGGATACATGATCCTCCATCAACATGTTATTGTCCATGCTCAATTTGAAAGAAAGGAAGGACTATGTGTCCTTGATTTAGGAATCATGCGAGATCTTAGCTTGGAGTTATGATGAGTTGAGAGGTATTCCGCTCAGCCTGGCTGTTCATACCATTCTCCCAAAGGAAGGTAGCCACCCTGTGTAACAAAAAGTAAGGCGTATGCCTTTCCAACTAAGGGACAAGGTATTGGAGGAGTTGACAAAACTATGGAAAGTTGGCCTGATATTGCCAGTTCAACACACAAAATGGTGTTCACTAGTTGTTATCATGAAGAAGAAGAATTATCAAATTTGTCTTTTCATAGATTTCAGAGAGCTCAACAAGCAGACGGTTAAGGATTACTATCCATTGACATTTATTGATTAGATTTTAGATCAATTAGTAGGTAGGAAAATCTATTTGTTTATGGATTGCTTTGTTGGATACAACCAAATGGATATTGCAGAGGGAGATAAGTTGAAAATGACATTTATCATTGTCTTTGTGGTATCTTTGCATATCATGTGATAGCCTTTGGGTTATGCAATGAGCCTGGGTTTGGGCAATGTATAGTTTATAAGACTTTTGGTGACATTTTTCCTAGAGGAGTTAAAAGTTTTTATCGATGATCTAGGGGCAGCCACCAATAAGGAAAAGACAACTGATCATTTTAAGCAAATAATTTGAGCATTGTAGATAGTTCTAGATTGCTCTTAATCCATGAAATTACATCTTTGGGATGCCCTATGTGTTGTTACTAGGCCATGTGGTTAGCTCGGCTAGTATTGCAAACTGACCTTGAAAAGATAATGGTTATAGTTGCTATGAGTCTACCATGCACTCCAAAAGAGATACACAACTTTCTGTCATAAGTGGAATATTATCAGAGATTTATCAATGTGTTGGCAGAAAGAACGCCATTGACAAACTTGTTATCTTTTAACTATCTATTTAATTGGAGCAAAGCTTGTCAATTATCCTTTGAGGATGTGAAGCAAGAATAGAGAAAGTACCAATCCTAAAAGCACCCAAAAGAGGCGAGGTTTTTGTCGAGATATGCGGGATCTAGAGCATGGCTATGGCCGCTTGTAGGCAATGATAGAGACAAAGACACTGTTTGTTACACAAGTGAATTAGGTTCCAAGATGGAAGCTTGGACTCATAAACACAATCTTGTGTATGACTGACAATGACAAGACACTTAACTAAAAGTACAAAGCATCATGACATTGTATTCATTCTATATGAAAAGTGGTAGTCAAGTACAGTGCTTTATAGTTGTTGGGTGGATAGCAAACTTCCCTGTTTGTGCATATGGGATTACTGTAGCCTGCATGTCCTAAGCCCAGATTGCCTCATACAAAGAGGCTACATTAGGTGTGATTGCAAATATCTCAACAGTTTTTTATATATATTCAATAACAACAATGCATAGTATTAGCTGCTATTTGGCCCAAATTTGGAAAGAGAAATGGTATCATTCAACCAATAGCTTTTACTAGCCATAAATTGGGAATATCTGAAGTTAATTATAATTACATAAAGAAATTTTCCTTGGAATGGTTTTTGTGATAAAGAAATTTAGGCACTATATTCCCTATGAGAAGGTGGTATTTTTTATGAAGGAAAAAGGAATTAGAATGTTGATGAACAAGTTACAGCCACTTGACCATTTAGCAAAGTGATTAATTACTTTGTAGGAGTTTGATTACGAGATTAGGAGTAAGCCACAGAAGCTGCAAGGTATTCTGGAATGTCTTATGAATTTCGGGGAGCCAATTAGCTAAAGGAAGTGATATGCTATGCAGCTATAACTCATTATCTATATACAAGGGGATTTGGGGTTTCTCTATCAAAGTTTGAAAATAGAAAGATTAACTAGCAAAAGCATTATGCTTTTCAATTATAGCACGTGTCTTGTATCAGAAATTTTTAGCCAGCTTGTTGTGTTGGAGCAGTTGTTTAATAACTTGCTCTAGATTTCTGTCAGATTGTGTTCGGTCTATCCCTTGATGATTTTCATGCCTTGATTTTGTTAAGGGATAGGGTGAGAGTTGTTATTGTGCTTTGTTGAGTATTTTGTTTTATGGCAGCTTGATGCTTTTTATGGTTATTTTTTGTGTAGATCAACTCATGGGATTTGATGGGCTGAGTCGCCCTATCTCCTGGTCACCAATGAGAGTTGGATTTTGGGACCCATTTTTGAAGCAAAAAAGTGGCTCGGGAGGTGTAAAAGACCATTTTTTCATGAAAAATGAAATGGTTATGGATTGATGAGCTGGAGTTTTCCTAGATGGAGTTCGATGTCAGGAATGCAACGCAAGTCTTGGTTAATTGATTGGAGTTTATTTGACACCCCATTTGATTCACGCAAGGTTTGGGGTTCTAAAGCAGCTATGTGATTTGAGAGCCAAAAAGTTCGTGGTGGAGGATAGCGTGATAGCTTTTAATGCCGTGAAGCCGACCGTCCAGTCCATTCGCGAAACAGAGTTCATTTAGGCCTCCGTTTGACAAAAATTCACTTGTCAATAGTGTGAAAGCACAAAACTTGAACTCGATATTTTATAGGTTAAACCTTGAAGCCTTCATTAAAAGAAAAAAATACACAAAACAGAATCATGCATAGGGAGGATTTGTGCCCCAAAAAATCATGAGATTTGTGGCACTTGGATGTTGGGGATCAATATCAAGGATTGATTATACTTCTCTGATCTACTCCTCACGGGCTTTGATTTGGCTATGGACATGCAAATTTTCAACCAAGGAATTAAAATGTTACTTTTCTGTCTTTCTCTCTCCTCTCTCTTATCTCCTCTTGCTGTGTGTTTCCATGCTTGACTCTATGAGAGAAGGGGGTACTGGACTGAGATGAAAGATTTTGATCACGGGATGATGCTCAAGCATTAAGAAACATAGATCAAGGCTAGAAGGATTGTCATAAGGCTATTGGGAAGCATGAGCGGGCCTCCAATTACGAGACACATATATCATAAGACGTGATTTTATGAGTAAGAGGTAGATTTTAATATTTTTTGATAAATTTTGGTTGAAAATGGTTGTATTTGTTTTCCAATGCTCTAATTTATTAGAAATGTTAAAGAAATCCAAAAAAAAAAGCCATCTAATAATTTCTTTATAAACACGCAAAACCTGCAACATTGCAGTTTTAAGAAAAATCATGTTATTTTGGGATTTTATCATGCATATAGTGTTCGTATGGGATGGAATATGATAGAAAAAAATTCTCAGCAAGATGAATCAATCAAAATCAATAAATAAAAAAACATTGATATTTATCCATTAGAAAATACTAAAAAAAAATAAAAAATAAGCTTTTTGCATCCAAAAAATAGAAAAATAATAATATTTGTGTTATTGAATGTATAATAAGGCCAAGGCATGAGGTTTAGCCTCAGTTTAGCCCTATCTCTATGTATTAAAGTGGATTTTTATTGCTTTCATGAAGGGAAAATACATAGAAAATATGCTCTAAACCTACCACCGAATGCACAATCTTAAGTAGTAGGGAAAAGGGGGATGTTAAGTGCTTATAATACATTGGATTTTGATGTTTTTCTAATCCATGGCATATAGGACATGTGTGGTTTAAAATTAAGAGGGTTTAGTAGCATGAGCATGCTTCATTGCTGTTGACCCTATGCAACACAATAATCTTGGTTAGAGTAAAGGCATGAAAATACATGTTTTTGCACCTTCACGATGCTAGTTATGAATAAGATATTTGTTTGAGCACTATAAATCACTACAACAAAAAGGCCTCATACACGCACATTTAGACGCGATTTTTGAATACAAAGAAAAACTTATGGGCGTGTCTATCCGCCCGTCTATTTGCACGTCTATCATTCCGCGTCTATAATCGCATGTATCGATGAATTTACACGCACAAATAGACGTGCAATAGACACACATATACGCGCGCATATAGACACACTTCTAGACGCACTTTTACAAGCACTGATAGACGTGAACGGAAAATAAAAAATGTCATTAAAAAAAGATATTTAATTTCATTTTTAATTTGAATTATGCAGCGCGTGTAGTCTGCATTATAGACGCGCGAATAAATGCGAATTACTTGTAATTTAGACGCGCTGATAGACGCACAAAACAGAACTGGAAAAAAAAACCCAGAGAGCATGTGGTTGCATGCTTCTCTGGTTTTTTTTTTTCCCCCTCCCATACATCAGATTGTGTATTTGGGAAAAAGACAATGTATCTTACGGGTACGAGAATTGAAAGTAAAAGTCCATGTGTTCATTATATATCAAAGCATTTACAAAGGAAGTTTTGAGTGCTTGCGACCTAAAGCGTGGCCGCAAGCAGTAGGTTCAAAGAGATATCATACATATACAAGAAAAGAAGGCCTCATGAGGAGGTATGGTGCTCCTCTACGAATCTGAAGAGGAAACATCCTCGCTAGTACCACCATGGCTACTAGCGTCGCTATCCCCCTCCTCGCTGTGCTCCACATCCAGGTTCGCCTACACACACAAAAGATCAGGGTTGCTTATATAGACAAGGTGGAGAAAAAGTTATAATTAGTTATAATTTTAATAGGAAAGTAAGAAAAACATACCTCCTCTGGCTGTCGAATCCTCGTGGCCCGGTTGTATTGGTCCTCAGTGATGAGACCCTCCTCATAAAAGTGAAGCTATGTCGCTGTGCAGTTATGGCCTCGATGGTAACCTACCTCTCTAGGGATAGGTGTCCTACCAACGATGGTAGTCTGCAAAACATTTAGAGATATACAAACAATTAGACGTCACAATATATTAGACTAAAATATATAAAGAATTTGAAGAAATATAAATTTTAAAAAACTAGAAATCAAAATATACTTACAAACTCTGCCTCCCACGACTCTCTGCCCCCCAATTTGTAATGCAACGATTCCATTGTTTCCATTTGGGTCCGTCGCGCCTCTGCGTGCTGGCGACTCTTCACTTTCTCAGCTGCTTTCTTCTTGGCTTTCTTCCACTCTATGCGGTGGCACATATGTGGTTGGCTATAGGCTCCACGCTCCTCCTCCTGCCTCCGCATCATACAGTGTATGGCCAGTGGTATTGGTGAACTATAATATTCCTCCATCCATGGCAATTAAAAAGGGACATATGATGTTGTCTCTTCTGATTCTTGGAAAGCACAAGGTAAAAAACATGGACATTTACTTAGAGCCTTTGATTGAAGAGTTAGAAATGTTATGGGAAGGTATTGAGGTGCAAGATATAAGTGCATCTGCATCCTCTAGAGATTTCACATTGAAGGCCATGTTGTTGTGGACTATGCACAACTTTCCAGGATACAGAGAGTGTTCAGGTACATGTATATAACTCTATATTTGAAATTCAAGACTTGAATCAATTGCATTTTATTAATTCACTTGTTTTTTCAGGTTTAACCACGTCAGGATATCATGCATGTCCTATTTGCGGTCCCTCTCTAGTTTCCTCTAGGCCGGCACGTTTAAAGAAGGTTATCTACGACAATCATAATCGATTTCTTTCTATTGACCATCCCAAATATGTTCTCCCTACTAAAGGAATGACTCCACAATCTCTAACCATTCAAGATTGGAAGGAGAGATGGATTAATGCCAACAGCCACCCTCCACATGGCATGAGTCGGTAAGAAGTGCATTTCTCTTGATTGACTTTAAAGTATTTAGCATGATGAATTTTTTACATAATATATTATTTGTTTGTTAGGTTCTCTATATTCTTTCTTCTTCTGTACTGGACTGAACTCAAGATCAATCACCTATTGGACCCCATTCACATATTCAAAAATATTGTATCTACGTTATGGGATCACTTGATAGGGGCTCGCGATTCAGTTAATGTAAGGGAGGATTTACGTAACATTGGTCGCATGAGACGAGCTTGGCCATGAATTGGACCCAGAGGAAAGATTGAACTACCCCATGCACCTTGGATATTGTCAAAGAACGAGGAAAAAATAGTGAAGGAACAAATATATAGCTTTCGAACACCCACAGGATGTATGAGATGTCTCAAGGGAGCCTTCATAAAGAAAAAGAAAAGACGTGTGGAGCAACTATCTAGTTTGAAGTCTCACAATTGGCACAAAATGATTCAAGTAAGGGTATCTCTAACCATGAATATAGTAATTAGTGGCGTAACTATGTGTAAACTTTGGGGTATGATGACTCTTTCCTCAACTAATCATTTGCATCTATGAATATTGTTTACATTCAGTTTGTACTTCCTACTAGCATATCCCATTGTGCCTCCAAAGATGTACGTGATATCATTTACAAGATGGGAGAGCTTGTGAGGTGTGTATACATTGTATTTTTTCATTATATATCTTTGAATTTCTACACAAAAATAAACAATTCTTAAATACATCTTGACAGATACGTGAGCTCGAAGGAAATTGATCCAAACACATTGCAAGATGCTCGAGTATTATCTATTGAGGTGGTTTGTTTGGTGGAGGAAATTTTTCCTCGATCCATTTTGACTACTCAATTTACATTTACTCGTACATTTGATTGATGAGATCGCACTTTGTGGGGCAGTTCATGTAAGTTGGATGTTTTTTCTTGAGCACTTCATGAAAACCTTGAAAGCTTTTGTGAGGCAAAAAGCACGGCCTGAGGGAAGCATGGCTGAGGGTTGGTTAGTGCAATCATCCCTTGTTTATATCTCTGAATATCTTGCTGAAGTGGATCCCTCTCAACCACAACTATGGAAAGATGATGAAGACTTGAGGATGACCTCTATAGTACCTCAAGGAAAAGGAATGAGTAAAGTGCTAACAAAAGAAGAACTTCGTAAGTTAAATAGTTTTTGTGTGCTCAATAGTGATGTTATGAGCAAATGGGTGACACTATATAATGAAGCAAGGGCAAGAAGAAAAAGCAAAAGATAAGAATTTCACACTATATATGGACGTAATGTCTCATTTTCAGATCATCTAAATGCGCTCCCACGTCATATTGACATAGATTGGTTACATGAGGAAATGGAGAGAATGGAAAAAGAGGAGGAAATTAATATATCTCAAGAAGAGTGGGAATACACACGATGTTTCTTATCAAAGGTGAGACATACTATCAATTAATTTGTTTCTATAAGTTTAATTTTATATAAATAATTGACATGTTTGATCTTTTATCTTTTACTACTAGTGCACATTATTCAATGCACTTTGGTGTGAGGGTAAACATTTTTGAACTCAACGTATAGATGAAAAGAGAAATACCCAAGATTGTGGTGTCCTTGGTCACTTCGAGGCTGCCAATGGTACCATGGAAGGTTATTGTGGCTTGATCCAAGATATTCTGAAGCTTGACTTCAGACGATTCTTTATATATGTACTGGATGTGAAGTGGTTTAAAGAAGTGGTAACAAATGGTGAGCATTGGACAATCAGACGTCATCCAAGTGGTTTTATAATCATTGACTCTACAAAATTTCACCAAAACAAGAATGACACATTAGTACTACCTCAACAATGCGAGCATGTATATATGCAAAGGCTAAATTTTTTATATGTATACATGTGATACATATACACAATATAATAAGTACTTAAGTTTTTTGCTTTTGTTTTTCAAATATAGGTTGTGTATCATCTAATGGTAAACAATAACCGATGGTGGTATATCATCCCTATATCTAATCGTTCAAAACCAATATATGGTAATATTACCGACATGGAGATTAGCAGATGACAATTCAACAAATAATGATGATGTGCATGATGACACCATAATGGATGATATGCGTGATATAGTACAAGATGAATCTTGCGATGATGTTCATGGAAACACAGAAGAAGACAATAATGTGATTGTCGATGATATTGATGAAGTTATTGAGAAATATAGCAACACGTCTGATAGTGGAATAGACTTATTTGTTTCGTTACCTCTTGGTAACATAGACCTAGAAGTAGATAGTTTAGCAAGGGCTGATCTCATTGAAGATGAGATGGATCATTCACTATAACATACTTAATTTGCTTATTGATTCAATATATGTGTATTCCTAATTCTATGCTTTTTATCATGCGCACACGTGCATACTCAAGAATCAATAGTCAATTTTAAAGCAAGCATTGAATTTTCCATAATAAAAAGGAAGTATCTTTTATCATCTTCAAGTACATAGAGAAATTACGAGATACATATTACAATGCTTGCTACTAATTGTAAGGTTTCTGTCGCTTGCCGCTAATTACTTATATCAGGCTTGTCAACTGGAGGAACTGCCATTCATTAGAGAGCAATGAAAAAGTAATTATTAACTCTATTTTTTTAATTCAATGATTCAATGTGTATTCTTAATTCTATGGTTTTTATCATGCGCACATGTGCATGCTCAAGAATCAATTTCAGGTGGTTAAATAATTATTAACTTTGGTTTTTCAATTATGTGAATTGCTAATTTTAGGTGGTTAAATAATTGTGTATCTGCTAGCGCGTCTATATTAGCGTCTATTTGCGTGAATATATAGACACAAAATTCGTGTCTATTTACACGCACATTTACATGCATTTATAGACGCTCTGATAGACGCGCCTGACTTTGTGCGTCTATGCCTTGTTTGTGTTGTAGTGAATCATACACAATTGCATTGCACACAAAACATACTATCATCCTAGATGCACAACAATTATTTTCGTGAATGATGACCTATGTTGAGAGTGTGAGGTACCCTAAGGTGTAGGGTTAGTAGTTCATTTCTTTGGGTAGTATTCAGTGAGAACTATATATTATCTCTTGAATTGACCGATTAAAAGAGTGGATTATATATTATACGTGCTTTATATATTCACAATGCATATTGGGGCCAATCCTTGAGGTGTAGGAGAGCCATAGTGGGGCTGTGGCAATCAGTCAAGGATGCTCTCTTTGTTTGTGCTTATGTGGTGTATTACACCGATATGTGTAGAGACTCCCTTTGAGGAGTGTGGGAACATTACAACAAAAAGGCCTCATAGACGCACATTTAGATGCGATTTTTGAATATAGAGAAAATCTTACGGGCGCGTCTATCTGCCCGTCTACAATTTCACGTCTACAATCGCATGTATCAACGAATTTACACGCAAAAATAGACGTGCAATAGACGCACATATATACGCGCATATAGACACGCTGGTAGACGCGTTTTTACAAGCACCAGTAGACGTGAACGGCTTCTAAAAAAATGTCCTTTAAAAAAAGATATTTAATTTTTTTAAAAATTTGAATTATGAAGCGCGTATATAAGCGTGTGTAATCTGCACTATAGATGCACGTATAAACGCGAATTATCTGCAATTTAGACGCGTGGATAGACGTGCAAAACAGAATTGGAAAAAAAAAGCCAGAGAGCTTTGCAACCACATGCTCTTTGGTTTTTTTTTTCCCCCTCCCATACATCAGATTGTGCATTTGGGAAAAAGACAATGTATCTTACGGGCACGAGAATTGAAAATAAAAGTCCATGTATTCATTATATATCAAAAGCATTTACATGGGAAGTTTAAGTGCTTGTGATCTAAAGCATGGCTGCAAGCAGTAGGCTCAAATATGGATCATATATATACAAGAAAAGAAGGCCTCATGAGGAGGTATGGTGCTCCTCTACGAATCTGAAGAGGAAACATCTTCGCTAGTACCACCATGGCTACTAGCGTCGCTATCCCCCTCCTCGCTATGCTCCACATCCGTGTTCGCCTTCACACACAAAAGATCAAGGTTGCTTACATAGACAAGGTGGAGAAAAAATTATAATTAGCTATACTTTTAATACGAAAGTAAGAAAAACATACCTCCTCTGGCTGTCGAATCCTCATGGCCCGGTTGTATTGGTCCTCAGTGATGAGACCCTCCTCATAGAAGTGAAGGCATGTGGCTGCGCGGTTATGGCCTCAATAGTAACCTACCTCTCTAGGAGTAGGTATCCTACCAACGATGGTAGTCTGCAAAACATTTAGATATATACAAACAATTATGAGTCACAATATATTAGAATAAAATATATAAAGAATTGAAAGAAATATAAATGTTTAAAAAATCTTTATACGTCGCATGCACGACGCTCCTCATGTACACCATTACATCCCTTCCTTCATCATCATGAAAGATACTACCAGCATCTGTAACTCTATAGTACTGGCGTACAACCTCCTCTACGTGATCTACTGGTAAGGGTGATCGCTCGCCACCTCCTAGGCAACCCCCATACAAGCCTCATCCTCCCCCTCGACTCTCCCTCCTCCCTCTCTGTCGACTACCCTCTGCCTCGCTGGACGCACAAGCTTCTGCAGATGCACGTGCTTCTGTAGATACTTGTGCTTCAGCCGATGCACGTACAGGTGCTGCACGTGGAGTACCTGCATATGGAGTACCTGCATGTGGAGTACCTACATGTGGAGTTTGGGAAGTAGTGCCAGGCAAAGACGTCAGAGGCGTTCCAAACATGACACTAAACACCTTGTCCGCTGTGGGAGAGTGGCCAAGGTGTCTGGTCATCTCTCCCATGAAGTCTTCCCTTCTAGGAAAACCTCCAAAAAATGCATTGACCCCCTTGCCAAAGGAGGCCAATGTATCATTCATGCGATCCAAATCCGGGTCATTGCTAGATGAACTAGGATACGACATCTATAAAAAAAAAACACAAGAAAAAGGCAAATTTATTTGCATACAAAAAAGCATATATTACCTACATTTTCAAAGAGCTTTCTTTAGACATTGAGCATAAAACTTAAGTGCTAATGCTTCTCATAAACAAGAAAACTGATAAACATAAACATGGGATTGGTCACATTCATCATTGCAAAAATATATTGTTTACAATCAGAACTGGAAGACCTGGCGCGTGTATCCCCGCATCTAAATTGCATGTTAGACGTGCCCTCAGACGCTCTCCCAAAGTCCAGCGCGTCTATATTCACATCTAATATGCAGCATAGATGCACATTCTAGGTCAATGCGTGTAGATTGCAGGTCAACTTCCAACGCGTGTAGATTGCAGAGCACACGCATCAGCACACGCGCCCTTAGACGCTATGAGAAGAAACATTTTTTGCATCTATGTCTGCGTCTATAGTGAAATTTAGGCGCACTATCAGACGCGCTCAGTCGGCTGATTTTAGCCCGACAACCGCCATTGATGATTTACAAAATGCAATACATAATGGAATCACAAATCCTAAATACACAGACAGAGCAGAGAGAGAAAGAGAGAAACAAAGAGAGAGAGAGAGAGAGAGAGAGAGAGAGAGAGAGAGAGAGAGAGAGAGAGAGAGAGAGAGAGAGAGAGAGAGAGAGAAACTCACCTTGGGTGTTTGGTGTGGCAGGTGGTGGCACTTCTTCCTTCTCCTTCTTCCTATCCTTGGTAAGTTACCCTCCCTTGATGCTTGCTTGCTTCTTCTTCTTGTTCTCCTCTCTCTTGTTTTCTCTTTCTTCCTCTCCTTGGCTTTCCTTTTTCCTTTCTTGTGTGTTTGAAATAAAAGAAGAGGTGAGTCATGAGGAGGTGAGGCATGAAGAGACTGCATGTCAGCTAAACTCAAGCTTCAGAACCGCAAAAAACATAGGAAAGGAAAGGCACAGTTTGAAAAGAAATGATTTAAGTATGGTTTGAATTTTGACGTGTGCGTCTATTTTTACGTATATATGCGCATCTATTTTTCAGATAGCCACGATGATAGACACGAATATAGACGCAGAAATAGACACTAATATAGATGCGTAAGTAAACGCGAATATAGATGCATATTTAAGCTTTATCATAATTTTTTGTTTTTAAGATAAGTTTTAATAGTAAATTCTTATCATAAGTTTTAATGTATTTATGATGATTTTTGTGTATTTAAATTGAGATCTTATGTAAACATATGAATGATAAATATTTTAATTTGATATTGTCATAAATTATTAGGTTTAATCATGTCGTCGTCATCACCTAGTGCGGTGCATGCTGATGAGTCAATGAGCACATCCTCAAGTGAGGATGAAACATTGCGTCTTCATAATCGAGATGCATGGCTACGACGAAAAATTAAATGCATGTGTGATCGTTGTCGAGGGTATCTCTAACCATGAATATAGTAAAAAAATCTCTAACCATGAATATAGTAATTAGTGGAGTAACTATGTGTAAACTTTGGGGTATGATGACTCTTTCCTCAACTAATCATTTGATCTATGAATATTATTTACATTCAGTTCGTACTTCCTACTAGCATATCCCATTGTGTATCCAAAGATGTACGTGATATCATTTACAAGATGGGAGAGCTTGTGAGGTGTGTATACATTGTATTTTTTCATTATATATCTTTGAATTTCTACACAAAAATAAACAATTCTCAAATACATCTTGACAGATACGTGAGCTCGAAGGAAATTGATCCAAACACATTGCAAGATGCTCGAGTATTATCTATTGAGGTGGTTTGTTTGGTGGAGGAAATTTTTCCTCGATCCATTTTGACTACTCAATTTACATTTACTCGTACATTTGATTGATGAGATCGCACTTTGTGGGGCAATTCATGTAAGGTGGATGTTTTTTCTTGAGAGCTTCATGAAAACATTGAAAGATTTTGTGAGGCAAAAAGCGCGGCCTGAGGGAAGCATGGCTGAGGGTTGGTTAGTGCAATCATCCCTTGTTTATATCTCTGAATATCTTGCTGAAGTGGATCCCTCTCAACCACGACTATGGAAAGATGATGAAGACTTGAGGATGACCTCTATAGTACCTCAAGGAAAATGAATGAGTAAAGTGCTAACAAAAGAAGAACTTCGTAAGTTAAATAGTTTTTGTGTGCTCAATAGTGATGTAATGAGCAAATGGAAGACATTATATAATGAAGCAAGGGCAAGAAGAAAAAGTGAAAGATAAGAATTTCGCACTAGATATGGACGTAATGTCTCATTTTCAGATCATCTAAATGCGCTCCCACGTCATATTGATATAGATTGGTTACATGAGGAAATGGAGAGAATGGAAAAAGAGGAGGAAATTAATATATCTCAAGAAGAGTGGGAATACACACGAGGTTGCTTATCAAAGGTGAGACATACTATCAATTAATTTTTTTCTATAAGTTTTATTTTATATAAATAATTGACATGTTTGATCTTTTATCTTTTACTACTAGTGCACATTATTCAATGCACTTTGGTGTGAGGGTAAACATCTTCGAACTTAACGTATAGATGAAAAGAGAAATACCCAAGATTGTGGTGTCCTTGCTCACTTCGAGGATGCCAATGGTACCATGGAAGGTTATTGTGGCTTGATCCAAGATATTCTGAAGCTTGACTTCAGACGATTCTTTATATATGTACTGGATGTGAAGTGGTTTAAAGAAGTGATAACAAATGGTGAGCATTGCACAATCAGACGTCATCCAAGTGGTTTTGTAATCATTGACTCTACAAAATTTCACCAAAACAAGAATGACACATTAGTACTACCTCAACAATGCGAGCAGGTATATATGCAAAGGCTAATTTTTTTATATGTATACATGTGATACATATACACAATATAATAAGTACTTAAGTTTTTTGCTTTTGTTTTTCAAATACAGGTTGTGTATCATCCAATGGTAAATAATAACCGATGGTGGTATGTCATCCCTATATCTAATCGTTCAAAACCAATATATGGTAATATTACCGACATGGAGATAGCATATGAGAATCCAACAATTAATGATGATGTGCATGATGACACCATAATGGATGATATGCATGATATAGTAAAAGATGAACCTCGTGAGGATGTTCAAGGAAACACAGAAGAATACAATAATGCGATTGTCGATGATATTGATGAAGTTATTGAGTAATATAGCAACACATCTGATAGTGGGATAGACTTATTTGTTTCATTAACTCTTGGTAACATAGACCTAGAAGTAGATAGTTTAGTAAGGACTGATCTCATTGAAGATGAGATGGATCATTCACTGTAACATACTTAATTTGCTTATTGATTCAATGTGTATTCCTAATTTTATGGTTTTTTTCATGTGCACACGTGCATACTCAATAATCAATAGTCAAGTTTAAAGCTAAATTGAATTTTCCATAATAAAAAGGAAGTATTTTTTATCATCTTCAAGTACGTAGAGAAATTACGAGATACATATTACAAGCGGCTTGCTACTAATTATAAGGTTTCTGTCACTTGTCGCTAATTACTTATATCAGGCTTGTCAACTGGAGGAACTCCCATTCATTAGAGAGCAATGAAAAAGTAATTATTAACTCTATTTTTTCAATTCAATGATTCAATGTGTATTCTTAATTCTATGGTTTTTATCATGCGCACATGTGCATGCTCAAGAATCAATTTCAGGTGGTTAAATAATTATTAACTTTGATTTTTTAATTATGTGAATTGCAATTTTAGGTGGTTAAATAATTGCGCGTCTGTTGGCGCGTCTATATTATCGTCTATTTGTGCGGATATATAGACGCAAAATTCGCGTCTATTTACACGCACGTTTACACACACGTTTACACGCACTTATAGATGCAATGATAGATGCGTCCGACTTTGCGCGTCTAACATGCACGTCTATGTCTCGTTTCTATTGTACTGGAAGGGTTATCCATTGGATTACAATCCATACAAACACGAAATTCTACATTAGAGGTGAGGGTAGCATAGCCCTCAGATGCTCTTGGCCGTAAGGCCGTCAGGGATGGTTTGTGTGCGTAGTAGAGGTTCAGCTAGTGTCTTAGAGCCAGTGTTAGGTGTATTTTAGGTCTCGACATGTTGTTCATAATTTGCTAGTCCTCTTGCTCCCATTGGAGATGAGGAGACTAGACTCGGTGAACCCTTTTAGCTCTTCTAGTTCTTGGGTTGTTGCATAGACTTTGCTCTTGCTATAGGAGGTGAGAAAATGCTATTTGAGAGGTTTCTCTTGAGAAATCGTGTTGGCAATCAAGACCTTCTCTTCTATCAAGAATCTTGACAAACATGAATTCATATTCCTAACAACCGCAAGGCGTAGGAAATGCACTTCTGTTGGCTAATGGCTCGTCAATGTAGGAGGTTGGTGGGGTTTGATTAGGTTGGATAACTTAACTACTGATGGTTGCCTCATGGGTTATTTAGGGGGTGTTTGTCAGCCACTTGTGCAATGGATTAGTCTTGTGGCTCAATTGACGTGCTTCTCTCTACTTGTGGAGAAGTTGGAATAGTAGAAGTGTCAAGTTGAGTCGGTTTGGATGTAGTGGATTGCGGTTTTGGTCAATAGACATGTTGAGGCTCGATGGATTTGGTTCCTTTTGGGTTAGCTTGTTTCTCATACTTAGCTGGCTTACAGTCTCATGGAGATGGGTTGGAAGGCAATGGTTGAGGGACACATGTACCACTCATGGTCTTGGGAAACCAAATCTAAGTTGCCTTCATAGTAGCCTTGAGTGCACAATAGGGCCTTGGGTACCCAGTGCAGCTTGACCGCTCTTGTCGGCTCCTGGTAATGATAACTATGTCTCCTAGGCCTAAGGCATGAGGTTCTGGGATTATGAGTTTTTGCATATTACCTTCTAGGTGGCTGTGATTGTTGTTTGAGTATCCATTTGAGGTGCTACTCAATGACTTTGCGTGTGTTTGTTAGTGGATGTGATCAGTTTGTTGTGGTGGGTTGGGATAAGTCATGAGCCCCCTTCTTAGGCTTGGCATTAAGTTGCTTTATCGGTGGTGCTTTGGTCTTAGATGGAGCTGTGCTGCCCTTATTGAAAGACATTACTATCTCAACATTTCCAATGGTAAGGTGAATACGTTGTGAGTTGTATTCGATATTGTAGTGTGCTTGTTTCTCGAATGTATGTCCTAGCAGCAATTCCTTACCAATGGCCTGGGTGTTAGGCATAATATAAAAGATCATTGGTAGGCTTCCAATCTCGATAAAGAATACTATCTTACACTTTCCCAGCATTGAATAAGATTGTCCCCCAATGGGCTGAGATTTGTGCTAGTAGATTGCAACTGGGGCTAACCAATGAGAGTCCAATGATCGTTTGTAAGGAAATTACAATTAGCTCCCTCGTCAATGAGTGAATCAAAGGAACATGTCATATGGCCAATGAGAGATATGCATAAGTATACAAGTGCCACTGCTTCCTTATCCTGGTCCTCTATCTTAGTGATAATGGCTATTGTTATGTTCACAAGAATTTCTAGCATCGGAGGTTCGTGTGGTGGGTGTGTTGGAGGGTACTACTTCTTGAGGTGACTACCATTAAAGAAGCATATACCCTCTCCCTCTAGAGTCTCAAGCTCTATGTTTCTAGTTCAACTAATGTTACAGACCTTGAAAGGTCCTAATACTCTGAACTTCATTGTTTGCTTATTTCCCTTCACCGGAGTACAGGAGCACTAGGTCACCTTACTGGAAGTCACATTGTTTGACTTGTCAAACCATCTATTGTGTCTTGCCTTTTCATAGATTAGTGCATGAGTTGCCAAGAGTCAAATTTCAGACAGGCGTTCTAACTCCATTAGCCATTCTCACCATACTTTCTTTCCATCCCGTCTCTCTTGTACTGCCACTCTCAAACTTGGAACAAAGAACTCCACTGGCAAGATTGCTTCGATCCCATAGGTTAGCTTGAATGGGTCTCGTGCCCTCCTATAGCCGTTTGGTAAGCCATCCTATAGGTGCATAGCACTTCCATGAGTTTATTATCCCAGTCATTGCCCGAGGCGGAGACTACCTTAGTCAAGACATTTACTAAGATCTTATTCGTGGATTTTTCCTAACCATTAGCTTGAGGGTAATATGGTGAGGATTTCTTATGGATGATTAAGAAGGTGGATAGAAAATGGGCAATCACTTCATTGATAAAGTGTGTGCCTTGGTCACTAAATTTCTTTGTTGCAGCAACAATGATAGCAGCAGTTGTTGTTACAATAGTAGATGCAAACTCAACAGGAAGAAGAAAGAATTGATTTCTTAGCTATGAATGCATTGCAAGAAGTGGGTGTCAAGATTGTGGGAGAGAAGGAAGGAGTCTCACTTGTAGCTTTCTTGCTTGCACAATGGGGGAATACACACAAAGGTGGAGACTGAAAACAATTTTCCTCTTCTTAGTTATGTAAGTCAAAAGAACTCTAGTACATAGAAATAGAAGAACCCTATATGTGGGTCTCAAACCAAACTCAACTAACTAAGGTGGCATACTAAGTGAGCCACGAACTAGAGTAGATAAGGATAGCTATCATCTAGCTATTATTCATGGTCAGTGTACCAACCACATCTGCAACTAACAAGTCGGTGACATAAATGCACAACGGTCACCCTGGCATATCACGAGTGGAGCTCAATATCTCAACACTCCCCCTCAAGCTCAATCCCAATTCCTGCACACCAAGTAGCTCTTTGAACTTGCGCAGCTTCTCTGCGCCCAATGCCTTCGTAAATATGTCAGCTACCTGATCCTCTGTGCTGACATAAACTAGATCAATAAGACCTAGTAAAACCCTCTCCTGCACATAGTGATAATGCACCTCAATGTGCTTTGTTCTAGCATGATAGATTGGGTTATTTGCCAAGTGTATACTACTCATGTTGTCACAATAAATGACAACTGTCCCATCTATAGGCTGATGCATATCATAAAGTAGCTTATGCAACCAAGCTACCTCACATGCAGCCATTGCTGCGCCCCTGTACTCAGCCTCTGTGCTCGACAAGGCAACTGTAGGCTATTTCTTGCTGCTCCAAGTGACTGCAGCACTCCCAAAAGAGAACACATATCCACTGGTAGATCGTCTATCAAAAATACTACCAGCCCAATCAACATCAGTGTATCCATGCAATTGTATCTGAACCCTAGTCTCATAAAGTAGTCCATACTGCAATGTGGACTTCACATACCTGAGTATGCGTCTAGCCGCATCCAAATGCGGTTTCCTTGGAGCCTGCATAAATTGACTTATCCATCCAACAACATAGCTCAAATCTCACCTGGTAATAATCATATAAATCAAACTTCCTACTATGCGTCTATACATAGTAGGGTCTTCCTTAAGCTCACCTGCATCTGTGCTTAGCTTCACATTCTGCTCCAAAGGAACTGAAATAGGCTTACAGCCTATCATCCCATATTTGGATAGCATGTCCAATCCATACTGCCTCTGCAAGAGCTGTATCCCACTTGGTGATCTAATCACCTCAATGCCCAAGAAATAACACAGCTCTCCCAAATCCTTCATCTCAAACTTCTGCTTCAATAGCGTTTTCACATGAAGGATATCTTCATCACTGTCACCTGTCATAATCAAATCATCAACATAAATGACAAGTAGCATAATACCTTTCTCTGTTTTTCTCACATAAAGGGAGAAATCTGCCTTGAAAATCTGAAAGCCAATAGTGACAACATACTATCCTATCTTGTCAGACCATACTCTAGGTGCTTGCTTCAAGCCATACAAGGCTTTCTTCAACCTGCAAACAAACTCAAGATGAACAGCATGCACATAACCTGGTGGCTGCTCCATATAGACCTCTTCTTGCAAATCACCATGCAAGAAGGCATTCTTTACATGTATAGACCATTCCTTTGATGCAGCCATAGCAATGACTATTCTTATGGTTGCCATCCTTGCAATTGGACTGAATGTTTCTTCATAATCAATGCCATATGTTTGTGCATACCCCTTGACTACTAATCTTGCCTTGTATCTATTCACAGAACCATCTGCATTGTGCTTCACCTTATAAACCCACTTACAACCAATTGCATTCTTATCTTTAGGCAAAGGTACCAATTCCCATGTAGCATTTGCTTCCAAGGCATCCATTTCTTCATCCATGGCTTTCTCCCATTTTTTTTTTCCCATGGCTTGCTCAAAAGAAGTGGGTTCTAGTTCCTGTATCACTTCGACCATATAGGCATAGTGAATGGCTGTAAATCCATCATATTTCAGCCTATCCACAGGATACCTAGCTCTGGTAGACCTGTGTGAAGTAGGTGTCAAGATTGTGGGAGAGAAGGAAGGAGTCTCGCTTGAAGCTTTCTTGCTTGCACAATGGGGGAATACACACAAGGGTGGAGGCTGAAAACAGTTTTCCTCTTCTTAGTTGTGTAAGCCAAAAAAACTCAAGTACAAAGAAATAGAAGAACCCTATATATGGGTCTCAAACCAAACTCAACTAACTAAGGTGTCATACTAACTGAGCCACGAACTAGAGTAGATAAGGATAGCTATCATGTAGCTATTATTCATGGGCGGTATACCAACCGCGTCTGACAAGTCGGTGACATAAATACACAACGGTCACCCTGGCGTATCACGAGTGGAGCTTGATATCTCAACACTCCCCCTCGAGCTCAATCCCAATTCCTGCACATCAAGCAGGTCTCTGAACTTGCACAGCTTCTCTGCGCCCAATGCCTTTGTGAATATGTCAGCTACCTGATCCTCTGTGCTGACATAAACTAGATCAATAAGACCTAGTAAAACCCTCTCTCGCACATAGTGATAATGCACCTCAATGTGCTTTGTTCTAGCATGATAGATTGGGTTATTTGCCAAGTGTATACTACTCATGTTGTCACAATAAATGACAACTGGTCCATCTGTAGACTGATGCATATCATAAAGTAGCTTATGCAACCAAGCTACCTCACATGTAGCCATTGCTGCACCCCTGTACTCAGTCTCTGTGCTCGACAAGGCAACTGTAGGCTGTTTCTTGCTGCTCCAAGTGACTGCTGTACTCCCAAAAGAGAACACATATCCACTGGTAGATCGTCTATCAGAAATACTACCAGCCCAATCAGCATCAGTGTATCCATGCAATTGTATCTGAACCCTAGTCTCATAAAATAGTCCATATTGCAATGTGGACTTCACATACCTGAGTATGCGTCTAGCCGCATCCAAATGTGGTTTCCTTGGAGCCTGCATAAACTGACTTACCAATCCAACAACATAGCTCAAATTTGGCCTGGTAATAGTCATATAAATCAAACTTCCTACTATGTGTCTGTACATAGTAGGGTCTTCTAGAAGCTCACCTGCATTTGTGCTCAGCTTCACATTCTGCTCCAAAGGAACTGAAATAGGCTTACAGCCTGTCATCCCATATTTGGACATCATGTCCAATCCATACTGCTTCTGCAAGAGCTGTATCCCACTTGGTGATCTAAACACCTGAATGCCCAAGAAATAACACAGCTCTCCCAAATCCTTCATCTCAAACTTCTGCTTCAATAGCATTTTCACATGAAGGATATCTTCATCACTGTCACCTGTCATAATCAAATCATCAACATAAATGACAAGTAGCATAATACCTTTCTCTGTTTTTCTCACATAAAGTGAGAAATCTGCCTTGGAAATCTGAAAGCCAATAGTGACAAGATACTGTCCTATCTTGTCAGACCATGCTCTAGGTGCTTGCTTCAAGCCATACAAGGCTTTCTTCAACCTGCAAACAAACTCAGGATGAATAGCATACACATAACCTGGTGGCTGCTCCATATAGACCTCTTCTTGCAAATCACCATACAAGAAGGCATTCTTTACATCCATCTGATGTAAAGACCATCCCTTTGATGCAGCAATAGCAATGACAGCTCTTACGGTTGGCATCCTTGCAACCGGACTGAATGTTTCTTCATAGTCAATGCCATATGTTTGTGCATATCCCTTGACTACTAATCTTGCCTTGTATCTGTTCACAGAACCATCTGCATTGTGCTTCACCTTATAAACCCACTTACAGCCAATTGCATTTTTACCTTTAGGCAAAGGTACCAATTCCCATGTAGCATTTGCTTCCAAGGCATCCATTTCTTCATCCATGGCTTTCTCCCATTTTTCTTTTCCCATGGCTTCCTCAAAAGAAGTGGGTTCTGGTTCATGTATCACTTTAACCATATATGCATAGTGAATGGCTGTAAATCCATCATATTTCAGCCTATCCACAAGATACCTAGCTCTCGTAGACCTACGCAAAGTAGGTTCACTCCCAGGTGCTCTCAAAACATCCCTGGTCTTCCTTACTCCAGGTGTAACAATAGAAGGAATACCCAACTCATCATCAATGCTCTGTTCTGAGCCACTGGATTCACCATCCACATAAGAGTGACCTGCATTCACATCAAACATGGGCTGATCAATCTTTTCTTCTCCTTTTAATGATACCTGCATACCACTATCTGCATTACTTTGAGAAGATACTCCTGATCTCAATCTGCCTGTCCATGGCAAAGAATGTGAACCACTGCTAGAGGACGCTCCAGGTCCACTAATATTTTGTGACTGCTGCTGTGAATTCTGTGCAGCATTACCATTTTGTGCATCTACATCATCAATCACATTTACTGGTTTATACCAGCTACTCATCTCATAAAAAACAACATCTCTGCTCACTATAAACTTACGAGTAGAAGGGTTATAGTATCTATACCCTTTTTGCTGCAGAGAGTAACCAATAAAGATGCACTTCTCAGCTTTTGGATCCAACTTGGATCTCAACTCATCTGGCACATGTACATAGGCAATGCAACTAAAAAATTTCAAATGAGAAATATCTGGTTTCCTACCAGTATACCTCTCCTCTAGAGTCATTCCATGTATTGCTCCAGTGGGAGTCCTGTTCATTATGTAGACTGCTGTAGCAACTGCTTCAGCCCAATAAAAATTTGGCAAGTCTTTTTCATTGAGCATGGCACGATGTCGTAGAGTTCACGCAAGGGTTGCAGAACACGAGGTTCAAGGTACAGCAATGGAAGAGACTAACAAGAAGAACTGAAATTTTTGATGTCAAAGTTCACTATATTGCTTGTCAAATGAGTTACAAGAAATTCATGTTCGGAATAATCTGAAGTATCTCATAAACTGTTTACATTCAGGTGTATGTTGTCAGTTGCAGTAAGAAGGGAATTTCAGAAACTCCAAAAGAACATCTCCATAATGAGGTCAAGTCCATCATTACTTGCTGAAAAGATATCAGCAAGTCTTTACAACTACCAGTTTTTGTTGATTGGATTCATGGCTAAAGAAGAGGGCAATGTCACATCTAAAAGTGCAAGACATTGGCACTTAGACTTGAAGAGCTCAGCTGGGCAGCAATCCCTGTCTTTTCTGTATGGAGAGATCACACTTGCAATTCAAATAACTCCTCTTCTCAAAAGAGCATGATCCAATGTGCATGCTAGTATACTTTTTCCTGATCCACTTAGAAGTGCCTTCCTTCTGATTAAGACATCAGCTGTGCTGCCAATTCAGTTGGCTTAAGACATCTTCCATAGCAGCGCAAGCAGCAACATTTTTGTTTTCTCTCCTTCTACCAAAGTGACTGAATGAAGACATGCACTGCAGCCAGGACGGTCTAGTCGTGGGACTTCTTGTAGGGATGGAGAAGCCGTACGTGCGGGGAAGAGCTCGAGGACGCCAACTCATTATGTGCTCCCTTTGATGCAAAAATTTAAAAGCAGTGCTATAGGAAACCGAACAGATTTTGTACATCAATAAACCCCTGCGTCAGTAAGAGTTCTTTTCAATTCCGAAAAGCAAGACCTCTCGTTAATCCAGTCTGATGGATCTATGATTAGTTCGTGTAAATACCGAGCCTGTTCAGTAAAACTTCACAGCTCTGATCACAACCTCGTGTAGAGTGGGACAAAGGTCAGTTGCTGCTTTATATTTTACACAAGCTTCCTCCAAAAGCTGGACTTTCCCAGTCCCTTAATAATTAGCACCAATGTTGTCTGCACTTTCCTAGAGAACTAAAGCCCAATTGTAAAGGGCATCATAATCTTGAGGATTCCTCTGTACTGCGTTAACACACCTTTTTGCAGCAAACGCATGAATTCTCTGCCGAGAGTGTACTTCATCTCCAAATGCAAATGGTAGTGGAGGTGGAGGAGGAAGGACCAACGAGATTGGTCTGGCTGTGGTTCGCATCAAAGATAGTCTCTGCAACGGTGTTTCAGTCTTCTTCAAGACATCAAATCCAACTCTTTCTGCCTCAATCATACGAAGATCAAGCTGAATCTCATGGAATTGAGCTGCAAGCTGTCGTTCGCCAAGTGTCAAAGTGGTGGATACATAAGCTCTGATGCTGGCAGTTTCATCCTGAAATGTGGTATCAACAGTCAAGTAAACAGGATTTGTAGCTTCTCTTGCATAGAAGTCTTGAATCAAAGCATCACTCCCGCTCACTCCAACACTAGTAGAATACCAGCCAATAATCACTTCTTTGGGATTCACCCGCTGATGCAGCTCAAACATACACCAATGATACTCTATATCCACAGCTACCTGTTCAGACGATTCATTATGAGGCACTGCATATGAATTGCGGATATCAACGGTGCCATCAGAAGATATCGAGCCTAGCAGAGTGCCAATGACACGATCGGTCTGGTCATTGCGCCTGATGTACGAGTCACAGATGTTGAAAAGGACAATGGGATGGAGTTTGGCCACCGCCCCGGTTGGGCCAGAGACGAGCTGCAGGATCGTACTCCCTGTCGACACGCCTTGTGCCTGGAAATTCTGTGCCCATTAAGCCCCCCCTCGATTAACCTGTGACTCCTTCTTCTATCGCCTTAATCTCGACTTCCTTCTTCCCCTCCTATCCTCTGTTTTTGCATATCCTCCAGCACTCTGTTCCTCCCACCTCACTCCTACGCAAGGCTTCAGCACACGGTTTTCGATTTAGAGCTCTTCCCTCCAATTAGCATTGCCCCCCCCCTTCAACTTCCACGTCTCCTCTTTTTCCAGCAGCATCCCCCAAATTAGTCGATTGTCCTCCTCTTTTTTCCCCATACTTTTTGCTGACTCCTTCAATATAGCTTGATTAAAAAAAACCCAATGAATATAATTATATCCATCTTTGAGCCTTTCTTCTGTGGAGCATCATTTGTCTTTAGTGCCTTAAATACAAAAGACTCTTTAGCAAAAATTTGAGGCATTGCTACCTCTAGTTTCTTTACACCAACAGGAGATCTTGCTTATTGATGACTGAAGAAGCCGCTAAGCCTGAGTTTTTGCATCCTTTATTATGCACCTTTACTCAGCTTCCTTTGAGTCCACAATTCCTTGCACTTTTCTTAGAGATCATCATTGAAATTATCAGCTTGATAATGTCCTTTGGCATCAGTTTTTCATATTTTTCTAATACACGTACATCATGCATCCAAACAGGAACACACACACATACTAGCGGAATATATACATTGGATGCGGATTATTAAAATGCATCACACAAACAATGAATCACACGCAGAAATTAACACAAATGCACAACAAAAGAAATGGAGGTGTATACGACTCGGATGTGCAGCAACACGACATCCACCCCCTCTAAACCTGCGCATCCTCCGGATGT
The DNA here is from genome assembly GCF_053477565.2 of Lygodium microphyllum. NCBI lineage: Eukaryota > Viridiplantae > Streptophyta > Polypodiopsida > Schizaeales > Lygodiaceae > Lygodium > Lygodium microphyllum. The sequence goes on along the minus strand of NC_141144.1, from coordinate 153,818,416 downwards.
GCCAACTATCCAGGATCATTCAAGTCCACAAACAGGTCAAGTCCGTCTTCTGATTCTAGTAGACCTGTTTCTCCATCGGCTTCATCATCTATGTCTTCTGTCTCTTCTGCTTGTCTTTCTCTTATCTGCTCTTCTTCTGTCAATGCTTCAAGTGCATATTCTTCATCTTCTCTTCTCTTGAAAATCTTGACTCGTTTCCCAGCAATAGGCACGCTCAATACTGTTCCATCTAATTCAGCCAGCTTATAGGTACCATTGTCAAAAACCTTTTTCACTTCATACGGTCCAAACCATCTTTGAACCATTTTTCTCATGCTACTATGCTGATTTTCTAGACTACTGTCATAGACTAGAACCCAATCTCCTTCTTTTATGGCTCTAGGCCTCAAGCGATGCCTTAAATCAAACCTGTCCTTATTTCTGAGACGGGCTGCCTTCAAACGGTCAACGGCTAGCTGCACATCTTCTGCCCTTCTCTCTAGTTGACGAATCCGAAGGGCTAACAACTCTTCCCTTGATAAATCCTCATGCCACGGAAGAACACTCCAAGTGAGAGCACAAATTTCAGTAGGCATGACAGGTTTTTGCCCATACATCAACTCCGCAGGCATGTATCCAGTAGTCACACTATGTGTAGAGCGATCAGCCCACAATGCAAAAGGTAGTCATCTCGGCCAATCTCCAATCCGACCTCTACAAGCTTTTGCCAATGCTTTAACTATTGGCGGATGTCCTCTTTCACTTTTGCCATTTCCCTCTGGATTATAGGCAGTAGTAAGAGCCAATTTAATCCCAAGCCATGAGAAGAATTCTCTAGCTTCATCAGCATCTAGCTCTCCACGATCAGCTGTAATCTTGCCTATACATCCATACCTGCAAAATATTTCTTCCAACAAGAATTTACATACTGTAGTGGTGGTCTTCGTCCGCAACGGTCTACCTTCAACATAGTTTGTAAGATCCTCCCTAGCCAAGACAAGATATCTCATCTGCCAAAGTCCCACTGGCAAAGTAACCAAGTCTACCACCCACTTGTAATGCATACATAGTGGATAAGTCGGATGCAGCTCATCACGATGTCGCACTAAAGAGTAAAGCTGGCAGTCCCTGCAAGTCTCCACAAAGTGAAAAACATCTTTATACATCCCTTTCCACCAGTATCTTTCTTTAATTTTCTCATAGGTAGCCCACACACCTCTATGTCCAGCCCATGAGCTCTCATGAAACTCTCGCATAATCTGTATCTGCATCGCTACATCACAAACTACTCTCAAGGGCAAGCCTCCTCTCTTTCTTGGATGCTTCCAAAGAAAACCATCTTTCAAGAAATACCCATAAGCCTTCCTTCTGATTTTCTTGAATTCATCATCTGTCCAATCAGTTCTTCGAGTCAATGAACTTAGATATTGTCCAATTTGCAGCCACTCATCAACATAAAGTTCTTCAATAAAGGCTTCAACAGTAGATACATGACAATCATGAATAAGGACAGAAGCAGCAAACTCTGTCTCATCATCTTCTGCAAGCATTGACTCCTCATCCTCATATCTCGCTCTAGAAAGCATGTCAGCAACTGGGTTATCTTTCCCTGCTATGTGTCGAAATTCTGGATTCAATGATTTAATATAGGCAATCCACCGAAGCATCGCTATATCTGGAGTCGAGAAACTAGTAATCATGCCAAGAAAAGGCAAACAATCTGTTTCCACAATAACTGAAGCTCCAATAAAATACCCTTTATCACACTTCAGTGCAGTGACTACTCCCCACAACTCTCTTTTAATCTGCGGATATCTCCTTTGTCGCTCATTAAGAACTTTAGCTCCAAAGCGGATAGCATACCTATTTCCATCAGCATCATCCTATCCCACAGCCCAGCCTATGCCAATAGGGCTAGTATCAACTGTCAACATGATCGGCCGTCCACACTGATAATCCGCCTTGCGTAGAGTAGGAGCTGATTGCAACAGCTTCTTGAGCTTACGCATGGCTTTTGAATGCTTCTCATCCCAATGAAATTTCTGCCCCTTTCGAAGCAGCTGATAGAGAACATCTGCAATATGAGAAAAATGAGGAATCCAAATCATGTAAAATACACAAGCTCCCACAAATCTCCGCACCTCTGAAGTAGTTGAGCAATACTCTGCAATCCTGTTTATGGCATCCACCTTTGCAGGAGAAGGCTTTCTGCCATAATATCCAACCATATGCCCAACTATGATGACTTCATTAACAGCAAAGACAGATTTCAGCCCTGAAAGTGTCAAATTTACCTCCTCTAATCGTGTCAAAATTTGCTCACAAGCATTCAAGTGATCAGCCACAAACTGTCTACATCCACGCAAATCAAGACTTTCATTATTTTCTTCTTCTGCACATCCCTTAATAGGCACATCGTCTAGAAAAGGCATGGTATACTGTGGAATATAGTCTCGAAGAACTTTATGCATAGCATTCATCATATGAGCAACTGAGTTTGTAGCACCTTGTGGCAAGGTACACATCCTCACAAGACCAATAGGTGTCCGCATAGTAGTAATATCCCTGCTTTCCAAGGCAAGCTGAAACTGATCATAACCTGAATACAAGTCACCTAGTGAATAGATGGCTCGTCCTGCAAAAGCCTCAGCAAATTCATCCACAACTGGACCTGTACCCGCATTCCTGATTGTCACTTTGTTCACGGGCTGCATATCCTGAATAAATCTCAAAGTACCATTCTTCTTTGGTACAGTAAACCACCTGTTAGAATAAGGTGCAGAAGAGGGTTCCAAAATCCCCATTTTAATCTTCTCATTCAGCAACTCTATCAGCTTTGGCAAGTGTGCTTTAGGCACAGGTATAGGACGTATATTCCATGGTACATGAGGAACAGTGAAGATGACCATAGGTGCAACCAATTCGGGACTAATGCAGCCAATTTCATGTGGAAAGAAAGCAAATGCCTTACCATGTCGTCCAAGCATCTCTCTAAAACATTCTTTTTCCACTGGAAGCAAAAAATCATCATTTCTAATCTTCAATTCTGCAAGAGTTTCAGCTGTAAACTTATGTCCAATATTTGCAGGATCCCTCAACATAGGCTGCTTCATAGCTTTTTCAATCTGTTCATCACTATCAGAAGGAAGCGGGCCTGCAACCGGCTTAACCTTCTTATCAACTGTTTTATATTTTGTGTCAACCTTGGCATCATTCAAGCACTCTTTCCTTTGCTGCAATTTCTGCAAATTTTCAGCATCTTTCAACTCTGTTGGCTGAAAAATTTCAGCCTTTAGCTCTATGGACTGCATGGGTGCAGTCTGAAACTCTGTATGCAGAAATTTTTCTGCATTCAACTCTGTTGGCTGAATGAATTCAGCCCTCGGCTCTATGGACTGCATAGATGCATCCTGAAACTCTGTATGCAGAAATTTTTCTGCATTCTCTGTTGGCTGAATGAATTCAGCCTTCTGCAATTCTATTAGCTGATCAAGATCAGCCATAAATTCAGTTTGCTGAGTTTTCTCAGGCTCTAACTCTGTTTGCAGCATAAAACCAGAAATTTCCTGAAACATATCCAAGGTTTGCACATGTATGATCTTTGAACCCTTGCATACATCAGTTTTCAGCATTGCTCTCATCTCAAACAATGTATCTGCATAAGACATCCCTTCATACAATCCATCCACGTGCTCTTCTGCTTGCAAGATACCTGCATTCTTCAACTCTTTCTCCTTACGACCAATGTACTGCCTGGCAGCTCTAGGCAAATCTGAAATTTTTTGATAACTCACTGAACTATCTGAAGTAAACCCAACAAAGTTATTGGAGAAAGACTGGCTGCCAGGAGGCGGGATCCCCTCTTTTCTCCGCTCCGTACCACTGGCGTCTCGCAAGACAGCGGTACCTAATGAAAATCCAACTCCTTCGCAGGTAGTGGTGCCTCACGCAAGGTGTCCCTGTTTCTCGGATGATTTACCCCAACAGTCATAAACTAACAGCTCGCATACCATCTTTACTGCGTATCCGCGCATAAGCTGATCCGTCATCCATCACTTTTGTTTCCATTCTTGCTTCTGTAATGAAAGGCTGTCCAAGAATAATCGGATAAGAGCATGAATCCTTAACAAAGCAATGATAATCTTCTTCAACATTACCAATAGAAATTCTGATACTCGGACAAGCAGCATACATATCACCAGAAGTATTGTTGGCGGCTCTCATGCGCCAGCCATGCTCTGCATCCATAGGCCACTTGCCACTCTCATAAACACCTCGAGCAATAAGATTAATCTCAGAACCATGATCAACTAAAGCAATCAAGGGAATTTGTTTCTCTCCAATCCTTACCACTGTCTCAGTGGTTGCTCTAGCCCAATGACTTCGTGAAAAATGGCTGCGAGGAATGAGAATAGGGGTCTCATCATCTTCATACTGCATAGGCTGCACTATTTTCTCCAATTGCGGATTAACAGAAGCATTCTCAACCATCACTGCATCGTCATGCTCTTCTCCAAGAGCTCCATGCCACAATCCTTGTAAAGCAGGTCCTTCCATCGCATGTCGTTTCCTCCGCAAAAGATCCTGCATCTGATCCTGTATTTCTCTTCTAGCAATCCCAAGAGCCTCTCCAACAGTAAAAGTGACTTCACTATTCAAAATTCTTTCATGAAAAATCTTACTCATATCCGTTTTCATATCAAGGTCTGACAAGAGCTTGAATCCTGGCTCTTTTCTTGGTTGCCTCTTTTCCTTCTGCTTGTCTTCCATTGGTTGATCGGAACCTGTTTGAGTTGGAGAATTTGACATAGGTGGAGCTGTAACAGGTGGTGAAACAAAGTCACCCCCTCTAGTCTTTTTGGAGGAGCTAGGACCCTCCTCATCTCTTCTTCTCTTTTCCTCAACCATGGCATGTAAACCCTGAGTTTTAGCCATATAAGCAAAAATAGAATACCTGTCAACAGGAGAATCCCATCCTGTTTCTCCTCGGATGCTAGAGCCCACACAAGTCATAGTAGAAGTTTGAACTTTCCCTCTTCTCGCTATCTCCAAGGCAGAAGACCATAAAGCAGAGTCTCCATCAGATTTTTGCTCAAGCTGGACTCCAAAAGCTGAAGCATCTCCTCTAACACTCACATAAGCTGATCGCGCAGCCATATCATCAACAAGCTTCTTCATACCTCCCTTACCAAAGTTCGTGTCAAGAGGAGCGCCAGTCTCTGTCAGCCATATCTTCCCATCTTGTCCCCAGCGTCAAGATTGTGGGAGAGAAGGAAGGAGTCTCGCTTGAAGCTTTCTTGCTTGCACAATGGGGGAAGACACACAAGGGTGGAGGCTGAAAAACAGTTTTCCTCTTCTTAGTTGTGTAAGCCAAAAGAACTCAAGTACAAGGAAATAGAAGAACCCTCTATATGGGTCTCAAACCAAACTCAACTAACTAAGGTGGCATACTAACTGAGCCACGAACTAGAGTAGATAAGGATAGCTATCATGTAGCTATTATTCAAGGGCGGTGTACCAACCGCGTCTGCAACTGACAAGTCGGTGACATAAATATACAACGGTCACCCTGGCGTATCACGAGTGGAGCTCGATATCTCAACACTCCCCCTCGAGCTCAATCCCAATTCCTGCACACCAAGCAGGTCTCTGAACTTGCGCAGCTTCTCTGCGCCCAATGCCTTCGTGAATATGTCAGCTACCTGATCCTCTGTGCTGACATAAACTAGATCAATAAGACCTAGTAAAACCCTCTCTCGCACATAGTGATAATGCACCTCAATGTGCTTTGTTCTAGCATGATAGACTGGGTTATTTGCCAAGTGTATACTACTCATGTTGTCACAATAAATGACAACTGGCCCATCTGTAGACTGATGCATATCATAAAGTAGCTTATGCAACCAAGCTACCTCACATGCAGCCATTGCTGCACCCCTGTACTCAGCCTCTGTGCTCGACAAGGCAACTGTAGGCTGTTTCTTGCTGCTCCAAGTGACTGCAGCACTCCCAAAAGAGAATACATATCCACTGGTAGATCGTCTATCAGAAATACTACCAGCCCAATCAGCATCAGTGTATCCATGCAACTGTATCTGAACCCCAGTCTCATAAAATAGTCCATACTGCAATGTGGACTTCACATACCTAAGTATGCGTCTAGCCGCATCCAAATGTGGTTTCCTTGGAGCCTGCATAAACTGACTTACCAATCCAACAGCATAGCTCAAATCTGGCCTGGTAATAGTCATATAAATCAAGCTTCCTACTATGCGTCTGTACATAGTAGGGTCTTCTAGAAGCTCACCTGCATCTGCGCTCAGCTTCACATTCTGCTCCAAAGGAACTGAAATAGGCTTACAGCCTGTCATCCCATATTTGGACAGCATGTCCAATCCATACTGCCTCTGCAAGAGCTGTATCCCACTTGGTGACCTAATCACCTCAATGCCCAAGAAATAACGCAGCTCTCCCAAATCCTTCATCTCAAACTTCTGCTTCAATAGCATTTTCACATGAAGGATGTCTTCATCACTGTCACCTGTCATAATCAAATCATCAACATAAATGACAAGCAGCATAATACCTTTCTCTGTTTTTCTCACATAAAGTGAGAAATCTGCCTTGGAAATCTGAAAGCCAATAGTGACAAGATACTGTCCTATCTTGTCAGACCATGCTCTAGGTGCTTGCTTCAAGCCATACAAGGCTTTCTTCAACCTGCAAACAAACTCAGGATGAACAGCATGCACATAACCTGGTGGCTGCTCCATATAGACCTCTTCTTGCAAATCACCATGCAAGAAGGCATTCTTTACATCCATCTGATGTAAAGACCATCCCTTTGATGCAGCCATAGCAATGACTGCTCTTACGGTTGCCATCCTTGCAACCGGACTAAATGTTTCTTCATAGTCAATGCCATATGTTTGTGCATACCCCTTGACTACTAATCTTGCCTTGTATCTGTTCACAGAACCATCAGCATTGTGCTTCACCTTATAAACCCACTTACAGCCAATTGCATTCTTACCTTTAGGCAAAGGTACCAATTCCCATGTAGCATTAGCTTCCAAGGCATCCATTTCTTCATCCATGGCTTTCTCCCATTTTTCTTTTCCCATGGCTTCCTCAAAAGAAGTGGGTTCTGGTTCCTGTATCACTTTGACCATATATGCATAGTGAATGGCTGTAAATCCATCATATTTCAGCCTATCCACAGGATACCTAGCTCTCGTAGACCTGCGCAAAGTAGGTTCACTCCCAGGTGCTCTCAAAACATCCCTGGTCTTCCTTACTCCAGGTGTAACAATAGAAGGAATACCCAACTCATCATCAATGCTCTGTTCTGAGCCACTGGATTCACCATCCACATAAGAGTGACCTGCATTCACATCAAACATGGGCTGATCAACCTTCTCTTTTCCTTTTCGTGATACCTGCATACCACTATCTGCATTGCTTTGAGAAGATTCTCCTGATCTCAATCTGCCTGTCCATGGCGAAGAATGTGAACCACTGCTAGAGGACGCTCCAGGTCCACTAATATTTTGTGACTGCTGCTGTGAATTCTGTGCAGCATTACCATTTTGTGCATCTACATCATCAATCACATTTACTGGTCTATACCAGCTACTCATCTCATCAAAAACAACATCTCTGCTCACTGTAAACTTACGAGTAGAAGGGTTATAGCATCTATACCCTTTTTGCTGCAGAGAGCAACCAATAAAGATGCACTTCTCAGCTTTTGGATCCAACTTGGATCTCAGCTCATCTGGCACATGTACATAGGCAATGCAACCAAAAATTTTCAAATGAGAAATATCTGGTTTCCTACCAGTATACCTCTCCTCTGGAGTCATTCCATGTATTGCTGCAGTGGGAGTCCTGTTCATTATGTAGACTGCTGTAGCAACTGCTTCAGCCCAATAAAAATCTGGCAAGTCTTTTTCATTGAGCATGGCACGAGATACCTCTCCAATATGCATGTTTTTCCTTTCTGCAATTCCATTTTGTTGTGGGGTATAACTGCATGAATATTGTTGCTTTATGCCATGCTCCTGCAAGAACTTTGCAAACTCATTTGAGAGGTACTCTCCCCCTCCATCTGACCTTAGGCATTTTATCTGCAAGCCTGTTTCTTTTTCAACCATAGCTTTAAGAGTTTTGAAATGCCCAAAAACTTCACTTTTCTTTTTCATAAAATACACCCAAACTTTTCTGCTATAGTCATCAATAAAACTGACAAAATAATGACAGCCTCCAAGAGATGCAGCTTTAGTTGTCCACACATCAGAGTGAATTAATTCCAATGGCTTCTCACTCTCTTGAACATGTCTAGGAAATGGTTTCCTTGCCTGTTTTCCAAACTGACAGGCTTCACATACCTTATGCATTTCTGCAACCTTGAATTTGGGCAATCCTGCAACAATATTTTGGGCCTGCATTGATTTAAGTCGCTGTACATTAACATGACCAATGCGTTTATGCCAGATATCAATATCTGCAACTACACCGGTCCCATGTGCAAACATTGCTGCACTCAATTCAGACATGTCTGCATCCAATGTAAACATTCTGCCCTTCTTCTTTCCTTTTGCTATCAAGTGACCTTTATTTTTCATATCCTCAACAAAGCATCCATGAGGATTAAATCTGACCTGCAAGCCCTGTTCAACCATTTGACCCACTGAAACCAGATTCCTGGTAATATTCGGGACATGAAATACATCGGACAGGTATTTCTTTTTCCCACCCTGCATAGACAAGGGAATTTTTCCAATCTGCACAATAGGATGTGCAGTATCATCACCAGTCTCCACAAATCCTGGTTTTTCCATTTTCCTTGCATCCTCCATCCATTCTGCATGACCTGTCATGTGGTTTGATGCACCTGAGTCAACATACCATACATCATTGCTTTCTTCTGCACTTGTTACAGAATTGTTCATGTGCTGCACCATGAACAAATGCTCATTTCTGTCATCACCCTGTCTGCTAGAAGATGCATAATTCCCTTGTTGCAGTTTTCCATTCATGATGTCATTCTGCTTTTTATAGCAGTCTTTAGCCATATGACCCATTTTACCACAGTAGTAGCATTCAACATTACTGTTTGCATTTTGACCTCTTTGCCATCCACCACGACCTCTTTGGCTCCCCCTGCCTCTAGAGTTACCACGTCCTCCTCCATAGGACTGGTTTTCTTGAGTTTGCTGCAAATTCTGATTTCTACCACGGCCTCCAAAACGGCCTCCTCTACCTCTGCCTCTACCTCTTCCAGCATTTGAGTAGAAGACAGCTTCTTTTGAAGTTCCTCCTGAAGAAGATGCACCACCATTTCTCTGCTCCTCAGAAATTAGAAGAGCAATCAACTCCTCAAAATCAGGAAATCTTTCACGGACGGAAATGGATGTCCGAAACTGCGCATAATCCTTTCCTAGACCATTCAAGGTCACAGAAACTAGATCATCATCTTCCACTGGCGACCCAATGGAAGCAAGTGCATCTGCAATCTTCTTCACCTTCATGTGGTAGTCATTGATGCTCATATTTTCTCTTTGCACATTATGCAACTCTTGCTTGAGTTGCATTTTCCTGGCTTGCGTATTTGTGCTATACATCTTTGACAGAGTATCCCATGCCTCCTTTGGCGTACTTGCATCCTGAATATGCACAATCATAGAGTCTGAAATACTGATAGACAGCCAATACATAACTTTCCTGGCTCTCTCATGCCATGTTTTAAATGCCTGCATTTGTTGTTGATTGGGAACATCAGGAAGAACTGGTTCTTCTTCATTTCCTGCAACAAATTCCCAATATCCTTTTCCCATAAGGAAATTCGTCATTCTAAACTTCCATGCCTGGAAGTTGTTCTTGTCAAGCTTTTCAGTGACAATCTGTGAAAGAGAATCAGACGCCATTACAGAATACTGCAAGAAATTCTGTCACTGCAAAAAACACAGCTTCACCCTCACAAGGGCAAATCTGCAAAACTGGCAAAAGTGGTATTTGACCACACAGTCACTTCCTAGTGACGATTTTGCATAAACAGGAACCAAGGATGATTCTGAAACTCCCAATGTCTCTGCGCACAAGCATACGATGCAATTTCTACAGTAACTTTTCACCGACCTGTAGAACAGTGGTCGCACAGCATAAAACTGAGCCTTTTCTTGAGTGCGTGCAGAAAACTTCCGTCTCCAAAACAGGCCTCGAAATGGCCTCAAATCAAAAAAATAAGGTCGCCAAGGGCTAAAGCCCTCTCCCGCAGCATATACTGCCCTCTTGCTTCACCGCGAAGGGCGTCTCAACCTGAGACAATGCACTCCTGCAATTTCCGGCTGTGCTACCTGCAGAGATCTGCTCCCAAAACAGAAAATGAAAGCAACACTGCTCCTCTTACCAGAACACCGCGAGCTTGGCTTGCTTTCTTGAGCTCCTTACCACGAACAAGGCTCTGATACCATGTCAAGATTGTGGGAGAGAAGGAAGGAGTCTCGCTTGAAGCTTTCTTGCTTGCACAATGGGGGAAGACACACAAGGGTGGAGGCTGAAAAACAGTTTTCCTCTTCTTAGTTGTGTAAGCCAAAAGAACTCAAGTACAAGGAAATAGAAGAACCCTCTATATGGGTCTCAAACCAAACTCAACTAACTAAGGTGGCATACTAACTGAGCCACGAACTAGAGTAGATAAGGATAGCTATCATGTAGCTATTATTCAAGGGCGGTGTACCAACCGCGTCTGCAACTGACAAGTCGGTGACATAAATATACAACGGTCACCCTGGCGTATCACGAGTGGAGCTCGATATCTCAACACCCAGAACACTACATTCTTCTTACGTGCTTCCTGAAAAGCATCACAATCTCTGCAGTGTTGGTGCTTTGTACTATCACACCAAATACATCGTCGTCCTTTTCTTTGACCAGCTGGAAAAGCAGTCACTGGAGCAGGTGCTACAGCAGGTACTGACATAAGTTGCTCCTTTAACTTACCAACTTCAGCTTTGACTGCTTCAATCGTCAAATCCGCCAAGCCTTTAATAACATCATCTACAAATAAGGGCACTGGAGCAGGAGGAACTGGTGGATTCATAACAGGAGGAGTAGGCTTAGGCAAAGAAGCAGCAGGGGTAGAAGAAGAAGTCTCCAAGGATTTTTCAGGAACTGATCCTGTGTTTCGATGCAATCTGACTCTCCTGCGCTGCTTCTTGACAAGAGCATTCACAGCATCAATGACATGTCTCCACTCAGTCTTTAAACCTGAATCAGTAGCTTGATCTTCCAAAAGATCATCCAATTTTTCCTGTAAATCAGCATCTGCAGCTTGCAAAAATAACTCCACTTTCTGCATCTCCAAAGCTTGCTGTTCAGTCCCATCCAACTGATCATAACGGCTTTCAAATTCTCGCAGAAGAGCGGTAACAGAAAGTCCCTTATTAGGCATAGAAACCCATGCTAAAAAATTCCTGCGATTCATAAGACCTGTATCTTCCAGAAAATATTCATCTAGGAATGCCTTTTTAAATTCAGCCCAACCTGCATGTGCCTCTTGAATTTCTGCAATTCGACCTTCAAGAGCGCGCACCACGATCCGCAAGAAGTAGCGGCTCCAAACATCTTGAGAAACCCCAAAAAACTTCATCTTTTCTTCATACAAATGCAGGTAAGTTGACACTTGCTGGCCATTAAACTGCTTCATCTCCTGTTGGACAGCTTTCAAGGCATCCATAGCATCACTGTCTCGTTTTGCATGAGCTTGCTGCTGCATATACATGGTAAATGACTGAAACAGGTTCTTCATGACATTATCATCTGTCATCTCTTCTTGCGAGTCTCCCATCTTGCTGATGACGCAGCACCTTCACGTCGGGTTCACCAGAAATGTCGTAGAGTTCACGCAAGGGCTGCAGAACACGGGGTTCAAGGTACAGCAATGGAAGAGAATAACAAGAAGAACTCAAATTTTTGATGTCAAAGTTCACTATATTGCTTGTCAAATGAGTTACAAGAAATTCATGTTCGGAATAATCTGAAGTATCTCATAAACTATTTACATTCAGGTGTATGTTGTCAGTTGCAATAAGAAGGGAATTTCAGAAACTCCAAAAGAACATCTCCATAATGAGGTCAAGTCCATCATTACTTGCTGAAAAGATATCAGCAAGTCTTTACAACTACCAGTTTTTGTTGATTGGATTCATGGCTAAAGAAGAGGGCAATGTCACATCTAAAAGTGCAAGACATTGGCACTTAGACTTGAAGAGCTCAGCTGGGCAGCAATCCCTGTCTTTTCTGTATGGAGAGATCACACTTGCAATTCAAATAACTCCTCTTCTCAAAAGAGCATGATCCAATGTGCATGCTAGTATACTTTTTCCTGATCCACTTAGAAGTGCCTTCCTTCTGATTAAGACATCAGCTGTGCTGCCAATTCAGTTGGCTTAAGACATCTTCCATAGCAGCGCAAGCATCAACATTTTTGTTTTCTCTCCTTCTACCAAAGTGACTGAATGAAGACATGCACTGCAGCCAGGACGGTCTAGTCGTGGGACTTCTTGTAGGGATGGAGAAGCCGTACGTGCGGGGAAGAGCTCGAGGACGCCAACTCATTATGTGCTCCCTTTGATGCAAAAATTTAAAAGCAGTGCTATAGGAAACCGAACAGATTTTGTACATCAATAAACCCCTGCGTCAGTAAGAGTTCTTTTCAATTCCGAAAAGCAAGACCTCTCGTTAATCCAGTCTGATGGATCTATGATTAGTTCGTGTAAATACCGAGCCTGTTCAGTAAAACTTCACAGCTCTGATCACAACCTCGTGTAGAGTGGGACAAAGGTCAGTTGCTGCTTTATATTTTACACAAGCTTCCTCCAAAAGCTGGACTTTCCCAGTCCCTGAATAATTAGCACCAATGTTGTCTGCACTTTCCTGGAGAACTAAAGCCCAATTGTAAAGGGCATCATAATCTTGAGGATTCCTCTGTACTACGTTAACACACCTTTTTGCAGCAAACGCATGAATTCTCTGCCGAGAGTGTACTTCATCTCCAAATGCAAATGGTAGTGGAGGTGGAGGAGGAAGGACCAACGAGATTGGTCTGGCTGTGGTTCGCATCAAAGATAGTCTCTGCAACGGTGTTTCAGTCTTCTTCAAGACATCAAATCCAACTCTTTCTGCCTCAATCATACGAAGATCAAGCTGAATCTCATGGAATTGAGCTGCAAGCTGTCGTTCGCCAAGTGTCAAAGTGGTGGATACATAAGCTCTGATGCTGGCAGTTTCATCCTGAAATGTGGTATCAACAGTCAAGTAAACAGGATTTGTAGCTTCTCTTGCATAGAAGTCTTGAATCAAAGCATCACTCCCGCTCACTCCAACACTAGTAGAATACCAGCCAATAATCACTTCTTTGGGATTCACCCGCTGATGCAGCTCAAACATACACCGATGATACTCTATATCCACAGCTACCTGTTCAGACGATTCATTGTGAGGCACTGCATATGAATTGCGGGTATCAACGGTGCCATCAGAAGATATCGAGCCTAGCAGAGTGCCAATGACACGATCGGTCTGGTCATTGCGCCTGATGTACGAGTCACAGATGTTGAAAAGGACAATGGGATGGAGTTTGGCCACCGCCCCGGTTGGGCCAGAGACGAGCTGCAGGATCGTACTCCCTGTCGATACGCCTTGTGCTTGGAAATTTTGTGCCCATTAAGCCCCCCCTCGATTAACCTGTGACTCCTTCTTCTATTGCCTTAATCTCGACTTCCTTCTTCCCCTCCTATCCTCTGTTTTTGCATATCCTCCAGCACTCTGTTCCTCCCGCCTCACTCCTACGCGAGGCTTCAGCACACGGTTTTTGATTTAGAGCTCTTCCCTCCAATTAGCATTGCCCCCCCCTTCAACTTCCACATCTCCTCCTTTTCCAGCAGCATCCCCCAAATTAGTCGATCGTCCTCCTCTTTTTTCCCCATACTTTTCGCTGACTCCTTCAATATAGCTTGATTAAAAAAAACCCAATGAATATAATTATATCCATCTTTGAGCCTTTCTTCTGTGGAGCATCATTTGTCTTTAGTGCCTTAAATACCAAAGACTCTTTAGCAGAAATTTGAGGCATTGCTACCTCTAGTTTCTTTACACCAACAGGAGATCTTGCTTATTGATGACTGAAGAAGGCGCTAAGCCTGAGTTTTTGCATCCTTTATTATGCACCTTTACTCAGCTTCCTTTGAGTCCACAATTCCTTGCACTTTTCTTAGAGATCATCATTGAAATTATCAGCTTGATAATGTCCTTTGGCATCAGTTTTTCATATTTTTCTAATACACGTACATCATGCATCCAAACAGGAACACACACACATACTAGCGGAATATATACATTGGATGCGGATTATTAAAATGCATCACACAAACAATGAATCACACACAGAAATTAACACAAATGCACAACAAAAGAAATGGAGGTGTATACGACTCGGATGCGCAGCAACACGACAACGAGATACCTCTCCAATATGCCTGTTTTTTCTTTCTGCAATTCCATTTTGTTGTGGGGTATGACTGCATGAATATTGTTGCTTTATGACATGCTCCTGCAGGCACCTTGCAAACTCATTTGAGAGGTACTCTCCCCCTCCATCTGACCTTAGGCATTTTATCTGCAGGCCTGTTTCTTTTTCAACCATAGCTTTAAGAGTTTTGAAATGCCCAAAAACTTCACTTTTCTTTTTCATAAAATACACCCAAACTTTTCTGCTATAGTCATCAATAAAAGTGACAAAATAATGATAGCCTCCAAGAGATGCAGCTTTAGTAGTCCACACATCAGAGTGGATTAATTCCAATGGCTTCTCACTCTCTTGAACATGTCTAGGAAATGGTTTCCTTGCCTGTTTTCCAAACTGACAGGCTTGACATACCTTATGCATTTCTGCAACCTTGAATTTAGGCAAACCTGCAACAATATTTTGGGCCTGCATTGATTTAAGTCGCTGTATATTAACATGACCAATGCGTTTATGCCATATATCAATATCTGCAACTACACTGGTCCCATGTGCAAACATTGCTGCACTCAATTCAGACATGTTTGCATCCAATGTAAACATTCTGCCCTTCTTCTTTCCTTTTGCTATCAAGCGACCTTTATTTTTCATATCCTCAACAAAGCATCCATGAGGATTAAATCTGACCTGCAAGCCCTGCTCAACCATTTGACCAACAGAAACCAGATTCTTGGTGATATTCGGGACATGAAATACATCGGACAAGTATTTTTTTTTCCCATCCTGCATAGACAAAGGAATTTTTCCAATCTGCACAATAGGATGTGCAGTATCATCACCAGTCTCCACAAATCTTGGCTTTTCTATTTTCCTTGCATCCTCCATCCATTCTGCATGACCTGTCATATGGTTTGATGCACCTGAGTCAACATACCATACATCGTTGCTTTCTTCTGCACTTGTCACAGAATTGTTCATGTGCTGCACCATAAACAGATGCTCATTTCTGTCATCACCCTGTCTACTAGAGGATGCATAATTTCCTTGTTGCAGTTTTCCATTCATGATGTCATTCTGCTTTTTATAGCAGTCTTTAGCCAGATGACCCATTTTACCACAATAGTAGCATTCAACATTATTGTTTGCATTTTGGCCTCTTTGCCATCCACCACGACCTCTTTGGCTCCCCCTGCCTCTAGAGTTACCACTTCCTCCTCCATAGGACTGGTTTTCTTGAGTTTGCTGCATATTCTGATTTCTACCACGGCCTCCAAATCGTCCTCCTCTACCTCTGCCTCTACCTCTTCCAGCATTTGAGTAGAAGACAGCTTCTTTTGAAGTTCCTCCTGAAGAAGATGCACCACCATTTCTTTGCTCCTCACAAATTAGAAGAGCAATCAGCTCCTCAAAATCAGGAAATCTTTCACGAACTGAAACTGTGCATAATCCTTTCCTAGACCATTCAAGGTCACAGAAACTAAATTATCATCTTCCACTAGCGACCCAATGGAAGCAAGTGCATCTGCAATCTTCTTCACCTTCATGTGGTAGTCATTGATGCTCATATTTTCTCTTTGCACATTATGCAACTCTTGCTTGAGCTGCATTTTCCTGGCTTGCGTATTTGTGCTATACATTTTTGACAAAGTATCCCATGCCTCCTTTGGCGTACTTGCATCTTGAATATGTACAATCATAGAGTCTGAAATGCTAATAGACAGCCAGTACATAACTTTCCTGGCTCTCTCATGCCATGCTTTAAATGCCTGCATTTGCTGTTGATTGGGAACATCAGGAAGAACTGGTTCTTCTTCATTTCCTGCAACGAATTCCCAATATCCCTTTCCCATAAGGAAATTTGTCATTCTAAACTTCCATGCTTGGAAGTTGTTCTTGTCAAGCTTTTCAGTAACAATCTGTGAGAGAGAATCAGACGCCATTACAGAATACTGCAAAAAGTTCTGTCACTGCAAAGAACACAGCTTCAGCCTCACAAGGGCTAATCTGCAAAACTGACGAGAGTGGTATTTGACCACACAGTCACTTCTTAGTGACGATTTTGCATCAACAGGCAACAAGGATGATTCTGTAACTCCCAATGTCTTTGCACACAAGCATACGATGCAATTTCTACAGCAACTTTTCACCGACCTGTAGAACAGTGGTCACACAGCATAAAACTGGGCCTTTTCCTGAGTGCGTGCAAAAAACTTCCGCCTCCAAAACAGGCCTCGAAATGGCCTCAAATCAAAAAAACATATACTGCCCTCTTGCTTCACCGCGAAGGGCATCTCAACCTGAGACAATGCACTCCTGCACTTTCCGGCTATGCTACCTGCAGAGATCTGCTCCCAAAACAGAAAATGAAAGCAACACTACTCCTCTTACCAGAACACCGCGAGCTTGGCTTGCTTTCTTGAGCTCCTTACCACAAACAAGGCTCTGATACCATGCCAATATTGTGGGAGAGAAGGAAGGAGTCTCGCTTGAAGCTTTCTTGCTTGCACAATGGGGGAATACACACAAGGGTGGAGGCTGAAAACAGTTTTCCTCTTCTTAGTTGTGTAAGCCAAAAGAACTCAAGTACAAAGAAATAGAAAAACCCTATATATGGGTCTCAAACCAAACTCAACTAACTAAGGTGGCATACTAACTGAGCCACGAACTAGAGTAGATAAGGATAGCTATCATGTAGCTATTATTCATGGGCGGTGTACCAACCGCGTCTGCAACTGACAAGTCGGTGACATAAATACACAACGGTCACCCTGGCGTATCACGAGTGGAGCTCGATATCTCAACAGTAGGTTCACTCCCAGGTGCTCTCAAAACATCCATGGTCTTCCTTACTCCAGGTGTAACAATAGAAGGAATACCCAACTCATCATCAATGCTCTGTTTTGAGCCACTGGATTCACCATCCACATAAGAGTGACCTGCATTCACGTCAAACATGGGCTGATCTACCTTCTCTTTTCCTTTTCGTGATACCTGCATATCACTATCTGCATTGCTTTGAGAAGATTCTCTTGATCTCAATCTGCCTATCCATGGCAAAGAATGTGAACCACTGCTAGAGGATGCTCCAGGTCCACTAATGTCTTGTGACTACTGCTGTGAATTCTGTGCAGCATTACCATTTTGTGCATCTACATTATCAATCACATTTACTGGTTTATACCAGCTACTCATCTCATAAAAAAACCATCTCTGCTCACTGTAAACTTACGAGTAGAAGGGTTATAGCATCTATACCCTTTCTGCTGCAAAAGAGTAACCAATAAAGATGCACTTCTCAGCTTTTGTTTCCAACTTGGATCTCAACTCATCTAGCATATGAACATAGGCAATGCAACCAAAAATTTTCAAATGAGAAATATCTAGTTTCCTACCAGTATACCTCTCCTTTGGACACATCCCATGTATTGCTGCAGTGGGAGTTCTGTTCATTATGTAGACTGCTGTAGCAACTGTCTTAGCCCAGTAAAACTCTGACAGGTCTTTTTTGTTGAGCATGGCACGAGATACCTCTCTAATATGCCTTTTTTTCCTTTCTGCAATTCCATTTTGTTGTAGGGTATGACTGCATGAATATTGCTGCTTTATGCCATACTCTTGCAGGAACCTTGAAAACTCATTTGAGAGGTACTCTCCCCCTCCATCTGACCTTAGGCATTTTATTTGCAGGCCTGTTTCTTTTTCAACCATATCTTTAAGAGTTTTGAAATGCCCAAAAACTTCACTTTTCTTTTTCATAAAATACACCCAAACTTTTCTGCTATAGTCATCAATAAAAGTGAGAAATTAATAACACCCTCCAAGAGATGTAGCTTTAGTAGTCCACACATTAGAGTGGATTAATTCCAATGGCTTCTTACTCTCTTGAACATGTCTAGGAAATGGTTTCCTTGCCTGTTTTCCAAATTGACAGGCTTCACATACCTCATGCATTTCTGCAACCTTGAATTTAGGCAATCCTGCAACAATATTTTGGGCCTGCATTTATTTAAGTTGCTGTATATTAACATGACCAATGCGTTTATGCCAGATATCAATATCTGCAACTACACCGGTCCCATGTGCAAACATTACTGCACTCAATTCAGGCATGTCTGCATTCAACATAAACATTCTGCCCTTCTTCTTTCCTTTTGCTATCAAGTGACCTTTATTTTTCATATCCTCAACAAAGCATCCATGAGGATTAAATATGGCATGCAAGCCCTGCTCAACCATTTGACCAACAGAAACCAGATTCTTGGTGATATTCGGGACATGAAATACATCAGACAAGTATTTCTTTTTCCCATCCTGTATAGACAAAGGAATTTTTCCAATCTGCACAATAGGATGTGCAGTATCATCACCAGTCTCCACAAATCCTGGTTTTTCCATTTTCCTTGCATCCTCCATCCATTCTGCATGACCTCTCATGTGGTTGGATGCACCTGAGTCAACATACCATACATCGTTGCTTTCTTCTGCACTTGTCACAGAATTGTTCATGTGGTGCACCATAAACAAATGCTCATTTCTGTCATCACCCTGTCTACTAGAAGATGCATAATTCCCTTGTTGCAATTTCCCATTCATGATGTCATTCTGCTTTTTATAGCAGTCTTTAGCCATATGACCCATTTTACCACAGTAGTAGCATTCAACATTGCTGTTTGCATTTTGGCATCTTTGCCATCCACCACGACCTCTTTGACTCCCCCTGCCTCTAGAGTTACCACATCCTCCTCCATAGGACTGGTTTTCTTGAGTTTGCTGCATATTCTGATTTCTACCATGGCCTCCAGATCGGCCTCCTCTACCTCTGCCTCTACCTCTACCTCTTCCAGCATTTGAGTAGAAGACAAATTCTTTTGAAGTTCCTCCTGAAGAAGATGCACCACCATGTCTCTGCTCCTCAGAAATTAGGAGAGCAATCAACTCCTCAAAATCAAGAAATCTTTCACGGATAGAAATGGATGTTCGAAACTGTGCATAATCCTTTCCTAGACCATTCAAGGTCACAAAAACTAAATCATCATCTTCCATTGGCGACCCAATGGAAGCAAGTGCATCTGCAATCTTCTTCACCTTCATGTGGTAGTCATTGATGCTCATATTTTCTCTTTGCACATTGTGCAACTCTTGCTTGAGCTACATTTTCCTGGCTTGCGTAATTGTGCTATACATTTTTGACAAAGTATCCCATACCTCCTTTGGCGTACTTGCATCTTGAATATGCACAATCATAGAGTCTGAAATGCTGATAGATAGCCAGTATATAACTTTCTTGGCTCTCTCATGCCATGCTTTAAATGCCTGCATTTGCTGTTGATTGGGAATATCAGGAAGAACTGGTTCTTCTTCATTTCCTGCAACGAATTCCCAATATCCCTTTCCCATTAGGAAATTCGTCATTCTGAACTTCCATGCTTGGAAGTTGTTCTTGTCAAGCTTTTCAGTGAAAATCTGTGAAAGAGAATCAGAAGCCATTACAGAATATCGCAAACAATTCTGTCACTGCAAAGAACACAGCTTCAGCCTCACAAGGACAAATCTGCAAAACTCACGAAAGTGGTATTTGACCACACAGTCACTTCCTAGTGACGATTTTGCATCAACAGGCAACAAGGATGATTCTGTAACTCCCAATGTCTCTGCGCACAGGCATACGATGCAATTTCTACAGTAACTTTTCACCGACCTGTAGAACAGTGGTTGCATAGCATAAAACATGGTCTTTTCCTTAGTGGGTGTAGAAAACTTCCGCCTCCAAAACAGGCCCCGAAATGGCCTCAAATCAAGAAAACAGAGCAACCAAGAGCTAAGGCCCTAGCCCGCAGCATATACTGCCCTCTTGCTACACTGCGAAGGGCGTCTCAATCTGAGACAATGCACTCTTGCACTTTCCGGCTGTGCTACCTACAGAGACTTACTCCCAAAACAGAAAAATGAAAGTAACACTGGTCCTCTTACCAGAACACCGCAAACTTGGTTTGCTTTCTTTAGCTCCTTACCAGGAACAAGGCTCTGATACCATGTCAAGATTGTGGGAGAGAAGGAAGGAGTCTCACTTGTAGCTTTCTTGCTTGCACAATGGGGGAATACACACAAAGGTGGAGGCTGAAAACAATTTTCCTCTTCTTAGTTATGTAAGCCAAAAGAACTCTAGTACATAGAAATAGAATAACCCTATATATGGGGCTCAAACCAAACTCAACTAACTAAGGTGGCATACTAACTGCACCACGAACTAGAGTAGATAAGGATAGCTATCATCTAGCTATTATTCATGGGCGGTGTACCAATCGCATCTGCAACTGACAAGTCGGTGACATAAATGCACAACGGTCACCCTGGCATATCACGAGTGGAGCTCGATATCTCAACAGTGGGAAATAAATTGAAGCAATATAAGTGTCAAAATGTTTCAGCCTTCATCCGGTTGTATGAAGAAAAGATATTGTTGCATGGAGTCGGTTTTGCTCCCATTTGGCCATGCATGCATTGCACGATTGGATTGATGAGTTACATAGAAGAGATGTTGATTGGGAAGCTTTTAAGAAAGCTTTGAGAGAAGAGTTTTTCTTGGAAGATGTAGGATTGTAAATAAAAAGACATTTACAAATTGGATTGAAAATCCCAAAATAAAGGGTTGGCTGCTACAGCTTTGCAGAGTCAGAAAATTTATTTGTTTTTGAAGGCTGCAGATCCTATCTTGCAGAAGAAGCTAATTGATCATTTAGAAGATGCCTCTTCTAAACTGGGGTTGAAATCAAATTGGGCTAATGCAACTGAGACAATGCATATGTTGGTAAAGAGAGAGTAGATGAAATTATTATGGGGTACATGCACCACACCTACCATTGCTCAAAAGGGGGCTGAAATTGTAGCCAAGGCACTTGTGGCTATGGTAGAAGAATCAGCTATACTTGCTAGTCTAGCTCTTAAAGATGATTATGTGGATGAATTAATCAAAGGCATGTGTGATTTGAGGCTGAATTTGATAGAAATCTATGTAAAGGTCAAAAAGTTGGATGTTAAGATAGAAGAAAAGGGTTTGGCAATAGCTCAAAGATCGTACAAAGAAGGATACAAGAGGAGATGCATTTGGTGTGATAGTTCACAACACGAAAAGCGAGTTTGTATGGTACCGTGAAGCAGAATTGAAAAGGCTAGTCTTTTTGAAAGATGGCAAAATACATGCAATAGAAATTGGTCCTCCAATAGAGCCAAATTTTGAAAATGTTGGCATGCCAAAGAGGTTGGAAGAGATGCCATGGAAGAGATGCCAGCAAAGACAACATTTTCTGCCATAGATATATCCACGTATGGGTTGAGAATTGAAAGGACCAAAGAAGCTCATAAAGGAGACATGAGTAAAGCAAAATCTCACGTTTGGATGTAGGCATTAGATTGCATGGAAAAAGGCAAAAAAAAAAAATCTAAATTGACTGATGCAAGTTAGAGTATACAAGGGAGAACAAGATGGAGTGCACAAACGGATTCATTTTCAGCCTATGCTTATTTGGTTGAGGTTTTATTCAAGAAGCTAGCTGATGCAAGTCAGAGTATACAAGGGAGAACAGGATGGAGTGCATCACTGGATTCATTTTCAGCTTATGCTTATTTGGCTAAGGTTCATATTCAAGAAGCTCTTATGGAAGAAAAGGAAGAAGAGATGAGGACACTGTTGGTTCTTCCTCTTTAGGCCCATATAAATGCATAACACAAAGTAAAATGAAGCAGTAGAATGAGACTGAAAAAGCCATATTTGAGCATTTTATGGAGGATATATCTCAAGAGAAGAAATAAGAAAGGAAGAAAAGGGGCAAGCCGCTTGCTTATAGGTTACAATTAGATCTTGAGACTACCACACAAACCTTAAAAGGTCTTGGAAGATTGCATACTTAGAGTGGAATTCAAACTTGGAAAATTTCTTGGAATTTCTAAGCATGAATTTCATGATGCAATCATTGATATGCTGAAACAAAAAAGACAGTTTGATGGTGAAGTTTTGCAAGTATGGATGCATATTAACAAAGACATAGAGAAACAACTTCAGAGGGAATATGATGATGCATGTAATGCTGATTTGGAGTAGGTTGATATTAAAAATGGGTTAAATGGGAGTGTAGATAAAAATCTTGGGCTAAAATTGGTCTTATGGATAGCAATAAGTATAGAGAAAAGGTTATGTATAATGGGTATGTCCATCAACAAGTACATGAAGAAGAAGATGCTTACTTTATTCCAAGCAGCATTATTCACAAATGCATTGGGCTCGTGCTAGAACAGACACAATTGTTAAAGTGGAAGAAAGAGAAACATCTTGGATAGCTCTCTTGGATCATGGTTTCGAAATCAATGTTATGGCACGCAACTTGTATGAAAATGGAGGTTGGCCTATTAATATAGATCTGGGATGGTGCATGCGGGAGCAAACAATTCATTAGGGGATCTTTATGTGGCTTGTCTGAATGTACCCGTAACTATTGGAAATGTTAGAGATGAATATAATTTTTTTGTGTAGGATTCATGTAGTTATCCGATGATTTTGGGGCAACCCTACGTTTTGGAATCAAGGCTGAAAACAAAAGCCTTGGATGACAGTTCTTCATATGCTCAAGTTTGGAGTAAAGACAATACAAAGGTGGTATAGTTTTGCACTGTTTGTGTGAATAATCCGTACAATAGGGATAGGTTGTGGGATAATCCCATGCCACCTAATGCATAAGAGTTTAATGTTTTTTAGAAAATACTACTATAAGTGGAGGCTATGGCACTGCCTCTAGGAAGATAATTATGCCTCCAAGAAAGGGGAAACTATGTTTATGTCTAGATTGCATGAATGGATAGCATATAGTATTGGCAGTTTTAAGAATATTTCAGTCATGTGTAGGGCGGAAAATAAATATGTAGGATGGCCTGAAAAAGAGATGAAGACATATGGTTTGATGGCTACAAATGAAGGTATTTCAGGGCTATTTTTAGGGCTGGTTGATGTTGATACAATGGCTGAAATTTCTATAGCAATTAATGCTGAAAATAGGGTAGAAAAATAGGTTATTTATGTTGACACTTTAGAGATGCATGAAGTCATTCAAGAGTTTGCTAGGCATGAATGTTATGGGTTGCAAAATAGGGCTGAAGAAAGGGTGGATACAAGTACAAAACATTTTATGGGATCCACATGGAGTTGGACATAAATTTATAGCTAAAACTTTACAAGAGTTGAAAATTGTGATACAAGCCTCCTATTGCCTGTGTAGAAAGAGCTTGTTTCTTGCATATGTTAGCAAGGCACAGGAAAGCCTTTGCATTTTAACCAGATGAAATTGGATGTGGTGATACCATAATTGCACCTATGGTGATCTTTAGAGTACCTCATGTGCCATGGAATTTAAAGCCTATTCTAGTGCCTTTTGCATATTTGCCTAAGCTATTGGAGCTTTTGAATGAGAAAATCAGAATGCAGATTTTGGAGCCTTCTTCAGCTCCATATTCGAATCAGTGCTTTATTGTTCCAAAATGGTGCTTTGAGGTTTATATAGGATTTACAACCAGTTAATAAAGTCACCATAAGGAATGTTGGATCAGGTCCGATAGTGGATGAATTTGCAAAAGCATTTGCAGGCAAGGAAATTTACTCTATGGGTGATTTATATTTAGGATATGATTAGTTCTAGCTTGCATTGGAAAGCCGGGATATCAGTAGAAAGACACTGCTTGGATTGGTTAGGATGTATAAGCTTCCACAAGGAGCAACCAATTCAGTGGCCCATATGATGAATGCTATGCATAAAGTTTTGAGGGAGTATATTCCTTAGTTGACCTTACCCTTTCTTGATGATGTGCCAATCAAAGGATGTGATATCTATGTGAAAGGGATATATTTGACCATATGGCCAAAAATAAACTTTCTCATGAACTATGCCCTAAACTAAAGAAGAAAAGATTATTCTACTATTTTTAGTTGCCCTTGATTTTACTTTATTTTGTTCCTGCCTTCATGAATATTTTCTCCTCTCCTTTCTCTCTCCCCATTCTTTTCTTATTTTTCTCTCTCTTGATATCTAATTTCTCTTATTTTTATTAATTTATTTTTCATAGGCTTGAAGAAGAGCTTTGAGATGAAGTACATGAGGCATGCCTCACATATTCTTGGGATGTGTAGCATATGCCTTTCAAACAACCACACTGGCTCCCTATTCAAATAGCCAAGCCCTATTTGTGATGGCTTCAAGGGAGGGGTAATATTAGCTTATTCCAGATGGGTAGGGTGGTGCTCATACTTTAGAGGTGCTTTATGTGCCATGATTCTGGTGGGATTTTATTTCAAAATGGAGTACATTTCTTGTTTGTGCATTTGTAAACTTTACAAATGTTAGGATGGATTGCATATATAAAGTCACTTAACCTTGATTTTCAACATATTGTAGGTAGAGGAAACCCGGTGACTGACATGCTTTCACAACCAAGGTTTGAAGATGAAGAGGAGTTGATGGAAGATGAAGAGGACAATGTGATAAGTGCTAAAAACAACTTTATGACAATAGGAAATGAGTATGCAGCTGCTGTTACTGCAGGTACATATCTGAAAACAAGAAGTAAAGCTATCATTAATGTATGTACAACTTTCATAACAACAAAATACAACATGTACAATTATTATAACAAGGATTTTAGTATTAAGAAAAGAACTTATAGCCATGCAAAAGAGATGGTAGTAGAGAGAAAGCATCATCAGTGTTATACTTCAATGAGAACTCAATTTTTGGATGAGGATGATTGGCTAAAAATAGGCCAATATCGCAATCTCATGACAAAGAAGGCTAAGTGGTCTGAAGTTGAATTCTAAAGGATTAAAAGAAAAGCTTATGGATTTTTCTTGAAGGACCAGGATATTTATGGAAGGATGCAAAGAAAAAGAGAAGAGCTCCAGTACGTGTATTGGGAGATAGGGCTTCTCAACAACAGGTGATGCACAAGTTTCATGAAAGTTTATGGGATTGACATAGAGGAGTTTGGGGCATATTTGCCAAGTTCAAAGAGAAGTATTGGTGGCATAACATGTATAAAGATGTGGATAATTATGTGAAATCATGCAATGACTTTTAGATGTATTCCATGGTAAAGCATAGAGATGGGTTGCAACTGACCTATCCATTGTCTATGCATTACAAATGGGTAGTTGATTTTGTTACCATGCCTACATGTTAATGGAATATGAGATATATTGTGCTTGCATGAGAGGACTTGACAAATCAAGTGAAAGGTTGAGCTCTTAATACAAAGACTACTCAAGCAGTTTGCAAGTTTTTATTGGAAGAAGTCTTTTGGAGGTATGGTTGTGTTGATAAAGTGATTGCAAATAGAGGACAATTGGATGACGGATAAGGCTCATGACTTCTTTTCATGATTGGGTATTAAGCTCGCTTTAACTTCAGCCTACAATTCTGAAGCAAATGGCAAAAGTGAAAGAGGTCATTAGCCTATCATTAGGGCATTAGCAAAGTCATGCAAGGGTAGGATGAAAGAGTGGCCAAGAATGTTACCCTTTGCTTTATGGACTGACAGGACTACTCATAGCGCAATTACAGGGTATATGCTTGCTAAATTAATGTATGAACAATAGCCAATCATGCCTATTGAGGAGACTATTACTACTTGGAGTGTTCTACCATGGGAAGAGGGTTTGAATAGAGAAGAGTTGCTGATCCTATGCATTAGATAGTTAGAAAGAAGGCTTGAAAACATTGAGACAGCCATGAAAAAGCTGAAGACTACAAGGATCAAGAACAAGAAGAGGTTTGACAAGTGACACATACTTCAACCACAAGCTATAAAGAAGGGGACTGGGTGTTGATTTATGACAGTACTTTGGAAAATCAGCATAGTGCCAATCAAAAGCTGGCAAAGTGGTGGTTTGGTCCATATGTGGTAAGGTTTGTTTTTGACAATGCTATCTATGCATTAAATGAGGTGGATGGGATAGCTCTAAGGATTCCAATGGCTGGGAAACGTATCAAGCTCTTTAAATATAGGGAGTCTTCAACATATGAGTTGAAGGAGTTGGATACTAAGCATGAACATGAGAATGTGAAAGAAGATGAAGACATTGACATGGCAGAGGATACTTCTTCTAACATTGCAAATCCATAATATTTTGGCACATGCCAGAGAATGTGCAGGTTAAGAGGGGGTGGATGTCCTGCTGCTAGGTAGACACAGTGTGAAAAATTGTAGAGTGCATCATCATTTGTCTTTCTTATTGATCTAGAGATTCAATGCCATATTAATCATTAGTGTTAGTGCTTGTAGTGTCGATGATTCAAAAATACTAGATTTTTGGATAAGTTTAGCCTATTTTTGATATTTTGGATATTATTTATTGTAAATATCCAAAAGTTACAGATGAATTCTAGAATAAGATGACATGTAAAAAAAGCAAGTGACTTTCAACCATTTTTGGGGGATTTTATACAAAAAGGATTGGCGAAATCATGCGACACTGTTGCACCACGTAGGATTGAAGGTCACCACAGGGGTTTGGCAAGAAAAATGGACAAGATAGATGGAGATGTGTCTTCAAGAGATGAGTAGATTACAATTAATGTTTAAAGGTTCAAGAGGTACTTCACGATCAATCACAATGGTTTGAGAGAGAAGAATGTATGGGGGTTCAAGAGCTTAGACTCCGGAGATGGTAGAGATAAGAGAAGGGTTGAAGGTTTCAAGCCAAGTTCTTGAAGATGTTGATAGAGCTTCCAATTACATGTTCTTAGCAAAGATCACAAGAGTATTATCTCATAAGTTCTAACTCAAATCAAGCTTTTTTTCTTGATTGTAAGAGCAATCACAAACTATAAAATCAAGTACAATATGCTATCATGTATCATAAATAATTCTGCATCCAATCATTCATATATGATGCCGTAGCATGAATCAACTTTGCATGATTACATTCAATGTAGACTGTTAGGGAAAAAAGCTTACGAGTCAATTTTAAGGCTTGTAGGGCAAAGAGACTTGCTTCAAGAGAGCTTCAAATTGAGTTCCTGATAAGATTAAGATACCACATCCAAGAAATAAGAGAAAAAGCTCTTGTTAATTCAACTCAAAACATCTATGAATGATCTACAAACATTGCCCTACCATAGGGCACATAATACTTGCATATTTTGAGAAGATGTCTTCTTAGAGTAAGAAATGAATTAAAAGAGCAATGTTGTAGCTAATTCTCTGAATATGACTGAAGATATCAGCCCCAAATCATCCCAAATATCTTCCAAATTTCACCTATGATGATAGCATAAACTTTCCCTAACACAGTGTCAATGTGTTTGGTGTCGAGAGTCCACCATGAGAGTAAGAGACAACATGGTGAATGTAGATTCAAGGAGATGAGTAGACGGAATAGAAGGGGTTTGAAGAAATTGAAGGTGTAGAAGAATACTCCAAAAAAAATTTAGAAAATATAAAAGAATACTAATAGTGATGAAGCATGTCCGTTTCTTTTAGCATTATGAGAAGATATAACTCTAATAGACAAAAACGTGTATAAAATAATACCGTCCTCTATGTTTCTTAGATCGCAAATTTGATGCTTTCATTGACTCCGAAAGGGGGGTAAAATATAAGCACACTTGGCCATAATTCTGCCATCTTCATCTCCCCCTTCGGAGTGCTGTTCACTGCCTATCAAAACAGTGATCGCGGATCGCACAATTTTGTCAATCTCTCTTTTTACATAAAATCCTCTCAAATTGGATGGAACCTACATGCTGTCTTTTACATGTCATCCTAATCTAGAAGTTATCTACAGTTTTATGGATTTTTACAAGAGATAATATCTAAAATATCAAAAATTGGTTAAAATCTAATATTTTTGAACCATGGACACTAACACTAATATCTAAAATGGCATTGGCTCTCTAAATAAATAATAAATCCTCACTCTGCGTAGTAGCACAACAATGCACGATCGCAATTTACAGGCATAACAACGCTCCAAATTGGGAGAAGAAGAAGGAGTGATCTGGGAGAATTTTGATCATGTGTCCTAGTATTTTAGCCCCCTTTGGAAGTCAATGGAAGCATCGGATTGGCAGTCTGGGCAGAAAAGAAGAAGCTACTGTTTGATGCATGTTTTTGGTCTCTACGGGATTTATATTCTTAGGATGCAAAAATAAATTGACATGCTTCACCTCTATGAGTATTCTTCTACATCTTCTATTTCTTCGAACCCCTTCTCTTTCATCAATCACTCTCCCCGAATCTCCCTTCACCCTACTGTCTCTTACCCCCATAGTAGACTTTCAACCCCAAACGCTTTGATAAGGGGCCCCTATATTGGTTCACTTACTTGTCCTTGCCTCTTAGCTCCTAGTAAGATCACTACCCTATCGCCTTTTTTGAATTTTGTGAAGTGATTTGGTAGATCTTGGGGATTCCTTTGCTGTTCATCTTCTAACCCCTTTGAGTACCTTCTCTTTTCCTCCTTCAGCTACCTGCGTCTTAGGTGGACTAGTAGGTCCCCTTTGGTGCATTTAGTCTTTGATGGTTGGGGTATCTCTGGATCACTCTCAGAGCTCACTTCTCATTCAGAGAGTTAAACTCACAATCATTGCTAGAGAAAGGATTTTCCCCTAGTGATTGCAGCCCCTCTGAAGCTGATTCAGTTCTAAAGAGTGATGTTGTACTTGGTTGAACTAGTCCAACTTGCATATAGTTTATTACACCTAGGTGGTCCAACCAAGTATGGTCCCATTCTATCATGATGACTCCTCTTTCAATCCTAAAGATGTTGGCTTTCTGTGGTGGTTGAGTCTACTCATATCTATTTGATCACTTGGCCATCCATAATCATACTCTATTGTATCAGCCTCTTCCCCACTTTGCTCATTTGTAGAGTACTCATCTTTGTACTCGTCCTCTGAATTGTCACACTGTGATTGCTCATCCTCTCTTAGGCTTCTGTTCTTAGCCTTATTTTCATCCATTGATTAGTGTCTAATTGTACAATAGATTCAAGTCATGCACTTTGGCCCATTGCCACCTTGGTTGATCCATGAGGTCTTTGAGAGGGTTGAGATTGGCAGTGAATTACTAGCAAGCTCCCTCGTCAAGTGTTTAAGAACCCCCTAGAGGTTGAGTTTGTTAGATGGGATGTGGAAGGGGACATGTGTTGGTCAACTGCAGAGCTCCTAGCCATAATGCAAAGTGGTACTAATGGTGGGATCCTACTCTGCAACTTGAGATGGTGTGACTTTTTGGGACTCACTGGTAGCCCTAGTGCCTACTCATAATCCTCCTTGTCATCAGAGAATAATAAATTGATGGTGGCTACCACATGTATCCAATCTCTCTTATCCTTGGGGCAAGGGATATACTTTGTTAGTGGCCCATAGAAATTACTGACTTTAGAGTCACCCTTCAAATTAGCAGAGATGGCATCTAGGTTGACCAGTGTGGTCTTCCAGGTATCCCCATCTTGACCCTTACATCGTTTGATCTATTTCCTAAGAATATTAAACCATTGTCCCAATCTTTTATCACTCGTTCCTTTTGCATCTAGGGTTGTCGGTCTAGCAGGATGTTGTAGTACACTCCATTCATGACTATGAAGTTCATTGAGAATGGGACTCCCGCTAACTCTAAGGGCTAGCCTTTTAGTACTCCAAATGGCTTAACCTTCATTCCTTTAGCCAACATGACATAAAACCTAGCAGTCTCCATAGGTGGGTTATCCCAAGCTTGTGCAGTACTATGTGATTGAGCACATTGACTCCCTACAATTCCCCTCCTTGTGGCATCTCCTAATGCATGGACATGTAATACCACATGTATCTTTGTGCCTTCCCAAAAAGCATTTAGATGCAAAAACTTAGACATTGAGTTTAGGGTTAAGCTTGGTATGTGCATTACTATATCGTGGTTAATTAATTTGGTTTCTCCAAGCTCATCAACGCTTTCCACCCACTACTTTAGCCCTCACCATTGTGTGGGTTTTGTCTAAGCAGCTCTCAAAAAGAGGTAGAGTCATAGAGGCTCATACCAATGTCACGAGCAGGTTGCCAACCACTTGCTTTTGATTAGGCTCTACACTCTTTTGCTAGCAATCTTGATCAAATTGTAGGCATGTGGTGCCTAGGTTTTGTCCATGTGGTGCTACATGGGGTACAGATGTGTCTCTCAATCTTAAGTGTGTAGAAGAGATTGGTGTGCTCATTCTAGATAGCTCATCAATCTCATCTTCCATATAGGTTCAACGTCCGTGAGATACTCTTGGGCTTCTTTCACCCAATCCTTGATCTTGTCCACTACTTCCAATCGGTGCCTCAAGTCGGGGTACTCCCCAATCTTAGCACTTCCCTTTTCTATCATCTTAAGAGTTTATGTTTTTGCTTTTGCATCCATGACTTGCTTCCTCTTAGGTAGTGTGGTAGCACTATCTGTCTTGAGCATTAACTTTTTCCCAGTCGTCTTTGTCCTTCTCCTATGACTCTTCTTTCCTATTGAGGTTGCATCAAGGTTTCTTGGTCTGGGTAATGAGATAGTGGCATGCTTTGTTTGTGCTCAAGTCATGATGCTCAATAGAATCAGGGTTGCCTCACCATCAAGTGTGTCAACTTTGAATAGCCCCAAGGGTACAGATGGCACAATTGTTGAGCTAGTGCAAGGTTTCCACCTAGGGTACTTGATATATAAGTGTATGATCCTGCACTCTGGACATCTCAAGTTGGCTTTGTCTTACTTGACTTGCTCTGTTTTGGACTAGCAAGTTGAGATATGCCTTGGATGAGTGCAAGTCCATTGGGTTCTTGGTGTTGTCCTCCTAGACCTCCACCTCTTCCCTTGCCTAATGCCATCACTAGGAGAGAGAGAGAGAGAGAGAGAGAGAGAGAGAGAGAGAGAGAGAGAGAGAGGTTGTCGATGCCACCACCACTGCCACCGCCATCCACGAAGAGGGAGGAGTCAAGTGCAAAGGAGAAAAAGGGAACACATGAAGGAGAAGAAGAAGGAGAGAAGCACGAAGGGATTCTTGTTCAAGCTTTGAGGTAAGAGTGTTTCCCCTTCTCTCTTTGTTTTCCTCTTTTCTTTACTTCTATCTTTTTTTTTGTTTATAAAGAGATGCATGGAGAGAGGGAGGGATAGAGAGAGACTATATATATATAGAGGGATGGATGGACAGACAGACAAAAGGAGAGAAATAAATGTAGGAAGGAGAGGGAGAGAGAAATAGAGAGAGGGAGAGAGAGATAAAAATAGAGATCTAGAAGTGTGAGAGATAAATAGACAGGGAGGGAGGGAGGAAGAGAGAGAAATGCATGAAGAGAAAAGTAAAAAAATAATGAAGAGAATGAGGAGAAGGAAGAGAGAAATAGAGATAGAGGGATAGAGAAAAGTAGAGAGAGGCAAGGGAGAGATAAAAATAAATAGAGAGAGATAAATAGAGAGAGGGAGGGAGAGGGAAATTTAAAAAATAGAGAAAGACAAAGAAAAAATGGAAAGAGAAGATGGATAGTGATAAAGAGGAGAAACGGAGAGGAAGAAATAGAGAGAGGGAGAGACTAGAGAGAGAAATGGAGAGAAGAAGGGGGAGGGGGATGTAATGAGTGGGATACATAAGAACTAGGGGTTGGACACCCAATCACACTAACCAGGTTATATAAGGTGTAAGAGTTCCAATTTAGGGTAACCAATTATTATCAAGAACATACTCTTTACGGTCATCTCTAGCTTCCATGGCTTCCTTCTCTTTTGTCCCCTCTTTTTTGTTCTTCTCTCTCCTCTTCTAGTCTTTCTTTCTATTCTTCTTTCTCTCTTAGTGTTAACCCTAGTACAGGACACTAAAAAAGAAAAGTAAATATAAATCCAAGAAAATTCCAAAATGTGGAACCAATGAAATCAACAAGAAGGAGAAAAGGAAAAAGGCGCAAAAGCGATTTTAGAAAAATGAAAAAGGAGAAAGAAACAAGTTTAAATGGAAGACACCCCAAAAATTTTGTAAAAGAGTGCCAAGTTCCCTCCTATGTAAATTGTAAAATCTAGACATGCATAGGTGGAGAGATAATATAAATAGAAGGGAATAGGAAAAGAGGACCTTGGCAAGAAGCCCAATCATGTAAAAAAGGGGGTGGGTACCCAAGGGATCTAGAGCTTGTATATAAACTCAAAAAGTGAATGAGAAGCTCATTCTTGGTGTGTGGTGAAAGTAGCTCTCTTCTTCTTCTCTTGCTTGTGCTTGTGCTTGAGAAAGGGAGTTGTGAGGGAGTGTGTGTGTGAGGGAGAGGGACCGTGATAGAGTAGCTATCCATCTTCTCCTCTGTTCTTCTCTTCTATTCTCTTCTCTTGTGTTGCACACATGGCTATGGTGAATGGAGCTTAATAAAGTGATGACGGGCACCCGCCAATTGCACTATGCAAGCGCGGGTATTATCAGTGTAGTAATACATAGGCGACTAGGCAGAGACGCCATTACGCCCAACAACCTGCCACTTAAAGGCGAATCTGCCCGAGTGAGGAGTAAAAAAGAAATAGAAAAGATAGTACAACATGTACACATATACAATAGGATAATGAAAGATGTCATCTCATCCCATGCCCATCAATCTCCTAAGGAAGGCAAAGCTCTCCATAGAGAGGCTTTTAGTGAGTAGATCTGCAAGATTTTGGTTAGTTGAGATCTTGACAAGGTCAACAAACTTGTTCTCAACAACCCCACATATGAAGTGATACCTCACCTCAATGTGTTTTGTCTTTTCGTGAATAGCACTTATAGAATCCAAATGCAGTGTAGGGATAGCATCAATACCAAGGTCATGAACCAAACGGCCTAACCATATGGCATCCTTGCAAGTCACAGTGGTCGCAACATACTCGGCCTTAATGGTGGAAAGAGCCGTAGACTTCATCACCCTGGACATCTAAGAGGAAGCACCTCCGGCATATGTGAGTACTTAGCCAAAAGTGGACTTCCTACTATCTACATGTCCTGCATAATCAGAGTCAGTGTACCCCACGACTCCTATATCCTAAGTGTCATAGCATATGCACATATTTTCATTTGCATTGCCCTTTAGGTACCTCATGATACCTTTCACAGCATCCCAATGCTTCTTGACAGATGTAGCCATATAGTGTGCCACAACACCAACTGCAAAGACAATGCTATCATAGCATACATAAGACTGCCTAGTGCATATGCATAGGGAAACATGGCCATCTCAGCCCTCTGATCATCTGTCTGTGGACAATCAGTCTATGATACCTTCACATAAGAAGGCAATGGATAACCAATAGGTTTCACATCCTACATGTGTGGAAGCGCTTAAGGACTTTATGAATGTACTCCCTCTCTGACAAGTAAAGGAGTCCCTGATGCCTATTGTGTCTAATGTGCATACCAAGTATGTGAGAGGCCTATTCGAGATCCTTCATCTCAAAGCTCTTCTTGACTGACTCTTAAGAGCATCTAGCTCATCATGAGCTTTTCCTACTAATATCATGTCATCCACATAGAGAACCAAAATAAGCGAAGATCCATGATGGGCTTTCTTTATGTACAAGCACAAACCCGTAGCACTATAGCTGTAGCCCTATGACAGCATAAAAGCATCAAACTTATGGTATCATTCCCTCGGTACTTGCTTCAATCCATAAAGAATTTTCTTCAACTTTCACATTAGGTGCTCCCTGCCAAGCTCTGCAAAGCCCTTAGGCTGCTCTATGTAAATCTAATCATGCAAGTCTCCATGTAAGAAATATGTGTTGACATCCATCTAGTACAAGTCCAAGTTAAGTTGTGTAACCAAAGCCAAGACTAAGTGCAAGGTAGTCATCTTAACCATAGGAGAGAAGACCTCATCAAAGTCAACAGCATGCTCTTGCTTAAAAATCTTTGCTACCAATCTAGCCTTATATGCCAGCTTAGGGTGTCGAGAGGTACTTTTCAGCTTGTACACCCACTTGCATGGCAAAGCCTTCTTGCCAGCAAGCAAGGAAAAAAAATCCCAAGTCATATTCTTATGCAAGGAGTCTATCTCAGACTGCAAAGCCCTCTCCCAAGATTGACTGTCACCCTTACGCATAGCCTCATCATAAGTGAGAGGGTCTCCTACATATGTAACCAAGGCACAGTGCATGGAGGACTCAATATATGTCAAGTGGGAATCTATCTCTAGTAGAACACCTCACTATATGCTTTGCTTCCTGCCTAACATTCTGTCCAACACCCTGGTGAGTACTTGCTGCTCTTGTAGGCTTGTCCAGCTGGTTGTATGGGATCTTGTGGCTCCCCTTGAAATATAGAGGGAGGCTTTCCTCTCCATACCTCCTCTGCAACTTGAAAATCAATGGCACTACAAGGTGATCTATTAATGATACGCATGGCAGTCATAAGTGCCTCATCCCAAAAGTGCTGGGGTAGGCCTGCATCGCTAAGCATACTATGAACCCTCTCCTAGATGGTCCTATTCATCCACTCAACCCTATCATTCTAGGGAGGGGTGTAGGAGGTGGTTAACTAATTCTTGATACCCCTCTCATCACATAATTGCTCAAAAGCACATGAGACATACTCACCCCCATTATTTTTTCATAGGCATTTCAACCTATCCCCAGACTAGTTTTTTGCCAAGGTAAGCCATCTCTAAAAAACTGCTAATATATCAAACTTCTGCTTTATGGGATAAGCCAAATAATTTATGTGAAAATTCGTCTATGAAAGTAACAAAATACTTTCCACCACCCATACACTGATAGGGCATGGGCCTAGAAACATCAAAATGAACCAAGGTCAAGGGCTTACTCATGCGTGACATACCAAACTTCTTATGTGTAGACCTGGTCTGCCAGCCACCATAAAGGAAATGATCATAAGAATCAAAATGAGAATAGTCAAAGGGCGGTAAGTACTGCAAACTAGAAAGTATTTTCATTCCCTTAATAGACATGTGCCCTAAAAGAACATGCCAAAGAGATACATGAGGTGAAGACTCCACAGACAAAGCATGATCAACTATAGATCCAAAAACAACTAAGGGGTACACTACAAGATATAGGCCTTATACCGATGTTAAAAGTGACGAAAATGTAAATAAATAAAATTTCCCCCATCATTGCAAAAAATGTCATTATTGGCGATGCCATAGAACAGTCGGTATTAGCATCGTTATTAGCGTCGCTATTTACGTTGGTATCAATGCTAATACCGACACAAATAGTGACATTGATAACGACGCTAATAACGACGCGTGCAGGTGAATTTGCGACACTAATAGCGATGGTAATAGGGAAAAAAATATTTTGTGGTAGGGCAGTAAGCTTCCATGCCACATATAGCACTATGTGCTTTATTTGGGCCATACAAAATAGTTTCTACACTGTGTACAATGCTCGTGTAAATAAAGAAAATGTGTGCTTAAATTATAACACTGATACATGAAATAAATACATAATCGCATAATGAAAGTGACTGGTACAATCATGGCAAGATATTACTACTACCTAGAAAATATCGACACAGATCACACGACAAAAAAAGAAGGGTGTGTGAGCTCCAAGAATCCAAGGGCGAGCTATATATCCTCACCATCCAAAATCTCGTCCCCCGCAAAGGAGCATTGAACGAACTCTACAAAAAAAGAAACAACTACACATCAATCCACCATATAAAAATGCATTCTAATTAAACATGGTAACTACAGACAAGAAAGATGAGTGACTTACAGGGCCGCCGCGTCTATACAATCGGTCGATCAATGCAGTGAGACCATGCCTCTCTGTATATCGAGTCTCAAGGCCGGTCAGATCGCGATTTGTAAAGGAGTGCTGCAAAGAAAACAAAATATGAATTGTGAGAAATATGATTGTCAGTACAAAGGATATTGCAGAAAAATAAGCAAGCAAAACAAAAGAAACACTTACAAAGTCCTCAAGATATGTCATATGGCCGCCGCTCCCAAGATGATGGACCACTCCAGCCTCTAGTTGTGCCCTCGTCACCTCGTGCTGCTGACTCCAACGTCTTGGAGAATCTGTAGCCTCCTCCCTCAGTCGGCACCAATCGTCCACATCTAGCCACTCAGGCTTTGCAGGCCCACTCTTGAGTGCCTTGCGTATGTCCGATCGTCTGTGTGACATATATGTACGCATGTACTCTATCATCCAGCCCGTAGAAATCCTATTTGCTATGCCTGGAACCAAAAAATCCTCATGCAAGGATGCTACTATGTAGTCCTTGCTCCCCTCCGGTATGTTGTTCCAATGATCTAAGTTGTTGTATCCAAAAAATTGTAAGCACAACTCTCTCATACGAGCCATCACCCTCCTCCCCTCATCATTGATGATGATGGATCCTGATCTATCATCGAAAAGATAGGCATACCCCTTTGGGGTATGCCTAAGATGGGTCCTCTTCCACCTGCGACCACGCTCCTAGGCATATCCAGGAGACCCCTGTACATCTGGTCTATCGACCGGGGTAGTATTTATCGGTGTAGCACCCATAGGGGTGCCACCTATAGACGGTTAAGAAAAAGTGGGAGTAACTGGAGTAAACATCCCCACAGGTGTGAAAAATCCTAGAGATGATGTAACTCCAGCAGAATGACAAGATGGAGACACCGTGTCCGTGCCTCCATAGCAACCACATGAGCCATGCTCCCTCAAACCACCATGAGAGCAAAAAGTAGCACATATATCGCGTGTTGACCTTGGGCTCATTGCCTCCATATCTCTACAGCATCCCCCTAGCCCTGAAGCACTCCCTCCCTCTGACCCAAGTCTAGAGCATCGACCTTGTCTACTCAAAGCTAAAGCATCTGATCAAGCCGAAGTAGATCTAATAGAGTGGCATGACGATATCCGAGATAGCTCCTGGTCTGTTATGTCTCTGAATCTCGCCATCTGATCTAGAGACATATGTGTGAAGATATCCTACAACTCCTCATCGCTCATCCCTCGACTCATCCTGATGATCTAAGTATCCACAAAGGTCACCTACACAGACAAAAAATGATGTTAGCATAATTAATTTAAATCATACAAAGAACGGTAATATAAATTCTTAAAAAATGATCTCACTTAAAATGCATATTTTATGTACCCTTATAAGTGATTAGTCAACGAATTGAGTAAGTGGATGCTCCAAGTATGAAGTATCCTATGGTCCCATGTTAATCTCCTGACACAACTTCGCATACACTGGAAGGTCGATAGACATGCCACCACAAAAGGATGAGTCCACCTCATTCTCAAAGAATTCTTCGACTCCTGTATTTCCATCATTGTTACCCAATGTTGGCTCCTCTACATGCTCCAAGCTTTCGGTGGCCTCCACCCCTTGCAATATCGACCCCTCTATTTGCATATTGTCCTCATCTATGCTCGGAACATCGCTTTGATCATATACTCTCGCACTTCGGGGAGCTGAAGGTATAACATACCACCATCAAGGTTGTTGGGGGTTTGCATAGAAGATTACATGTTCACAAACATGTACAAGAGAGATTAAACTATTGTGACATGTACCATGTCGTAATACAATTAACAAACAAATGAATTCATGCACATATTCACAATGGGTTGGCAACACAAAGGTATCACGCAAATCCGTCCATTTTTTCGGAATCTATTTTGAGAAATCCAGATGGACCTCGTCGAACTGTTGCTCTAGCTCCTTCAAGTACCACTTTGAACCACAGCACATCAAATAGTATCATGGAGAAGCTACGATAATCACCGTAACAATACTTTGCAAGTTTCCAAAATACTCCATCTCATCTATAACCATGTTTGGATTCATTCCTCATCGTCGACTCTCTTGCTCGAACCTTGCTATGATACCACAGTCTATTGTGGAGCGCATTTTGTCAATATGCTCCACGTGAAAATGCCCTCCGCGCGACCATGCTCTGCACTATATATTTTGTACTGTACATTGAAACACTCAAATTAGTTGTTGCATATAAATTTTAGATATGGCAAATCCTAAACACGTCATCACCTTTGGACTACATCCCCTCGAGAATTCCCACTCCTTGGTTGAGACCTCTACCCCTTTGCAAGACGCTGCGGTAAAAGCTCCATGCAACCGTCGCGTTGACATGAACCGCGGCATCTCCTCCATGCCCTCAGGATATCGAATCGATCGATGGCACATACTACGTCAAAATTTAGATCGCGCTTCCTCTCGATCTTGCCTAGTTTGCTGGTACGTGGCGAGCCATGTCTCCATAGAGGCATGGTGCAACATACAAAAGTGATTCACCTTCTTCTCCATTGCAGTATCCATTCGTTTTTCTACCCCATTTACAACCACCACATCTTTGGTCAGTCTATCATTGTCCTTCAGCGACCATAGCATATTGTTGTCTGGATCCATCGTTGGTAGCCATTGTGAAATATGCACTAGCGCCTCAAACACCAACCAACCTTCAGCCATGCTACCTTCTGGCCGAGCTCATTGTTGCACAAAGCCTTTCAGGGTTTCCATGAAGTGCTCCAAGAAGAACATCCATCGCGTATGGACATGTCCAGCAATCTCCACTTCATCTACAAGATGCACAAGAAGGTGGATTTGTATCGTGAGCATGCTGGTAGGCAGGTATTTCTCAAAGAGACAGACCGTCTCCACTACTCCCTGCCTCGCGGATTCAATAGAGGACATCTTAATCTCCTTTTGTGAGATCCATTATACTAAAGTTGACAACCTGTAAATGGCCCCGCGTATTTCTGGAGTAAGGTATTCTGCAATCGCGATTGGTAGTACAAACTGCCACAAATGCGAAAGCATTATGAACAATGACTACACTTCAAATAGCAAAATGTGCATGCCAATTACAATCCATTCGTAGTAGAAACTGATATATCTTATGCCAGACATGGGATTTTAGCCCTGATAATTGGTTGTCTTTAGAAAATGCAAACATGAGAGAATGCATCATACCCATCAAAGTGCGGATAGACTTGACTATTTGCTTCACAATGCGCTCTTCTTTAGTGGACAAAACCCAAGGAGTGCAAGGTAGCTACACACAACCATCAGCACTCGACTGCGGCCAAAGCACCTCCATCTTCCCTACCTCCTTCAAATCCATTCGTGCCCCTATAGTGTCTCTCTTTCCTGTGATGTGGCCCCATAGCAAGCTCCCCACGTTCTTGAAAATATGCATGGGATCCAACAAGTGGTTGATCTGTAAGTGGATCCAATATGGCAACTCGTAAAAAACTAAGAACCGTCGCATTATGTTTGGATATGACTCCGTGTAGACCATTTTCAGCTCGTACCAGGTTGCGGTATTCATACATGTTGGAGGTCGTCCAAGAAAACCTTCCCTGAGGTCATGATCCTCTGGCAAGAAAGTGGCATGTCCTTGATATACCATCTTTTTTCATGGTTCGTGACCTTTGGGAGTCTAACTGTGGCTCGCACAATGGACATGCATGATAACCTAAGGTAATCAGACATGTTCCAACACCTCTATCTAGTGAATACAAACTTGAACGAGCTATGATAGATATTACCAACGAGAATGGAAGCTTATTTACCTAAGTACTCTCCGAATCCCGAAAAGTCATGCATCATCCATATGAGAATGGCTCGAATATTGGCGGACCGCTGACTATCGTGCTTGCTCATATCTTGCATGGTGACCCCCTCCTCCCATAAAATCTTAAGCTCATTGACTAATGGATGAAGATACACGTCCATGTTTTTGACTTTGTAGCGGGGCTGGGGATGAGTAAGCTAAGGATGAGATGACATTTCTTTGTAGAAATCCATGGAGGGATATTGTAGTTGACAAGGACTATAGGCCACACACTGTAAGAAGTTGAGCCCAGACCGAATGGGTTCACGCCATCCATTGCAAGACCAAGCTGAAGATTCCTTGGCTCTCGGGCAAAGCCTGGGAAGATAGAGTCAATGTGGCTCCATGTGCGTGAATCCACTGATATTCGTTGAACTCCATCTGTGGACCTATTCTGTGCATGCCACGTTCTCAAGCTTGCCATGCCAGATGTATAAAACATGTGGTTTATGAGGGGAATAAGCGGAAAGTGTCTAAGAACTTTTTGAGAGATGATTTGCCCTTGCAAGTTCTGTCGATACCTGTGAGCACCACACTTTGGACATGTCTCCATAGTCTCATATTCTCCTCAAAACAGTATGCAATCATTGATACGTGAATGGATGCTGTTGTAGTCCATGCCAAGCTTTCGTAAAACATGTTGTGCATCATCACGAGACTCAGGCATGGTATTTTCAGGTGGTAATATATAATATTTCAGTAACTTGAAAGAAATCATAAAATACCTTAAAAATCACAAATGTTTTTAATGATAGTGCCGAAAAGAAATCAATGAAGCATACGTACAAGGTACCTGAAGAACTCGATCACACTCGCATCGCTCCACCCGTATTTTGCTTGCACACTTAGGAGTGCAAGAAGTATCTTTAGGCGAGATACTCGGCACCCCTCATACAATGGTATGGATGCTTTCTCTCTAAGCAGATCAGAAGTCTCGACATCCATGGGAATCAATGCATCGATCATTGCCTCCATCTCAGGCTCCAAGATTGTAGGGAGGTCTTGAAGGCTGCCTATCTCCTTTGGCATTGACAGTATAGATTGAGTAGTGCCTTCCAAGTGGTAGATTGGCTCAAGCATTCCATTCATCGCATGTCCACGAACTCTTCTAATTGGCTGCAAAGGGTGCACTCCTCCTTGGGACGAGACGTCACCTCCCTGGATATAAAATTTTCTAGCCACACCTAATCTTCTTGTATATGGTATTCAATTAGCTTGTGAGTACAATGTATGATTGATATTAACTTTTCTTACCGTTTGCTGAAAATCCTCAATCGCCTGATTAATGATCTCAGATTAAAACTCACCGAAGTATCGTACGTATTCTATAGACAATCAACATTTTTGTCTAATTGCCAACTTGCATTGAGAGCAAGGACATGGGACACACTGATTAAGATACGCCTCGTGATCTTGAACAGTAAGACCTTCATCGGTTTTCATTTTGTCTACGTTACGACAAACAATTTCTTTTTGTTATCATTCTTTTTTTCTTTCTTAAATTGTTTGAGAAGGGATTTCTTCTCTTGTAACTCAACAAAAATTAACATATGTAAAGTCTCCACCCACCTACCCACAAATTAACATATATATGTCGGAGTGTTTCCTGTCTCGTGGTGTTGCACCGGGTCTTCTTGCCACCACTCTCTCCTTCTTCTTTTTTCTCTTCCTCCTCCTCTCTCATTTTCTTTAATAAAATATGTATCTTTCTCTACTACAACAACAACAACGACTACTACTACTATTGCTACTACTAAAACAACAACAACAAAAACAATAACCAAGAAAAGAAAAAAAAACTACTATTACTACCACTACTACAACAACAATGACAAATAATAAAACTAGACAACAATAAACAAGAAAACAAAAAAAACCATTACTACAACAACAACAACAACAACAAACAAGAAAACCACTATTACTACTACAACCATGACTATGACAACTATGACAATGACCACGACTATGACGACCACGACCACGACCACGACCATGACCACGACCACGACCACGACCACGACCACGACGATGACCATGACCATGACTACGACCACGATCACGACCATGACCACTATCACTACCACTACCACTACCACTACCACTACCACTATCACTACTAGTATAATAAACAAGAAAAGAAGAAAAAACAACAACAACAACAACAACAACAACTACTACTACCACTACCACTACCACTACCACTACCACTACCACTATCACGACCACGACCACGACCACGACCACGACCACGACCACTATAATGAACAAGAAAAGAAGAAGAAAAACAACAACAACAACAACTACTACTACTACAATAAACAAGAAAAGAAAAAAAAAGACTACTACTACTACTACAACAACAAAAAACAAGAAAACTAAACAACAATAAACAAGAAAAGAAAAAAAACTACTACTACCACTACAACAACAACAAACAAGAAAACAACAAACTCTTCCCTCCTTTTCTTTCTCCTTCCCTCTCCCTCTCCCTCTCCCTCTCTTTCTCTCTTTCCCTATTATGTTTAATATTTTTTCACTCTTTTTTCTCTTTTTCTCTCTCCTCTCCCTCTCTCATTTCCTTTTCTCTCTTCCTCTCCCCCTCTCATTTCCTCTCCCTCTCCATCCCTCTCCCTCTCCCTCTCCCTCTCTTTCTCCCATTCCCTATTATGTTTAATGTTTTTTCTCTCTCCTCTCCCTCTCTCATTTCCTTTTCTCTCTTTCTCTCCCTCTCTCATTTCCTCTCCCTCTCTTTCTCTCTTTCCCTATTATGTTTAATGTTTTTTCTCTCTCTTCTCCCTCTCTCATTTCCTTTTCTCTCTTCCTCTTCCTCTATCATTTCCTTTCCCTCCCTCATTTCTCTCTTTCTCTCCCTCTCTTTCTCTCTTTCCCTATTATGTTTAATGTTTTTTCTCTCTTTTTCTCTCTCCTCTCATTCTCTCATTTTTTCTCTCTCCTCTCCCTCTCTCATTTCCTTTTGCTCTCTTCCTCACTCTTTCCCTATTAGGTTGAATGTTTTTTTGTCTCTCCTCTCCCTCTCTCATTTCCTTTTCTCTCTTCCTCTCCCTCTCTCATTTCCTGTCCCTCCCTCACCCTCTCCCTCTCATTTCCTCTCCCTCCCTCCTTTCTTCTCCCTCTCTTTCTCTCTTTCCCTATTATGTTTAATGCTTTTTCTCTCTCCTCTCCCTTTCTTATTTCCTTTTCTCTCTTCCTCTTGCTCTCTCATTTTCTCTCCCTCCATTTCCCTCTCCCTCTCCCTCTCTTTCTCTCTTTCCCTATTATGTTTAATGTTTTTTCCTTCCTCTCCCTCTCTTTCTCTCTCTCCCTATTATGTTTAATTTTTTTTCTCTCTTGCTCTTCCTCTCTTGTTCCCTATTATGTTGAATGTTTCCTTGTCTTTCCTCTCCCTCCCTCTCCCTCTCCCTCTCCCTCTCCCTCTCTCATTTCCTTTTCTCTCTTCCTCTCCCTCTCTCATTTCC
The DNA here is from genome assembly GCF_053477565.2 of Lygodium microphyllum. NCBI lineage: Eukaryota > Viridiplantae > Streptophyta > Polypodiopsida > Schizaeales > Lygodiaceae > Lygodium > Lygodium microphyllum. The sequence continues at coordinate 153,774,839 of NC_141144.1, read as the reverse complement.
TCTCCCTCTCTCTCCCTCTCCCTCTCTCTCTCCCTCTCCCTCTCTTTCTCTCGTTTCCTATTATGTTTAATGTTTTTTCTCTCTTCCTCTCCCTCTCTCATTTCCTTTTCTCTCTTTCTCTCCCTCTCTCATTTCCTCTCCCTCCCTCTCCCTCTACCTCTCTTTCTCTCTTTCCCTATTATGTTTAATGTTTCCCTCTCCCTCCCTCTCCCTCTCTCATTTCCACTCCCTCCCCCTCTCCCTCTCCCTCTCTTTCTCCATCTCTTTCTCTCTCCGTCCCTCTCCCTCTCCCTCTCTTTCTCTTTTTCCATATTATGTTTAATGTTTCCCTCTCTCCCTCTCCCTCTCCCTCCCTCTCCCTCTCTCATTTCCTCTCCCTCCCTCTTCCTCTCCCTCTCTTTCTCTCCTCTCCCTCTCTCAATACACACAAATTATACTAAAAACAAGTAAAAGAAAGAGAGAAAACACAAAAGCAAAGCAAGAATGGACAATGCACTTACCGTAAAGGCTCGAAGAAGGGTTTGTGGCTGCTCTTCGCCCTCGTACACCTCCTCCTCTTCTTCGCGAATGGCGATGGCGGTGGTGAGAAGCCTTCTTTCTCCCTCTTTCTCTCTTTCTCTCCCTCTCCCTCTCAAATGCAAGATGTTCGCTCTCCCTTTTGCTCTCTCTTTCGTGTATGCACCCAAAATAATGCGCTTGCATTTTGGCCCGCTTTTTTTTCATCTGAGTACCATTGCTATTTGTGTCACTTTTAGCGACGCAAATAGCAACGCCGCTATTTTACGTTGCAAATAGCCATCGCTATACCTCCATATCCTAGTAGTGGTACAGGCTACCAACCTTGGCACCTCTCACAAGCACAAGCCTACCACAAGTAATCTTCCATGTGTTGAGAATATGTCAATCACACCTTGTGTATGCCCCTTTGTATGGAACAGCTAGGTTAGGAAGATGCAGCTTATTCTAGGAAGAGAGATAGAATCCCATATGCACAGTGGATGAAATGTGCCATCAAGCAATCCTATATAATGATGTACTTGACTATCACTTTCATATGATGATAATGCAATAGTACTTGTCTCTTTGTGTCAAGTCTTTGTGTCATTGTCAGTCCTACACAAGATTGTGTTTATGAGTTCAAGCCTCAATCTTGAAACCTAATTCACTTGTGTAACAGTTGTCTTCTTTGTCTATGTCATCATGAGGTTTATCTCTACATTCCAACCTCCATAGCTTCTGCCATGCTCTAGATCCCGCATTTCTAACACCATGCAAGGCCTCCAAAAGATACATGATATCCTGTATCATCAAGCTATCTAGTGCACATGAGACTACGTGTCAATGCAAGTACATGATGTACATCGTGCATATAAAAACTGATATACCATAAGGAAACTACAACCTAACATCACCAATGCCCACATTGTAATGTACTTGTTCAGTGAGAATGATGAGGGTGGACTTGCGTAACTCATCAAGCTCCATCCATTCATCATTAGTCATAGTTTTAGACTACTCACCACTCAAGCTTAGTGACTTTATTTGTGATTTTTCCACCAATACCTACCAAAATTGGATCTTCCAATAGGCATAATTCGTACCATAAAACTTTTTAAGCAAGATCTTGGATAGGGATTATCTTGGGAGTCTAGTGACTCACTAGTTGTGCTACTTACCTGTTTACAAAGGCTTATTACTCACTTGCGATTAATCCAAGTACATAAGTGCAAGGAGTTAATGTCAAAAAATGTAATTGAGCTAGGATTAATCATGATGCATCATGAAGCAAGCATGGTATTGATTTCAGAAGTTAGGCACATGCATATAATGAAGGAGTGAACTAACAAAACCTTTGCAACCTTAGTCTCTCCAACAAGAGGAGTTTAACTCAGCAAGTGGATCAAGATGAGAGATTAAGATTAGATTGACATACCTCTTCTGTATATGGGGGGAGGGGGAGGATAGTTAAAGTATAGTCCCCCATGATGCCAATTTCTCCATCAAGCAAGCCCAATCGGTTGGTGAACTCCAATGAACAAAACCTTCAAGAATTTGAATGCTTCCAGTGATGATGGGAGGTCCCGTGTTTGTTCTCAAGATTGAATCTCAAAGATGGAAGGATTTAAATGGAGCCTTCATGGATGCCCCAAGAATTTCATGCATCTTTAGCTTCATGTCTTCAATCCAGGTAGGAGGAGGAAAGGGGTTGAGAGGTCTTCTGATGGATGAGCTTCTAGAGGTTGTTGGCTGAGTTGTGAGCTTGCCCTGAGCTTTATTGGTTGTATCAAATAGTGTACAATAGAGTTTTCACATGCAGGAGCTCAAATGTCAAAGAAGAAGATCCAAATATTGCTCAAGGGCCTTCAGCCAGTTGCCCAAGGGTCAAGGGTGCCAAGGAAGATGCTCACTGTTGGGGTAGAGGGGCAAGAGCATCATTGCAATTTGCATTTCAAGCTCTGGGCTACTACTTGGAGCTTCTACCTAGTCTTCTCTAGTCTCTTAAGGGTGCTCAAACTATTTTGCTGGGAGTGCGGGAATCAAGCGCAAGTAGTGGTTAAGGTCTTTAAGGGAGTTAGAGCAAGATCTTGGGGATTACAGAGGCTGGCAGCCATGGCAGCTTGCAAGAGAAGAGAGAGGAGGGTTGAGGCAAAAAGTAACTGAGATTTTTTCATATTCTAACTCTTGAGTCTCTAATATTTGCTTGGAACTCCTACAATTTGAATGAAAATAAGTGACAACCTACACAGTGCCATTTTACCTCTAGATATGTTTGAGTCTCCAACCATAGCTCTTGCTTGCTCCAAAAAGTTGAAACTAACTGTGGTCCTTCTTTTTGCTGTGAGTAAATAGGGTTTGAGATTTGAAAAAGAAGAAAGAGGAAAGAAGAAAATGACAAAAGCCTAATGCTCTAATACCACTGTTAATGAATGAAGCTTAGAGAAGAGAGGAGGATGAACCTCAGTACATGACAAGAAAAAAGGAAAAGAAGAAATAAATCCAAGAAAATTTTGAAATGTGGACCCAATGAAGTCAACAAGAAGGAAAAAAGGCAAAAGGCGCAAAGGCAATCTCAGAAAAATGCAAAAGACAGAAGGTGTAAGATTAAATGGAAACTGCCCCTAAAATTTTGTAAAAGACTGCCAGGCTCCCTGATGTGCAAATTGTAAGATCTAGATGGGGGCATAGGTGGAGAGATAAGGTAAATAGAAGGGAATAGGAAAAGGCAACCTTGGCAAGACTCTTAGTCATGTAAAAAAGGGGGTGGGTGCCCAAGGGATTTAGGGCTTGTATATAAACTCAAAAAGTTAATGAGAAGCTCATTCTTAGTGTGTGGAAAAATTACCTCTCTTCTTCTTCTCTCGATTGTGCTTGAGAGAGGGAGTGTGAGAGTGTGAGGGAGTGAGTATGTGAGGGTGAGGGTGGGGTCATTTCTCTTGAAGAATACTATGCTGCAAAATGACATCCATGCGTCTATGTTGCCATCCAGGATTCTCCTTCTTGGCTTTGGTTGGGACTCATAGCCTTTCACTATCAACACCTCCATGACTTTGTTTTCCTAGTAATCGGGTGCTTCCATTCCCCATTGTGTCAGTTTCTTGTCCCTCTCCTAATTCCACCTATTTTCAAGCCTTCCTTGCATGCTTATCACCTCCTCCACCATTTTGGTTGATAGCACTCAGTATAAGGTGGAGGGAATTCGAAAGTGGAGTCGAAGGGTTGGCGGCCGTTTTCTTTTTGCTTTCACACTGTCAACTGTGCATTCCAATCCACTTGGAAGTAATCTGCTCGTGGTAGAATGGGTGCTTTTGGGGCTACTATTGGTTGGGCTTTTAATCTTCTCCTTGCCTACTCCAACATCCTCACCCTTTTCTTCTTGAGTTCTGCTTTTCTCTTAGCATTGGTGTCCACCTCTTCTTGCATCTCTGGTCATGGAGAGGGAGGCTGCGGTACTAGTTCCTCATCTAGTGTCCCATTTCAAATTCCAATCCTACTTCAGGAAGTGGCCTTTGCATTTTGGCTTCACTCCTGGGCTCTTGTGGTTCTCTTTCCTTGAAGGCTAGTAGGTCCACCTCTTCCACTGTTAGCCCCTATCCTTAGTAAATAATCTCTTTGATTTTGTCAGCTTAGGTTGGTCCCTTCTCCTTGGGGTTGAGCACACAACCCATGCTATATGGATATAAGGGAAATCTCCAGATTTTTCTTTGGTGATTCAACAGTCTTCTCCTCTTGTGACTATGTGACATCCAATATAGTGTTTAGCAAGGCATGTTGTTAGGCTTCTAGTCTTGTCTGTGTGGCCTCTACCCTGCTCTCTACTAACACTCTATTTCTATCTACACACGGGCCAGGAAACTCACCAGGTCTTTCACTCTTCTCTCATTCTTCATCACCCACTCGTTGGCTCTCTGTTTCATCTCCTTCTTTCCTTTATTCTGTCTTTGCACTAGGGCCACTATGATCGATTCTTGCTCTTTCCACTTTTCTGTGATTGTCTTCAAGTATTCGATCTAACTCTCTAATCTCCCTTACTCTTCCATTTCCATCATCATCAGCCTACCTATCATTTCATCTATTTGTGTTTTATGATCCTCTCCTTCTAGAGCTTTCGCTGCTTCTTTTGCTGCAAGCCGATCCATGGCTTCTTGGATTTCTTCCATTCGCCCTGTCAGTTCTTCATTCTACAATATGAAGAGTTTGTATTGCCTTTGCATGCCAATTAGCTCTTGATGCTCTTCCTTATGCCCTTTTTGCCACTTATCTTCTTCTCCTTATTTAGCCTTGAGCTGTGCTTTTAGCTCACTTATTTATTTCCGTAGCTCATCACTTAGCGTGTTTTCTCTAGTTGGCATTGTTGAGAATCAGAGTTTGCAACAGTAGAATGTGTGCACAAGAGGGAGAGGAGAGCTCAGAGTACAAGAATGAAATCTTGCTTACTAAGTTGCTTAGAGTACAACTTGGGTACACTCTCTCACAAATGATAGTGACCCATAGGCTATTTATATAGCCCTTTCCTAGCTAGGGTTAGGGTTTCCCTTGCCCCTAGGGCTATTCACACTCATCTCCCCTTATACTTCCTTGCTTACAGTGGGTTTCTATGCCCATCTTCTAACACCCCCTCTCAATGCTAGGGTGGCATTGGATTACAAGACATGTAAGAGATTCCCCCCCTTTTTTGGATGCCTTTATAAATTAGTCTTACAAGGTTGTTTTAGGTAGATGATTTAAGTAGTCAAAACAGTCGATCTTCAAATGAATTGGAGACATAGTTGGCCACCAATTCTTTGGGTATTTCGGGAGTGTTGGGGCATTTACTAGTGATATGCCCTATCTTCTTGCATTTGTTACATTTCATCTTCTCGGGATACTTCTTCCAACAGTTGTTTACAAGATGTCATTTTTTCTTACAGAAAGAACATTTAGTGAGAACTGTATGAACCAATACTTGTTCACGGGAATTTGAAATTGTCTGACTGTTGCTTCTTTCTTTGTAGTTCCTCTTTTCTTCATCCAAATAGGATTGAATGGTACTTGCCAAAGTAGGATCTGGAATGTTGGTGAGAGTGGTTACAAGAGTAGGAAACACCTATTTTGCAGCTTTTAGGAGAATAGCAATAGCATCTTGTTCAAGTATTGGAGCTTGTACAAAAGCAAGCTGTGCCATAATTCCCTTCATATGAGAAATGAATTTTCCCAAATCTTCTCCTAAACGATATTCCAAGCTAAAGAATTCGATTTTAAGGAAGATTTTAGTATTTTTACCAGTGGCTCCATAGAGCTTTTCAAGCTCATCCCATTTTTCTTTAGCAGTGTTTAGTTGATCAACATGATGTATCAAGGATTCATCTAAGTGTAGCATGATGATTGCTTGAGCACGTTGGTCATCCTCTATATCAATCATAATTGCAGAGTTTACAACTCTACTGCCTTGAATAAGAGGCCAATACCCTCTCTCCATCATTTTGTATTTTATAAGTACCTGCCATGGATGGAAATCCTTACCATCCAACTTTTGAATTTGAGGACAGACATCAGCATATGTTGTGGTCATTGGCAGGGTCTTACCACTTGTTAGGACAAGGGCAATGTCTAGTCCCTTACAAACCTTTCACTGAATGCGGAAGCTAATTAGACAAAGTGAAGTCAAAGTTGCAATGAAGAGAAAGGCTGAAAATCATATAAGTGTAATATTTCAAAGTATGACTTTGGTGGTCCTTTCTTTGGAGCAAGCTTCTTCTGTGGTTTAATAGTCTTTTTAGGTTTTAATGAAGTAAACCTAGACTGGACTTCAGGCTCCTCCTTGTGGTACGGCTTAGTGGATGAAGCTTGTGTTGGACACGATTTGTCTATGATCTCAATGCTTGTTGCTGATGATTCTGAGGAGAGTATGATGACACTCATGCTATTGATTTCACTAACCAATGTACTTGAGACAATGTCACTTACGGTATGCAATACACTTCTTGTGCATAATGGTCTATGTGTTCATTTTACACATAACCTTACAACAATATTTGAAGAGGAATAAAAAAACTCACTAGGTTTTAGTGAATGCCCAGCAAGCTATTAACCTGATGATTTATGATTAGTGTTAAAAAACACTATTGTCAAGCTTAGTGAAGTGCTTGAATGGAACCCGGTTGGAAGTCCGCTTCCTGATGCTTGGTGATGTCCGTTGAGCATGCTCAAGAGCTTTAGACTCTGGAATAGGATTCAGAGACTCTGCTTCAGTGATTAGAATCACTGTTAATGAAGCTCAGAGTGTAAAAATGCCAAATTATCAAGCTTGGAGCTTGGTGGCTATGGCTGCCCAAAAAAACATAGCTAGGGTTTGGCTTGTAGCAGCCAGTAGAGGAAGAATTTCTCAGAGCCCTCTTAGCTGAGGATAGCCCACTTAGGGGGCTATCAAAACCCTATGGTGGTGGCTAGGATTGCGCCTTCTACAGCACGCATTTTAGCACGTGATATGCGCCTGCTTAGAACTACACCATTTTCAGAATCCATGCAATGTTGTCCTTCTGCGCTCCTTATTTCATGGTCCGTGGTAACAGGCAGCTGCGCCCTAAGATGAGAAAGAGTTCCTCAAAAGAAAGAAGAGGGAGATATGGCCTCCTTTGTCCTCCCCAAGTCCTCCAATGGAGGTAGATTGCAGGCAGCTATGGAGGAAAAAAGGATAGGATGAAGAAAATGACAGCTCATGTGCACTTAGTGATGACTGATGCTGAGGGAAGCTGAGGAGATCAGAGATGGCTCTCATACCATGTTGAGAATTAGAGTTTGCAGCAGTAGAATGTGTGAACAAGAGGGAGAGGAGAGCTCAGAGTACAAGAATGAAATCTTGCTTACTAAGTTGCTTAGAGTACAACTTGGGTACACTCTCTCACAAATGATAGTGACCCATAGGCTATTTATATAGCCCTTTGCTAGATAGGGTTAGGGTTTCCCTTGTCCTTAGGGCTATTCACACTCATCTCCCCTTATACTCCCTTGCTTACAGTGGGTTTCTATGGCCATCTTCTAACAGGCATGCTACTAGTTCTCTTTCTCAGCCTCCAATTTGGCTACTGCTATCTTGTCTTCCTTTGCTTTCTCTAGTGGTGAGAGAAGCTCTTTGATGTATTTGTTGTAACCTATAGAAGGTGGAAGGGTAGTGGGGATGGAGGTGATAGAGGTCTCTATCTTTTGCCTCTTGGGGTCCTGTCTCGACTTTGCATTTGTAGCTTCCAGTCTCTTGGTTCCAATCATTGGGGTTCTTATGCTTACTTCTTAGGCTTTCCTCTATAACTTGACCACTAGGAGCTACAACCAGGCCATGAGATTGCTAGCATCTACTTTGGGCGTCATGCTCTTGGTGGTTGTGATAGTAGTTGGGGTAGGTGGCATGAATGCGGGGGAGATTGGGTGAAGTATGCTCTTGCTCTTGCCTTCTGCCACCACTGAGGATGGCACATTGTCTATCACTTGGGAATTCTTATCTAATAGGGCCTATGGGATCTAACTCCTCCTCCCTAGAGGGCTATTCTAGTGACATGCAGATGGTCCTGGCTATGCCCTCTTCTTCTCTCCTTTTAAGCTTCTCACTCTCCCATCTGCCTTTTTCTTTCTCTTCTCTTCGACCTTCTTAGACTCATTTTGCACCTTGATGAAGTCAGATTTTCTTTATTCCTTCTCTCTTCTTCCACTTGCTTTTGGGGAGTCATCTCCTTCTTCTTCTTAGCCCCTCCTTGGATAGATTGTGTCTCGTGCTCTCCTTCCTCACTCACCATTGTTTTGTTGGATTGTACTTGCTTGCAAAAAGGTGACCTATCAGGTGTCTCCCCAACTTGTTCTTTGCTTTGCATCTCTCCTAGGGCATCTTGGATTATGGCTGTAAATACCCCACAAAATCCTATGGTTGAGCCCTTGAAGGATGACTTCTTCCTTGCCTTGGATGCCGAAGACTCTCCTCTTGCTAGTATTCCACTTGTGGCTAGTGCTTTTGCTGAAGTTTCTATCGTCTTTTGCACAAAGACATTCAAGTTCACTTTGTCCAGGGATTTGGCTGCAATGGTTTCCAACATAGGTATGTTGATCCTGCTCACATTAGTTCATTGTACCGATGACTAGAGAACAAGGCATGCACCATCTTGGATTGTAGCTAGACTTCTGGATCTGGGATGTTAGGGAGACTGATGCTATCATTGGTGTGGACCATAATCTTGTACATTCTTGGCATATTATACACATCCCTTTTGGGCCATCTCTGGACCTTGTTGGCCAAGCCTGATGCTCTCTCCACTAGCTTAGGGATCAACTGGTGTGTTTCCTCTTCTTGTGGCAGAGTTACAGTGTTTCAGTTCCTGCTAAAGAATTGAAGGAATTTCACACACTTTTCATAATCCACGGCTTGCTCGACTTTCTCAAGGTATTTTTGTAGCTTTCATTGCTTTACTATCTATTTTAAGGCCTATTCTTCCATGGCTACATCCTCCAAGTTTAGGACAACATGCCTGAATCTAAATTGGTTGAAAGCCCTTGTCTCTACTGACACACTGTACTTAGCTTATTTCTCTTCTGAGAATGAAAGTTTGCTGGTTTTCTCTTGTCCTTCCATTGTGTATTCCTATCATAACACCACATCTCACCATTAGTTTTCTTAAATAATTCCTTGCACGAAGATGAGTAGAGAATGATTGTGCGCTTATAGGGACATCAAATGCTTAAGTACAAAAATAGATTTTTTCCTTGAGGAATCTGCACAATCCAATAAAAATCCATGAAAATTTTCTTTAAGTATGTTTTTTCACCTTACCCCCTCATCCCTTGGAAATGAGAAGAATCCTTCCTAGGATTAGAGGGTGAAGAGTTAAGGGAAGTTAGCATGTATTCACGATATTTTACTTCTACGCATAAGCCAAGTATAGAAGTGTAGGTTGTATTCCAAGTGGGCATGGCAGGCCATGTTGAAAGGTCTAATGCCAACACATGTTATGTCGGTTAGGACATCCATTAAAAGGTCGCTAGAGGCAAGAAAGATGTAATTTCTCCTCAGTCAAGATGTGGTCGAGGTAGGGATGGGAGAGTTTGTGGTCATCTAGAGTTTGATTGCGAGTGATGGCTAAGACTTTGAATAAGGTAGAAGCTCTGTAAGTTGGATCATACTCTAAGGATTTGATTGCACGTCTTTGCTTAGCATTGGTCATGGTGAAACAACCCTTTTGTTCCCATTGAAGTCAAAGGACATATGATTTACGCAAGAATGCAAACTGCTGTGGGTTAGGGCTTTTAATGCTTCAATTTTATGAGTCATGGTAGAGATTTTGCGCATGTGATAAGATATGATGAGTCATTGTTTATGCGCTTGCTCATGAGAGATCTCATTTTCAATTAATTTTTCAACTATCGCGGGAGTCTTGATGAATATGAATTCAAATTCTGACATGGTCACATTCTCTTTCATTAGGATATCCATAAGCTCTTTCAGTCAATACATTTGACTTACAGGACTTTGGTTATCATAGAGGTTCTTAATCTTATCCCAAAGCTGCCAAACACCTCAGGGGGTTCACTATATACATACTCTCTATATAATGTGAGTTCATGGCCTATTTATAAGTATCCTAATCTGTGAGTTTTTCTTGAATAAAACACAACCCTTTTCTATTCAATTTGTAAGTAACCCCTTTATATGACACCCTTCTGTATGTAGAAAATTTATAAAAATGGTGTTTTAAAAACCCCTTATTTGGAACTCACGTTATATATACATATATTCATGAGTGAAACCCCCTCCCCCCCCCCCCCCCCCCGCCCCCCCCCAAGCCAAGCACTATGTGCTTGCTCAACCACATTGTAATGCACCTATTCAGTGAGAAACAAGATGAGGGTGGACTTTCATAACTCAAGCTTAGTGGCTTTCTTTGTCATTTTTCCACCAATACCTACCAAAATTGGCTCTTCAAATACGCATAATTCGTACCATCAAACTTTTTAAGCAAGATCTTGGATAGGGATTATCTTGGGAGTCTAGTGACTCACTAGTTGTGCTACTTACCTGTTTACAAAGGCTTATTACTCACTTGGGATTAATCCAAGTACATAAGTGCAAGGAGTTAATGTCAAAAAATGCAATTGCGCTAGGATTAATCATGATGCATCAGGAAGCAAGCATGATATTGATTTCAGTAGAGTTAGGCACATGCATACAATGAAGGAGTGAACTAACAAAACCTTTGTAACCTTAGTCTCTCCAACAAGAGGAGTTGAACTCTGCAAGTGGATCAAGATGAGAGATTAAGATTAGATTGACATACCTCTTCTGTATATGGGGGGAGGGGGAAGATAGTTGAAATCCCCCATGATGCCAATTTCTCCATCAAGCAAGCCCAATCGGTTGGAGAACTCCAATGGACAAAACCTTCAAGAATTTGAATGCTTTTACTGATGATGGGGGGTCCCGTGTTTGTTTTCAAGATTGAATCTCAAAGATGGAAGGATTTAAATGGAGCCTTCATGGATGCCCCAAGAATTGCATGCATCTTTAGCTTCATGTTTTCAATCCACGTAGGAGGAGGAAAGGGGTTGAGAGGTCTTCTGATGGATGAGCTTCTAGAGGTTGTTAGCTGAGTTGTGAGCTTGCCCTGAGCTTTATTGGTTGTATCAGATAGTGTACAATAGAGTTTTCACATGCAGGAGCTCAAATGTCAAAGAAGAAGATCCAAATCTTGCTCAAGGGCCTTCATCCAACTGCCAAGGAAGATGCTCAGTGTTGGGGTAGAGGGGCAAGAGGAGGGCAAGAGCATCATTGCAATTTGCATTGCAAGCTCTAGGCTACTACCTGGAGCTTCTACCTAGTCTTCTCTAGTCTCTCAAGGGTGCTCAAACTGTTTTGCTGGGAGTGCGGGAATCAAGCCCAAGTAGTGGTTAAGGTCTTTAAGGGAGTTGGAGCAAGATCTTGGGGATTATAAAGGCTGATAGCCATGGCAGCTTGCAAGAGAAGAGAGAGGAGGGTTGAGGCAAAAAGTAACTGAGATTTTGTCATATTCTAACTCTTGAGTCTCTAATCTTTGTTTGGAACTCCTAAAATTTAAATGCAAAAAAGTGACAACATACTAAGTGCCATTTTACCTCCAGATATGTTTGAGTCTCCAACCATAGCTCTTGCTTGCTCCAAAAATTTGAAACTAACTGTGGTCCTTGTTGCTGTGAGTAAATAGGGTTTGAGATTTGAAAAAGAAGAAAAAGGAAAGAAGAAAATAACAAAAGCCTAATGCTCTAATACCACTTTTAATGAATGAAGCTTAGAGAAGAAAGGAGAATGAACCTCAGTACATGACAAGAAAAAAGGAAAAGCAAAAATAAATCCAAGAAAATTTCGAAATGTGGACCCAATGAAGTTAACAAGAAGGAGAAAAGGCAAAAGGCGCAAAGGCAATCCCAGAAAAATGCAAAAGACAGAAGGTGTAAGATTAAATGGAAATCGCCCCTGAAATTTTGTAGAAGATTGCCAGGCTCCCTTTTGTGCAAATTGTAAGATCTAGATGGGGGCATAGGTGGAGAGATAAGGTAAATAGAAGGGAATAGGAAAAGGGGACCTTGGCAAGACTCTTAGTCATGTAAAAAAGGGGGTGGGTGCCCAAGGGATTTAGGGCTTGTATATAAACTCAAAAAGTCAATGAGATGCTCATTCTTAGTGTGTGGCAAAAGTAGCTCTCTTCTTCTTCTCTTGATTGTGCTTGAGAGAGGGAGTGTGAGAGTGGGAGGGAGTGAGTATATGAGGGTGAGGGACAATGGTGGAGAAGCTCTCCATCTTCTCCTCTCTTTTTCTCTTCTCTTCTCTTGCACACACGGCTATGGTGGATTGAGCTTAAAGGTAGATGGTTGAGCTTAGTTGAGCTCACATCATGAATCATGGAGCTACGGGAGTGCTTGAGGGAGGAGGCTACTCATTCGGGCATCAAGATAAGCTCACTATACTCGTAGGATTGGAAGGCACATTGGCTAGGTGAGATATAGCCATTAGAGCTCACTTGAAATGCTTAAACAATAAGTGGTATGTAGGTCTTGGCGGTCGAGCATGAGCTCCTATTTCATAGCCTTGCGTGCGAGACAAGAGAAGAGAAGAGAAAAGAATAATAGAGGAGAAGATATAGATCTTCTTCATAATGGTCCCTCAGCCTCACACACTCACTCCCTCACTCCCTCACTCCCTCTCTCAAGCACAAGCACAAGTATAAGCACAAGCAAGAGAAGAAGAAAAGAGCTACTTTTGCTACATACCAAGAATGAGCTTCTCAATCACTTTTTGAGTTTATATACAAGCCCTAAATCCCTTGGGCACCCACCCCCTTTTTTACATGATCAGGTGTCTTGCCAATGTCTTCTTTTTCTATTCCTTTCTATTTACCTTATCCCTCTACCTATGCCCATCTAGATTTTACAATTTGCATAGGAGAGAGCCTAGAACTCTTTTACAAAATTTTAGGGGCATCTTCCATTTAAACTTGCACCTTCCATCTTTTGCATTTTGTTAAGATTGCTTTTGCACCTTTTTCCTTTTCTTCTTCTTGTTGACTTCATTAGGTCCGCATTTTGGAATTTTCTTGGATTTATTTTTTCTTTTTCTTTTTTCTTGTCATATATCAGGTTAACATTACCCCCTCCTAGTTGAGTGCCATATCACTTGCAGTTCTTTGTTTTGATGAGGGCTTGATGTGTTGAAGGGTGGTCACTTGGGTTGTTGATGGGGCCTTGTGAGGATTGGCCATGGAAGAGAATCTTATCAAATGATTGAGGTGGTGAAGGTTGTCTGATGGGCCTCCGAGGTCAGTGGTTGGTCACCTTCATCTACGCTTGAAAGGAAAAGAAAAGTAAACTGCCTAGGGGGTGTGTCTACCTTACCATGGAGTGTAATGTACTCATGCTAGTGGAACTAGGAGCTAGATGGAAAGCCTAGGTATTGTCCCACTCTTGAGGACCCAGTCCGTGCATAAGGCTGGTGCTATAAGTGAATCATTGGGGGATAAGTCTAACCATAGGTGAATGTGACCTCCCTAGGTATGTCTTGCCCTTGATGTTCCCTAAGCGTGAAGTGGGGGATCAAAAAGGGGCTAGGGAGTTAGGAACGGAGCTGGCTGATTGAAACTACTGCACCTAACTTGGGAACACCTAGGTGCAGTGACTATGATGCTCATATAGTAAGTTTCCTACTTTCTCTTGTAAATTTTCTCTATTTTCTCACTCTTTTCTTTTCTTTTCTTTTCTTTTCTTTTCTGTTCTTTTCTTTCCTTTTAATTTAAAAAGGGGAATGAAGAACTAATCTTCGTCATCATGGTCGGGAAAAGGAGTTGGGGGCCTAAGGGACTTGTTAAGGAAGGCTTTGCCCTACATATATCCCTTTAGGTTCATTCTAACTTGGAGAGGAGTTGTGACAAAAATGGGTGGTTGCATCAAGTGAAGCGGTTGTCCTTCATGTCCTCTAAGAGGGCCATGCAAAAAGATGTAAGAGAGCAACTCGTATCATCAACCTAGCCATCTCACAGCTATCTATGTTGGCATTAATATCAAAAAATAGGGGTAGGAGGTGGTACTCCTGTGGCGTAGGATCATGTTTAAGTAGTATCCTAAGAAATCTAAGATAATTATAAGTAGTGATAAAGGAGGGATATGGGTAAAAAATGAACTCATTGAGAAAATGGGCACTTGAATCCCATAGGTCACTTTTGGAGAAGGTCTGGCTTAGTGGAATTTATGTTGTATATCTTTGGGAAATCATATCTGCCATGGATGCCAGGTTTGAAGTCCTCCCCTACCCTTCTTGGATATGGTATATCTTTGGGAAATCATATCTACCATGTATGTCAGGGTTGAAGTCCACCCCTACCCTTCTTGGATATGGTATATATGTGGGGTCATTTCTCTTGAAGGGTACTGTGCAGTAAAATGACATTCATGCGTCTATGTTGCCATCTAGGATTTTCCTTCTCCACTTTGGTTGGGACTCATAGCCTTTCATTATCAACACCTCCATGACATTGTTTTCCTAGTAATCGGGTGCTTCCGTTCCCCATTGTGTCAGTTTCTTGTCCCTCTCCTAATTCCACCTATTTTCAAGCCTTTCTCACATGCTTATCACCTCCTCCACCATTTTGGTCGATAGCACTCAGTATGAGGTGGAGGGAATTCGAAAGTGGAGTCAAAGGGTTGGCGGGTGTTTTCTTTTTGCTCCCACACTATCAGCTGTGCATTCCAATCCACTCAAAAGTAATCTGCTCGTGGTGGAATGGGTGCTTTTGGGGCTATTGGGCTTTTAATCTTCTCCTTGCCTTGTTGAGATGGCAAGCTCAACACATGTGGACATGGATGATGGACCGCCTGGTTAGATGGGTCCACACGTCTATACTTATCACGTCGGTGGTCATTATGACTCTCACATGGACACTGACTCATTACTTATTATATTCAGGTCGTTACACCTATTTACAGCTGGCATAGTTATAGCGCCAGTCGACTAGTGTAGTCGGTTATGCATTGTTTGACTTAGTAGGTCACTTTCCTTTTATGTTGTATCTTATCTATACTTTGTGTACATTGAAAAGTGGGTGAAAAAAGAAGAAGAAATCAGCAAGAAAACGTTTTGGCCTCCATCTCTCTTCTTGTCTCTTGAGTGAGCTTCTCCTTGTGCATTCTGTGTGTATTCGGCGCAGCATCTTGAGCAACTTCCCCCACCATGAGATTCTTGACATGGTATCAGAGCCTCACCACTGAGAGAGGCTGATTTCGAAGGTTGAAGCAAAGGAGAATAAGCAAGGTTCGAGCAAGCAAGCCACGGGTAAGAAGCTCTCCCATTCTTCCACTCTTTCTCTTGGATAGTGCATGTGGAGGCATCGGAAGCAGGGCAAAGCAAAAATCTCAGATTGCAGTGAGATTTGGTGTGCGCGAAGAGCGTTGTGTATTGTGCAGATAAGCCCTTTAGGACCTTTCCGCAGTTATTTTGGGCATCTGAGGCCGTTTCAGGGCCCGTTTTAGAGCCGCAAGGTTGCAGGCAACAGTTTCAGGGTACGCTGTGACTTGAACTGTATTGACCGAAAGTGGGTGCACAGGTTACAGATTTTAGATCTGTAAGTTCAAAGGTGTTTACCAGTGAGTAAACACAAGGTTTATCTGCATACAGGTTGTAGATTGCATGTATTGTTGAGTAGACATTGAAAAAGGCTATCTGGTGTATTGCTGTGCACTACAGGTCCAGGGTTGTAGAAGATTTTCTTGCTGTTGGTATTAATTTTGTGATAATGGCAGAGAACAGTGGAAGCCCCATCATTGAGAAGCTCGACAAGAACAACTACCCTTCATGGAAGTTCCGTGTCACAAACTTCCTTATTGGAAAAGGCCTCTACGAGTTCGTTTCAGGTGAAGAAAAGGAGCCGGAGATGAGTGATCCTCCAACTGCAGAAGAGACAAAGGCACGAAAAGAATGGAATGCAAAGGATAAAAAGGTCATGTATTGGTTGTCTGCAGTAATTGACAATAATATGCTGGGACACATTAGAAATGCAGAGAATTCATATGCAGCTTGGACCATAGTTGAAAGTATGTTTTCTGTAAATACAAAGGCACGAAAGATTCAACTCAAACAAGAGTTGAATACATTAAAGAAAGGGAATATGTCTATCAATGAGTATGCACTGAACATAAGAAGCATTGCAGATGCATTGGCAGCAATTGATGCAATGCCCGATGATGATGATTTGGTGTCGTCTACCTTGGGTGGACTTAACAATGAAAAGGCTTGGAAGTCTTTTGTAACTTCTGTATATGTTAGAAAGCCATTTCCAGATTTCGATGAATTGGTCTCCCTTATGATCACTGAAGAGATCAACATGCAGAGTGAGACATCTGAAAGAAGTGGTGAACAGGTCCAAGCTTTCTACTCCAGTTCAGGAAGGGGATGTGGTAGGTTCTCTTCAAGAGGCCGTGGTACAGGACGTGGTAGTGACAACCAACAAAACAGATTGAATCAGCAATTTGGCGATATGCAGGTTTTAGGAGGTCGTGGTAACTTTAGAGGCAGGGGGAGCTTTAGAGGAAGAGGTGGATGGCAGAACAGAGGTTCTAACAACTCTGGTATTGTGTGCCACTACTGTGGCAAAACAGGTCATATTGCAGCCCAATGTTATGCTAAGAGAGATGATATCCAGAGTGGTAAGTTGCAGCAAGGAAACTATGCATCGTCTTCACGACAGAATGAAGACAAAAATGAACGTTTGTTCGTTATGCAGCATATGCTAAATGCTGTTACAGGAAAGGGAACACATGAAGATGTTTGGTATGTTGATTCAAGTGCATCCAATCATATGACCAGCCATGCAGAATGGTTTGGAGAGATGCAAGATTTGCAGAATGCAGGTTATGTGCAGACGGGTGATGACTCATGCCAACCAATTTCACACATTGGAAAAGTTCCCTTGTCCTTGCATGATGGTAAGACAAAGAGTCTTTCAGATGTATTACATGTGCCATCTATTACAAAGAACTTGGTGTCAGTCGGTCAAATGGTAGAGCAAGGGCTGCAAGTCAGATTTAATGCAAAGGGCTGCTTTGTAGAGGACTTCAATGACAAGTGCAGGCTGGTAGCAAAGGGAAGTAGAGTTGGACGTATGTTCACTCTAGATGCTAGAATTCCTACTATGAATGCTGCTATGTATGCCAAAGGAAAAGGTGTTGTTGCAGACATTGAAATTTGGCACAAATGCATTGGACATGCAAATGTACAAAGGCTGAAATTAATGCAGTCCAAAGGGTTGTTACAGGTTTGCCTACATTTAAAGTTGCAGAATTTCAGAAGGTATGTGAAGCATGTGAGTTTGGTAAGCAAGCAAGACAACCCTTTTCACATGACAGAGATGTAAGCAGAAATATCCTTGATGTTGTGCATACAGACATTTGGGGGCCTACACAAAATGTATCTCTTGGAGGTAGTTCATACTTCGTCACATTCATTGATGATTGTTCTAGAAAGCTGTAGATATATTTTATGAAGGAAAAGAGTGAAGCGTTTGAGCACTTTAGAACTTTCAAGGCTGTAGTTGAAAGAGAAGCAGGCTTGAAAGTAAAGTGCTTGAGGTCAGATGGAGGGGGAGAGTACCTCTCAAATGAGTTCAGTGATTTTCTGAGGTCTCATGGGATAAAGAGACAGTTCACATGCAGGTATACCCCATAGCAAAATGGGGTTGCAAAAAGGAAAAACAGGCATATTGCAGAAGTTGCACGCGCCTGGATGGCTGAAAAGAATATGCCTAAGCATTTTTGGTCTGAGGCTATTCATACTGCTATTTATATTATGAACAGAACTCCCACAGCTGCAGTTCATGGTATGACCCCCGAAGAATGTTTTACAGGTAAGAAGCCTGATGTTTCACACTTGAAAGTATTTGGATACATTGCGTATGTTCATGTGCGAGATGAGTTGCGGAAGAAACTGGATCCAAAGGCTGAAAAGTGTGTCTTTATTGGATACTCTTTAGAGTAGAAAGGGTATCACTGTTACAACCTTGTCACATGTAAGTTCAGAGTGAGCAGGGATGTCATCTTTGATGAAATGAGCAGTTGCTATGCATCTAGTGGTGATGCATTGGATGATGATGATGATCATGACACTCATGTGCAGGCTGAAAAGCAAGAATCACGAACTCTTAGCGGACCAGAGACATCATCTGGTAGTCCTTGGTCTGGGAGACTAAGGAGTACCTCTACATCTTCGGGTGCATCTAGTAGCACTACAGGTAAAGACAAAGGAAAGAATAAAGTGTCAGAAGGCATTGATGCAGTTCTTGATGGAGACTCCAGTGGCTCAGAGAGCTTGGATGATGAGCTTGGCATTCCTTCAGTGAGGACTCCAGGTGTACAGAGAGCACGCATTAATGCAAAGACTCCATTGAGTGATCCAGTGGTACGCAGGTCTAGCAGGGTGAGATACCCTATTAAAAGATTTGGTTTTGAAGGTTATGCAGCTCACCATTATGCTTATATGGTGAAACTAGTTGAGGATGTTGAGCCCACACGTTTTAAGGAGGTTGTTGGTCATGCTAATTGGGATGCAGCAATGGATGAGGAGATGGCTGCATTAGAGGCCAATAAGACTTGGGATCTAGTATCATTGCTGAAGGGAAAGAAAGCTATTGGATGTAAGTGGGTTTATAAGATTAAGCACAATGTAGATGGTTCTATTAGCAGGTACAAAGCTAGGCTGGTTGCAAAAGGCTATGCCCAAACATATGGCATAGATTATGATGAAACCTTCAGTCCAGTTGCTAGGATGGCAACTGTTAGATGTGTGATTGCTTTGGCAGTAGCCAAAGGTTGGAGGTTGCAGCAAATGGATGTAAAGAATGCCTTCTTGCATGGTGATTTGCAGGAAGAATTGTATATGGATCAGCCAGCAGGTTATGAAGATTTAGAGCATCCCACGTATGTGTGCAGGTTGAAGAAGGCACTCTATGGGCTCAAGAAAGCACCTAGAGCATGGTCTGACAAGATTAGAGAGTATCTTGTCAATATTGGCTTTTATGTTTCTGATGCTGATCACTCACTTTATGTGAGAAAGGGAGATGCAGGTTTGGTCATCATAGTCATCTATGTGGATGACTTGATTATTACAGGTGATAGTGATAGTGGGATTGCTGAAGTCAATGGCTGTTTGAAGATGAAGTTTGAGATGAAGGATTTAGGTGAGCTAAGGTACTTCCTTGGCATTGAGGTGATCAGATGTGATGATGGTATATGGCTGTCCCAAAGACAGTATGGCTTGGATATGTTGTCCAAGTATGGTATGACTGCATGCAAACCACTTTCAGTCCCGTTGGAGCAGAATGTAAAGCTGAGTGCTGATGTTGGGGATGAGATAGAAGACCCTACTATGTTCAGGAGGATAGTGGGGAGTTTGATCTACATGACCATTACAAGGCCAGACTTGAGCTACGATGTTGGTCTTGTGAGTCAGTTTATGCAAGTACCTAGAAAGCCACATTTGGATGCAGTCAGACGCATATTGAGATATGTGAAGTCCACATTACATTATGGACTTTTCTATGAGGCAAGTACAGATGTACAGGTATTTGGATACACAGATGCAAATTGGGCTGGTAGTATGTCTGATAGAAGATCTACCAGTGGATACATGTTCTCTCTTGGTAGTGCAGCAGTTGCATGGAGCAACAAAAAGCAATCTACAATTGCTTTGTCGAGTACAGAGGCTGAGTATAGAGGTGCTGCTGTTGCAGCATGTGAGGTAGTATGGCTGCAAAAGCTATTCGCTGATTTGGATGTCCAGGTGGAAGGTCCAGTTGTCATTTATTGTGACAACATGAGCAGTATACAGTTGGCTAGGAACCCTATGTTCCATGCCATGACAAAACATATTGAGGTACACTACCACTTTGTGAGAGAGAAGGTACTAGCAGGTGAGATTGACTTGGTGTATGTCAGCACACAGGATCAGATAGTTGACATCTTCACGAAGGCATTGGGTACAGAGAAGCTTCAAAAGTTTCGAAGCTTACTTGGAGTTGCAGAGATGCAGTTGAGCTTGAGGGGGAGTGTTGAGATGGCAAGCTCAACACATGTGGACATGGATGATGGACCGCCTGGTTAGATGGGTCCACACGTCTACACTTATCACGTCGGTGCTCATTATGACTCTCACATGGCCACTGACTCATTACTTATTATATTCAGGTCGTTACACCTATTTACAGCTGGCATAGTTATAGCGCCAGTCGACTAGTGTAGTCGGTTATGCATTGTTTGACTTAGTAGGTCACTTTCCTTTTATGTTTTATCTTATCTATACTTTGTGTACATTGAAAAGTGGGTAGAAGAAGAAGAAGAAATCAGCAAGAAAACGTTTTGGCCTCCATCTCTCTTCTTGTCTCTTGAGTGAGCTTCTCCTTGTGCATTCTGTGTGTGTTTGGCGCAGCATCTTGAGCAACTTCCCCCACCACGTGATTCTTGACATGCCTACTCCAACATCCTCACCCTTTTCTTCTTGAGTTTTGCTTTTCTCTCAGCACTGGTGTCCACCTCTTCTTGCGTCTCTAGTCATGGAGTGGAAGGTTGCCGTACTAGTTCCTCATTTAGCATCCCATTTCAAATTCCAATCCTACTTCAGGAATTGGCCTTTGCATTTTGGCTTCACTCCTGGGCTCTTGTGGTTCTCTTTCCTTGAAGGCTAGTAGGTCCACCTCTTCAACTATTAGCCCCTATCCTTAGCAAATAATCTCTTTGATTTTGTCAGCTTAGCTTGGTCCCTTCTCCTTGCCGTTGAGCACACAACCCATGTTGTATGGCTCTAAGGGCAATCTCTAGATTTTTCTTTGGTGATTCAACAGTCTTCTCCTCTTGTGACTATGTGACATCCAATATAGGGTTTAGCAAGGCACGTTCTTAGGCTTCTAGTCTTGTCTGTGTGGCCTCTACCTTGCTCTATGCTAACACTCTATTTCTATCTACACACGGGCCAGGCAACTCACCATGTCTTTCACTCTTCTCTCATTTTTCATCACCCATTCGTTGGCTTTCTCTTTCATCTCCTCCTTTCCTTTATTCTGTCTTTGCACTAGGGCCACTATGATCGGTTCTCGCTCTTTCCACTTTTCTGTGATTGTCTTCAAGTATTCGATCTATCTCTCTAATCTCCCTTACTCTTCCATTTCCATCATCATTATCCTGCCTATCATTTCATCCATTTTTGTTTTATGATCCTCTCCTTCTAGAGCTTTCGCTGCTTCTTTTGCTGCAAGCCGATCCATGGATTCTTGGATTTTTTCCATTCGCCCTGTCAGTTCTTCATTCTATAATATGAGGAGCTTGTATTGCCTTTTGCAGGCCAATCAGCTCTTGATGCTCTTCCTTATGCCCTTTTTGCCACTTATCTTCTTCTCCTTATTTAACCTTGAGCTGTGCTTTTAGCTCACTTATTTATTTCCGTAGCTCATCACTTAGCATGTGTTCTCCAGTTTGCATGCTACTAGTTCTCTTTCTCAGCCTCAAATTTGGCTACTGCTATCTTCTTATCCTCATTTTCTTTCTCTAGTGGTGAGAGAAGCTCTTTGATGTATTTGTCGTAACCTATAGAAGGTGGAAGGGTAATGGGGATGGAGGTGGTAGAGGTCTCTATCTTTTGCCTCTTGGGGTCCTATCTCGACTTGGCATTTGTAGCTTGTGGTCTCTCGGTTCCAATCATTGGGGTTCTTGTGCTTACTTCTTGGGCTTTCTTCTATAACTTGACCACTAGGAACTACATCCAGGCCATGAGATTGCTGGCATCTACTTTGGGCATCATGCTCTTGGTGGTTGTGGTAGTAGCTAGGGTAGGTGGCATGAATGCGGAGGAGATTGGGTGAAGTATGCTCTTGCTCTTGCCTTCTGGCACCATTGAGGATGGCACATTGTTTGGTGCTTGGGCACTAATTCTTGGGCATTCTTATCTAAGAGGGCTCACGGGATCCAACTCCTTCTCCCTAGAGGGCTATTCTAGTGACATGCAGATGGCTGTGGCTATGTCCTCTTCTTCTCTCCTTTTAAGATTCTCCTCTCTTCATCTGCCTTTCTCTTTCTCTTCTCTTCAACCTTCTTAGACTCATTTTGCACCTTGAGGAAGTCAACTTTTCTTTCTTCCTTCTCTCTTCTTCCATTTTCTTTTGGGGAGTCATCTCCTTGGCTAGATTATGTCTCGTGCTCTCCTTCCTCACTCACCATTGTTTTGTTGGATTGTACTTGCTTGCAAAAAGGTGACCTATCAAGTGTCTCCCCAACTTGTTGGATTGTACTTGCTTGCAAAAAGGTGACCTATCAGGTGTCTCCCCAACTTGTTCTTTGCTTTGCATCTCTCCTAGGGCATCTTGGATTATGGCTGTAAATACCCCACAAAAGCCTATGGTTGAGCCCTTGAAGGATGACTTCTTCCTTGCCTTGGATGCCGAAGACTCTCCTCTTGCTAGTCTTCCACCTGTGGCTAGTGCTTTTGCTAAAGTTTCTATCGTCTTTTGCACAAAGACATTCAAGTTCACTTTGTCCAGGGATTTGGCTTCAATGGTTTCCAACATAGGTATGTTGATCTTGCTCACATTAGTTCATTGTACCGATGACTAGAGAACAAGGCATGCACCATCTTGGATTGTAGCTAGACTTTTGGATCTGGGATGTTAGCAAGACTGATGCCATCATTGGTGTGGACCAGAATCTTGTACATTCTTGGCATATTATACACATCCCTTCTGGGCCATCTCTCGACCTTGTTGGCCAAGCCCAATGCTCTCTCCACTAGCTTAGGGATCAACTGGTGTGTTTCCTCTTCTTGTCGGACAGTTACGATGTTGTGGTTCCTGCTAAAGAATTGAAGGAATTTCACACACTTTTCATAATCCACGGCTTTCTCGACTTTCTCAAGGTACTTTTGTAGCTTATATTGCTTTACTATCTATTTTAAGGCCTATTCTTCCATGGCTACATCCTCCAAGTTTAGGACGACATGCCTGAACCTAAATTGGTTGAAAGCCCTTGTCTCTACTGACACGCTGTACTTAGCTTATTTCTCTTCTGATAATGAAAGTTTGCTACTTTTCTCATGTCCTTCCATTGTGTATTCCTATCATAACACCACATCTCACCATTAGTTTTCTTAAATAATTCCTTGCATGAAGATGAGTAGAGAAAGATTGTGCACTTATAGTTAGGGACATCAAATGCTTAAGTACAAAAATAGAAATTTTCTTTGAGGAGTCTACATAATCCAATAAAAATCCATGAAAATTTTCTTAAAGTATGTTTTTCCACCTTACCCCCTCATCCCTTGGAAATGAGAAGAATCCTTCCTAGGATTAGAGGGTGAAGGGTTAAGGGCAGTTAGCATGTATTCGTGATATTTTACTTCTGCGCATAAGCCAAGTATAGAAGTGTAGGTTGTATTCCAAGTGGGCATGGCAGTCCATGTTGAAAGGTCGAATGCCAACACATGTTATGTCGGTTAGGACATCCATTAGAAGGTCACCAGAGGCAAGAAATATGTAATTTCTCCTCAGTCAAGATGTGGTCGAGGTAGGGATGGGAGAGTTTGTGGTCATCTAGAGTTTGATTGCGAGTGATGGATAAAATTTTGAATAAGGTAGGAGCTCCATAAGTTTGATCATACTCTAAGGATTTGATTGCATGTCTTTGCTCAGCATTGGTCATGATGCAACAACCCTTATGTTCCCATTGGAGTCAAAGAACATATGATTTAAGCAAGAATGTAGACTTGTTATGGGTTAGGGCTTTTAATGCTTCAATTTTATGAGTCATGGTAGAGATTGTGCGCATGTGATAAGATATGATGAGTCATTTTTTACGCACTTGCTCGTGAGAGATCTCATTTTCAATTAAATTTTCAACTATCATGGGAGTCTTGATGCATATGAATTCAAATTCCTCCCATGAGCAAGGTAGTGTGCACACTTCAATTGCTAAAGGATTTTCTAAAAGACGTAAGTCTAATCGGTCATAAGCCCGAGGCTAAGGTAAGGATAGATCACCGCTCATAAGAGGGTTTAAGGCTGGTAGTAGGAGGTTGGGGTTTGACTAGGCTAGAGAGTTCAACACAGCTGATAGAGTTGCGGCTTCTTTAGAGTTGGGAGGGTCAATTCTGATTCTTAGGCATGGTTTGAAATTTTTTCATTTTGCTGCTAGATGCTTGTGAGGCTCTTGAAATGCTAGCAATGCTAGGTTGAGGTAGTTTGGAGGCAGCAAGCTGCATGTTTGATTGATGGACTTGCTGAGGCTTTGCAGGCATAGTGGACTTGGGCTTTGGGCTTGGGATTTATGGGCTTTAAAACTTGAGTCTTTTGTGGCTTTAGCTCCTTAAATGTTGTGCTATCTTGTTTAAACAAGTTTGAGAGTTGCACTTGAGCAGTGCCCTTGGCAGTCTTAGCTTTAGGGCCACATCCAGGTATCTCCCTCATAATATCATTGTGCTTGCAATAGGGTTTTGGGAACCCATAGTGTCTTGATCGTGTGTTAATGCCTATAGAGACTTTTTTGCCTCCTAGGTCTTGAGTATGAGTTTCTAGCATTGTAGGATAGTGTTTGCAAATTTCTAGGTGGTAGTCCTAGGTGTTTGGATATTCATTTGAATTTGGGCTCATTAGCTTTCATTGCAATCTCAATTATGTAGTGGCATTGAGGCTTGGTGGGTTGTGATCACAACCCCCTCCCTTAGACTTGGTTGTAGGTTTCTTTATCAGTGGCTTTGCAGGCTTTGGTGTGGCTGCACTGCCCTTGCTAAAAGCTGTCACTATGTATACATTATGGATGGCAAGGTGAATGCGTTATGATTCATAATCAACATTGTAATGTTTTTGCTTCTTAAATACATGTCCTAACAATGATTCCTTATTGACATCCTTTGTGTTTGGCAATACACAAAAGACCATGGGTACGCTCTCAGACCTGATAGAGACTATGACTTTGCACTTCCCAAAAGTGCATACAATTAACCCCCAAATGGGCTAAGTTTAGCATTTGTGGATTGTAGTTGTTGTGGTTGACCACTTCAAGTCCAATGATAGCGAGTTAGGACATTAAAATCGGCTCCCTCATCAATCAAGGCATCAAATTTATGTGTTTGTGGGGTAGTGACTGTTATGTGTAGGTAGCAGGTGCTACTACTTCCTCATCTTTGGCCTCAACCTCTTTGATTGTGGCAACTCATACATTCATAGGGGACTCTAGCATCAAAGGCTCATGCGATGGATGTGTGGAAGGATAATACTTCTTTATGCGGCTACCATTGGAGAAGCATATGCCCTTGTTGTTGTCTAGGGTTTCGAGTTCAACATTTCCGATTCGGCTAATGGTGTGGACTCTAAAAGGCCCGAATCCCCTAAACTTCATCTTGTGTTTATGGCCTTTTACTGATTATAACAACACCAGGTCATGCTTTGGTCAAAGTCTTGCTTCTTGATATGCTTGTCAAACTATCTCTTACATCATGCCTTTTTGCAAATCAACGCATGGGTTGCTAGAAGTTGAGTCTCTAACAGGTGTTCTAGCTCAACTATGCATTCTGTCCATGCCTCCCTTTCATCCCATCTCTCTTGGATGTCCACTCTCAAGTTAGGGACAAAGAATGCTATTGGTAGAATGGCTTTAGTTCCATAGGCCCGCTTAAACGGAGTCTATTCGAGAGCCATTTTATAAGCTATTCGATAGGCCCATAAAGCTACCATCAACTTGTTGTCCCATTCACTACAAGAATTAGAGACTACATTGGTCAGGACATTCACTAAGATCTTATTTGTGGACTTAGCCTGGTTGCTAGCTTAAGGGTAGTGGGGTGAAGATTTCCTATGGATGATTTGGGAGGTAGACAAGAGGTGGGCAATCACTTCGTTGATGAAGTGTGTGCCTTGATCACTGACTAGTTCAATGGGGCAGCTGAGTTGTGAGATTACTTGCTCCCACAAAAACTTGGTGTTTTTTTAAAGCATCATTTTTCATTGTGGCTTATGCTTCTTCCCACTTTGTGAGATACTTTATGGCGACTATGATATATTGTGCCTATGAGTATTGTGTGACATGACTAATTGACCCAATGAAATCAATCCCTCATTTTTCAAATGGATATCTTGCAATGATTGGGGTGAGCTCCATCTTGTCCTTGTTGCAAACCGGGATATTTGTCTATTGGCACTCATCATAATGCTTCACAAATCATATTGCATAACGAAAAATCATGGGCCACCACAGTTGGGACTATAGCACCTTGTGTGCTATCGTATCTCCCCTAAAGTGTCCTCTCACGATTCCGCCATTATGTGCCTTTGCAAGTACATCATGCATTTCATGTTTGCACACACATTCTCATAGCAAGCCATCTTTTCCTTACCTATAGAGTTGACTGGCTATCAACTAATAGGGCTTTATCTTGAGGATAAGTCACCCAAGCTTGGCCTTCTCGATAAGTCTTTCAAGTAGTCGGTGTTCTAGTACTTGGACTATGTCATTTGCCCAGTATCGCATTAAGTCAGCTCTAAGCAGGTCCTTTTTACTAGATAGGTTGAAGAGATGTGCATCTGGTAAGTCTTCTATTATGCCCTATCCAGTGGCTTCTCCTATGGGTATGCGAGACGTGTGATCAGCCATGTAGTGCTGCTTTCCTTTGTGTACCACTATACAGAGAAGTTGAGAGTCTAAAGCATAAGTAACCATCAAGCAATGCACCCTGTAGTGCAATGTTAATTTACAAGATAAAGCAAGGCTTGATGGTCAACAAAGAAGGTGAAAGGCATTGCTACTAGAAGATAATGTCAGAATTTCTTTACGGCAAAGACCATGGCTAGACCCTCTCTCTTAGTTGCAAAATGGTTCCTCTTGGTATCTGTGAGCTATCTACTATAAAACTCATAGGATTGTCTAAGTTGTGTTCTCCAGGGCTGGCACAAAATAGCTCCCACGTCAAAATTTGAGGCACTAATGTGTACAGGAAAGGTGATGGTCTAGTCTAGGGCTCATAGAATGGGCGCAATTGTTAGATCCTTTTTCAAGTCTTCGTATGTGCATTGCATTCCTTAGTCCATTTTAATATTATCAACAATTTGTATAGTGGTCTAGCGATTAAGACACAGTTTAACACGAAGCGTTGATAGTATCATGTATGTCCTAGGAACATTGAACTCCCTTGTAGTTGGTTGGAGGTGGAAGATCGACAATAACCTTGACTTTCGTGAAGTCAGTGGCAATGCCATTCTTGGACACCACGTGCCTTAGGATGCATCCATGTTTCACCCAAAATTGGCACTTAAGGGGGTTCAATGAGAGACAATACAATATGCATCCTTCAAAGACTTGTCTAGATGTTCCCTCCAGCTTGAGTGAACACACATATCATCAACCAACACTTCTAACTCTCTCCAAGCATGTCCTTGAAGATGGCACACATGAGCCGTTGGAACGTGGTTGGTACATTTGTTAGCCCACAAGGCATGACTATGTAGGTGAAGACACCCCATTCAGTAGTGAATGTAGTCTTATGCATGTCATTGGGATGTACTTGCACCTGATTATAACCTGAGAAGCCATCCAAGAAACTGTAGGCTTCTTTGCTAGCCACTCTCTTGAGCATATGCTTAGTGTATGGTAGTGGATAGTTGTCTCTTTTCATGTCATTGCTGAATTTTTATGATTAACACACACTTTGATTTTCCTATTCTTCTTTAGGACAACCACAATGGGAAAAACCTAGTTCGTGTGATCAATTTTATATATGAATCTTGCTCTTAAGAGCTTGTCTACTACATGACCATGCTTGTGATTCATAAGGTATGGTTGCTACTTGAACGGTGTTGTGTTTAGTGTCATGGGGATGTTATAAGTTACTACACTCGGATCTACTCCTTTCAACTTGTCAAGAGATCAAGAAAATACGTCTATGTGCTCTCATAGTAGTGTAATGAGATGTGCTTCTTCCTACTTGGGTCAGGTCATCAACTATCAAGATTGGTTGGGGCTTCTCTCCTTCCTCATCTAGGTTGACCTCCTTGATCTTGGCAAACCCTTCTACAAGTTTTTTCACTTGTCCTTGCCACTTGGCACCCACCAAGATCACTACTCTCTCTCCTTTCTTAAATTTTGTGAATTGCTTTGGTAGATCTTGCATTTTTTTCTACTCCTAAGCATTAGACCACCTAGGTTGCCTCTTTGTTTCCTCCTTCACCCATTTGCATCTTAAGTGGACTAGTAGGTCCTCCTTGATGCATTTGATTTTAGGTGGTTGGGGGATCTTAGGGTCACTATTTGAGCTTACTTACAACTCAAAGTCAAACTCTTCGTCTTCACTGGAAGAGGGAGTTTCTCCTAGTGGTTGTAGCTCGAAAGGGGATTCTATCCTACGTAGTGGTGCGGAATTGGGTTGGGTGAGCCTTTCCGGTTCATAGTCAATTGCTCCCATGTGCTCCAACCATGTACACTCAGTTTCTACACTCCTATGTACACTCCATCCGCATGATTCCTCTCTCAATTCTAAAGGTGCTCTCTTCCTATGTACACTCCATCCGCATGATTCCTCTCTCAATTCTAAAGGTGCTCTCTTCTTGTGGCTTGGATTCTACTCATATTTTCTCAATATCATGTCCATCAGTGTCATACTCTATTGTGTCAATCTCTTCCTCACTCTCTTCACTGGAGGAACTTCAGTCCTCATACTCATCATCCAAGCTCTCCTCATCCAACTGCTCGTCGTCATCTCCTCGATTTCTACACTCCTCCTTCTTCTCATCTGTGACTAAGGCCCAATTGTACATTACATTTAGATCATGTACCTTGGTCCATCTCTAGTTGGGTTTTTCCATGAGATCCTCAAGGGTTTTTAGATTAGAGTACTCTAAGATATCACGGAGCTCTCACTTGTCATTCAGGATGTGGAATGCGAGAGGGTTGGATCACCTACAAAAGATTCTAGCCATCATGCGTAAAGATATTGAGGGCTCATTCGTGGGCTTATTGGCTACCTTAGCGGCGTGCTTATATTCCTCCTTGTTGTTTGAGCATGTGCATCCAATCTCACTCATCCTTAGGGCAAGGGATATACTTCGTCAGCCTGTAAGGTTTCCTAACTTGAGAATCACCCCTTAGCATGGTGGAGATGGTATCCGAGTCGACTCTGTAATGGTCCTCTAGGTATCCAATTCTACCCTTATTGCCTTCATTCAATTATCTGAGAAGAATGTTGCCCCAGTCTTCTATGACTCGCACGTTTTGCATCTAGGGTTGGCCTAGCAGGATGTTGTAGTATATTTCCTTCATGATGATGAAACCTACTGAAAACTAGACTCCTATGATCTTCAATGGACAATTCTTCAACACCCCAAATGGCTTAACCTTTCATCCCATTGACAATGTTACATTGAACATACAATCTAGACTAGTGGGTTATGTAAAATATTACACAGCGCAGCGAACAGAATCTGAGAAAGAGATAGAGAGTACACAATAGATAAGAGGAGAATCAGTAAATTCTTTAACTCCAAACAACTGATACAAAGATGGCTCTGTCCACCCGTGCGCTTCCACTGTGTGAAGCTTAGATGGCGATCTAGACAGAAGATAGGTGAAGAGCTTAAGGCTAGCTAGAACAACAACTCTGACTGGGTGAAAGATGAGTGAGTGATGGCTGCGAAGGGGTTTAGCTTTTATAGCCTACGAAGGTCGTTAGGTCGGCTTGCTGACCCGACCTACCATATGAGCCTCCACTAGTCGGCCAGGGAATATTCCCTTTACCATCAGGCCGGCGGCGCTGCCCCCGGACCCCCACCAGGGGGGCCATTGGCCCCCCTGGGACCCCCCCAGCAAGGGGCCGCGGCCCCCAAACCCCACAATAGGTGCCCCTTTTAACTCCCTTACCACGCAACTCAATGCAATGTGCCTCAAGTTGCTACCAGCTTAACCACTCTGTCTAACCCAAAGATTAGACCCACAACAGTCACCTTTTTGCCATCCGGTCACATAGACCTCATCTGATATACAAGTCAGGACTCAACCAATGTCCGAGCTCACATTTGGCTTCTCCTCATAATGGGGGCCTTACAACTTTGAGCACCATGGATCATTGGTAGCACCTAATGAGGGTGGGGCATTGATCATATCTAATAGGTTACGTCAATGTCCACCCATAGGTGAACTATCTTCTCGGCCCAATGCCAAGTCTCTGAAGATGAACTTGAACCAGATCCTTCGTAAGTGCTTTGGTGAAGATATCTGCTCCATTCTCCTCTGTTGGACAGTAGACCAATTCCACTATCCCATCCTCCATCAAATCACGCACATAGTGATACTGGATCTCTATATATTTGGTGTGTGCATGAAACACTGGATTTTCGGCAATGGCGATGCAACTCTGATTGTCACATCTCAGCACAGTTGGTTCTTCATCCTGCACTCCCATATGCCATAGAATCCTTCTCAACCATATGGCCTCACATGCAGCAAAACAAGCTTCCTTATACTCTGCTTCGGTAGAAGACAATGCCACTATTGGTTGCTTCTTACTAATCCAAGAGAAAATTCCTGAACCCAAAGAGAAACAATAACCAGAAACTGACTTCCTGGAATCAATGTCTCTTGCCCAATCTGAGTCACAGTTCCCCACAAGAGAAGTTTCGAAACTGTACGTGATACCATAGTCAAGAGTTTTCTTCAAGTATCTGAGCACCCGCATCCCAGCCTTCCAATGACTCTCATGAGGTTTGTTTGAGAACCTGCTCAAAACACCAACAGCAAAACGGATATCTGGTCTGGTGTTACACAAGTAGATCAAACTGCCGACCAACCTCCTATACCTCCCAATGTTTGCTAGTGCTGATGTATCCTCGACGGATAACTTTGTATTCACCTCCATAGGTGTAGCTATCTCCTTGCACTCAGTCATGCCAAATGCCTTCAAGATCTCCCATGCATACTTCTTCTGAGAGATGAAGATCTTTCCTGGCTCTTGCCAGACTTCAATCCCCAAACAATAGTGCAGCAAGCCCAAGTCTGTCATTTTAAACTCAGAACTCAAAGCCTTTCAAGTTTGGTTGATCATATCTTCATAGTCACCTGTAATAAGAAGGTCGTCCACATATAGGACAATCACTACAGACTTTTTACCATCCCTGTAAACATACAAGTTAGCATCTGAGGCACATCTTTTGAAGTTTAGGTTTAAAAAGAACCTATCTATCCACTGGTACCATGCTCTGGGGGCTTGTTTCAGCCCATACAATACCTTCTTCAGTTTACACACTTTGTTCTCAGAATGGGGGGCCTCAAACCCTGGTGGCTGAGCCACGTACACCTCCTCCTTGAGGTCACCATTTAAGAACGCTGACTTAACATCCATTTGGTATACTGGCCACTTCTCATGGGCAGCCACTGCAAGTACCGTGCGAATAGTGGTCATTCTGGCAGTTGGGGCAAATGACTCTTGAAAATCAAACCCTTCAACTTGTGAAAATCCTTGGGCAACCAGTCTAGCTTTGTACTTTTCTAAGGTACCATCAGCCTTGTACTTTACCTTCCAGATCCACTTGGTGCCAATAACCTTCCGCTTTGATGGTCGAGCCACTAGCTCCCAAGTGTCATTCTTCATTATGCTGTCATACTCCATTCGCATAGCAGCCTTCCATGATGGATCTGCAAGTGCTTCTTCTAAATCAATTGGCTCCTTTACTTCTCTCATAATCTCAACCATCAAGGCCATATTGACTATGTGAGCAGAAGCCCTCCTTTGCTCCTCTATTCTCTGAGACCTCCTTGGTCCGTCTGCCTTATCCTTAACAGATGCAGGCATAGGATTATTGTGGTCATAGAGCTGCTTCACCCAGCGCGGCAATGGCTTTTCCGGTGGGGTGATGTCAGGTTGGTGAACTTTTTCCTCATCATCTGAAGATGATGCTTCCTCCTCCTTAAGGATAGGGATAGCTCTCGGGACAGGTTCATAGTGGACTACTTCTTCGCTTGATGATAAAGTGGAAGAACTTGCCTTCTCCTCCTCCACTATATGCGGCTCCTCCTTGAACACCACATCACGGCTCGCGATGATCTTCTTTGCCTCTTGGTCATATAATTTGTAAGCCTTCTACTCATCACTATAACCCAAGAAGATACATTTTCTGCTTTTTGGTTGTAACTTGTTTCTCTTCTCATCTGGAACATGTGCATAACATTCACATCCAAAAATTCTGAAATGTGAGACAGATGGTTTCTTACCAGTGTAAGCCTCATGAGGTGTTTTTCCCTTGAGAGCCTTTGTATAGCTCTGATTTAGAATGTAGACTGCGGTATTAACAGCTTCAGCCCAAAAAAGGTTAGGCAATCCCTTGCCCTTTAGCATGCATCTTGCCATCTCCACAATGGTGCAATTCCTGCGTTCCACAACACCGTTCTGCTGAGGTGTGTGAGGCGTCATCAATTGACGCTTGATCCCTTTGCTCTTGCAAAAGCCTTCAAACTCCTTTGAGTTGAACTCACCACCACCATCTGTTCTAAATTTCTTCACACTTTTCCCTGTTTCATTCTCAACAAGTATTAGCCATTCTTTAAACTTACCAAAATCTTGAGCCTTATCACGAAGGAAGTACACCCACATCTTCCTACTGTAGTCGTCGACAATCAACATAAAATAA
This sequence comes from Lygodium microphyllum, assembly GCF_053477565.2. Classification (NCBI taxonomy): domain Eukaryota; kingdom Viridiplantae; phylum Streptophyta; class Polypodiopsida; order Schizaeales; family Lygodiaceae; genus Lygodium; species Lygodium microphyllum. The sequence continues at coordinate 153,742,173 of NC_141144.1, read as the reverse complement.
GAAGATCCCCCCAAGGCCCGTGTAGGCATCTTACCACACAAGTCAGCATGCACCAACTCTAGAGGAGTCTGTGCTCTATTCTTGCTTTCTTGTGGAAATGTCTTTCTCTGTTGCTTGCCCATCATACAAGCTTCACATGGTTCCTTCAATTCAGTTATTGTAGGTAGATGAGCAACCATACCTTGCTTTTGCATCTCCTTCAATACTGCAAATCCAATGTGTCCAAACCTTTCATGCCAAAGCTTACTTGTGCCCACTCTAGCAGTGGCTGTAAGAGCACTTAGCTCATACAGGTTGTTCCTTCTTTCTCCTTTGCCAACAATTGTGCTAGCACTAGCAATAATTTCTGCACATGTCCTCTTGAACCTCACTTCATGACCAAGATTAGTTATGGCAGCAACTGATAAGAGATTTCTCCTGATTTCGGGAACATACAACACATTTGAAAGCTTTTTGACTTCACCATTTGCAGCAACAAAAGAAATAGTACCTGTGCCCGCAGCAGGGCATTTAGCATCATTTCCAACCGTCACAGTGATGGATTCTTGTAGAGGCTGCATAGAACTGTATAGACCTTTCTTGTTGGTCATGTGACGGGAGGCCCCACTATCCAACACCCAAGAGTCAGTGGTAGATTCTTCTTGCGCCGAGGAGCACACTTCCTCAATGGTCGCCATGAATAATTCCAACTCTACTTCAGCCGTATTGGCTGTCTCTTTCCCTTTACTTTTAAGGGTACCATTCTTTTCATCTGCCTTCTTGACACGACAATCTGCAATTGCATGTCCTTTCTTCTTACAGTAGAAGCACTCTCCTTGAAACTTCTTCTTGCCGCCCTTCTTCTTTTTGTCACCATCATTTTTGGTGGAGGAAACACCTTTGCCTTTTGCATTGGCAGAGAATGCAGCATCTCCATTATTGCTTCCTTCTCGGGCTTTCAGCCTCAACTCCTCCTCCATTAATAATGCACAAAACTCCTCAAAAGTCAAAGCTTGAGGTCTCACCTAAGTATTAAGGGCAGTTACTAGTCCATCAAACTTTTGTGGACAAATCCGAAGACACCTCCGAGCTAGCTCTTCACTAGTCTTTTGTATCCCAGCGCCAGTCATCTAGTCGCGCAGATTCTTAATCCGAGTGATGAATGCTTCAACCGTCTCTCCTTCAGTAAACTTCTCCGCTGCTAGTTGATTCTCCAAGTTTTGGATCCTTGTTTGGTTTCGTGTTTCATACTGACTCCTTAGTACATTCCAAGCATCTGACGCTTTGGTTGTATGCTGAATCAGAGTCAAAACATTGTCAAAACAGCTTGTAACTAAGGCACACAATGCATTTGCATTCCTTCATTTCCAAGCTCGTAGAAGATCTGCATTCGGAGGAATCATCACACTAGGATTTGATGGGTCGGGGGTAGGCTGTGGTTCTGCGTCAGTCCCCAGCACAGTCTCCAGAAGCTCATAAAAATCAAGGATAGTTGTAATTTTGAACTTCCACAAGGTGTAGTTTGTACCATCTAACTTGCCTTCGCTGAAGGTTGGTGGACGAATCCTCAGTGTTTGAATAGCCGGTACAACAGCACCACCTCCTGCACCGCTTCCTGATGCGCCAAAACCGCTTCCCGGAGTCGACATAGTTTCTCTTTGCTATTGAAGCCTTTGCCTCTTGCATGCTCTCCGATCTCTAGAGCCCCCTGGGCTCTGATACCATGTAAAATATTACACGGCGCAGCGAATAGAATCTGAGAAAGAGATAGAGAGTACACAACAGATAAGAGGAGAATCAGTAAATTCTTTAACTCCAAACAACTGATACAAAGATGGATCTGTCCACCCGTGCGCTTCTACTGTGTGAAGCTTAGATGGAGATCTAGACAGAAGATAGGTGAAGAGCTTAAGGCTAGCTGGAACAACAACTCTGACTAGGTGAAAGATGAGTGAGTGATGGCTGCGAAGGGGTTTAGCTTTTATAGCCTGCGAAGGTCGTTAGGTCGGCCTGCTGACCCGACCTACCATATGAGCCTCCACTAGTCGGCCAAGGAATATTCCAGGGAATATTCCCTTTGCCATCGGGCCGGAGGCGCTGCCCCCGGACCCCCCAGCCAGGGGCCGCGACCCCCGGACCCCACAATAGGGGCCTCTTTTAACTCCCTTACCACGCAACTCAATGCAATGTGCCTCGAGTTGCTACCAGCTTAACCACTCCGTCTAACCCAAAGATTAGACCCACAACAGTCACCTTTTTGCCATCCGGTCACATAGACCTCATCTGATATACAAGTCAGGACTCAACCAATGTCCGAGCTCACATTTGGCTTCTCCTCATACTGGGGGCCTTACAACTTTGAGCACCATGGATCATTGGTAGCACCTAATGAGGGTGGGGCATTGATCATATCTAACAGGTTACCCCAAGCTTAGAGCGTTGTGTGGCTAAGTACATTGACTCCTACCCTCGTATCTAGGATTCCTTTCCTTGTAGCATGTCCTAGCCCTAGGATGGGCAAGACTGCATGCATCTTAATGCCTTCCTAGAAGGCATTAATATGTAAGGACTTGGGTACTCAGTGCAGCGTCAAGCTTAGTATCTAAATCACTGCATCAAGGTAATGCAGGTTAGCTATCGCCTGCTTAGTTGGTTCTTTTACCCATTGCTTCAACTCTGGCCATAATGTTGGATGTTTGCTAAGCAAGCCTCCTAAGTACGAAATCATAGGGGCTGACACTAGCATCATAAGAAGGTTGACAGTTTCTCTCTTTCCTCCTAACTCCATGCTTCTTGGTCAATGGTCTTGGCTAGTTTGCTAGCCTATGGCATCTAAGCTTTGTCTATGTGATACTGCTCATGGTGCAAATGTGTCTCTTAACTTCAGACGAGTCGATGAGACCGGTGTAATCACACTAGAGAGCTCATCAATTTCATCTTCCACTATGGGCTCTGCATCCTTTAAGTGCTCTTGGGCTTCCCTCACCCACTCCTTGACCTTATCTATGGCTTCAAACTAGTGCCTTGGGTTAGGATACTCCATAATCTTAACACTCCCTTTTTCTACAGTCTTTAAAGAAGATGTTTATGCCTCTGCTTTTATGACTCTTTTTCATGCACATTGTGTCATGAAACTCTCCGTCTTGAGCATGACATTTGCCTCACTTCTCTTCTTCCTTCACCTAAGGCTCTTTTTTCCTACTGAGGTTGGGTCTAGGTTACTAGGGCTTGGTAGTGATATGCGGGCTTGCTTCGTCTATGCTTGGGCCATAACATGCAATGGCGTAGCCTCTCCATCGAGTGTTTCGACCTCAAATGACCCCAATGACACTAATGGCATGATTGTCGAGTTAGAGGATGGTTTTCTTCTATGGAAATGAGTAAATAGATGGGTGATTTCACACTCTGGACATTTGAGGTTAGTGTTGTCTCTATTGGCTTGCTCCCTCTTAGGGCAGTGCAAAGAAATATACCATGTGTGATCACAAGTCCAACATTAGCTCTTGGTTCTACCCTCCCAAGCCTCTACTTCTACCTCTTCCTAATGCCATCACCAGCATTGGTTGGTCAAGAGTCCATGAGAATGGGGTTGCCCTCTTTGTCGTACGATATGTGAAGGTTTACCTATGCCTCCTCATCATTTGGTTCCTCCACGTAATGGATTAGAGCATCACTCGGTGGATGGGTTACAAAAGGCCTAAGTGGCCTAAGGATGCTTGTGGGATTAATCTCCATTCTAGGGATGCTTGGTTTCATATCGTTAGGCATTGGAAGGGCCAACGAGACTCCCCTTCCAAGGAAGTTTGGTGGCCTATTCACTAGGTATGAATGGTTGTATGGTTGCGAGTATGGAAGCCTCCTTGGTAGCCTGCAATGTATGGCATTGTGGCCAAACCTACCACAAAAGCACATGGTCGAGACCTAGGGTCCTAACATTCTATCGTGAGGTGATTTTCACCACAATGCATACAAGACATGTGGGTGCATAGGTCTCCTCACTATAACTTGCAGCCTTGCTAGCTCCATCTTCGTCTCTGCTAGCTCTTGGCTTTGGTCAACGTGTTCCCTTTATCTTCGATGCCCAGAGTTGACCGTTCATCAAATGTTGTGGTTCTCTTGAAGAATCTAGAGTTAGCATCATCTTAGTTTGAGTTCCTAGAGCTTCTCTCTTTGAGCTGGTCATCTACTCGTATAGCCTTTTCGAAGACTCTAGCTAGCATGTCTCTCAGCAAGCTTGAATTGCCTACCAAGGCCTTGTAGAGTTCCTCACTGCAAATTCTATCATAAAGACTATGGAGACCGCTCTCTTAGTGGGTTGGTTGTTGGTTGGGATTCTCTTAAAGAGACTATGCACATGGATAACGTAATCCCTAATGTCCTCCTTGTGCTTTCACCAAACTATGAGATTGGAGACTTAGAGAACCTCTTGATGAAGAGATTCTTCAGGTTGTTGAAGCTGTTGCACTCCAATGCATCCTCTAAGCTAGTGTGCCATGTCCTACCCTTATCACCTAAGAAAAATCCAAAATCTTATGAGTATTGGGTAGGGTCTGTGAGGCTATTAGCCTTGTAGACTTGCTCAAATTGCTCTACAAACTTGTACGGGTCATTGCCCAGCTAGTATTGGTCTAGCTAATTTGTGACTACAGGGATTTTTGACTGGCTCTTGGAGCCCTCAATAACTCCTAACCTTGCAAGAAATGAGGTAGCTCAGGATGCTTCACTTTGCTCTACAGACATATTTTCTATGTGCAACTTCATGAGAATCTCAGTGTTAAATCTACTTCTAGCACTCTCGCTCTTTTCTAGCGATTGCTGTTTTCAAGCAATGAACAACACTTTGAAGTGGGAGATGAAGAGATAGTGATCTGACAGAAATCTAGCCACATGTGTTGCTATTTTACCCCCCTTTTGGAGCCAATGGAAGCATCAGATTGGCGATCTGAGCAACATAGAGGAAGGTATTATTTTATACACGTTGAGTTCTACAAGAGTTTTATCTTCCCATAATAAAGAAATAAACTAACAGGCTTCATCTCTGTTGGTATTCTTCTACATTTTCTATTTCTTTCTGGGTGTATTCTTCTACATCTTCTATTTCTTTGAACCCCTTCTCTTCCATCTACTCCTCTCCTTGAATCTCCCTTCGCCCTACTATCTCTTACCCCCGTAGTGGACTTTCGACACCAAACATTCCGACATCATGTTAAGGGAAGTTTATGCTATCATTAGAGGTGAATTTGGGAAGATATTTGGGCTGATTTGGGGCTGATATCTTCAGTCATATTCACAGAATTAGCTACACCATTGTTCTTTTAATGCATTTCTTACTCTACAGAAGACATCTTGTCAAAATATGCAAGTACTATGTGCCCCTATGGTAGGAAAATGTTTGTAGATCATTCATAGATGCTTTGAGTTGAATTAAGAGGAGTTTTTTCTCTTATTTTTTGGCTGTGGTAACTTATCCTTATCAGAAACTCAATTTGAATCTCTCTTGAAGAAAGTATCTTTGCCCTATAAGCCTTGTAAAATTGATTCATAAACTTTTGTCCCTAATAGTTTATATTGAATGTAATCATGTAAAGTTGATTCATGTTATGGCATCATGTATGAATGATGGGATGTAGAGTTATTTATAATACATGACAACATATTGTACTTGATTTTATAATTTGTAATTGCTCTTAAAATTAAGAAAAAAAGCTTGATTTGAGTTAGAACTTATGAGATAATACTCTTGTGATCTTTGCTAAGAACATGTAGTTGGAAGCTCTATTAACATCTTCAAGAACTTGGCTTGAAACCTTCAATCCTTCTCTTATCTCTACCATCTTTGGAGTCTAAGCTCTTGAACCCCCATACATTCTTCTCTCTCAAACCCCTATAATTGACCATGAAGTACCTCCTAAACCTTTAAACATTCATTGTAATCTACTTATCTCTTGAAGACACATCTCCATCTATCTTGTCGAGTTTTCTTGCCAAACCCCTGTGGTGACCTTCAACCCTATGCGCTGTGACATTGGTGAACCCGACGTGAAGGTCGGTGTAAGAGAACTCCAAGATGGGGGAATTCTTTAAGAGATACTCTACAACAGTTGGTGCTGCAGTAGTCTCAGCAACAACAATTCCAAATATTACAGCAACAACAACAAAGGCAATACGAAGAGAAGATTGATTCCATAACTATTAAGGCCCTAGAGGAAGTTGGGTGGGAATTAAAACAATTTAATGGTCAAAATGTTTCTATTTTCATTCGCTTGTATGTTGAGAAAATGCTCTTCTTTGGTATACTGCAACATGCATGGAGTCGTTATTTTGCCAAACTAGCCAAGCATGATCTGCAAGAAAGAATCCATGGTCTTTTTCAGCAAGATGTGGATTGGGTTGCATTCAAAAACTCCCTACGCGAAGAATTATTCTTATAAGACTCTGACCTATTGAGGAAGAAAAGTTTCATTGATTGGGTTGAGAAACCCAACAAAGGTTTAGCTACAACAGCTTTATACCATGAGTTTGAAAGTAAATTTGGACAACTTGATGCTGAAGACCAACAAAGTATGAAAGGTCAAAAAATTGGATTATTCCTTAAGATTGTAGATCCCATTCTACAAGAGAAGCTTGCTGATCGCCTAGAAGATGCTACCTCTGAATTAGGAGTCAAGACTACATGGACAGATGTTACTGATGCAGTTAACATGATTGCTCAAAGAGAGCACATGCGACTAAGACTGGGCTCTACTTCAACTTCAACAACTCCATTGATGGAGCTTGTTCCACCTTCAAAATCTCCTATTCCTTTGATTAATCAACTCTTTCTTCTTCTTTTCCTTCTAAAAATGATGTCATGGGTTAACCAATTAAAAGCATGTGTGACCTTCATCTAAATCTTACAGAACTTAGTTTCAAGGTGTAGAAGCTAGATGTCAAAGTTTCAAGGTGTAGAAGCTAGATGTCAAAGAATGAGGATGTCAAAGTTGAAGAATGAGAGAAGGCTATAAGAGGCGTTGTTTTTTGTGTGACAGCCAACAACATGACAAGAGGGAGTGTTTAACCTTCCATGAGGCTGAAGCACAAAAGCTCATCTTTTGGAAAGATGGAAAATTTTATGCAGTTGAAATTGGTCTTCCACTGGAGCCAAATTTTGGCAATGGTGGAATGAAGAAAGGATTAGAAGATTTAGCTATAAATAATGCCTACGTAGCACTTGATGCATCTACCTATGGGCTGCAAATTGAACCAACTAAATCAAATTTGAAAGCATGAAAAGGTAATGTGCAATCTAAAGTATGGATGTACTCGTTAGATCAAATGGAATGCCGCAAAGTAGCCAAAGATGATTTGACTAACACCAATCAATGCATTCGAGTAATAATTGGTTGGAAAGAACCAGTAGATTCTTTCTCTAGATTTGCACATTTGGCTAACGTCAATCATAAAGAAGTCTTGATTGAAGAGAATAGAAGAGGAGAAGATGAACCATGGTGTTAACCCAAACACGAAGAAAGCAAAAGGAAATAAAAAAGATGCAGGGCAAAGGCGGAAAAAAGGTAGCCCGAATGAAGAAAGAATAGGAGAAAAGCCCAAAAGCGCAAGGGCAACCTTAAAAGGCCAAGGCAAATACAAAAGGAGAAATGCAGATTTTAAAATAAAAAGGTGCACCGTGAAATCTTGTAAAAGAGCGACGGGCTCTCACCCGTGCAGTTTGTAAATGTAGATGGGCGGTGGAAAGGAAGCTAGGAAGATAGAATGACAATGGGAAAAAGGGCCTAGGCTATGGCCGGCCATGTAAAAAGGGGAAAAGGGGATGACCGCCCAAAAGGGATTTAGGGTTTTGTATATAAAGTTGAAAAGTGAATGAGAAGCTCATTCTTGTGTGTGGCAAAAAGTAGCTCTCCTCCTCTTCTTCTTCTTCTTCTTGTTCTTGCTTGCTTGAGCTTGTGCTTGAGAGAGAGTGTGTGAGAGTGTGAGGGAGTGAATGTGTGAGAGTGAGGGACCGAGGAGGAGAAGCTCTCCATCTTCTCCTCTCTTCTTCTCTTATTTTCTCTTCTCTTGTCTTGCTCGCGGCAATGGAGATTGGAGCTTGGAGCGGGAGGATCGAGCTTGCTTGAAGCTTGCACTTGGATCGTGGAGCTACCAGAGTGCGCGAGAGAGGAGGTAACTCGAGCGGCACGGAGGTAAGCTCACTACACCCGTAGATATGGATGGTGCGTCGGTTATGTGAGAGGTAGCCATTAGTGCTCGGCTTGGAACGCTTGAAACCATAAGCGGTCCGTGGGTCTTGGCAGTTGAGTGAAAGCACCCTACATTTTGGTTCCGTTGCCGAGACCAACGAATTCAAGCCTTGAGCGCTTGCGCGCTTTGAATCGAGCATTGGAGTAGGGTTTTCCCCGAACCGGTGCTTGAGGTAGATAGGTAGGAAGCGAGGGAGTTGAAGAGATATTCGATCTCCTTAGCAAGTAGGTTTTTGGTTTTTAGATTTGGGAAAGCATGTTGGAGTAGTGTAGGTGATTACTTTGTGATTTGTATGCATTTAGGGTAGAAAATAAAAACAAAGAAAAAGAAACAAATAGTAGGGTTTTCTGTTGTTGTATAACAAGCTAAAACAGGGAAACAGGGGACAAATTCAAGTTTCTGGGTGAGATAGGGACAGAGAACTGGCTGTAAGATTCTGCAGTGCTGGGAAAGGACCTTAAGGGGCAGGGGAGGCCAGGACAGACCCCATTTCCTCGGTTGGCTTTGTGTGTGTGTGTGTGAGAGAGAGAGAGAGAGAGAGAGATAGAGAGCTTCTAGTTCACAGGATGAGGAAGCGCTACCCCGATTTCTAGGTGCCAGTGATTCGTGCTGCCCCAAGTGAGTCCATTGTTTTCCAATAGTGCTCTAATCAGATCTAGGAAGTCTGTGGTGATTGTGTGTAGCAGACAATAAGGAGGGTTCAAACGTGCCGAAATTGCGATTCAAACGCGTGGAAATCGTGCCCGCCCGTCGACGCAGTCGGACCAACTCGCAGTGGTCCGAAACCCTAAGTCGGACCACTCGTGCTCTGGAGTCGGACCATTCGACTTTCAGTACCGGACTGTCCAACTGAGAGTAAGTCCGACCAGCCTGATCCGATTACTAGAATCGCACCAGCCCAACCCGATGTGCCACGTGGCACTCTAACTGCCTTTAGAATTGGACCACTTGAACCACTCAGTTTCGGACCAACCCGTTTGACTTGGACACTTAGATACTCGGACTAGTCTAGACCAGCCAGAATCGGACCACCCTGTCCGATCCAATTCTCAGGATTGGACCACTTTGAAAATCGGACTACTTTTTCGATTCGACTCCTAGAATCGGACGTGACCAAAATGGGACCACTGGTACGATCGGACCAACCCAAAATCGGACGACCGATTCTGATAATCGGACTCTGAAAATCGGACATCTTAGAATCGGACCAAAAACTGTCAAAATTGGACAGGTATCCAGAACACAAATTCTGACGCATCTAAACCCCGAAATTGACCTTAAAGACCGCGTAGAGCTATAGGCACATCACAAATCCATCACTGGGCTGAAACTTAGAGCAACCAATTCAAAATTTGGCTATAAACGGTCCTCCACATTGCACATGGTGTTTACCATAACGGCCCTACGGGCCGGGGGAGACTGCCCCCCCCCCCCCGGACCCCCGCAGAGGGGGCTTTGCCCCTCCGCACCTCCCCCAAGAAGGTTGGAGAGAAAACATGTGCCGTGACAAGTCCTCCAAATTGGACCCGAGTGTAGTAATGGCTCTATATGAGCATGGATTCTCACTTGCAAAAGAGCAACCAAAAGCCCATACCCAAACAGAGAGAAACAGAGACCCTAGAACCTCAATGGGCCAATCTAGCCATCAAGGGCAAAAAGGCCACACCATGAGAATGCAAAGACATTGTGTTCATACCATGTCTAGTCAGAGTGAAATGCAACATCAGCAAGCTACAAATGCCAAGATGACTAGACATGACACTCTTGACGAGAGATGTGCCTTGAGCAACACTGCACAGACAACCCAAGACATTGGTGGAGAATCCACGTCTGGTCATGCAAGTGGGGACTCAAGGGCATCTGTCAAAAGGCTTAAGTTTACAAGCCAAGACCCGGAAGATGAAGACATAGTACCACATGCTTATCTTAGGGTCAAAATCACCGCGAAAAGAGAGCATACTATTGATGCTCTAATTGATGAAGGAGCAGATTTTAATATCTTGACCTATGAATCATGGACCCTACTAGGCCAACCAGAGCTCACACCGACTGATGCAACTCTTAATCCTTACGGGGAACACCCACAAGCACTTCTAAGGAAGTGCAGAATCCTTGTAACTATTGAAACAGAAAGCTTGCCATTCCTATTCTATGTTCCTCCCAATAGCGAGAATGGTGGAAAGGAAATCCTCCTAGGAAGGCCCTTCAAAAAGGCTACCAAGTGTGAGGCTGACTACGTAGCTCAGAGGATACACTTGACACTACCGGGTGTGAGGATAGTCATGACCTTTAGCAAGGGTGACCTCATCAAACCTCAAGGGAAAGGCAAGGAAGGTGTTGATGTAATAGTCAAGCCTACTAATGAGAGCAAGGACTTGTTGGAAAAACTAATACAAGCACATGTCGAACAATGAGAACCAGTGAGTGAGGCCATGCCGGAAATAAGAAGGTCAAGAGACAAGGCCAAGGATAGGGTTTGGACTCACAACTATCGTAGAAGACCACGAAAGAAGCCCAAGCCTTGTAGGCGAAGGCATCGATGGAGAGCTAGCACAATGCCACGATGGATATCCAAAGCGTTGCTACGTGCTCAAGGGTATTATGAAGGCAACCGATGGATTTGGGTACCAAAACCCCCTGTTAAACCTCCCTGGTCGATTGAAGGCTAGGTCGTATCAAGAGCAAAGAGGCGCAGGAGGAAACCTAAACGAAAATCCAAGTCTCAAACCAAAAATATGGGAGTGATTGAGCCCCACACGGTTGAAGTCAAGAAACCAAACATGACCTATCAAAAAGTGGATCCTCGGCCTAGCATTGACAAGCAGATGCCAGATGTAATCATTGAAGTGTGAACGCCGCATTGCAATGGCCGAACTAGGGGCTCATATCATGACAGTCTCTGAGGAGCGATTGGCAAAATGGCGGTCTCAAAGAGACCCAACCTATGTGGCACCAATTTCCCTACGAGTGCTGAGACTGCCATTCGGGGTAGGGACTTGGCCGAACCACCTAGCCAAGAAAACTCTCTGTTTGATAAGGTTCTCACGGAGGAGGAGTTACATGTTGCCAGTAGACTTGGACAAGGTTCCATGCTGCTCGATGTGGCAAAATATCTATTGGTGCTAAGTAAGCTGCCATGAGTGCTGGATGCGTGTGCCACGCTCCAGTACAACCCCGAGTTCTACAATTGGTTCTTATCCTCGTGAAGTGACATTATGTATATAAATAAACACTGATTCTTGTGTCACCTTGTATAAACAATATCAACACACACAAGTAATGATAGTCAAGCACAGGGAGAAGAGTTGGGTTTGACATGCTAAGCTCCTCAAGTCCTCCTGCCATCACACATTTAAAAGCGTACAGCCCCTTTCTATACACCTTCTTCCCTTTTTGGTCTATCCTTCCGAGGATGTGCCCTATCCCACTCCATGACAACCAGTCCACACAACTTAGCATAAGCCAATATCGGCTAATGGTTGGAGGCCAAACGAACATCATCATGGGGGCTATCCCTTTACAACAAACACTGCATGCCTCACCCCTCCCCTTCTTGTCACATGCGCTTGATAAACCACACTAAAATCCCTTCCATGAGAACAGTTGTGTCATGTATCAAGGTATAACCCTTGGATTGCATCTTGCAAGCTTTCAGACAGAACACATGGAGAACCATGGACATCTGGTATGCAAAGACACTCTTCACAGCCGAAGGGAGCATGTGGCACGCGCCCCTCCACCGGAGCGCTATGTGCCCACCCTCAAGAGGTATGCCAAGAAGCGAGGCCCTAAGCGACACCATACCGGACGAAGGCCAAAGAATCCTTGAGTCAAGAAAGTTGAGACTCAAAGAAATGCACAACAGGTAGCAACGCCAGTGGCACAAACCCCCAACGTACGCTCGGGCACCAGATGCTCAAGGGCAGAAAAGGCAGCCCGAGATAGGGCAGAATTTAATGAATTTTTTAAAGACATTCTGAAAACGGTAGCAGCTCGGGACTACACCATTCATGTCTCGGCCGACATGTTCCCTGCCCAGCCTCATGGGAGCCCCGCACTGGCACCGCCCCGATTGCCTAGCCAACTGGACTCACCCCGCTTCGTACCTATCAACCAAATCCCTATGACGTACAAGTAGCTCGACAAGTCAGCATGCCAGAACATTTTGTTTTTTGATGAGTAAAGGGTCAAGATCCCCACTTGTACACATTCCTGTTACTTCTTGTTAATGCATGCGACCTTAACAAGCAATGAAATAGGCATCCCAATAAACATCGTAGAATTCTAAAAAATTATGTCTTATCATGATTACATTGGTTCGATGCACTTAACACAAGCGATCATATACTCTCACGAAGTGACAAGTGGATGCAAAATGACACAGGTCAAGGTCTAGAAGCGTTTAATATCCAAGTCACCACAAGACCACCAACCCCATAAAGAACCACTATGGAGGAAGTGACAGGAATACCAAAAAAAACAAAAGCCATGACGGAAATGCCACTGGATGAGAACCCAAGGACACCTCTACAGAAAGTAAATATTGCAACTGAGCATGGTTGAAGCACAATCATCGATTACCTCCTCCTTCTTGGCCAAACTCTATGTTCGGGCACGAGCCACGCTCTCAACAAGGGCGAACGTCTCTTCATCATCCGGGATTCAATTCGCACGATGCTCTGCCCTTGTCCAAGCAGAGCTCACTCCAAGTGCTTCCTCAATTGTTCGATGTCTCACATGTTACAAAGAGGTTTGCAAAATCTCAAGTGTATCTCTTTATCTCAACAATAGTTCCTCTATCATCAAGGCTGGCAACACAATCATCTCTGTAATATCAATTCTTCATAGCCTTTGAATCCCAACATTTCTCAATCCAAATGAAAGGCTAACAGTCTCAATGTATGGCATTAATTGTATTCACTCTTCCCACAAAAAAAAAGAAAGAAAGAAAGAAAGAAAGAAAAAGAAAAAGAAAAAGAAAAAAGAAAAAAGAAAAAAAACACATCCACCATCATAGCACCGCACCTAGGGGTCCTCAAATTAGGTACATCCAGTGACCTTGGTCGGCTAGCCCCGTCCCTAATCCCCTAGCCCTTTGTACATCCCCCAAAATTGTTTAGGGCACATCAAGGGCAGGACATACCTCGAGAGCTCGCCTCGCCTAGGGTTAGACATGTCCCCCTGAACCACTTGCACAATTCTTTTGCACTCATCTCAATGCCATTACAATCAACAGTGGTAAGCAAGGCATGAAAGACAATGGAAAAATACACCATACTTTTCAAGCACTACAAGTAGTTACTAGCTACCAAGAGCTAGACATCAAGGAGCTCAATTATGCTACGTGGCCGTGACTAAACCATAATGATGTCTCAAGTCATCTTCAAGTGTACTCCCTGTCTTCATCGATAAAATTTTCCATCAACTTAACCCCTTGCTTCACTGACCCATTGCTACACAAGGAACCAGGCCGACAGTATTCTAACTAAGTAATATCTAAGTATGCACAAGCACTCACATAATACCTGCACCAAAGTATATACACAGTTTGGGTCCTCAAGTGCAGGACAATACTCTCAGCTTGCTTAGAGTTTGACCTATCTCCCAAACTAACTGCACTACGTCTTGTGCAAAACAGAGAAGACTAGCACTACCATTAGGAAGAGATCACATGAGAGGTTTTCAATTGCAGGTGTTGAAGACTCCAACGAAAGTGTCATGCGTTGTTCATCAACACCCAACTCTGAATGCTTATCCCTCACCATCCGATAAGCCCGCAAAGAATTGACATGTGCGGGATCCCCAATAAACCAACACTTGTGCTGGCCATCAATGCAATCCCCAACACAAAATAGCCTTAGCACCAACTCCAACAACCTTCCACTAGCCACCTTGGCCACCAACATGCCCCCAGGACTTGCTTTCACACCACCACCAACACTCCTCCACGGAAACCACAAGTGTCCTTGTCACCCACGTCTTCGGTGCATGCTACAGCCTGCTACCTACAACTGTGAGTGCCATGGGACTGGCACTCGTCTAGGAGGGGTAATGTTAACCCCAACACGAAGAAAGCAAAGGAAAATAAAAAAGACGCAGGGCAAAGGTGAAAAAAAGGTAGCCAGACTGAAGAAAGAATAGGAGAAAAGGCCAAAAGAACAAGGGCAACCTTAAAAGGCCAAGGCAAATACAAAAGGGAAAATGCGCATTTTAAAATAAAAAGGCGCACCCTGAAATCTTGTAAAAGAGTGCCGGGCTCTCACCCGTGTAGTTTGTAAATGTAGATGGGCGGTGGAAAGGAAGCTAGGAAGATAGAAGGACAATGGGAAAAAGGGCCTAGGCTATGGCCGGCCATGTAAAAAGGGGAAAAGGGGATGACTGCCCAAAAGGGATTTAGGGTTTTGTATATAAAGTTGAAAAGTAAATGAGAAGCTCATTCTTGTGTGTGGCAAAAAGTAGAAGCACATGTAAAAAGGAACCTACTTTGATTTGATCTAGAGATGATGTACACTAAATTTCACTAATTTAAATGTCATGTAATTCTATGAATTATGGTTTACTATGTTATGATATGATTATGTATAGGTATATGTATATGTGTAGGCTATGAATGCACCTTTACACACACACACACACACACACACACATGCTAATGTATATCCATATGCTATGTTGTGTCACTAATTTTGTTAGATTGTGTTTTTGTAGATGTCTCGTGAGAGTGGCAATAATAATAGCCATGGGCATAATCATGGCAATAGAGATTGTTTTGGTGGTGATCGGAATCCCTCTCTACAAAAAAACAAAGAGAGACTATTAGAAGCCCAACAAAATTAAGAGAGGGAGTCAAAACCCAAGCTAGTTGTGTACTACCAACTAAATCCTTCATGTGGGATCCTCCAAAGTCTTACATGAAAGGAGGTCCTAAGCTAGGCACATGCCATAGCATAAGAAAACTCCATATATTGCTTTGTAGCCTTCAACAACTTGGACCCAAATGCACTACAAAATAGACCATTGATGCAGTGCATCAAAGGTACCCTAAACCCTCACATTTGAGATTTACAAACCATTGTGCTCAAGAATAGATCAGAAAGTTACTTATTCATAACAAGAGAGCCATGATCAAACATAGGTATCTTATGACAAATACGATGTCATCATCACTAAGTATATGTTCTAAAGTCATAGTAAAAATATTGTGTTAAAACATTTCTTATTTTTAATGCATTAAAAGTTCTCAGTTTTTCTAGAGAGGGAGGGAGCAAAGCAAGGGATGATGTAGATTAGAGCAAAGAGTGCTATGATCAAGAGAGAAATGGTGATGAGGATGGTGAGGTTGATGATGCAAAGGGAAGGTATGGTGGTGATAACTCTTTGTAGGCATATGAGCTTTGATATTCATAGTTTTCTCTTAAATACTAGAAGCCATACAAGCTTGCTTCAAAATCATGTGTACATCTTTTGTATACATTGGGTCAATTAGCTCTTCTTTGTCTTTTTCATTTGTACATTTAATTTTCTCAACCTATATTATTGTGTATAATATTTTTTTATCGTGTATATTTTATTTGTAAAGTTAATGCTTAGCCCAATGAGCACATAAGAAGGGAAGGAAAAAAACTAGGGACCTATTGATTGTAGAATTGTGGCTACATGCCACATGTTTTTAGCCAATAGTTCCCTCATTTTCCTTGTAGATAACATGTTTATAGTATCATGTTATGGAGAGTGAAAATTTTACAAAATAGTGCATATAATTGTTGAGATATCGAGCTCCACTCGTGATATGCCAGGGTGACCGTTGTGTATTTATGTCACCGACTTGTCAATTGCAGACGCGGTTGGTACACCGCCCATGAATAATAGCTACATGATAACTATCCTTATCTACTCTAGTTCGTGGCTCAGTTAGTATGCCACCTTAGTTAGTTGAGTTTGGTTTGAGACTCATATCTAGGGTTCTTCTATTTCTTTGTACTTGAGTTATTTTGGCTTACACAACTAAGAAGAGGAAAACTGTTTTCAGCCTCCACCCTTGTGTGTCTTCCCCCATTGTGCAAGCAAGAAAGCTTCAAGCGAGACTCCTTCCTTCTCTCCCACAATCTTGACAATAATCCATTGTTGTTAGAGAGTCCTCATTATCTCAACATTCCTAGGTAAAAAGACAAGCATGATTTTACTCATTTTGGTTCTTCAAAAGCACGAGTCACATGTCCACTCTCAAAATTTATCACGAAAGCTATCAATATGGCTAAGTTTAACAAAGAAATCACACAAAATTTGTACCACAAGGGCTTCTCTATGAACAATACAATGTATCCCCAATAAATAGGGCACGTCCTTACAAAGCTTTGCAAATAGGCTGATTGTTTTCAATAGTACATGTAGCACCATCAAAGCTCATAGTACCCATTTTACAATGTGGAAGATCAAGCTATTTTAATAATTTTAAGCCTTTCCATCACCAATACCAATAGATTTTACAAAGAAGGGTGCGTGATGGTGTACATCATTATCTTTTAAATGTATAATATAAATAATGAGGTGTTTTTCAAATCTTTGAATGGTGCTTTCATCCATAATTATAGAATAGAATGAACAATGTTTGATCTCTTCCTTAGTTTTCCCCAATATACCATATCCATAGCATTAAGAAAATATTTTCCTAAAGTTGCATTTCTATGCGTTGAATTCTCACAAGTAAGGGCATACTTAGAATTTTTGTGTACATATCCAACATTTTTCATTGACAACCATAAGCTTCATATATTTTCTAATATGCTTGAGGTTTTCACCAGCCATGAATTTCTTACACTAAATTACTACCTTGTGTGACTTAGATGCATTATGTATATGCAAGGTATATTTTTGAATAGTCATACTTCCGTTTCTCCCAAAAGGATTGGGCATGCTCCATTTCTCCCAAAAGGATTGGGCATGTTACGTTTCTCCCAAAAGGATTGGGCATGTTCAATGTAGTGAAAATAGAGCACTTGATTCTTTTTTTATCCATTTCATCTAAGATAGATTAGGACCAAGGATATTATAGCTTCCATGTAGACACAAATCTACAAATGCATATTCTTTTTTTTGTCAAAATACAAGCATCTCCATTTTGGTTTTCTATATTTTGTGGCATTAGGAAGACTGATGCTTGATTACTTAAGCAATTGTTGACGCTTCCCTTTACGTGGCCATTCCATTCCAACAATAATATGAAAATAATTCCTTAAACTAATGAGAATATAATTAAAAACATATGCTAGTATAACTTAGATAAACACCACACTTGTGCACATTGACTCATTTATTTCCATATCAATAGAACTAATAGTGATATTAAAGCTATTGATGTAACAAAAAATATTTCAAGGTTTGTATTGTGATGGATTATACATAGATGTAGATTGCTACTATATTTATAAAATTAATATTAACATTTTCAAATATGGAAAATGACCTATGAGGCCATGACTTGCAAGCATTTGTGATGATACAATTGTTTGGAAGAACAATAAGACTTGAAGAAAATCAACTAAATAAGCTATAATAAAGTGATTTAGAAAGAGAAAAGGAAAGGGAAGAGAGACCTAGGAGAGAGAAGGAAAAACAAGAATGAGAGAAAGAAAACTCAATGAAAAGAAGAGAGAATAACAATTTAATAAAACAAAGAAAAAATGAGAAATCATTCTCTGTAATGTTTCAATGTTTTACTCTTTTCAATGAAACTTGGTACTTCATTGTATTTAGCAATTTCATTACTATTTTCTTCTTTTTGAGAGGTGATAATATACAAATTATAAAATATCCATTTTCTCACTTGTATAGGTATCATGAATAATAAACTTTATTTTAGAAAAAGTGTGAATTTGTTAGTTGATCATGAGATTGTTGCACTTGGGAGAGTGCATGCAATACATTGAAATGAGACATGCCATGGAGAAACTCTTCAAGATGAGGTAATGACCAAGTCATCATTATTTTTAGGAGAGAGAGAGAGAGAGAGAGAGAGAGAGAGAGGTGTTAGATTGTCTTGAATGTCTAGACTCCACAACTCTAGTAACTACCATTAATTTCACACCTTTGAAGAAGATAAAAAAATATTTTAAAAATTATAACAATTTAAAAAAACTAAAATTTTAATTATAATTTGAATGTTACTTAAATACTTACATGAATCAAAGCTATAATTAAAATTTATTCATTGGAATGTGTTTTTCTTTTGAATGGTGTAAATTATTTTAGCATATATATAATAAAGGTTAATTCTTATTTCCAACTTTCTTTTGAAAGTTTAAAACAATTTCACATTTCAACTATAAAAGGCCAGTGTCATAAAGAGCATTTATTTTGAATGATACATATGTTATTAGCCTTCTAGAGAAGGATAAAACCCCTTTGAATGGTACTATAACTTTGAAATTTGAGAGTGAGTGGATCCATATTTCTAACTCACAAAAATGTAGATTGATTACAAAGACACGACTTGTGTCATATCTTTGACTATCACACCTTGGGACCACTAGCCTTAATGTTCGAACAAAAAGTTGTAAAAAAAGGGCCAATGACTCCCCAAGTCCTAAGACTTCAAAGAAATAAATGGCTAAAGATGAAGGAGTCTTAATGCTACTATTGCTAGGATGGCTACTCTTGTTTTCTACTCTCAAGAGTTTTAGTGCTACTATTTCTCGCATGGTTACTCTTCTTTTTTGCTCTCATGGACTTATCATGATCAAATTTCAAATCAATGGTTGCAAGTATTTAAAGGTTCTTGAGAGCTAGAAGAGAGGTATATAGAAATGTTACATCTTGCATTTCAACATTTCTATAGTAAAGGTTGATTCTCCTTTCCAACTTTCTTTTGAAAGTCTTAAACAATTTCATACTTTCATTGTAGAAGAAAGTTTTCATGAAAAACATTTCTTTTGAGTGCTCTTTAGAAGGGTAAAACCCCCTTTGAAGGGGTGTTGCAACATCCAAATTTGAGGGATGTTGGATTTGAATTTTTACTTGGAGGAGTCACTCACAAATATGTAAGCATGTCTCGTGGGTTGAAAAGAATGTATTTTTAAAATGCCACTTTTAAATATTTTCTTACATATTAAATACTACCATATAAAGGGGTTACCTTGTAGAGAAAGAATAAAAAATGGATATGTTTTATTTAAGAAAATTTTATAGATTAGGATATTTATAAATAGGCCTTCAACACACATGATATAGAGGGTTTACATATAGTGAATCCCCTAAGTATTTTTAACTTGCAAAAATAAACTACATTGATGATGAAGACACTACTTGTGTCATAAGTTCAAATATCATACCTTAAGACCTATGGCTTTTATGTTTGAACAAAAAGTTAAGAAACAAGGACCAAAAGAACCCACTAAGTCTTTAAAGCAATAAATGGCTGGAAGATGAAGGATGAGTTTTAGTACTACTATTGCTAGGATGGCTTCTTCTTTTTTTTTGCTCTAAGGGATTTTAGTTCTACTATTCCTAGGATGGATGCTCTTGTTTCCTAATCTCAAGAACTCCTCATGAGAAAATTTATCATGAATTCTTGAAGTATTTGAAGTTTTCTAAGAGCTACAAGAGAGGTATATTGAAACAATGCATCTCACATTAAAGATAGTTCAAGCAATTTGCCCAAAAGCCATGCTTTGCACTAGAAAAGTAACCAACTATCCTCTTGAACACATATATGTCTTACCCATGTGTAACATAATTTTATTCTCTAGATTGCACAATAAATCACATTCTTTGCCCATGTCTTAATCAACATTTGAGAGAGAGAGAGAGAGAGAGAGAGAGAGAGAGAGAGAGAGAGAGAGAGAGAGAGAGATGCCCTCTTAATCATACTACAATGTGTGTGAGTGTATATGTAATATTTTGCTTCAATAAAACTTAAATCTTACAAATGATTGAAAAACTAATAAATTACCTTCAATAAATAATTCAGCAAATCATGTTAAACATAGTAGCTTATTGAAGGAAAATAAATAACATATCTAAATTATTATAAGAAAATATCACAATATACAAAAAGTGATAAATAATATAATAAAGTTAAATATATACTTTTCAATAAAAAGCAATCAATTTGGATAAAATAAAATATGTCTTTTAGAATTTGAAACTAAAAACACTTTTTTTAAAAAATAAAGGTAAGTAGCTACACCAAACACATCAAATGATATATAAACTGGAGATATACAAAATATATGCCTTAAAATAAAATATGAAAATTATAAAGAAATTACAAACTCACCAAGATCCTTTGCTAATAATTTTGATAATGAATTTTCATTTGAATAATATAAATATATAAAATTATTATATTTTGTTGATGGTAGTCCTTTGGATACTCTTTTAGGACTAAGTGGGTGAAGAGTCCAATTGTTACTTGCATCCATACAAAAGATGAAGATAAGAACATTACCACCAAATGCATACACTACAAGGATATGAGGCTATAGCGATGCACATTAGTGATCACAAATAGTAGCATCGTTATTTGTGTTGCTATTAGCGTTCCAAATGCGACGCAAATAGCGATAGTACCCAGAGGAAAAAATCCTGGGCCAAAACTCGAGCGTGTCATTTTTCTTGCATTCACGAAAGAGAGAGCGAGAGGGAGAGTGACCATCTTGTTGAGAGGGAGAGAAAGAGAGAAAGAAGAAGAAAGAAGGCTTCTCACCACCACCGTCTCGCCGCCGTCGCCGCCGCCGCCGTTTGAGAAGAAGAGGAGGAGGTGTACAGAGGGCGAAGAGGAGCCGCCGTTATGAAGAGGAGTCACAAAACCCTTCGTCGAGCCTTTACGGTGAGTGCATTGTCCATTCTTGCTTTGCTTTTGTGTTTTCTCTCTCTCTCTTACTTGTTTTTGGTATAATTCATGTGTATTGAGAAAGGGAGAGAAAATGAGAGAGAAAGAGAGGGAGAGGGAGAGGGAGGGAGAGGAAATGAGAGAGGAAGAGGGAGAGGGAGGAAATGGGAGAGGGAGGGAGAGAGAAAGAGAGGGAGAGAGGGAGGGGGAGGGGGAGGGAGAGAAAATGAGAGAGGGAGAGGGAGTTTTCTCTCTCTCTTTTACTTGTTTTTTGTATAATCCATGTGTATTGAGAGAGGGAGAGGAAATTAGAGAGAAAGAGGGGGAGAGGGAGAGGGAGGGAGAGGAAATGAGAGAGGGAGAGGAAGGGGGAGGGAGAGAAAATGAGAGAAGGAGAGGGAATTTTCTCTCTCTCTTTTACTTGTTTTTGGTATAATTCGTGTGTATTGAGAGAGGGAGAGGAAATGAGAGAGAAAGAGAGGGAGAGGGAGACGGAGACGGAGAGGGAGAGGGAGAGGGAGAGGGAGAGGGAGAGGGAGGGAGAGGAAATGAGGCATAATTCATGTGTATTGAGAGAGGGAGAGGAAATGAGGGAGAAAGAGAGGGAGAGGGAGAGGGGGAGGGAGAGAAAATGAGAGAGAAAGAGAGGGAGAGGAAGTTTTCTCTCTCTCTTTTACTTGTTTTTTGTATAATTCATGTGTATTGAGAGAGGGAGAGGAAATGAGAAAGAAAGAGAGGGAGAGGGAGGGAGAGGAAATGAGAGAGGAAGGAAATGGGAGAGGGAGAGGGAGGAAATGGGAGAGGAAATGAGAGAGGGATGAAATGGAAAAGGAAGAGGGAGGGAGGGAGAGAGAAAGAGAGGGGGAGGGAGAGGAAACGAGAGAAAAAACATTAAACATAACAGGGAAAGAGAGAAAGAGAGGGTGAGGGTGAGGGAGGGAGAAGAAATGAGAGAGGGAGAGGAAGAGAGAAAAAGGAAATGAGAGAGGGAAAGGAGAGAGAAAAAAATGAGAGAAGGAGAGGAGAGAGAAAAAGAGAAAATATGTTAAACATAATAGGGAAAGAGAGAAAGAGAGGGTGAGGGTGAGGGTGAGGGTGAGGGTGAGGGTGAGGGACGAAGAGGAAATGAGAGAGGGGGAGAAAGAGAGAAAAGGAAATGAGAGATGGAGAGGAGATAGAAAAAGAGAGAAAAAACATTAAACCTGATAGGGAAAGAGAGAAAGAGAGGGAGAGAAAATGAGAGAGGGAGAGGAAGAGAGAAAACGAAATTAATTGTTGTTGTTTGTAGTGGTAGTAGTAGTTTTTTTTCTTTTCTTGTTTATTGTTGGTTAGTTTTCTTGCTTTTTGTAGCAGTAGTAGTTTTTTCTTCTTTTCTTATTTGTAGTAGTAGTAGTAGTAGTAGTAGTTGTTGTTTTCTTTTTCTTCTTTTCTTGTTTATTATAGTGGTCGTAGTCGTGGTAGTGGTAGTGATAGTGGCAGATGTGGTGGTCGTACTCGTGGTTGTTGTCATAGTAGTGGTAGTCGTGGTCGTGGTCATGGTCGTTAGTTGTCATCGTGGTTGTGATCCTGGTCGTGGTCGTGTTTGTGGTCGTAGTCATAGTCATAGTCATGGTTGTGGTCGTCGTCGTCGTCGTCGTCGTTGTAGTCGTAGTCGTGGTAGTGGTCATAGTCATGGTCATAGTCATAGTTGTGGTCGTAGTCGTATTCATAGTCGTAGGCGTGGTCGTGGTCGTCGTAGTCATAGTTCTAGTCATGGTCGTGGTCATGGTTGGGGTCATAGTCGAAGTCATAGTTGTGGTCGTGATCTTCATCATAGTCGTAGCCGTGATCATTAAAGAAAATGAGAAAGGGGGAGAAAGATAAAAAAGAAGAAGGAACAAGAGAGAGGGAATAAACATGCAGCATAATAAAGAAAGAGAAAAAGAGAGAGAGATGGAAGGAGAGGAGATAATGAATGGATAAAAAACAAAGAGAGAGTGGTGGCGAGGTCCGGTGCAACACCACGAGATGGGAAACACTCCGACATATATATGTTAATCTGTGGGTGGGTGGCTGGGTGGAGACTTTACATATGTTAATTTTTGATGAGTTACAAGAGAAGAAATCCCTTCTCAAACAATTTAAGAAAAAAAAAGAATGATAGCAAAAACAAATTCTTTGTCGTAACATAGACAAAATGGAAAATGATGAAGATCTTGTTGTTCAAGATCGCAAGGTGTATCTTAATCAACGTGTCCCATGTCCTTGCTCTCAATGCAAGCTGGCAATTAGACGAAAACGTCGATTGTCTATAGAACACGTACGATGCTTTGGTGAGTTTCAATCTGAGATCATTGATCAGATGATTGTGGATTTTCAGCAAACGGTAAGAAAAGTTAATATCAATCATGCATTGTACTCATAAGCTAATTGAATACCATATACAAGAAGATTGGGTGTGGCTGGCAAATTTTCTATCTAGGGAGGTGATGTCTCGTCCCAAGGAGGAGTGCACCCTTTGTGGCCAATTAGAAGAGTTCGTGGGCGTGTGATGGATGGAGTGCCTGATCCAATCCACTACTTGGAAGGCACTACCTAATCTATACGGTCAATACTAGAGGAGATAGGCAGCCTTCAAGTCCTACCTACAATCTTGGAGCCTGAGATGGAGGCGGTGATTGATGCATTGATTCCCATGGATGTCGAGACTTCTGATCCGCTTTTAGAGAAAGCATCCATACCATTATATGATGGGTGCAGAGTATCTCGCCTGAAGACACTACTGCTTGCACTCCTAAGTGTGCAAGCAAAATACGGGTGGAGCGATGCGAGTGTGACAAAGTTGTTCAGGTACCTTGTATGTACGCTTCGTTGATTTCTTTTCGGCACTATTATTAAAAATATTTGTATTTTTTCAAGGCGTTTTATGACTTTTTTTCAGGTAATTAAAATATCATATATTACCATTTTCAAATACCATGCCTGAGTCTCGTGATGATGCACGACATGTGTTACGAAAGCTTGGCATGGACTACAACAACATCCATGCACGTATCAACGATTGCATACTATTTTGAGGAGAATACGAGACTATGGAGGCATGTCCAAAGTGTGGTTCTCATAGGTATCGATAGGACTTGCAAGGGCAAACCATCCCTCAAAAATTTCTTAGACACTTTCCACTTATCCCCCGCATAAGCCACATGTTTCGTACGTCTGGCATGGCAAGATTGACAATGTGGCATGTGCAGAATAGGTCCATAGATGGAGTTCAATGAATATCAGCGGATTCACGCGCATGGAGCCACATTGACCCTACCTTCCCAGGCTTTGCCCAAGAGCCAAGGAATCTTCGGCTCACTCTTGCAATGGATGGCCCATTTGGTTTGTGCTCAATTTCTTATAGTGTGTGGCCTATAGTCCTTGTCCACTACAATATCTCTCCATGGCTTTCTACGAAGAAAGGACATCTCATCCTTAGCTTACTTGTCCCCGGCCGCTACAAAGTCAAAAATATGGACATGTATCTTCGTTCATTAGTCAATGAGCTTAAGATTTTGTGGGAGGAGGGGATCACGGTGCAAGATATGAGCAAGCACGATGATCGACAGTCCACCAATATTTGAGCCATTCTCATGTAGACAATGCATGACTTTCCGGGTTTCGGAGAGTGCTCAGGTAAATAGGCTTCCATTCTCGTTGGTAATATCTATATCTTATCTCGTTTAAGTTTGTATTCACTAGATAGAGGTGGAACAGGTCTGGTTACCTCAAGTTATCATGTATGTCCATTATGTGGGCCACAATCAGACTCTGAAAGGTCACAAACCATGAAGAAGATGGTATATCAAGGACATGTCGCTTTCTTGCCAGAGGGTCATGAACTCAGGGAAGGTTTTCTTGGACGACCTCCAACACGTATGAATGCCGCAAGCTGATACGAGCTAAAAATGGTCCACGAGGAGTCACATCCAAATGGAATGCGACGGTTCTCAGTTTTCTACGAGTTTCCATATTGGACCCACTTACAGATCAACCACTTGTTGAATCCCATGCATATTTTCAAGAATGTGGGCATCTTGCTATGGGGCCACATCACAGAAAAGAGAGACACTATAGGGGCTCAAATGGATTTGAAGGAGGTAGGCAAGATGGAGGCGCTTTGGCCGCAGTCGAGTGCTGATGGTCACGTGCAGCTACCTCGTGCTCCTTGGGTTTTGTCCACTAAAGAAGAGCGTATTGTGAAGCAAGTAGTCAAGTCTATCCGCACTCCGACGGGTACGATGCATTCTCTCAGGTCTGTATTTTCTAAAGACGACCAATTATTATGGCTAAAATCCCATGACCGGCATAAGATATGTCAGGTTTGTACTACGAATGGATTATAATTGGTGTGCACATTTTGCTATTTGGAGTGTAGCCATTATTCATAATGCTTTCTCATTTGTGGCAATTTCTACTACCGATCGCGATCGTAGGATGCCTTACTCCAAAAATACATGGGGCCATTTACAAGTTGTTAACTTTAGTGTAATTGATGTCACAAAAGGAGATTAAGATGTCTCCTATTGAATTCGCAAGGCGGGGAGCAGTGGAGACAGTCTATCTCTTTGAGAAATACCTACCTACCAGTATGCTCATGAAAACAATCCACCTTCTTGTGCATCTTGTAGATGAAGTTGAGATTGTTGGACCTGTCCATACGCGATGGATGTTCTTCCTGGAGCACTTCATGAAAACCCTGAAAGGCTTTGTGGGACAACGAGCTTGGCCAAAAGGTAGCATGGCTGAAGATTGGTTGGTGTCTAAGGCACTAGTGCATATTTCACAATGGCTACCAACGGTATATCCAGACAACAAAATGCTATGGTTGTTGAAGGATGATGATAGAGTGACCGGAGATGTGGTGGTTGGAAATGGGGTAGAAAAAAGAATGGATGTTGCAATGGAGAAGAATGTGAATCTCTTTTGTATGTTGTATCATGCCTCTATGGAGATGTGGCTCGCCAAGTACTACATCGCTAGGTAAGATCGAGAGGAAGTGCGATCTCAATTTTGACGTAATATGCGCCATGGACCGATTCGATATCCGGAAGGCATAGAGGAGATGTCGCGGTTCATATGAACGCAATGGTTGCATGGAGCTTTGATCGCAGCGTCTCACGAAGGGGCGGAGGTCTCAATGGAAGAGTGGGAATTCTCGAGGGGATGTAGTTCGATGATGAGGTGTGTAGGATTTGTCGTATCTATATTTTATATGCGACAACTAATTTGAGTGTTTCAATGTACAGTACAAAACATATAGTACAGTGTGGTCGCGTGGACGGTATTTTTGCATGGACCGTATTGACAAAATGCGCTCCACAATGGACTATGGTATCATGGCAAGGTTCGAGTAGGAGAGCCGACGACAAGCAACGAATCTAAACAGGGTTATAGATGAGATGAAGTATTTTAGGAGCTTGCAAATTATTGTTATGGTGGATTATCGTAGCTTCTCCATGATACTATTCAATGTGGAGTGGTTTAAAGTGGTACTTGAAGGAGCTAGAGCAACAGTTCGACAAGGTCCATCTGGATTTCTCGAAATAGATTCTAAAAAAAAAAAGGATGGATTTGCACGACACCTTTGTGTTACCGGCCCATTGTGAACAGGTATATGAACTCATTTGTTTGTTAATTGTATTACGCATGGTACATGTCACAATAGTTTAATCTCTCTTGTACGTGCTTGTGAACATGTAAACTTCTATCCAAACCCCCGACAACCTCGATGGTGGTATGTTATACCTTCAGCTCCCTGAAGTGTGAGAGTATATGATCAAAGCGATGTTCCGAGCATAGATGAGGACAATATGCAAATAGAGGGGTCGATATTGCAAGGGATGGAGGCCACCGAAAGCTTGGAGCATGTAGAGGAGTCAACATCGGCTAACAATGATGGAAATACAGGAGTCCAAGAATTCTTTGAGAATGAGGTGGACTCATCCTTTTGTGATGACATGTCTATCGACCTTCCAGTGTATGTGGAGTTGTATCAGGAGATTGACATGGGACCATAGGATACTTTATACTTGGAGCATCCACTTACTCAATTTGTTGACTAATCGCTTATAAGGGTACATAAGATATGCATTTTAAGTGAGATCATTTTTTTAGGATTTATATTACCATGCTTTGTATGATTTAAATTAATTATGCTAACATCATTTTTTATCTGTGCAGGTGATCTTTTCAGGATGAGTCGAGGGATGAGCGATGAGGAGTTGCAGGATATCTTCACGTGCATGTCTCCAGATTAGATGGTGAGATTTAAAGACATGGTGAACCAGGAGCTGTCTCGAACAATGTCAGGCCGCTCTACTAGATCTACTTTTGCGTGATCAGATGCTTCAGCTTTGAGCAGATGAGGTCAACGCTCCAGACTTGGGCCAGAGGAAGGGAGTGCTTCAAGGTCAGGGGGATGGTGTAGAGATACGGAGGCAGTGAGCCCACAGTCGGCACGAGTTACAGGTGCGACTCCTCACTCTCGTGGCGGTTCCAGGAAGTGTGGCTCAGGTGGATGCTATGGAGGCACGGACGCGATGTCTCTGTCTTGTCATTCTACTGGCGTTGCATCACCTCCAGGATTTGTCACACCTATGGGGACGTCTACTCCAGTTACTCTAGCTTTTATGTAGCCGTCTGTAGGTGGCACCCCTATGGGTGCTATACCGATAGATACTACCCCGGTCGGTACACCGGATGTACAGGGGTCTCTTGGATATGCCCAGGAGTGTGGACGCAGGTGGGAGAGAACCCATCTTAGGTATACCCTAGAGGGATATGCCTATCTTGTCGATGATAGGTCAAGATCCATCATCATGAATGATGAGGGGAGAAGGGTGATGGCTTGCATGAGAGAGTTGTGCCAACAAGTTTTTCGGCACAATGCCTTAGATCATTGGAAAAACATACCGGAGGGGAGTAAGGACTACATAAAAGTATCCTTGCATGAGGAGTTTTCGGTTGCAACCACAGTAGATAGATTTTCTACGGGTTGTTGCATGCGTGCATATGTGTCACACAGACGATCGGACACATGTAAGGCACTCAAGAGTGGGGCTGCAAAGCCCGAGTGGCTAGACGCGGATGATTGGCATCGACTGAGGGAGGAGGCTACAGATTCTCCAAGACGTTGGAGTCAACAGCACAAGATGGCGAGGGCACGACTAGAGGTCGGAGTGGTCCATCATCTTGGGAGTGGCGGCTACATAACATATGTGGAGGACTTTGTAAGTTTTTCTTTTGTTTTGCTTGCTTTTTTCTTTGCAATATCCTTTGTACTGACAATCATGTTTCTAACACTTAGTATTTTTTTTTCTTTGCAACACTCCATTACAAATTGTGATCCGACCGGCCTTGAGACTCGATATGCAGAGACACACGGTCTCAATGCATTGATTCGCCGATTGTATAGATGCGGCGGCCCTGTAAGTCACTCATATTTCTTGTTCGTAGTTACCATATTTAATTAGAATGCATTATTATATGGTGGACTGATGTGCAGTTGTTTCTTTTTTTGCAGAGTCCGTTCGATGCTCCTTTGCGGCGGGACGAGCTTTCGAATGGCGAGGATATGTAGCTTCCCCTTAGATCCCTGGAGCTCACAGACCCTTCTTTTTTGGTCGCCTGATCTGTGTAGACATTTTCTATGTAGCAGTGATATCTTGTCATGATTGTACCAGTCACTTTCATTATGCGATCTTGTATTTATTTCATGTATTAGTGTTATGATTTCAGTACACTTTGTTTTTGTTTACATGAGCATTATACACAGTGCAGAAACTATTTTGTATGGCCCAAATAAAGCACACAATGCTATATGCAAGCTATCCTACCACAAAAAAATTTCTCCCTATTACCGTCGCTATTAGCATTGCAAATTTACCTGCACGTGTCGTTATTTGCATCTTTATTAGCATCGCTATTTGCATCGATATCAGCGTCGCATTTGATACCAACGCAAATAGTGACGCTGAAAATGCAACGCAAATAGCGATGCTAATAACAACACTGATACTGACTGTTCTATGGCATCTCCAATAACGATGTTTTTTGCGACAACACGGGCAAATTTTATGATTTACATTTTCATCGCTTTTAACGTCGGTATAAGGCCTATATCTTGTAGTGATATTGAGGGCATATTATAGATGTCATCATCACAAGACTTGGTTGTCATTCTAGTCGCACCTATAAAGATGCTATATAAACTAAACCCTAAATAACTTAATATTGCTAGCAAAGGCCATACATTGCATACTCAAAAATATAGTTCATCAAGCCTTTAGATACAAACAAAGATATTGAGCACCCTAGATTGGTGTAGTATTTAAAACTTCATGAAGTTATATAATAGTGTCAAAATTTTATATCAAGTGAAAAACTATATTAACTATATAGGTTCATTGAGGAAAACACCAAGTAGTAAGGACTGCTAAAGAAATTAACCAAAATCTAGCATGGAAAAGTTAGTTGTAGATAATGGAATTTTTTTGCCTCTAGCATTCTACTTTATACATTTAAGGACTTTCCATGCTAGTGATATCTTAATCTATTAGAGATCATTGACATTAATATATAAGATTTGCATATCATCATTTAAGATAATCCATTGCATGATGAAATCATGTTGAGGTTGAAAACATAAGCTTTTAAGGTTCCTCGTTCAAGCCCCAAGGAGTCCACCTTATAAAACATGTAAAATACCACATGAGTTCAAAAGAAAGGGTATTATATTTAGTAAAACTTAGAAGATTATATTTGCAAAAGTTTTTTTCTAATAACAATTTGAAAAAAAATGTAAGCTCAGTAAAGTAAAACGGGTCATTTTAAGGCCTTATAGTATGTAAAGAAAGAATATTTCTTAATATCCTTTGAACACACATTATATAGATGATTTCGTATATGTGGGCTCCCCAGGTTTCAAGCACTTATAAAATCTCATTAGCTCATTATATGAAAGTGTCTCTTACATGCTTTTCAAGAACCAAAGATCACAATACTCTTGATAATAATGAATGAATCCTATACAAGTTAATGGCCCAAATTACACTCATTCCAATAGAGACCTAGAGAGATCTTTAAATTTTTATTCTCTTATTCTTATAGTTATGTTATAACTCATGTTAATGCTTAGTAAGCTATAATATCCTAAATTGGCACAGAGATCTTAGATCCAAAAATAGATGTTAGAATTTTCCAAAATTCAAGACTAATTAGTTAAATAATTCTAATCCAAAGAATAAGAAGCAACATGGGATTTGTGTGTGTGTAAATTAGCAAGTGTAGTATATTGATGCCTAGAGTCTATATTGGTAGACCATGAGGAGTTTTAAAACAAATTGCATAAATAGAGATATCATCACCTAAAAAGGATCCCTTTCATCCATTTACATTTACCAAGACAAGTTTATCCATAAGATATTATGTTACTATGATAAAAATCATCCATGATGCATGTTTGGATGCATGCATGCATGTGTGTGTGTGTGTGTGTGTGTGTGTGTGTGTGTGTGTGTGTGTGTGTGTGTGTGTGTGTGTGTGTGTGTGTGTGTGTGTGTGTGTGTGTGTGTGTGTGTGTGTGTGTGTGTGTGTGTGTGTGTGTGTGTGTGTGTGTGTGTGTGTGTGTGTGTGTGCGTGCGTGCGCGCGCGCGCGCGAAAGTGAGTAAATATAAAATAGTAAAAAGTGAAAGTGGTATATATCATAAGTAGCATAAGCATAAACATTGAAGTCCTAAATGAAGGATACAATCAAGTAATTCAAGGATTACATTGCAACTTGAGAGAGACAAGTATATCCCATGACTTATAAGATCAATATAGAAATTAGAAAATATTTTTGTGATTTAATACTCTAATCCAAGTACTAGTAATATGCTAGTTACATGTGCTTAATTTGTAAAGTAACAAACCATATAGTCACAAAAAAATTCTAAATATTGGTTGTATCAACTACAAATCCTTGCTATATAGTGGTATAGGTAGGGGGTGAGTGTGTGAAAGTGCATGTGAGTATGTGTGTGTGTGTGTGTGTGTGTGCGTGTGCATGTGCACATGCGCCTATGTGCATGTATGCATGTGCATGTGTGTGTGGGTCTATGTTTAGTCAAAAGGAACAACCATTTACTATGGAGTTTAAAACTTGGCAACCATAATAACACTTTCCTACATGGATCCTTGCCCCATGTTATTGAAGAGAGATCCATGACTAGTTGACGCAATGATGTGACACCATCAATTTAGAACCTACTTAGTACCACTTAGGATAGTTGAATCACAATTAGTTGCTAGCATTACCAGTACTCTAATAGAAAATATATGGCCAACTCTTTCAACAATACCATCATAGAGCAACATAACATTTTAAAGCAAAGCCATCAAGTTTGCTAAATTAGGTATGATCATACACCTTCCTATATGAGCTGTTGTACCCTTCAACTTCTATGAGGTGTCTAGACTGATACTAATCATTCTTGGGAATCATTCCCTCAATGACTTGACACCATTAGACACAATTCTATTATTTTGAGAGCTTCAACACATGGAATCCTTAGGCTATCTCTCACCTAACTGCCCACATGTGGACCAAAACCTTTTTCTCTCAACCCTCTACAGCCTCCACATGCAAAAGAATGAGCATGAGCATGGCACGGGAGAGTTCTTGGATAGAAGAATAGTAGAGTTTCATTGTCTTGGTCCCTAACTCTCACTCTCAATCCATGACTCTCATCCTCTATCTCTCTCACACAAAAAAGGCAAGAAGCCAAGTGCAAAAATTTTGTGCACACATGAATATAACACCATATTGGGGAATATGGAAATTTCTCATAATTTTGGGACACGTGATCAAATCTTTGGATTTGTCATAACTTGAACATTATAACTCGAAATCGAGTGCTCTATAGCTCTATAGATTCCATTTTTCAAGCATTTTCCAATGATAGTTCACATCATATGGTTTTGAGAGACTTATGGGTATGTTATCCAAGTGCCACCTTTTTAGTATTCAAAAAATAAGAATTGGGAGATTCCCAAACTCACTTATATTGTGTTATATCCTTTTCCATTCTTTTTATATAACCTTTTAGGTTTGGGGGTTTCCCTAATCCCCCTTGGGAATACAATCCACTTTTTGGGCAAAGGACCAATCTTCCTTATTGCATGCTTTTCCTATGGTGAGAATAAACTAAACATTTTGTGGTTTTCTCCTAAAAAACCTATGATATCATTAAAACTTGTACAAGATCATGCGGATCCGAATTGTCATTATAGATTAATAAAATTGTGTAACTACTTTAGTGATTTAATTGTGCAACTTCTTTATGCACATTGCAAACAATTAATCCTTGATTTTTATTGGTACAATTCTAATCCATAAAATGCACTCCTTTAGGCTCCTTGATGCTTGTGATTAACATTATCCCCCTCCTAGACATGTATCAATCCCATGGCACTCTTTGTCATAGGTGGCATGCTTCATGATGTATCAAAGATGTGTATGCTAGGGACCACCATGTATTATCCTTGGAGGAGTTCTTTAGGTTGTTGATGGTGTATAAGCTTCTTATTGTAAGTAAGTTGTGGTTGAAGTAGTGGTAGCTAACTTGGTGTAGAAGCTTCTTATTGTAAGGTAAGTTGTGGTTGAAGAAGTGGTAGCTAACATGGTTACTAACATTGGTGGTACTCTTTGGGATTATCTTGGTGGGTTCCGATGGTAATTAGTGTCATAGAAAGTTTCCATGGTGAGTCAAAGGACAGAGATATTGTGTTGAGGATGGAAGAACTTGAAAAAAAGATGCTGGTGCATTAATCCTTGGAATGTTCAGTACCTGCAGTTGGAAAACTTCTCGTGTAGTGTAGTCTCTCACTAGGGGACACGGCTAGTCTTCTTATTGTAGATGATATATTTTATTGACTTGGAAGACACGTCAAAATTCAACCTAAAGTGTTGTCCTACACTTGAGGACCCGAATGGTGCATAGGTTGTGGTGCAAATATTACATGAGTATATGTGAATATTAAGGTAATTACTTAGAAGATAGCCATTTTGTGCCTTGTAGCAACGTTATTGATGAAGAGAAGGGAGAAGCTATTGTTGCTAGCTAAAATTGCACTTGTTGAAAGACATCATTATCAAATTAGTATAGTTAACTATGCACTATTTAACATAGTAAACTAATTTTCTTTATATTGCATCTTATCTATTATTTGTGTATAGAATTGAATTTGGCCTCTATCTCTCTTCTTTTATTCTTGAGTTAGCTTCCTCATGTGTGTATTGTGCATTCACCACAATAGCTAAAGTAAGTTCCTCCCACTAAACAATTCGTAAAATGGTATCAAAGTAGCACAATTGAGAGAGACTAGTTTTGAAGACAAAAGTGAAGGAGAAGAAGCAAGGACTCAAGCAAGCAATAAATCAATAAGAAGCTCTCTCAATCCTTTTCTCTTTTCCTTAGATAGTGAATGTGGAGGCACTAGAAGTAGGATAGAGAAAAAATCTCACATTGCTGTGAGATTTGGTTAGCATGAAAAATAGTGTATATTCTATGGACTAACCCTCTAAGGCTTTCCCATACTATTTTTAGATGTTTGAGGTTGGTTCCAAACCTCAAAAAGAAAATCATTCTTGGAAGACTTTTCAAGCGTGCAACGAAGTGTGAAGTTGACTATAAGCTGTATCAAATGCATTGAACCCTACTTGGTGTCAAGATAATTATAATGTTTAGCAAAGGAAACTATGTTGTTGCTCAAGAAAAGGACAAGCAACCAATCTTTGAGCTCAATATAAATCCTTGGAAAGAGAGTCAAGAAGTTCTTGGAGTACTCTCAAAGGTGCACTAACAAAAGTGGATTCACATTAGTATCCAATTCCCCAATCCTAGTGTATATATCAACATACCTAACACCTTCTAAGTAGCTCTCAATGTTGCTAGAAATAAACTCCCACCCATAAAGAGGGGAAGATCTTGGGATACCACCATAAACACTAATAGAGAGTAAGCACAATAACAATGGGTTTCCAAAGCATTGATGCATGCTCAAGGCTATTACATGATGGATTTTATTACCCAAACCACTTACATCATCACCTCTGCCCGTCATACTAGAGAATGCACCCAATGTAAGGAAACAAAGGGAAAAACCTAAACATAGATCGTGGTCTAAGACAAAAATCACTTGAGAGATTGAGCCAACTAAGATAGAAACCAAGAAGCCAAACTTCACCTATCAAAAAAATGAAAATCAACCTAAGTTGATTGAAGAATAGTTTCTTAATGCAGTTATCAAATCCAACAAGAAGTTGGTAATAACTCATGGGGCAAAAGATACAAAAGGGGGATCCAAGTGCCCACCTCATCATATTGCTCTAACTGCCTATGAATGCTCAAACGAGGAAAAAGTAGCACCATCAAGAAGTAACAAATAACCATTAGAGGCACCAACTAGCCCACTTAGGAGTCTCAAGTCTCCTAAGAACTCTTCACCTAAGCAAAACTAGAAAACCCATTGGCAACAACCTCATGCAGCTACTCAACTATGGAAATAAACCCACAAAAGCTAGCCAAGGCCATTGGCACACCCAACTAGGATAAGGATTTAACCAAGCAATCAACCTCGATCGACAAAACACAGTCAATCCTCTAGCTCAATTGCTACTACATTCCAATGGAGACTTCAACAATCACAGGCTTTGGCTATCATAGAGGCCACATCCATAGAGGAATAAGTCCTTATTAGTCCACTCTCAATAGTGATGGTTCACAAAAAATATTCATCACATCAAGAACCTTCAGAGCACTTAAGGCCTAGATGCAAGAAGAAAACTCTTGCATAGATGGCTAAAGAGATAGCACAACAAATTAATGAGCCAAAAATGAAGTGTTGAGTCCATCTAGGCAATAAATTTCATGCATACGTATATTTACACTGACATTGGAAAATGGATGGAAGAGTACATAAAGCTCTTTAAAAATCCATCAATGTGGAACAAGGATCAACACATTTGATCTTGCTATGTGGGAATTGCTAAAGAAGTCATGAAAGGTATGCCAAAAGCCACACCTAGAGAGTTGTGTTTAATTCCTATTTTCTACACTGTGCTTTGTGAGATGAACAAAGGAAAAATAGAGGCAATAGGATGGAAAGGGAAAGGACAAGGTAATTTTGAGCACAAAGGGCATTATAACTAGAATTTAGTAGCTAAAATTAGCCACTGACTAATGAAAATAGCTAAGCAAAGGAAATCTATTTTGACCTCCTTGCACAACCCCACATATTTCACTCCTATATCCCTATAAGTGCTATCAACTATTTATGGATTGCTCTTTGAACCTCCCCACATGACCCCACATATATCGATCATATATCCCTATGAGTGCTATCAATTGTTCATGGAATTGAGCTTTCAGCACATTAACTTGGTAAGAGCAGGAACACCTCAGTGAGTAATGTAGTGAGCCTAGATGACCTTCTAATTCTCATCCCTAATGACAAACCTAAGGAACGTGATTTGGTCCCCAAGTTCCATAATGCACTGTGACCCCAAACCATTGAGGAAATATCAACATTAGAATAGAAAGAAGAGGATGGAATCTCATTCGAGCAAGTATGGTACACTATGAGAGCCTCAATAGGTGGACTTGGAAGGTAACTCATGACCATTACACAACAAAGATATGCCATATGGAAAATCCCAAATTGATCCAACGTAGATAGCTGTAGCTTCCCTTCAAATACTTGCCATTGTATGACTTGGAAGGCAACTCATGACCATTTGACAACAAAGATATGGCATATGGAAAATCCCAAATTGATCCAATGTAGATAGCTCTAACTTCCCTTTGAATACTTGCCATTGTATGAGGAGTCCTACTAGCTTGCTCTCTCTTAGACCTTCCCTTAATCAACAAAATTCTCATAGAAAAAGAGCTCCAAGTTGAGAGTAGAGGAGTAGATTAAATCAAGGAGGTGTTGTACTTGATGTTGCAACATATCTAACCTTAATGGAAAATTACCACCACTTCTTGACACATATGTTGCACGCTAACACAATCTTGACTTCTATCAACGGCTCACATCTTGGCAAAGTAACCATCTACAATAATCTACAATACTTATATATTACAATTTTTTATACAACAGAATCTATAAAATTAAAAAAAATAAAAAATTTAAAAACATAAAAAAACCCATGCACATCACACTATTAGTATCTCTAGAATGCTTGGAAATATTGCAACATTTTTCATGTAGGTAGGGAGCAAGTGGAATAAATTGACTCTTAACAATACGAACTGGTAATCCTAAAATTTTAAAAAAATCTTCGTTGAACTCAACTACCTATGCTCTAAATTGTTATAAAGTGAATGTAGACAAACATGTGGCAAATGATAAGTCTCATTGTATGGCATTGTTGTATTATTCAAAAAAACAAGAGACAAAGAAATAAAAGAAAATAAAAATAACTAATGCATGTACGATCACTGCATTGTAGGTAGGGATTCTCAAATTAGGTCGCCTTAGTTGGTTGACTCTATCCCTAATCCCTAGCCCCTTTGTTCATTCCTCCCACACTCACTCATGGCACATCAAGGGAAGGACATACCTAAGAAGCATGCCTTGCCATGGTTAAACATGTTATCTTGGGTCACTTGCACATTTCCTTCTTTGTATCACATCAATGACCCCAACAAAGCAAGGTGGCAAAGTGTTGAAAGAAGAGACCATTCTCTACATGTAGCTATAACTATTGAAGTCTCTTATTCTTAGCTCATTCAACAACTCTTCAATAGTAATCTCTTGTCCTTTACCCACTTATGAAGTGCAAAATATGCTGATGTATTGCACCTTGTAAATCGTTACATGAGAGCACCCCATTGTTTATTGCCTTCATAAAGCTACTTAAGTACTTGTAAATATTTGCAAAGATACCAATCTTTTAAGAGAGCAAAAAGGCAATCTATCTCTCTTCTAATCATTGTTATATCATAATCTTCTTGAAACTTCTCACTTAGTATGAAATAAGCGATTGCCTATAATTTCTCATGAAATTCATGTACAATCACACAAAGTACCTTTGGTAAGAAAGAGTGTATTGAGAGTAGAGTTTTGATCTCGAGATGTGCCTAAAATTTTCCAAAAAATCCAAATATCAAGGGAAAATATTCAACGTCGAAGGCGGCAGCTCCAGCTATGACGATTTTAAGCATCAAGTGAAAGACGACTTTTAAAAGGCGCCCGAGCGACACTTGTTGATTTTTTATAATTTTTCAGACTGTCGTGCTGGTTGTCAGGAGTTGCGGCCAACACGGGATATCAAGCCGGATGAGCAGAAATTTACTGCACTCGATTTGGACACCGGATGGGGAAATGGCCAACAAATGGGCAAGATATGAAAAGGTGGACATTGGAGAAGACCAAAAGGGGTGCCCTTTGGGACATTTTAACCCCCCCTTCAAATTTTTGATCAAGAAGCATGAAAAAAATTGGAGAGAGAATGGAGGAAGAAGGGGCCATCATCTTCACGCCGAAATTTGCGCCCTCTCTCATGATGGGGGAGATGGCAAGCTACAAACAACCCATCCAACTGATCATGGCCTCGATCTTCTCCTTTCTTGCTAGTCTTATTGCCTGTCTTTGCCTGTGAAATTGCTGTGGGAATGAGAAGAACCAGATCTAGTCTTTCTCTCTCCTCCCTCTCTCTCCCTTAAGGGACTGTTCTTGTGTGGAAGAAGACAATGAAGAATGGTGGAGGAAAGCTTGTTCGGATGAGACCAGATTGCTTCCGGATGGATGAAGACATGAAGAGTGTTGTTCTTGAAGATGTTGAGCATTAAATGCATGCTAGAAATTAGTCCTGTAATCAAGAACAAGAAACCAAGACACCTGAAAATAAGCGACAATGTTATTTTTATAAAGAAAAATGATCTTTTTATGCTATTTGCTTTATGAAACTTTGTTCATATGGGATGAAAGTTCATTATGATATTGTTTTCCATGAGTTTAAACTATTTGCAACCTGAAAATGAGAAAATATAAGGCTACATGGCTGGAATTAGTGTCAAAATACATGAGAAACACGCGTTTTAAGGGTAAAATTGGAGGTTTTGCTATATAAATGAGAAATATGATATGTCACACCAACTAAATCTGAGTTTTTGCTATTAATGAACCTAAGGGCCACAGCCCACAATAAATTTTTGTTTTCAATCATTATTTATTAAAGAAAAATAGGAGAAAATGCTAAGAAATGGGAAAAATGGGTTTAAAATTAGGGAAAAATGGAAAACCGACTGAGGAAAATTAGGAAAATTTATATCTATGTTTGTGCAATGTATAACGATGGCAAAGCACGAGGTTGACCTCGGTTTGACCTCGGTTTGTCTCCATTTCTATGTTTTGTGTGTATTTATCATTCTTTTAAAAAAGAAAAAAAAGCATAGAAACCCTAACCGATCAATGATACAAAATGCTAAGAGTTGGATGAAGAGGGGCTGAAACACTGAAAGATAAAGAAAATATTTGATTTATACATTGCACTTGGCATATAGAAAATGGTTTGAATAAAGAGGATGGTAGCATGAGCATATGGCTCGGTCCCTCCTTTCAACGCAACACGTGCTAGTAAAATTCATGGAAAAGAATGCTTTATGCACCATTCACGATGCTAATTTTTCTTTTGCCTGAGCACATAGCCATACACGATTCACATTAATCATAATAATTAAAAGGTATCAGGAAAACCTCTTGGATGCATGGCACATGTCTTCCTTATATTGAGACCAATGATGAGCGTGAGAGGATGTCCTAAGCTGTAGGTTAGTCGTTGGGTCCTAAGGGGAAAGTGTAGTGAGGAATGGTACATCCTGGAATGTAAAATATTGGTACCTTGAGAGGAGTTTGTGTTCATTTGTGTTATATGTTTAGCAACGCATCAAAGGGCTAATCCCTGCGATATAGGGGAGCTGCAGTGAGGCTCTGACTATTAGTCTCGGTGGAGTGCCTGCTATGTGTGTGTGATGAGGTGTTATGCCTATGTACTTTGGGTTCTCCCTTTGAGGAGTTTAAGGGAAACGTTGGACTATAAACTATAAATGTAGGAATTAATCTTTAGGGCAGTTTTTCCTTTAGCATTAGATTGATGCTCCTGGTCCGTGAGGCCATGAGGGTGTTTGTGTGTCATGAGCATGAGGTCCGGCTAGTGCCATAGCTAGTGCCGACCCTTTCAGGTCCCATCAGTGGTGCGTCTGCCGGGAGTTGCCGATAAGTGGCGGTCTCCGAATCTTGGTCTGATAAGGGATCTATTAGCTTTATTCTATTGGTCGATAGCCGCCTTGAAGCAGTGGATATCAAGTTAGTCTAATAAAAACCTTGGTCATCAGTATGACGGTCAATCCAAGAAATCCCCAACACTCAAAGGATACTTTTTCTATCTTGAACAGTCTAGTGGGATCTTTGACACGTCGGGTGATTGATTATTTTACCCTTTTCCCTGAAAGTGATACCATACTTGAGTTTGGGTCACTATGGGAAAATACCCATGGAGCTACCTCTAAGATTAACAGCCCATGGAGATTAAAGAAAAGGAAAAGTGAAAGTAGTGCTAAGATGACACAGTCATCTATGATCATTCATGATGATAATGTCATAGAAAAGACTGTGACAACGATGGTTAATATGCACATAGGAGGACATGATGATTATGATCTAAAGATACATCCGATGCTAGTGCTTGATGCAGTTGGGTACTGTAGTGTGATTGCCAAGATCCATAAAGCATTGGATGATGTCCATGTGTGTGGAAAACCATTGTTAGTAAGGAAGACTTCATTAGGACCTATCCTTAGTTCTAGCAAAGTGGTGGCATATGAGAATAGGCTTACTAGAACACCACTAGTAGATGATGGGATAGATTCCCTATTGCATAGTGTTGGACTCCCTAAACCACTTTGTGAGTTGGCGGAAAGGGAAGTTCATGGAATTAGTGACTCTTCCACACCACTAAAGGTGGAAATGGAAGAGATTAAAGACCCTAACACACTGGTATTATGTCAAGAGGAATATGAAGATTTTGATGACCCAGTCTTAATCCCAAAGGAGAGGACTAAATGCCCTCCTCTTTATAGGGATCTCCTAGTGTTTTATGGGTTGCCAAATGAGGATCCGATGGTACATTTGAGAGAATATGACCTAACTTGCATTGCAAGTGGGTTCGACGATATCCATCGGATGCTCGTATTCGCAAGTACCCTAAAGGGAGAGGCAAGGAAATGGTACTGGAGCCTCCCAAGAGGGTCGATCAAATCATTTGAGGAGACTTGTGATAGATTTCTAGATGAGTATGAAAAGAAGCTCCCTATGATTCAGGTCTTAGGGCACCTTATGTAGTTTAGAGATGAATCTTATCCTTCTATTAAAGAGTATGCTAGAGCCTTTGATAGTACTCTTAGGCTTTGGCCAAGAAGAGCCAATGCACTACAAGATGATGTGCTATGTGAGCTCTTTCTGAATGGTTTAGAGATTAATATGCAAATCCAAGTGAAACTGCGGAATCCTAAGTCATTAAGGGAAGCAAAACTGCATGGCATTGATTATGAGGGTCATGTTCAGAGATGCTAGGAAAACTTTTGGAGTTTTCCCTGCTCAGTACAAGTGCATCCTAGCTTCCAACCATTTCTGCAAGGAGACAGCTCACTTGTTGATACCAAGGTAGCCTATGAGAGGAACCTTGGTGGCCAAAATCTCAAAGCAGAAAAGGGCAAGTCTATGAGCAGTAATGACATGCCTCTCAGTGAAAAGATTCCAAGCCATGCAAGTCCCATTAGGGCTTGCAACACTTCCACGAGAGGTAGTTATGATGGCAACATGGATAGAACCATTGGGCCTATGAGTACTGATAAGCATTTAGTGTGTGGTTCTAATTTTGTTGCTAATAAAGCTTTTAAGAGACCTTTATTGTCTCCAAGTGAATCATGCTTCCGAGTGGATGTTGTTCCCTTTAGTGAAAGCATGGTCCCTACGAGTAACAAGTCACAGTGTGGACGTAAACAAGTAAAGACATCTTTTGTAAAGAGGATGCAAAATGCTAAAAGTCCACCTGTGCTTCACAAAGGTCATAAACATGTGAGGCCATTTGGCCATAGGGATAAGTTTGCATTGAGTTCGTTAGACCAGTGCAGCAAATTGAGGGAATGCAAGAATATTAAGGGAAATGTGAGATGGGTTTGGAGACCCAAAATCTTCAAAAGTGTGACAGGAGTGTCAGATGCAAGGCCAAGGATCCCATCCGGACATATTTTGTCGAACCCCCAAGAGGATAAGACTAGATATACATCTGACAATATACACTGCCTTGGGATACACCCATGTGATATGCCTAGGCTTGAAGCTCTATCTAGTCTGGGTCGCAGCACTGATTTATGTGAAAACCCAAATAGGGGAGGTTCGAATGAGTACAAAGCTATGATTCTTTCTCCCAAAGGAGCCACTCAGCCACTTGAATAATCAGTTTATTTGGATTACAATAAATGTAGGACATGCGAGCCCACTGAGGCCATTCATTCAGCTCATAGTGTCCAAGAAGGGATCGGTCTTATTGATGAGTTATTTGTGGAAAGGCTTGGACTTGTAGCTCTACAAAAACCTAAGATCAAAAAATACAAGATCAAGCTTTTACCTAACTTGCATGAGTAGCATGGGGTTAGTCGACCTATGATGTGCTATCCTTGGCACCCTGGGTAGTCTGATAGGGTGTGATGTATATGCCAAGGACATCAGTATTACGTGGACTAAAATGACCTATTTAGTTTTAAGCTAGGAAGGCTAGCTGCTTTGGATATTATGTTCAGATTTCATTAGGCCAAAAGGGCCGATTAGTTTTTATCGTGAAGTGCTTTATTTCATTAGGCCAAGAGGGCCAGTTGTCTATTTAGTAT
Organism: Lygodium microphyllum; assembly: GCF_053477565.2. Lineage (NCBI taxonomy): Eukaryota > Viridiplantae > Streptophyta > Polypodiopsida > Schizaeales > Lygodiaceae > Lygodium > Lygodium microphyllum. The sequence goes on along the minus strand of NC_141144.1, from coordinate 153,700,167 downwards.
AGGTGCGAATAATGGTTTTTTTTTTAGTCTTGTGCTAGATCGGTTTGAAGAAGAGCTTGGAAGGAGCCTTTTTTTGCGTGGAAGCTTCTCGTGGCCCTATCCGGGTGATATCTCTCCTTTACGAGTATCGTATTTTTATGCTATTTGTGTCTGTGTACTTGTAGGGGTTTTTATTTTCTTGTTGGGGACCGGAGTCCAAGGCATGAAGTCCTCGGTTTAGGTTATGTATGTCTGAGGGAGGTCTAAGTAGTCATTGCCTCCTGTAAAGACATTGTCAGGCATTGAAATACTTGTCTTAGAAGATAGTCCTAGTGATCATGTTCTGCTAGCCTGCTAGGCAGCCGTTCTAGGAGTTCTTGTTAGTTGTGAGGCAGTTAGAGAAGCTTGCCAGAAGAAAAATGATATTGATAGAGAGAAACAAAACCTTGAATATCTTAAAGAAACTAAATATATACAAAGGTGTGTAAAAAGGGGTTCTAACTCCCTATAAAAATAGAAAATAAGAAAAATCAAAATTTATAAGCAGTTGATCATCGCCTTGCAAAGGCCTGGTAGGTTCCTGGGGACAAGTCAGACCCGGGGCCGATGCCTTGACTTCCTAGGGGTGGCGTCTTGCTAGAAAAGAAGAAATTAAGGAAGACTGGAGCGAAAATAAAAGTGAGCGTCAGAAAAGGATTAAGTGTCGCCTTGCGAGGGCTTGGTAGGTTCTTGGGTACCAAGGCGAGACCTGAGGCCGATGCCCTATTCTCCTTGGGTCACTTCGCTCAGCTCCCTCCTTTTTACATGCCTAAGTATGGAAAAATAAAGAACCTAAAAGAAGAAATGTGCTGAAAGCAAATACTTTTTGAGTAGGCTATGTCAATATTGTGGGAGAGAAGGAAGGAGTCTCACTTGAAGCTTTCTTGCTTGCACAATGGGAGAATACACACAAGGGTGGAGGTTGAAAACAGTTTTCCTCTTCTTAGTTGTGTAAGCCAAAAGAACTCAAGTACAAAGAAATAGAAGAACCCTATATATGGGTCTTAAACCAAACTCAACTAACTAAGGTGGCATACTAACTGAGCCATGAACTAGAGTAGATAAGGATAGCTATCATGTAGCTATTATTCATGGGCGGTGTACCAACCGCGTCTGCAATTGACAAGTCAGTGACATAAATACACAACGGTCACCCTGGCGTATCACGAGTGGAGCTCGATATCTCAACACTCCCCCTCGAGCTCAATCCCAACTCCTGCACACCAAGCAGGTCTCTGAACTTGCGCAGCTTCTCTGCGCCCAATGCCTTCGTGAATATGTCAGCTACTTGATCCTCTGTGCTGACATAAACTAGATCAATAAGACCTAGTAAAACCCTCTCTCGCACATAGTGATAATGCACCTCAATGTGCTTTGTTTTAGCATGATAGACTGGGTTATTTGCCAATTGTATACTACTCATGTTGTCACAATAAATGACAACTGGCCCATCTGTAGACTGATGCATATCATAAAGTAGCTTATGCAACCAAGCTACCTCACATGTAGCCATTGCTGCACCCCTGTACTCAGCCTCTGTGCTCGACAAGGCAACTGTAGGCTGTTTCTTGCTGCTCCAAGTGACTGCAGCACTCCCAAAAGAGAACAAATATCCACTGGTAGATCGTCTATCAGAAATACTACCATCCCAATCAGCATCAGTGTATCCATGCAACTGTATCTGAACCCCAGTCTCATAAAATAGTCCATACTGCAATGTCAACTTCACATACCTGAGTATGTGTCTAGCCGCATCCAAATGTGGTTTCCTTGGAGCCTGCATAAACTGACTTACCAATCCAACAGTTTAGCTTTTTAATCTGTCCTGGTAATAGTCATATAAATCAAACTTCCTACTATGCGTCTGTACATAGTAGGGTCTTCTAGAAGCTCACCTGCATCTGTGCTCAGCTTCACATTCTGCTCCAAAGGAACTGAAATATGCTTACAGCCTGTCATCCCATATTTGGATAGCATGTCCAATCCATACTGCCTCTGCAAGAGCTGTATCCCACTTGGTGATCTAATCACCTCAATGCCCAAGAAATAACGCAGCTCTCCCAAATCCTTCATCTCAAACTTCTGCTTCAATAGCATTTTTACATGAAGGATATCTTCATCACTGTCACCTGTCATAATCAAATCATCAACATAAATGACAAGTAGCATAATACCTTTCTCTGTTTTTCTCACATAAAGTGAGAAATCTACCTTGGAAATTTGAAAGCCAATAGTGACAAGATACTGTCCTATCTTGTCAGACCATGCTCTAGGTGCTTGCTTCAAGCCATATAAGGCTTTCTTCAACCTGCAAGCAAACTCAGGATGAACAGCATGCACATAACCTGGTGGCTGCTCCATATAGACCTCTTCTTGCAAATCACCATGCAAGAAGGCATTCTTTACATCCATCTGATGTAAAGACCATCCCTTTGATGCAGCCATAGCAATGACTGCTCTTATGGTTGCCATCCTTGCAACCGGACTGAATGTTTCTTCATAGTCAATGCCATATGTTTGCGCATACCCCTTGACTACTAATCTTGCCTTGTATCTGTTCACAGAACCATCTGCATTGTGCTTCACCTTATAAACCCACTTACAGCCAATTGCATTTTTACCTTTAGGCAAAGGTACCAATTCCCATGTAGCATCTGCTTCCAAGGCATCCATTTCTTCATCCATGGCTTTCTCCCATTTTTCTTTTCCCATGGCGTCCTCAAAAGAAGCAGGTTCTGGTTCTGTATCACTTTAACCATATATGCATAGTGAATGGTTGTAAATCCATCATATTTCAGCCTATCCACAGGATACCTAGCTCTTGTAGACCTGCGCAAAATAGGTTCACTCCCAGGTGCTCTCAAAACATCCCTAGTCTTCCTTACTCTAGGTGTAACAATAAAAGGAATACCCAACTCATCATCAATGCTCTGTTCTGAGCCACTGGATTCACCATCCACATAAGAGTGACCTGCATTCACATCAAACATGGGCTGATCAACCTTCTCTTTTCCTTTTCATGATACCTGCATACCACTATCTGCATTACTTTGAGAAGATTCTTCTGATCTCAATCTGCCTGTCCATGGCGAAGAATGTGAACCACTACTAGAGGACACTCCAGGTCCACTAATATTTTGTGACTATTGCTGTGAATTCTGTGCAGCATTACCATTTTGTGCATCTACATCATCAATCACATTTACTGGTTTATACCAGCTACTCATCTCATCAAAACCAACATCTCTGCTCACTGTAAACTTATGAGTAGAAGGGTTATAGCATCTATACCCTTTTTGCTGCAGAGAGTAACCAATAAAGATACACTTCTTAGCTTTTGGATCCAACTTGGATCTCAACTCATCTGGCACATGTACATAGGCAATGCAACCAAAAATTTTCAAATGAGAAATATCTGGTTTCCTACCAGTATACCTCTCCTCTGGAGTCATTCCATGTATTGCTGTAGTGGGAGTCCTGTTCATTATGTAGACTGCTGTAGCAACTGCTTCAGCCCAATAAAAATGTGGCAAGTCTTTTTCATTGAGCATGGCACGAGATACCTCTCCAATATGCATGTTTTTCCTTTCTGCAATTCCATTTTGTTGTGGGGTATGACTGCATGAATATTGCTGCTTTATGCCATGCTCCTGCAGGAACCTTGCAAACTCATTTGAGAGGTACTCTCCCTCTCCATCTGACCTTAGGCATTTTATTTGCAGGCCTGTTTCTTTTTCAACCATCGCTTTAAGAGTTTTGAAATGCCCAAAAACTTCACTTTTCTTTTTCATAAAATACACCCAAACTTTTCTGCTATAGTCATCAATAAAACTGACAAAATAATGACAGCCTCCAAGAGATGCAGCTTTAGTTGTCCACACATCAGAGTGGATTAATTCCAATGGCTTCTTACTCTCTTGAACATGTCTAGGAAATGGTTTCCTTGCCTGTTTTCCAAACTGACAGGCTTCACATACCTTGTGCATTTCTGCAACCTTGAATTTCGGCAAACCTGCAACAATATTTTGGGCCTGCATTGATTTAAGTCGTCATTAACATGACCAATGCGTTTATGCTAGATATCAATATCTGCAACTACACCGGTCCCATGTGCAAACATTGCTGCACTCAATTCAGACATGTGTGCATCCAATGTAAACATTCTGCCCTTCTTCTTTCCTTTTGCTATCAAGCGACCTTTATTTTTCATATCCTCAACAAAGCATCCATGAGGATTAAATCTGACCTGCAAGCCCTACTCAACCATTTGACCAACAGAAACCAGATTCTTGGTGATATTCGGGACATGAAATACATCGGACAAGTATTTCTTTTTCCCATCCTGCATAGACAAAGGAATTTTTCCAATCTGCACAATAAGATGTGCAGTATCATCACCAGTCTCCACAAATCCTGGTTTTTCCATTTTTCTTGCATCCTCCATCCATTCTGCATGACCTGTCATGTGGTTTGATGCACCTGAGTCAACATACCATACATCATTGCTTTCTTCTGCACTTGTCACAGAATTATTCATGTGCTACACCATAAACAAGTGCTCATTTCTATCATCACCCTGTCTACTAGAAGATGCATAATTCCCTTGTTGCAGTTTTCCATTCATGATGTCTTTCTGCTTTTTATAGCAGTCTTTAGTCATATGACCCATTTTACCACAGTAGTAGCATTCAACATTACTGTTTGCATTTTGGCCTCTTTGCCATCCACCACGACCTCTTTGGCTCCCCCTGCCTCTAGAGTTACCACGTCTTCCTCCATAGGATTGGTTTTCTTGAGTTTGCTGCATATTCTGATTTCTGCCACAGCCTCCAAATCGGCCTCCTCTACCTCTGCCTCTACCTCTTCTAGCATTTAAGTAGAAGACCTTTTGAAGTTCCTCCTGAAGAAGATGCACCACCATTTCTCTGCTCCTCAGAAATTAGAAGAGCAATCAACTCCTCAAAATCAAGAAATCTTTCACGGACAGAAATGGATGTTCGGAACTATGCATAATCCTTTCCTAGACCATTCAAGGTCATTAAGACTAAATCATCATCTTCCACTAGCGACCCAATGGAAGCAAGTGCATCTGCAATCTTCTTTACCTTCATGTGGTAGTCATTGATGCTCATACTTTCTCTTTGCACATTGTGCAACTCTTGCTTGAGCTGCATTTTCCTGGCTTGCGTATTTGTGCTATACATTTTTGACAAAGTATCCCATGCCTCCTTTGGCGTACTTGCATCTTGAATATGCACAATCATAGAGTCTGAAATGCTGATAGACAGCCAGTACATAACTTTCCTGGCTCTCTCATGCCATGCTTTAAATGCCTGCATTTGCTGTTGATTGGGAACATCAGGAAGAACTGGTTCTTCTTCATTTCCTGCAATAAATTCCCAATATCATTTTCCCATAAGAAAATTCGTCATTCTAAACTTCCATGCTTGGAAGTTGTTCTTGTCAAGCTTTTCAGTTACAATCTGTGAAAGAGAATCAGACGCCATTACAGAACACTGCAAAAATTCTGTTAGTGCAAAAAACACAGCTTCACCCTCACAAGGGCAAATCTACAAAACTGGCGAAAGTGGTATTTGACCACACAGTCACTTCCTAGTGACGATTTTGCATAAACAAGAACCAAGGATGATTCTGTAACTCCCAATGTCTCTGCACATAAGCATACGATGCAATTTCTGTGGTAACTTTTCACCGACCTGTAGAACAGTGGTCGCACAGCATAAAACTAGGCCTTTTCTTGAGTGCATGCAGAAAACTTCCGCCTCCAAAACAGGCCCCGAAATGGCCTCAAATAAAAAAAACAGGGTCGCCAAGGGATAAAGCCCTTTCCCGCAGCATATACTGTCCTCTTGCTTCACCGCGAAGGGCGTCTCAACCTGAGACAATGCACTCTTGCAATTTCCGGCTGTGCTACCTGTAGAGATCTGCTCCCAAAACAGAAAACGAAAGCAACACTGCTCCTCTTACCAGAATACCGCGAGCTTGGCTTGCTTTCTTGAGCTCCTTACCACGAACAAGGCTCTGATACCATGTCAAGATTGTGGGAGAGAAGGAAGGAGTCTCACTTGAAGCTTTCTTGCTTGCACAATGGGGGAATACACACAAGGGTGGAGGCTGAAAACAGTTTTCCTCTTCTTAGTTGTGTAAGCCAAAAGAACTCAAGTACAAAGAAATAGAAGAACCCTATATATGGGTCTTAAACCAAACTCAACTAACTAAGGTGGCATACTAACTGAGCCACGAACTAGAGTAGATAAGGATAGCTATCATGTAGCTATTATTCATGGGCGGTGTACCAACCACGTCTGCAACTGACAAGTCGGTGACATAAATACACAACGGTCACGCTGGCGTATCACGAGTGGAGCTCGATATCTCAACAGGCTATAGGAGTCCTCACCTAGTAGGAGCTCCTGGTTGTGTTATCCTTAGTTAGGTAGGTAGTTCAGATCACCACTGAGGGCAACCTCTTTGATAGTTTTTTTAGTTTGGCTGTGTTGGAGCAGTCCATTGGTGATTAGCTTCAGACTTCTGGATAGATCATGCTAGATCTACTCCTCATGGATTTCATGCCTTGGGTTTGTCAGGGGTGGGGTGAGCATTGCGATGTGTTTTAGTATGTATCTATTTTGTATCAGCTTGATACTTTCTTTGGTTGTTTTGTGCAGATTTATTGTGGGATTCAACGGGTTGAGTCGCCCTATTCCGTGGTCACCAATGAGAGCGGAGTTTTGAGCTCGACATGTGCCTAAAATTTGCCAAAAAATCCTAAAAATCAAGGGAAAAATATTCAACATCGAAGGCGGTGGCTCCAACTATGACGATTTTAAGCATAAAGTGAAAGACGACTTTTAAAAGGTGCCCGAGCGACACTTGTTGATTTTTTATAATTTTTTAGACTGTCGTGCGGGTTGTCAGGAGTTTCCAACCAATACAGGATGTCAAGTCGGATGCATAGAAATTTACAACACTCGATTTGGACACCGGACGGGGAAATGGCCAACAAATGGGCAAGATATGAAAAGGTGGACATTGGAGAAGACCAAAAGGGGTGCCCTTTGGGACATTTTAACCCCCCCTTGCGCCATCATCTTCATGCCGAAATTTGTGCCCTCTCTCATGATGGGGGAGATGGCAAGTTACAAACAACCCATCCAACTGATCATGGCCCCGATCTTCTCCTTTCTTGCCAGTCTTTTCGCCTGTCTTTGCTCGTGAAATGGCTGTGGGAATGAGAAGAACCAGATCTAGTCTTTCTCTCTCCTCCCTCTCTCTCCCTTAAGGGATTGTTCTTGTGTGGAAGAAGACAATGAAGAATGGTGGAGGAAATCTTGTCCGGATGAGACCGGATTGCTTCTGGATGGATGAAGACTTGAATAGTGCTATTCTTGAAGATGCTGAGCATTAAATGCATGCTGGAAATCAATCCCGTAATCAAGAACAAGAAACCGAGACCTGAAAATAAGCGGTAATGCAATTTTTATAAGAAAAATGATCTTTTTATGCTATTTGCTTTATGAAACTTTGTTCATATGGGATGAAAGTTCATTATGATATTTTTTTTCCATGATTTTCAACTATTTGGAACCTGAAAATTAGAAAATATAAGGCTACATGGCCGGAATTAGTGTCAAAATACATGAGAAACACGCATTTTAAGGGTAAAATTGGGGGTTTTGCTATATAAATGAGAAATATGATATGTCACACCAACTAAATCTAAGTTTTTGCTATTAATGAACCTAAGGGCCATAACCCACAATTAATTTTAATTTTTAGTTATTACTTATTAAAGAAAAATAGGAAAAAATACCAAGAAATGGGAAAAATGGGTTTAAAATTAGGAAAAAATGGAAAACGGGCTGAGAAAAATTAGGGAAAATTATATATATGTTTGTGCAATGTATAACGATGGAAAAGCATGAGGTTGACCTTGGTTTGGCCCCGTTTCTATGTTTTATGTGTATTTATCATTCTTTTAAAAAAGGAAAAAAAAGCATAGAAAGCCTATTTAACTAATCAATGATACAAAATGCTAAGAGTTGGATGAAGAGGGGCTGAAACACTGAAAGATAAAGAAAAGATTTGATTTATGCATTGCACTTGGCATATAGGAAACGGTTTGAATAAAGAGGATGGTAGCATGAGCATATGGCTCGGTGCCTCCTTTCAACGCAGCACGCGCTAGTAAAATTCATGGAAAAGAATGCTTTATGCACCATTCTCGATGCTAATTTTTCTTTTGCTTGAGCACATAGCCATACACGATTCGCATTAAGCATAATAATTAAAAGGTATCAGAAAAACCTCCTGGATGCATGGCACCTGTCTTCCTTAGGTTGAGACCAACGATGAGCGCGAGAGAATGTCCTAAGATGTAGGTTAGTCATTGGGTCTTAAGGGGAAAGTGTAGTGAGGAATGGTACATCCTGGAACGTAAAATATTGGTACCTTGAGAGGAGTTTGTGTTCGTTTGTGTTATATGTTTAGCAGCGCATCAAAGGGCTAATCCCTGCGATGTAGGAGACCTGCAGTGAGGCTCCAACTATTAGTCGATGGAGTGCCTCCTATGTGTGTGTGATGAGGCGTTATGCCTACGTACTTTGGGTTCTCCCTTTGAGGAGTTTAAGGGAAACGTTGGACTATAAACTATAAACGCAGGAATTAAGCTTTACGGCAGTTTGTCCTTTAGCATTAGATTGACGCTCCTGGTCCGCGAGGTCATGAGGGTGTTTGTGTGTCATGAGCATGAGGTCCGGCTAGTGCTATAGCCAATGCCGCCCCATTTTAGGTCCCATCATGTATACATGCAAATAATAATGTACTTTTTAACTTTTTTAAAAAAATTTGTATAAACAACAATTCTAAAATGTGCCCGATTATAAAGTCACTCACCTGCTATTTTCACCTTTTCTTTTGAATGAAAAGATAGAAGCTAAAAATGCATTCATATAAACACACACAAATACAGACACATGTACTATGTTTCCACTCAATGATACTTGACATGTGAATAAACATTGGTTTTTTAGATGTGCTTTTTATCGACTAGTTTGACATATATATTATGTTTCCACTCAATGATATTTGACATGTGAATAATATTTTTTAAAAAGATGTGCTTTTTATCGACTAGTTTAACATATATATTATGTTTCCACTCAATGATATTTAACATTTGAGTAAATGCGTTGTAGGCCTCACATTAACAAGTTGTTTAACACGTAAACTATAGTAAGACTGTAGCAAATTTTTTTTTATAAAAAAATTATTTTCAAATGACCTAAAAAATGATCACTTTTTAACTTTTGTGTTAATTTCTTATGTGTTTAAGGTGTAGATTTGTCCTGTTTACTTCTTAAAGAACAGGACAAAGAGTGCCATCAGAAAAATCAAGTCATCAAAGGTACAACTATGCCTGCGCTTTGAAACTAGTGCCCATGCCCATGGCTTAGGAGAAAATATGGGTTGATTGAAGCACATGTGAGAAGGAACCTATTTTGATGTGATCTAGAGATTATGTACACTAAAGTTTACTAATTTAAATGTCATGTTATTCTATGAATTCTAGTTTATTGTGTTATGATATGATTACATAGAGGTATATGTATATGTGTAGGCTGCACATGCACCTTTACGTGTGCGCACGTGTGTGTGTGTGTGTGTGTGCGTGTGTGTGCGTGTAATCTTGTTACATTGTTTTTTTGTAGATATCTCATGAGAGTGGCAATAATAGTGGTCATGGGTGTAATCATGACGATAGTGATTGTTTTGGTAGAAGTTGTTTTGGTGGTGGTCTAAGTCCCTCTCTACAACAAAATAGAGAGAGAGTATTAGAAGCCAAAGAAAATGAAGAGAGGGAGTCAAAACCCTAGTTATTTGTGTACTACCAAACAACTAGATCCTTTGAGTGGGATCCTCCAAAATTTTACATGAAAGGAGGACTTGAGCTACCTACATGCCATAGTATAAGGAAAATCTAGAGATTGCTTTGTAGCCTTCCACAACGAGGACCCAACTCCATGACAAAACCAACCATTGATGTAGTGCATCTGAAGTACCCTAACCCCCCACATCTCAAATTTACAAACCATTGGGCTCGAGAAAATATCAAAAAGTTATTTCTTCATAACAAGAGAGCCGTGATCAAACATGGGTAACTTGTGGCAATGTAGTGTCATCATCACTAGGTACCAATGTCCTAAAGTCATCGTACAAAGAATTTGGTAAAACATTTCTTATTTTAATATATTACAAGTTTTAAGTTTTTCTAATCTTGAATTATTTTTCAGATACAGATACAACAACACAATGAAGTGGCTAGAGAGAAAGGGAGCAAAGCAAGGGATAATGCAAATTAGAGTAAAGATTGCCATGATAAAGAGAGAAATGCTAAGGATGGTGAGGTTGGTGATGCAAAGGGAAGATATGGTGGTGATAGCTCTTCGTAGACATATAAGCTTTTATATACATAGTTTTCTCTTAGATACTAGAAGCCATACAAGCTTCCTTCAAAATCATATGTACATCTTTTGTATACATAAAGTCCTATCAACTATTCTTTATATTTTTCTTTTGTGCATTTAATTGTCTCTACCTATATTAATGTGTGTAATATTTTCTTCAAATGTACATGTGATTTGTAAAGTTGATGCTTAGCCTAACGAGCACACAAGAAGGGAAGAAAAAAAACTAGGCAGTTGTTGATTGTTGAACTGTGACTACGTGGCACACATTTACAGCCAACAATTTCCTCATTTTCTTTCTAGATAACGTATTTATATTTGCATGTTATGGAGTGTGAAAATTTGACGGAATAGTGCATATAATCCCTTTAAATAGAGAATCCTCATGATCTCAACATTCCTAAGACTTAAAAAGTAAAGCATGAGTTTATTGATTTTGGCTCTTCAAAGGCATGAGTCACTTGTCCACTCTCAAACTTTATCAACAAAGGTATCAATATAGCTAAGTCCAACAAAGAAATCACATGAATCTTTTTACCACAAGGGCTTCTCGATGGGCAATACAATGTATCCCCAATAAATAGGGCATGCAAATAGGCTGATCTTTTTTCAATAGTACATGCAACACCATCCAAGCCCATAATACCCATTTTACAATGTGGAAGATCTAGCTATTTTAATACTTTTAAATTGCATTTATGCATACTTTAAGCCTTGCCATCACCAATACCAATTGATTTTACAAAGAAGGTTGCAAGCTGGTGTACATCATCATCTTTTATATGTATAATATAAATAATGAGGTGTTTCTCAAATCTTTGAATGGTGTTGTCATCCATAAGTATAGAATAGAATGAACTATGTTTGATCTCTTCCTTAGTTTTCCCCAATATACCATATCCATAGCACTAAGAAAATATTTTCCTAAAGTTTCATTTGTGTACATTGAATTCTCACAGTAAGGGCATACTCAAAGTTTATGTGTACATATGGAACTTACATTCATCTTCTGATATTTCTAAAAGACGTATCTTTCAAAGAAATCTTGCATATGATCTAAATAAGATTGATAATTCAACATTTTTCATGGTCAACCACCATAAGCTTCATATATATTTTTATTTGCTTGAGGTTTTCACTAGCCATGAGTTTATTACACTAAATTACTAACTTGTGTGACTTAGATGCATTATGTATATGCAAGGCCTATTTTTTAATATTCGTACTTCCATTTCTCTCAAAAGGATTGGGCATGTTCAATGTAGTGAAAATTCTTTTTTTACCCATTTCATCTAATATAGATTAGGACCAAGGATATTATAGCTTCCATGTAGACAAATACCTACAAATATACATTCTTTTTTTTGTCAAAATACAAGCATCTCCATTTTCATTTTCTATATTTTGTGCATTAGGAAGATAGTATGCTTGAATTGTTGATACTTGACTTAACGTGGCCATTTCTTTCCAATAATAACATTAAAATCAAACCTTAAACTGAGGAGAATATACTTAGAATATATGTAGGTACAACTTAGGTAAACACCACACTTGTGCACAGCTACTCATTTATTCCCATATCAAAAGAACTAATAGTGATATTAAAGCTATTAATGTATTGTGGTGGATTATACATAGATACAGATTGCTAATATATTTATAAAACTAACATTAGCATTTGCAAATAGATAAAATGACCTATGAGGCCATGACATACAAGCATTTGTGATGATACAATTGTTTGGAAGAACAGTAAGTGAAGAAAATCAACTAAATAAGCTATAATAAAGTGATTTAGAAAGAGAAAAGAAAAGGGAAGAGAGACCTTGGAGAGAAAAGGAACAAACACAAAAGAGAGAAAAATCACTTGAGGAAAAGAAGAGGAAAGAAGACAAGAAGAGAGAATAATAACTTAATAAAATAAAGAAAAAAATGAGAGAAAATGAAGTTTTTTTAAAAAAGAGAAAAGAAGAGATCAAGAGAGAGGAAAATAAGAAAAGAATGGGGGGAGAGAAAGGAAAGGAAACAAGATTCATGAAGGTGGGCACTAGGTGATGAGCAAGTCATCATTATTTTTAGAGAGAGAGAGAGAGAGAGAGAGAGAGAGAGAGAGAGAGAGAGAGAGAGAGAGAGAGAGAGAGAGAGAGAGAGAGGTGTTAGTTTGTCTTGAATGTCTAGACTACACAACTCTAGTTTCAAACTTCACATTAATACCATTATTTTCACACCTTTGAAGAACATTAAATAAGATTTTGAAAATTATAACTATAAATATCGTGAATGAATTTTTTATTTGTAATTCAAATACTACTTAAATACCTACAATACAAAAACTATAATTAAAATTTATTCATTGGAATGTGTTTTTCTTTTGAATGGTGCAAATTCTTTTAGCATACATATATAATGAAGGCTGATTCTTGTTTCCAATTTTCTTTTGAAAGTTTACAATAATTTCACACTTCCATTATACATTATTAGTCTTCTAGAGAAGGGTAAACCCTTTTTCAATGGTAACCTTCAAATTTGAGACTAGATTTCTAACTCACAAAAATAAAGTAGATTGGTTACAAAGACACCACTTGTGTCATATCTTTGACTATCATACCTTGGGACCACTAGCTTTTATGTTTGAACAAAACGTTCTAAACAAAGGTCCAATGACTCCCCAGGTCCTAAGAATTCAAAGGAATAAATAGCTAGAGTACAAAAGAGGAGCCTTAATGCTACTATTCCTAGGATGGCTATTCTTGTTTTCTACTCTCAAGAGTTTTAGTGTTACTATTGCTTGGATGTCTACTCTTGTTTTGTGCTCTCATGGACTTCTCATTATCAAATTTCAAATCATTGCTTGCAAGTATTTAAAGGTTTTTGAGAACTACAAGAGAGGAATATTGAAATATTTCATCTTACATTTCAACGTTTCTATAGTAAAGATTGATTCTCCTTTCTAGCTTTCTTTTGAAAGTCTAAAACAACTTCATACATTCATATTGTAGAAGGAAGTTTTGATGAATAAAATTTCTTTTGAGTGCTACATAAGTTATTAGCCTTCTAGAGAAGGGTAAATCCCCCTTTGAAGGGTATTTCCATATTCAAATTTGAGGGATATTGGCTTTGCATTTTTTCTTGAGGGAGCCAATCACAAATATGTAAGCATATCTTGTGGGGTCAAAAGAAGGGATTTTTAAAATACCAATTTTAAATATTTTTTAACATACAAAAGAGTACCATATAAAGGGGTTACTTATAGAGTGAATAAAAAAGAGAAATGTTTTATTTAGGGAAATTCATAGATTAGGGTATTTCTAAATGATGTGCAAAAATAAACTACATTGATGATGAAGACACTACTTCGGTCATAACTTTGACTACCACACCCTAAGACCTATAGCCTTTATGTTTGATCAAAAAGTCAAGAAAAAAGGGTCAAAGAACCCATTTAGTCCTAAGACTTCAAAGCAATAAATGGTTTGAAGACAAAGGATGAGTTTTAGTACTACTGTTGCAAGGATGGCTTCTCTTTTTTTTTTTGCTCTAAGGGGTTTTAGTGCTACTATTCCTAGGATGGATGCTCTTGTTTCCCACTCTCAAGAACTAATCGTGGGAAAAGTTATCATGAATTCTTGCACGTATTTGTAGGTTTTCAAGAGCTATAAGAGAGGTATATTAAAATAATGCATCTCGTATTATAGATACTTCAGGCACTTTGCCCATAAGCCATGCTTTGCACTAAAAAAGTTACCAACTATCCTCTTGAACACATATATGTCTCACACATGAGGAACATATTTTTGTTCTAGCTTGCACACTAAATCACACTGTTCACCCATGTTTCTATGAACATTTGAGAGAGAGAGAGAGAGAGAGAGAGAGAGAGAGAGAGAGAGAGAGAGAGAGAGAGAGAGAGAGGCCTCAAGATGCCCTCTTGATCATAGTATAATGTGTGTGTGTGTGTGGGCAATATTTTGCTTCAAGATAACTTAAATGATATAAGTTATTGAGAAACTAATAAATTATCTTCAATAAATTATGTGAAATTTAGTAACTAATTGAAGAAAAAATAAATAACACATATAAATTGTTATAAGAAAATATAATTACATAAAAAAAGAAAATAATAAAATTAAGTCAAATATGTAATTTTTAATAAAAAGAAATCAATTTGGGTACAATAAAACATATCATTTAGAATTTGAAAGTAAAAACACATTTGTTGAAATTAAACTTAAGTAGCTACATCAAACACATCAAATGATATATAAACTAGAAATATAGAAAATATAATCTTAAAAATTATATAAAAATTTTCAAGAAATTACAATATCACAAAGATCCTTCGTGAACAATTTTGATAAATAATATATTTTCATTATAATAATATAAGTATACAAATTTATTGCATTTTGTCGATGGCAGTCCTTTGGAAACTCTTTCTGGGGCTAAGTTGGTGAAGAGTCCAATTGTTACTTGTATCCATACAAAAGATGAAGATAAAAACATTACCATCTAATGCATATTATAGATGTCATCATCATCAGACCTAGTTCTTGTCTTTGTCACACCTACAAAGATACATTGCACACTCAAAAATAGAGTTCATCAAACCTTTAAAATACAAACAAATATATTGAAGCACCCTAGACTGATATCATATTTAAGACTTTGTGAAGTTATATAATAGTGTCAAAAATTTTATATTAATTGAAAAGTTATATTAACTATATATGTCCATAAGGGAAACACAAAATAACAGGGAATACTAAAGAAGATAACCAAAATCTAGCATGGAATACTTAGTTGTAGATAATGAAATTTTTTTACCTCTAGTATTCAACTACTTTATAAGGACTTTCCATGCTAATGATATCTCAATCTATTAGAGATAATTGACACTAATATATAAGATTTGCATATTATCATTCAAGATAATACATTGCATAAGGAAATAATGCTAAGGTTGAAAACATAAGCTTTTAAGGTTCCTCTTTCAAGCACTTACAAAAGGTCACTAGCTCATTATGTGCAAGAGTTTTCTATATGCTTTTCAAAGAACCATAGATCACAATACTCTCTTGCTCTCAATCTCTCACTCTCACCCTCGCTCTTACACACACAAAAAAAGCAAGAAGTGCACAAAGTTTGCACACATATGAATATTAACCTTTTCCATTCTCTTTCATTCTTTTTATATAACTTTAAGGTTTGGGGTTTTCCCAAATCCCCCTTTGGTATCCAAGACACTTTAAAGACAAGTAGGAATACAAAGATTTCAATGTTTCAATATGTTCTCGAACATAGATCTCTTGATTGTTACACTCAAGGACAAGAAAATTTCTGAGTTCAATTAAGAGAGCTTAATATATCGTAGATATGCATTAAAATAAATGATTACTGTCTCAGAAGCCTCTGACGGTATAAGGAAGCATATCTATCTCATAAAACCTTGGAGAAATAAGACTAGTATTTCTTAACAAACGAAATACCCTCAAATCTCATATGATGATGAGGTAAATAGCTGTATCGATCCATAATTGGATTAAGCCATGGGAAGAAATCAGGGTTGTAGTAAAGTGAAACATAACTATCTTGAATTGTCGAGTCTTGGGTAAGGCCAAATACATATGCACTAACGTCACAAACCATGCTTCTTACTAGCACTAAGCACATGTAGATCTTCTTCTAAAAGGAGTTTATTATACAAGGGATGCTATTGGATAGTGGCTAAAAGATCGATACCATGAACAATTGATAGTACTCAGTGATGTAGGAGCAATATGTATGGGGTCATGTGGAGAGGTCCAAAGAGCTTTCCATGAATAGTTGATAGCACTTGTGGGGATGCAGAAGTGACATATATGGGGTGATGCAGGGAGGCCCGAGGAGCTTTCCTTTGCTCGGCTATTGTCATTAGTCTATGGCTAATTTTAGCTACTAGATTGAGGTTAGAGTTCCCTTTGTGCTCAAGAGTACCTTGCCCTTTCCCTTTCCATTCTATTGCCTCTAGTTTTCCTTCGTCCATCTCACAAAGTGTAGTGTAGAAATATGTAATTTATGTAATTAAGCGCAGCTCTCTAGATGTGGCTTTTGGCATTTCTTTCATGACATCTTCAACAATGTTAGCATAACAAGAGCAAATGTATTGATCCTTGTCCCACATTGATGGCTTTTTAAAGAGATTTATGTACTCTTCCTCCCATTTTTAAATGTTGGTGTAAATATACGAATGCATGAAATTCATTACCTAGGAGCACTACATCTATAGATGCAAAGCATACAATACATACCAATTTAGGTGTATTTCACACTAATTAGGGGATGTGCTCTCTTAGAGACTTAGAGTAGTCATGGAATCCCTAAACTAGCATCACTAGTTTCTAGTTGAGATTGAGAGGCTCTACAAATTATTGCTATAGACAAGCACTATGTAGAGAGGGGGGGTGATAATCACAACTCATGGATTTCTTCTAAAGATTGACAAAACAAACAATACCTACATAGAGAGAGGTGAAATTCTAGAGAGCTAAGAAGATTAGAGTAGCATACTACCCATGGGTGTAGGGGCACTAGACCATAGCGGCTACAATAGGAGATGAGGGGGATCTACTAGTGACACAAGTAGAATATGACAATTTTGAGAGATTGATCCAGATGCTACTCCATACTATCTTATCAAGGATGTATGACTTGCTATACCCACCACTGATCTTGATCAAGTGGAACTAGTTATAGTTATCTCATTCACATTTAGCCACATGTCTACGCATGTATTATTTCATATATCCACTCCATTATCCCTATATTGTATCCTTATATGGAACTTCTCTTGTTTTATACATACTTATGGTTTTTTACAAAATATATAATTGATTATCATTTAGCACATCACACTGAATCTATGTAATGATGATTATCATTGTATATGGTTTTGTGTCATAGGTTGATTTTGGCCTGAATAGAATATGTTTGCATGTGTGTGTTTTTCTCCAACAAATAGATAAACACCCAAATTTACCACATTATGTCCATATTCTTCTCTCTCATTCTCTTTGTTTCTCTCTCCAACTCAATTCTTAGACTATACTATAAGTTGAACAGAGTGCACATAGAGGTTTTTTATATACTAATCAAGGTATCGCTTTAGCAATCATAGTAAGTATTTATTACAAGTTGCAATTGATTTAAAGCTTGTAATTCTATATGTTTAAGCATTAAAAATTAGCTATTATTTATTATAATCTATGGTTATGGTAAGGGTATGCATTTTAAGGAGCTTAAATAATGTGGTTAATTGTGTCATTAAGAACAAACTTACGAATGTGGTTAAGTGTGTGATTAAGCACATTTTATGCAAGATCATCGTGATGTTGGAGCATTTGCATTAGCTAGGCATTTGAGCCTAGAGAATGTTTTGATCTCTAAAGTGGGCCACATTAGCTCCAAATAAATCTCAAGCCCCTTTGATTATCGTCTAACAAGGAGGGGGGGGGGGGGGGGGGGGGGGGCGTGAATCAAGAATCTAAGAAATCATTCCATGGGGATGTGAATTATTTTAAATAAAATGCATTCTTGATATGAAATGTTCCTCGACAAAGTAATTCTAGTTCCATGGAGTGGGCATCACAGTGTAATAATTGAGGTCCCCAAGTGCAAAGTTGGTGAATTCACCACATATAAAGTAATAATGGTTTACCAGATCTTGAGAGTCCCCTAGTGCAAATATGGAGAATTCACCATGTATCATATATTTGCATCACAATTCTAGCCAATCAAGAGAAGAATCCATTCTCGGTGCAATAGCTTACTTACACCAAATACTAAAGGATGATTCATGATTTAGCAAGGAATGTGTCATGAATCATGATCATAAGATATCATTAATATGTGTAATATCGCACCAAGAACTCTTTCCAACAATAAGTGGATCACTTTCATGAGATTAGAGACATCCCCACATGCCTTGTTTTACTAGAGAAAAACAGTCAGCTAGTCCATTTTTATCCAAATGTTACGAGTTGCACAGTCTCATCACTTTTTTGAACGTTGTGAAGTGTCCATCTAACCACCTCATTCACTCATCGTCCCATAGCTAAACCAGCATCTGCAATCTTCTACACTCTGTCCATTCTGCTCTATTCCAAAAAAAATGGTGTCCTAGTCTCCATGCTTCCTTGTGAGGAGTTATGATGGCCTTAGTTGCCTTCTCAATGAAGCATCGATTAGTTGCCCTCTCAAGGAAGCACTGAACCATGGTGACAGCAACGTTGCAGCGGGCTTTTCCATGGGGAACGAAAACGGTAGATGCCACAGTTGCATGCAGCCAGCTTGTGCTACAATCCAGAGATTTGAGATTAGCGAGAGAGATTCTATACAGATCGGAGAATGAAGAGAGGAGAGTAGGGCTTCGGGAAGGAGGCTGGCATGCACTTACAAACAGCAAATATGTTGTCGGCTACTCTTGCCACATTGGATGATGCTTGCATGAACTCTATCGAGGCAATGCGAAGGAAGTGAGGGTAGAGGCAGCTCCTGAGACAGGACGTGCCATAACTCCAACACAGATATCTCAGGCTGGCCAAGTCTGTGCTAGCAGAGCTCCTTGTGGTAAATTGAATCTCTGTTAGCCAATAGAAGCCTTATGGGTCAAGAAGTCCGCCATCCTGATCATTTTGTGTGGAGTCTCTTGAGAAGCAACCGAGTGTTCCAGTCAATCTTCCATTGCGGCTAATGCTAAACGCAATGACGTTGCTCCTCTTCATCGGATGTGGGGGTTCCTAGAGTGTCACAAGCAGAAGGAGGACAAGAGAGTGCAAATCCTTGTCCACCTCTTGGGAGATAGAAAACTCCCTTGCCTTCCCCCGTTCTAGAACTATGGCCACCTCGATGGGGCCTCCATGTCCTCCGTCTGTGTCTCCCATCAAGACCTCACATGGACAAGTTGTGATAGTCTCCTGACCAGAAAAACCCCCCCTCTTGCACTCCAATGGGTCAGAGAGGGACCCATTGTGCATTGGTCATTGCATCCCAACATCTCTTTGCAATTGGAGGTGAGTGCTATAATCACGTAACATGTTATGGTGGTCAATGAGGCTAGTTGGATAAAACTAGAGTAAGCTTGCCACCCATGACTCGCTGAGGATAGAACATGACTTGCTCTCTTCTTAGAATTCCATGCACAAGAAAAAAACCAATTTTCTTATAGTTGCATGTGACAAAAATAGTATGCTTTCGGGCGATTGGGACAATGATGACCAAGACAGCACTATTCATATGTATGCTTAATACTCAAGGAATACTTGAAAGCTCCAATACCCTTTAAAGGGTGTTTCACCCTCAAGGAGTCTACCTATAAGAATAATCTATATAATGTGTGTTCAAAGGATATAGTGTTCAAAGAGTCACTATTTTTTAATGAGTAGTCAAATCAATGCACAAGCACATGTGTGTGTATGTGTGTAGGTACGTCATTTTCCATTTGAATAAACTTGGACAAACTTGGAGATCATTGCTTTCTAAATCCACTTGAAGGGTTGAATCCCTGTCTCTCTTAGTTAGCTTTACGATTAAGGATCTTTTTACAAAGCAAAATGCATAAATAGAATTTAATAATATAATAGTTCATACCATATCCATAAAGGGCTATGGAAAGGTGCATTGAATAATAGTATCCATGTAAGTTTAGATTCTTCTCCAACCATATTAATACCCTTCACCCCATTCCCATATTTCTTTGCAAAAAACAACCATGTGCATACAAAAGAGAGAAGGGGGATTGGCACCAATTGCATCATCACAATTTTGTAATTTGAATGGGTAATGGGAAAAGACAGAAGTCTCAAGATTGGGAGAGATATGTGATATGATCTTTTCTAGCAAGTGCTAACCCCCTGAGAGGGCAGAGAGAGAGAGATAGGGGGTGAGATAATGTTCACATGAAGGAGTCTTATGTTATATATTATATATATTGTGTGTGTGTGTGTGTGTGTGCATATGTATGTATGTATGTATGTATGGAGAGAAAGAGAGAGATGGAAAGGGTGTTATCCATCTATGCCTTTATATAGTACAAGATTTTACTACCTGTGTCATCTTTTGGAGCTTACAAAAAATAAATGCTTTTTTTAATCATTTTTGGCATGCTTCCCAGTCAAACAAGCCACTCAAGAGAGTGATTAAGTGGTTAAAAGCAATACCTCAGATCTATGATATAGAGTATCAAGAAGAGAGAGTTGAAGTGATGTGTGTGTGTACATACATATTTGTCACAAACATTTCATGATCAAGTGTACAGATTAATTCTTACCCTTGCCATATGAATCCACACCCCATGTGAACGCACTCTTAACAAGACATCCTCAAGCCAACCATGTGAACCCACCCTTGCCATGTCATCATAGAACCTTCTAGAAGATATGTCATGCCATCATTTGCATCATCAATGATATCATTATAGAACATTCTAGAAGATCTTTAGCTACCCTCCAACACCTATAAAAGGAGGAGCTTGCCATAGAGCTCCTCATTCTTGCCAATGCCAGTCTTGGGAGCTCAAGGAGTCGAGACCTCCAAGTAAGTAACTACAAGTTCCAATTCTAGTTCTTGTCTAGTCATGGTATCTAGTCTTGTCTTGTATTCCATTATACTCATGTTGTCTTGTTACCTTGTAATCTCGTAGTACGAGATCTTGTCTAGTACTGTATTGTATCTTGTTCACCCCCCTGAGGGAGATGTTGTAATTCTGATAGATTGTATCCATACCTATAGTCTTGGGTTGCGGGATATTTCATATCTTATTAAGTTATCATTGTACCTTCTTGTGCTCCTACACGGGATTATCTTGTAATCAAAGTTCTTGTAACAAATATTGTATCTAGTCTAGTCTCTCAAGCACAATCTTGTACTCCCATAATAGTTTGGCAAGACTACTAGCCCTATTGAGAACCATGGATGCAACCCTTGAAAGAATCGTAGCCTCCCTTGAAAAAATCCAACAACAAATTCAAGGCTTGAATGAATGACAAGCACAACTTTAAATGGAATACCCTATGCATCTAGGCCATGTGCTTTAAGAGATGCAAGACCAGATTCGAGACTTACAAGACAATAGAGGAAGTGATTAGATGATTCCACATATTTATCAACCCCCAACAAGAGAACCCAATATTAGCATGCTAGAGAAATTCAATGGTGAGCATTCAAAGTTTAGGGGATTCTTGCAATAAGTAAAGCTCTATATCCACATGCAACCAAATAGGTATCCAAATGATGCTTCCAAGCTGGGACTCATTGGGACTGTGCTTTGTGGTCAAGATTTATCATGGTTCACCCCAATCTTGGAAAATAATATGCCCGTACTTCATAACTATGAGACATTTCTTTATGAGCTCACTTCCACATTTTGAGATACAAACACTTGTCGAGTAGCATAAACAAAAGTTTGGAAGCTCGAGCAAGGTGACCACTCTACCTTTACTTATGCATCTGATTTTAGGCAATTAATATGTGACCTCACTTGGCACGAGGGCAACCAATTCAGATGGGTTCTTCGAGATGACATCAAGAACCTCATACTCACTATGCTTGAGGTAAAAACACTCAATGATTATATCATGCAAGCCATCCAGTATAATAATAGATTGTTCAAGAGGAAGCAAGAAAAATAAAGCCTCGCCAATGGAACCCAGCCCTAACCAGAGAAGAAACTAAGCCCAAACCAATACAAATAGATAATGCCAAATTCCATCCATTGATCCCACAAAAAAAGTAAAGACAAAGAGAGAATCATCTATGCCTCTATTGTGGAAACCCTTGACATATCGCCCTAAAAATTTCCCAAATAAGAGGGCAAGGACCCCAAGAGTTGCTGCAACCATTCTCGAGCAGGAAAACGAGGATGTGTGATTGTAAATGAGACCGTACAACTAGACCTTGATATAAAAAAGACTCTCTCGATCTAGTCACACCCATGGAAACTTTCTTTGTCACATTCTAGATGATCCTAGCAAGAAAGACCCTTTCCGTCATAGCCTTGGTCGCCGACTTCGAGGCCTCCACATGTTCCCTTGATGGCTTTGTGAGTAGGTACCAGATTCTAGTACTCCAAAAAACCAATCCTATAATAGTTGAAGTCGTGGATGGAAGATCTCTAGCATTTGGAGATATTATCAAGGAGACCCGACCACTCATGGTAGCTCTTAGTGATCAATAACCTCGTGTATGCTTTGATGCCTTATCCAGTCCCACAAATCCAATCATCCTTGGGATGCCTTAGCTAAAGAAGCAGAACCCATAAATTTATTGGGTTAAGTAAAAGATTACACATCATGAGAATTAGGAAAAGTTGGTATATCTAGGAGTCAAAGCCTTTATGTACACAGCAAGGCAGGAACCAACCTACATGATATATCATATACCAACTCAAGAATCTAGTAAGAATGAGTAAGTCAAGCTACCAAGCTAGTATCAAGAATTCAAAGATGTCTTTGAAAAAGGGAATGCTTATCTCTTGCCCAAACACAAACTATAGGATTGTGCTATAGAACTCCATGAAGGGTCTCAACCACCTTTTGGACCCATCTACAAGCTATCCCCTGATGAACTAGCTAAACTACGCAAAAACATTGACGATAAATTAGCCAAGTGGTTCATTAGGAACTCAAAGTCTCCTATTGGAGTCCCAAATTCATTCTTGAAATAGAAAGATGGGTCACTTTGAATGTGTATGGAAATTATTGAGGACTCAAAAAGGTAACAGTCAAGAATTTGATACATTTTTCCATTAACACTAGAGCTCTTATAATGCCTTGGGAAAGCCAAGATCTTCACAAAGATTGATCTATGAGAGGCTTACAATCTTATATGGATCCGAGAAGGAGATAAATAGAAGATAGTCTTATGCACAAGGTATGGTCACTTTGAGTATGTTGTTATGCCATTCGATCTCACTAATGCTCCTACAAATTTTCAACATATGATGAATGAAGTGTTTTTTCCATCAGATAGAAGTGGAATTCTTAGGGTACAATGCCTCCCGAGAGGAATCTTCATGGACCCCAAGAATACCAAGACTATTCTTGACTTGCAGACACCCACACGTGTTTGCGATATCCAATGTTTCCTTGGCTTTGCCAACTTCTATAGGATATTTATCAAGGATTACTCAAAGATAGTCACACCACTCACAAAACTCACATGAAACACAAAGTTCATGGACCACAAAATCTGATAAGACATTCCAAACCCTAAAGACCGCTTTTACCACTGCCCCAATCCTAGTCCACCTAGATCCTACCAAGCCATTTTTCTTGAAGACTGATGCATCGAACTATGAGATCCATGACAAAGAACTCCTTGCCATTGTAGATGCCTTTGATTCTTGGAATCATCATCTAGAGGGTGCAACCCATAAATTTATCATCTATACAAATTGCAAAAATCTAGAATACTTTATGACAACCCGCATCCGCAATTGAAGACATTTCCGCTAGAGTAACGTCTTATCTAGGTTTGAATTTGTTATCACCTATCACCCAAGACACCAACAATGCCAATCAAATTCTTTATCAAGAAGATCCTACCTGGCACCTAAGAAGGGAGAGGAAGCTTTTGATCAACAACGAGTAATACTACTCAAGCCAGAGGGCCTCCAGCTAGCAACCATCTTTAGTTGTCACCAAGACAACCCTACCTTGATCAACTTAATCCATGAAGCCTTGCCGCATGATGATTTGTCCAACAATGTTAAGAGAAAAAATCAAGAGTGAAAAAGAAATAAAGCTAGAGAGTTTCAAGAAACTAATGGATTGCTATACTATAAGGATCTACTTTACATCCCTCCAAGAAAGCCGAGACTCTAGGTACCTCAACAATGCCATAACACCCTAGCAATAGGACACTTTGGAGTTAATAAGAACTTAGATCTTATTAAAGTTATTTTTTATGGCCCTAGATGTCGAAAAAAGCTAAGGAGTATATAATATCATGTGATACCTGCAATAGGGTCAAGGTACCTTATCACAAACCACATGGCCTCCTACAACCCTTGCCCATTCTAGCATGACCTTGGTCTTCTTTGTCCACGGATTTCATAATAGATCATCCCAAATTAGACAAATATGAATCTATTCTTGTTGTGGTAGATAGGTTCACAAAAATGGTACATTTCATCCCTACCATCAAGGCCATCATAGGTGCACCTGCTACTACTAGACTTTTCCTCAAATACATTTTTAGATTACATGGACTCCAAGACAACATCATCATCGGTCGACATCCCCAACTAATATCTAGTTTTTGGAAGAGCCTGTGCAACCTCCTTGGAGTCCAAGTTAAGTTATCCATAGCAAATTATCCATTGCGAGTGATGGTAAGATAGAATGGGTAAATCAAGGATTGGAACAATATCTCCATTGCACCATCAACTAACATCAAAATGATTGGCTTGAACTCTTACCCTTTGCAAAGTTTTCTTATAATAATAGTATCCATGCATCTACAAGGAAATGCCTTTCTTTGCAAACTATGGCTAGCATCCAAGGATGGATGTACATCTCTCCAATCAAGTAAAGTACTCTACCACCCGAGATAAAGCTCAACTCCTAGTAGATATACACCAAGAACTGAAGCAACAAATCCAAAAGGCTCAGAATCAATACAAGCACTATGTGGACCAACATCATCTCCAACATCTAGCATATAAATTGCATGATAAATGATGGTTATTGAGGTATAACCTCCAGAAAACAAGGCCCTCCACCAGTATACATTTGGCCCTTCACTATTGTATCCTAGATCAACCCAATTGCTTACCAACTCCAAATCCACAGCACCATGAAGATCCATGTATTCTTCCATGTTTCCTTGCTTGAGACGTACCATAACTCACCTTTTTTTTTTGGGGGGGGGGGGGGGGGGGGTGGGAATCTAATCCCCTACCACCTATACAAATTGAAGATCATGAAGAATTTGAGATTGAGCATGTCTTAGACTCGAGGATCTCTTGAGATCGATTGGAATACCTTGTTCACTTGAAAGGATATGACATCAATGATTGCACTTGGGAACTTATAGAATATCTCCAAAGAGAACCTCTCAAAGTTGAATTTCACAAGAGGAATCCAAAGAAACTTGGACCAAACCACCAAGACACTCCTCATGGAACTCGTCACTAGAGGGGGTGATATCACAGACATGTCATGATCAAGTATGCATATTAATTCTTCCCCATGCCATATAAATCCACAACCCATGTGAATGCACCCTTAACAGAACATCCTTGAGTCAACCATGCGAATCCACCCTAGCCATATCATCATAGAACCTTCTACAAGATATCTTATGTCATCACCTATATCATCAATGATGTCATCATTGAACATTATAAAATATCTTTAGCCACCCTCCAATACCTATAAAAGGATAAGCTCACCATAGAGCTCCTCAATCTTGCCAATGCCACTCTTGGGAGCTCAAGGAGTCGAGACCTCCAAGTAAGTAACTTCGAGTTCCAATTCTAGTTTTTGTCTAGTCATGATATCTAGTCTTGTCTTGTCTTTCATTATACTCCTATTATCTTATTACCTTGTAATCTTATAGTACAAGATCTTGTCTAGTAGTGTCTTGTATCTTGTTCATTCCTAAGGGAGATCTTGTAATTCTAATATCTTGTATCCATACATATGGTCCCGAGTTGTGGGATTTTCTATATCTTGTTAAGCTATCATTATACCTTGTGCCTCTATGCAGGATTATCTTGTAATCACAATTCTTTAACAAATCTTGCATCTATTCTAGCCTCTCGAGCGTAGTCTAGTGCTCCCATAACAATATTTAGAGATAATGATAGCAAGAGGGAGAGTGAGCAATAGGGTGTGTTCACATGTAGAAGTTTTATGTTTTAATCCAAAGAGAGAGAGAGAGAGAGAGAGAGAGAGAGGAGAGAGAGAGAGAGAGAGAGAGAGAGAGAGAGAGAGAGAGAGTGTGTGTGTGTGTGTTGTGTATATGTATGTGTGTGTGCATGTACACATATGCATACACATATGTGCAGGTGAGAGTGAGAGAATTAAGATCCAAATAGGGAGGGAAGAGAGGGAGTTAGAAGTGAACGAGTGAGAGAGAGAAATAAAAAATGAGGAAGAGAGAAAGGTAGAGATCACTACAAGATATAGGCCTTACACTGATATTAAAAGCGAAAAAAATATTCATAAAGAAAATTTCCCCTGTCGTTGCAAAAAGTGTCGTTATTGGCGACGCCATAGAATAGTCGGTATTAGCATCGTTATCAGTGTCACTATTTGCGACGCTGATATCGACGCAAATAACGACGCTGATAATGATGCTTTGCGACACATTTTGCGACGCTAATAGCGACGCGTACAGTAAGTTTGCGATGCTAATAGTGACGGTAACAAGGGGAAAAAAAATTTTGTGGCAAGGCAGCAAGTGGCCCTGCCACATATAGAACTATATACTTTATTTGGGCCATAGAAAATAGTTTCAGAAATGCGTACAATGCTCGTGTAAATAAAGACAAAGTGTACTTAATTCATAACACTGATACATGAAATAAATACATGATCGCATAATGAAAGCGACCGGTACAATCATGGCAAGATACTACTACTACATAGAAAATGTCTACACAGATCACGTGACAAAAAAAAAAGGGTGTGTGAGCTCTAGGGATCCAAGGGCAAGCTATAGATCATCGACATCCGAAACCTCGTCCCACCGCAAAGGAGTATGGAACGGACTTTGCAAAAAAAGAAACAACTACAAATCAGTCCACCATACAATAATGCATTCTAATTAAACATGGTAACTACGGACAAGAAAGATGAGTGACTTACAGGGCCGCCTCGTCCATACAATCGATCGATTAATGTAGTGAGACCGTGCCTCTCTACATATCGAGTCTCAAGGCCGGTGGGATTGCGATTTGTAATGGAGTGCTGCAAAGAAAACAAAATACAACCGTTAGAAACACGATTGTCAATACAAAGGATATTGCAAAAAAATAAGCAAGAAAAACTTACAAAGTCCTCTAGATATGTCATGTGGCCACCACTCCCAAGATGATGGACCATTCCGGCCTCTAGTCGTACCCTTGCCACCTCATGCTGCTGTCTCCAACGTCCTGGAGAATCTATAGCCTTCCCCTTGAGACGGGGCTAGTTGTTCACATCTAGTCACTCAAGCTTTGAAGCCCCACTCTTGAGTGCCTTGCATGCGTCCGATCATCTGTGTGACATATGTGTATGCATGCCCTCCATCATCCAGCCCGTAGAAAACCTATCTCTTGCGGCTGGTACCGAAAACTCCTCATGCAAGGATGCTACTAGGTAGTCCTTGCTCCCCTCTGGTATGTTCTTCCAATGATCTAAGATGTTGTGCCGAAAAACTTATTGGCACAACTCTCTCATGCAAGCCATCATCTTCCTCCCCTCATCATTCATGATGATGGCTCCTGACCTATCATCCAGAAGGTAAGCATACCCCTCTCTAGGGTATGCCTAAGATGGGTCCTCTCCCACCTGCGACCATGCTTTTGGGCATATCCAAGAGACTCCCATACATTCGGTGTACCTACCGAGGTAGTATCTATCAGAGTAGCACCCATAGGGGTGCCACCTATGGATGACTGAGCAAAAGTCAGAGTGAGTGGAGTAGATGTTCCCATAGGTGTGACAAATCCCAGAGGTGATGCAACTCCAATAGAACGACGAGATAGAGACACCGCATCCATACCTCCACAGAAACCACCTGAGCCACGCTCTCTCGAACCGCCACGAGAGTGAGAAGTAGCACCTGTATCTCGAGTCGACCACGAGCTCATTGCATCCGAATCTCTACAGCATCCCCCTGAACCACTCCCTCCGTCTGGCCCAAGTCTGAAGCGTCGACCTCGTTTGCTAGAAACTGAAGCATCATTTCGCACCAAAGTAGATCTAATAGAGCGACCTGACGGTGTCTCAGACAACTCCTGGTCTGCCATGTCTCTGAATCTTGCCATCTGATTCGGAGACATACGCGTAAAGATCTCTTGCAGCTCCTCATCGCTCATTTCTCGACTCATCTTGATGATCTAAATATCCACAAAGATCACCTGCACAGACAAAAAATGATGTTAGCATAATCAATATAAATCATACAAAGCACGGTAATATAAATATTTAAAAAATGATCTTACTTAAAATGCATATCTCATGTACCCTTATAAGGGATTCGTCAACGAATTGAGTAGGTGGATGCTCCAAGTATGAAGTATCCTATAGTCCCATGTCAATCTCCTAACACAACTCTGCATACACTAGAAGGTCGATAGACATGTCACCAAAAAAGGATGAGTCCACCTCGTTCTCAAAGAATTCTTGGACTCATGTATTTCCATCATTGTTACCCGATGTTGGCTCCTCTACATGCTCCAAGCTTTCGGTGGCCTCCACCCCTTGCAATATCGACTCCTCTATTTGCATATTGTCCTCATCTATGCTCAGAACATCGCTTTGATCATATGCTCTCGCACTTCGAGGAGGTGAAGGTATAACATACCACCATCGACGTTTTGGGGCGTTTGGATAGAAAATTAGTTCATGCACCTGTTCACAATGGGCCACCAGCATAAACATGTCGCGCAAGTCTGTCCATTTTTTTTGGAATCTATTTCCAGAAATCCAGATGAACCTCGTCGAACTATTGCTCCAGTTCCTTCGAGTACCACTTTGAACCACTGCACATCGAATAAGATCATGAAGAAGCTGCGATAATCCATCGTGACAATACTTGCAAAATACTCCATCTCATCTATAATTGTGTTTGGATCAGTTGTTCGTCGTCAGCTCTCTTGCTCGAACCTTGCCATGATACCACAATTTGTTGTGGAGCGCATTTTTTTTAATACGCTCCACGTGAAAATGTAGTCTACACGACCACGCTACACTATATATTTTGTACTATACATTAAAACACTCAATTAGTTGTCACATATAAAATATAGATACAATAAACCCTAAACACGTCATCACCTTTGGACTATATCTGTTAACCCCAACACGAAGAAAGCAAAAAGAAGTGGAAAAGACGTAGGGCAAATGTTGAGATATCGAGCTCCACTCGTGATACGCCAGGGTGACCGTTGTGTATTTATGTCACCAACTTGTCAGTTGCAGACGCGGTTGGTACACCGCCCCTGAATAATAGCTACATGATAGCTATCCTTATCTACTCTAGTTCGTGGCTCAGTTAGTATGCCACCTTAGTTAGTTGAGTTTGGTTTGAGACCCATATATAGGGTTCTTCTATTTCTTTGTACTTGAGTTCTTTTGGCTTACACAACTAAGAAGAGGAAAACTGTTTTTCAGCCTCCACCCTTGTGTGTCTTCCCCCATTGTGCAAGCAAGAAAGCTTCAAGCGAGACTCCTTCCTTCTCTCCCACAATCTTGACATGGTATCAGAGCCTTGTTCGTGGTAAGGAGCTCAAGAAAGCAAGCCAAGCTCGCGGTGGTCTGGTAAGAGGAGCAGTGTTGCTTTCATTTCCTGTTTTGGGAGCAGATCTCTGCAGGTAGCACAGCCGGAAATTGCAGGAGTGCATTGTCTCAGGTTGAGACGCCCTTCGCGGTGAAGCAAGAGGGCAGTATATGCTGCGGGAGATGGGCTTTAGCCCTCGGCGACCTTGTTTTTTTGATTTGAGGCCATTTCGGGGCCTGTTTTGCAGACGGAAGTTTTCTGCACGCACTTAAGAAAAGGCTCAGTTTTATGCTGTGCGACCACTGTTCTACAGGTCGGTGAAAAGTTACTGTAGAAATTGCATCGTATGCTTGTGCGCAGAGACATTGGGAGTTTCAGAATCATCCTTGGTTCCTGTTTATGCAAAATCGTCACTAGGAAGTGACTGTGTGGTCAAATACCACTTTCGCCACCACTTTCGCCAGTTTTGCAGATTTGCCCTTGTGAGGCTGAAGCTGTGGTTTTTGCAGTGACAGAATTTTTTGCAGTCTTCTGTAATGGCATCTGATTCTCTTTCACAGATTGTCACTGAAAAGCTTGACAAGAACAACTTCCAGGCATGGAAGTTTAGAATGACGAATTTCCTTATGGGAAAAGGATATTGGGAATTTGTTGCAGGAAATGAAGAAGAACCAGTTCTTCCTGATGTTCCCAATCAACAGCAAATGCAGGCATTCAAATCATGGCATGAGAGAGCCAGGAAAGTTATGTACTGGCTGTCTATCAGTATTTCAGACTCTATGATTGTGCATATTCAGGATGCAAGTACGCCAAAGGAGGCATGGGATACTTTGTCAAAAATGTATAGTACAAATACTCAAGCCAGGAAAATGCAGCTCAAGCAAGAGTTGCATAATGTGCAAAGAGAAAATATGAGCATCAATGACTACCACATGAAGGTGAAGAAGATTGCAGATGCACTTGCTTCCATTGGGTCGCCAGTGGAAGATGATGATTTAGTTTCTGTGACCTTGAATGGTCTAGGAAAGGATTATGCACAGTTTCGGACATCCATTTCAGTTCGTGAAAGATTTCCTGATTTTGAGGAGTTGATTGCTCTTCTAATTTCTGAGGAGCAGAGAAATGGTGGTGCATCTTCTTCAGGAGGAACTTCAAAAGAAGCTGTCTTCTACTCAAATGCTGGAAGAGGTAGAGGCAGAGGTAGAGGAGGCCGATTTGGAGGCCGTGGTAGAAATCAGAATATGCAGCAAACTCAAGAAAACCAGTCCTATGGAGGAGGACGTGGTAACTCTAGAGGCAGGGGGAGCCAAAGAGGTCGTGGTGGATGGCAAAGAGGTCAAAATGCAAACAGTAATGTTGAATGCTACTATTGTGGTAAAATGGGTCATATGGCTAAAGACTGCTATAAAAAGCAGAATGACATCATGAATGGAAAACTGCAACAAGGAAATTATGCATCTTCTAGCAGACAGGGTGATGACAGAAATGAGCATTTGTTCATGGTGCAACACATGAACAATTCTGTGACAAGTGCAGAAGGAAGCAATGATGTATGGTATGTTGACTCAGGTGCATCAAACCACATGACAGGTCATGCAGAATGGATGGAGGATGCAAGGAAAATGGAAAAACCAGGATTTGTGGAGACTGGTGATGATACTGCACATCCTATTGTGCAGATTGGAAAAATTCCCTTGTCTATGCAGGATGGGAAAAAGAAATACCTGTCCGATGTATTTCATGTCCCGAATATCACCAAGAATCTGGTTTCTGTTGGTCAAATGGTTGAACAGGGCTTGCAGGTCAGATTTAATCCTCATGGATGCTTTGTTGAGGATATGAAAAATAAAGGTCGCTTGATAGCAAAAGGAAAGAAGAAGGGCAGAATGTTTACGTTGGATGCAGACATGTCTGAATTGAGTGCAGCAATGTTTGCACATGGGACTGGTGTAGTTGCAGATATTGATATCTGGCATAAATGCATTGGTCATGTTAATGTACAGCGACTTAAATCAATGCAGGCCCAAAATATTGTTGCAGGATTGCCCAAATTCAAGGTTGCAGAAATGCATAAGGTATGTGAAGCCTGTCAGTTTGGAAAACATGCAAGGAAACCATTTCCTAGACATGTTCAAGAGAGTGAGAAGCCATTGGAATTAATCCACTCTGATGTGTGGACTACTAAAGCTGCATCTCTTGGAGGCTGTCATTATTTTGTCACTTTTATTGATGACTATAGCAGAAAAGTTTGGGTGTATTTTATGAAAAAGAAAAGTGAAGTTTTTGGGCATTTCAAAACTCTTAAAGCTATGGTTGAAAAAGAAACAGGCCTGCAGATAAAATGCCTAAGGTCAGATGGAGGGGGAGAGTACCTCTCAAATGAGTTTGCAAGGTTCCTGCAGGAGCATGGCATAAAGCAGCAATATTCATGCAGTTATACCCCACAACAAAATGGAATTGCAGAAAGAAAAAACAGACATATTGGAGAGGTGTCTCGTGCCATGCTCAATGAAAAAGACCTGCCAGATTTTTATTGGGCTGAAGCAGTTGCTACAGCAGTCTACATAATGAACAGGACTCCCACTGCAGCAATACATGAAATGACTCCAGAGGAGAGGTATACTGGTAGGAAACCAGATATTTCTCATCTGAAAATTTTTGGTTGCATTGCCTATGTACATGTGCCAGATGAGTTGAGATCCAAGTTGGATCCAAAAGCTGAGAAATGCATCTTTATTGGTTACTCTCTGCAGCAAAAAGGGTATAGATGCTATAACCCTTCTACTCGTAAGTTTACAGTGAGCAGAGATGTTGTTTTTGATGAGATGAGTAGCTGGTATAAACCAGTAAATGTGATTGATGATGTAGATGCACAAAATGGTAATGCTGCACAGAATTCACAGCAGCAGTCACAAAATATTAGTGGACCTGGAGCGTCCTCTAGCAGTGGTTCACATTCTTCGCCATGGACAGGCAGATTGAGATCAGGAGAATCTTCTCAAAGCAATGCAGATAGTGGTATGCAGGTATCACAAAAAGGAAAAGAGAAGGTTGATCAGCCCATGTTTGATGTGAATGCAGGTCACTCTTATGTGGATGGTGAATCCAGTGGCTCAGAACAGAGCATTGATGATGAGTTGGGTATTCCTTCTATTGTTACACCTGGAGTAAGGAAGACCAGGGATGTTTTGAGAGCACCTGGGAGTGAACCTACTTTGCGCAGGTCTACGAGAGCTAGGTATCCTGTGGATAGGCTGAAATATGATGGATTTACAGCCATTCACTATGCATATATGGTCAAAGTGATACAGGAACCAGAACCCACATCTTTTGAGCAAGCCATGGGAAAAGAAAAATGGGAGAAAGCCATGGATGAAGAAATGGATGCCTTGGAAGAAAATGCTACATGGGAGTTAGTACCTTTGCCTAAAGGTAAGAATGCAATTGGCTGTAAGTGGGTTTATAAGGTGAAGCACAATGCTGATGGTTCTGTGAACAGATACAAGGCAAGATTAGTAGTCAAGGGGTATGCACAAACATATGGCATTGACTATGAAGAAACATTTAGTCCGGTTGCAAGGATGGCAACCGTAAGAGCAGTCATTGCTATGGCTGCATCAAAGGGATGGTCTTTACATCAGATGGATGTAAAGAATGCCTTCTTGCATGGTGATTTGCAAGAAGAGGTCTATATGGAGCAGCCACCAGGTTATGTGCATGCTGTTCAT
Source organism: Lygodium microphyllum (assembly GCF_053477565.2). Classification (NCBI taxonomy): domain Eukaryota; kingdom Viridiplantae; phylum Streptophyta; class Polypodiopsida; order Schizaeales; family Lygodiaceae; genus Lygodium; species Lygodium microphyllum. The sequence continues at coordinate 153,666,470 of NC_141144.1, read as the reverse complement.
CCTGAGTTTGTTTGCAGGTTGAAGAAAGCCTTGTATGGCTTGAAGCAAGCACCTAGAGCATGGTCTGACAAGATAGGACAGTATCTTGTCACTATTGGCTTTCAGATTTCCAAGGCAGATTTCTCACTTTATGTGAGAAAAACAGAGAAAGGTATTATGCTGCTTGTCATTTATGTTGATGATTTGATTATGACAGGTGACAGTGATGAAGATATCCTTCATGTGAAAATGCTATTGAAGCAGAAGTTTGAGATGAAGGATTTGGGAGAGCTGCGTTATTTCTTGGGCATTGAGGTGATTAGATCACCAAGTGGGATACAGCTCTTGCAGAGGCAGTATGGATTGGACATGCTGTCCAAATATGGGATGACAGGCTGTAAGCCTATTTCAGTTCCTTTGGAGCAAAATGTGAAGCTGAGCACAGATGCAGGTGAGCTTCTAGAAGACCCTACTATGTACAGACGCATAGTAGGAAGTTTGATTTATATGACTATTACCAGGCCAGATTTGAGCTATGCTGTTGGATTGGTAAGTCAGTTTATGCAGGCTCCAAGGAAACCACATTTGGATGCGGCTAGACGCATACTTAGGTATGTGAAGTCCACATTGCAGTGTGGACTATTTTATGAGACTGGGGTTCAGATACAGTTGCATGGATACACTGATGTTGATTGGGCTGGTAGTATTTCTGATAGACGATCTACCAGTGGATATGTGTTCTCTTTTGGGAGTGCTGCAGTCACTTGGAGCAGCAAGAAACAGCCTACAGTTGCCTTGTCGAGCACAGAGGCTGAGTACAGGGGTGCAGCAATGGCTGCATGTGAGGTAGCTTGGTTGCATAAGCTACTTTATGATATGCATCAGTCTACAGATGGGCCAGTTGTCATTTATTGTGACAACATGAGTAGTATACACTTGGCAAATAACCCAGTCTATCATGCTAGAACAAAGCACATTGAGGTGCATTATCACTATGTGCGAGAGAGGGTTTTACTAGGTCTTATTGATCTAGTTTATGTCAGCACAGAGGATCAGGTAGCTGACATATTCACGAAGGCATTGGGCGCAGAGAAGCTGCGCAAGTTCAGAGACCTGCTTGGTGTGCAGGAATTGGGATTGAGCTCGAGGGGGAGTGTTGAGATATCGAGCTCCACTCGTGATACGCCAGGGTGACCGTTGTGTATTTATGTCACCAACTTGTCAATTGCAGACGCGGTTGGTACACCGCCCCTGAATAATAGCTACATGATAGCTATCCTTATCTACTCTAGTTCGTGGCTCAGTTAGTATGCCACCTTAGTTAGTTGAGTTTGGTTTGAGACCCATATATAGGGTTCTTCTATTTCTTTGTACTTGAGTTCTTTTGGCTTACACAACTAAGAAGAGGAAAACTGTTTTTCAGCCTCCACCCTTGTGTGTCTTCCCCCATTGTGCAAGCAAGAAAGCTTCAAGCGAGACTCCTTCCTTCTCTCCCACAATCTTGACAGCAAAGGCGGAAAAAGGTAGCCCGACTGAAGGAAGAAAATGAGAAAAGGCCAAAAGCGCAAGGGCAACCTTAAAAGTCCAAGGCAAAGGCAAAAGGGGAAAGGCGCGTTTTAAAAAAAAAGGCGCACCCTGAAATCTTGTAAAAGAGCTCCGGGCTCTCACCCGTGCAATTTGTAAATGTAGACGGGCGGTGGAAAGGAAGCTAGGAAGATAGAAGGACAATGGGAAAAAGGGCCTAGGCTATGTAAAAAGGGGATGACCGTCCAAAAGGGATTTAGGGTTTTGTATATAAAGTTGAAAAGTGAATGAGAAGCTCATTCTTGTGTGTGGCCAAAAGTAGCTCTCCTCTTCTTCTTCTTCTTCTTCTTCTTGCTTGCTTGAGCTTGTGCTTGAGAGAGGGAGTGTGGGAATGTGAGGGAGTGAGTGTGTGAGGGTGAGGGACCGAGGAGGAGAAGTTCTCCATCTTCTCCTCTCTTCTTCTCTTCTCTTCTCTTCTCTTGTCTTGCTCGCAGCAATGGAGCTTGGAGCGTGGAGCTTGAGAATGGAGCTTGCTTGAAGCTTGCACTTGGATCGTGGAGCTAACGGAGTGTGCGGGAGAGGAGGTAACTCGAACGGCACGGAGGTAAGCTCACTACACCGTAAATATGGATGGCACGTCGGCTATGTGAGAGGTAGCCATTAGTACTCGGCTTGGAACGCTTGAAACAATAAGCGGTCCGAGGGTCTTGGCAGTTGAGCGAAAGCTCCCACATTTTGGTTTCGTTTGCCGGGACCAACGGATTCAAGTCTTGAGCGCTTGCGCGCTTCAAATCGAGCATTGGAGTAGGGTTTTCCCCGAACCGGTGCTTGAGGTAGATAGGTAGGAAGCTAGGGGGTTGAAGAGGGTATTCGATCTCCTTGGCAAGTAGGTTTTTTGCTTTCTAAGATTTATGTTGTGGAATGGAGTAGTATAGGTGTTCATTTTGTAATTTGGATGCATTTAGGGTAGGAAAAAACAAAGAAAAATAAGAAAAAAATAGACAAACAGTAGGGTTTTCTGTTGCTGTATAACAGGCTAAAACAGGGAAACAGGGGACTAGATTCAAGTTTTTGAGAAGACAGGGACAGGGAACTAGCTGTGAGGTTTTGCAGTGCTGGGAAAGGACCTTAAGAGGCATGGGAGGCCAGGACAGACCTCATTTCCTTGGTTTGCCTTGTGAGAGAGAGAGAGAGAGAGAACTTCTGGTTCACAGGGCGAGGAAGCGCTGCCCCGATTTCTAGACGCCGGTGATTCGTGCTGCTCCAGGTGAGTCTGGTGTTTTCCAACAAGTGCCCTGATCAGATCTAGAAAGTCTATGGTGATTGTGTGCACCAGACAGTGAGGAGGGGTCAAACACGCAGGAATCGCACCCGCCGCCGACGCACTCAGACCAACTCGCTGTGGTCCGATTCCCAGAATCGGACCACCCGAGTTCAGGAGTCAGACCGTGTCCGATTTCTAGAATCGGACCAACCTGAGTTCGGGAGTCAGACCATGTCCAATTCCCAGAATCGGACCAACCCGATCGAACGTGCCACGTGGCACTCGGACCAACCCGTCCGATTTTGAGAATCGGACGCTCGGACCAATCCATCCAACTCAGACACTCGGACGAGTCCATAATCGGACCAGGCCGTCCGAGTCCCAAACTCGGACCAGCCAGAATCGGACCCCAGCCAGAATCGGACCAACTCAGAATCGGACCAGGTCAAAATCGGACCACCCTGTTCGATCCGATTCCCAGAATCGAACCACTTGAAAATCGGACCACTTTGAAAATCGGACCACTTGAAAATCCGACTCCTAGAATTGGACGTGACCAAAATCGGACCACTGGTCCGATCGCACCCACCCAAAATCGGACGTCCGATTCTAATAATCGGACGTCCGATTCTAATAATCGGACTCCTGAAAATCGGACATCTGAGAATCGGACAAAAAACTGTCAAAATCGGACACGTGCCTAGAACACAAATTTTGATACATCTAAACCCCGAGATTGACCCCTAAGGCTACGTAGAGCGGAAGGCATATCACAGATCCATAACCGGGCTAAAATTTAGAGCACGTAGTTTAAAATTTGGCTATAACCGGTTCTCCAAATTGCATATGGCGTCTACCATAACGGCCCTGCAGGCCGGGGGGGACTGCCCCCTCCGCATCTCCCCGAGTAGGTTGGAGAGAAAACGTGCGCTGTGACAGGTCTTCCAAATTGGACCCTAGTGAAGTAATGGCTCTGCACCAGCATGGAGTCTCACTTGCAATAGAGCAACCAAAAGCCCATACCCTAACAGAGAGAAACAAAGACCCTAGAACATCAATGGGCCAATCTAGCCATTGGAGCCCCGAGAGGAACACCAAGGAAAAGGGAATTCTCTTGCAAGAAAATCTATCTTGTAACATCAACAAGCTTGTTTATCATGTTTCATATGATCACAATGAAGAAAAGAACACCAGGCACAACAAATCTTCATGCAGCATCATGTAAATCTCCCACGGTTTTTAATAGAATCAACCATATTCTTCAACATCTTCACAAAATCCATCAATATCACAAAGAAAACAAAGAAGTACACCATCTTTGAATGGAAATACATCACATAGTATTCATCTTCAATATCTTCATAGTCTTCTCTCTCAATCTCTCATATACAATCACTCTGTTTCAATAGAATTGGCTATCTCTGACTCTCTCTCACACACTCCATCAATAATACATCATATCCTCACTACAATCTCTCAAAAATTACTCTCAATAATCACTCTTAGGTCGTGGATACCCCTCCCAAGAGGTATGTCTGATATGAAGGGTCACCAGAGCCACTACAGTGTCTCTTCACAGCTTACTACTGTCACTTCACTCTAGTCTTCTCTTGAGTCTTCAACAGCTACTTCTTCCACTTCTTTCAGCTCTTTTGCACTTGTATTCACCTCTTTCCAAGGCTAGAAAACTTTCCTCAAAGTCACACATACATTCCACAGAACACTTACAGAACAGTCTACAGAACAGTACCAGAACAGTTACAGTACAGAAGCAGAACAGTAACAGAACAGAAATAGAAGCTCTACAGAAGACCTACAGAAGGTTACAGAAGGTCATCAAAACTACATAATTCATTCTCAAACCATTTCAAACTCTCACAAACCATTCACTAAACTTTCACAATATCTCATTCTTCATCAATCAATACTCTATCCCTCTTTACAGAAGACAATCAGAACAAAACAGACCAAAACAGAACAAAACAGAAGGTATACAGAACCATTCAGAACCTATCAGAACATCACAAAACCATCAACAAACATCATGATCTTCCAAAATACAATTAATATAATCCAAAACACTCTCAATCCTCTTCCAAATCAATCAATCATCCCATAAAATCAACCATTCAGCTCTCAAAAACAACAAAAATCAGCCAAAAAACAAGTCATTTCAACACTCAACATATCCCCACACTTAATAAGGAAGCGTCCTCGCGACCCAGGAAAAAGGGAATACAAGTTCATTGAAAAGCTCAAATTTGATCTTCAATAGCTTTTTACAAAGAATCCATCCACCACGACCCCATCTTATAACCTGTTTCTGATATATAATTCAAAGAAAGGAAAACTCGTTTACACATGAACACCTCTTATCAAACTAAAAATCACCACAAATTTGTAAAGGATATAAGAGTTTGCTTCTTCTTCATCAGCATCAGCTTCAACTCTCCATCCACGACCCATCTCTACAAATCTCCAAAATATAGCTCGTACACAAAATCCAATAGGAAACCACCACGTTCGTAGGACATACATGAACTCACAACACAAACACTAATACACAACCATCTGAATGACTTCTTCAAAAAGAAGAGTTTGGTATTAAAAAGCTTGCACCATACATTGGAAAGGTATCAATGAAGATGATCCCTCTTAAAAGATTGATGTTGTCGGAATCGATCCATAGATAAGGATTCATCTACAAAGTTTTTAGGAGGATTTTGGAAAAATTGGAGACAACACATCCTTTCCAATAAGACCAAGTATCTGCTAGGCAAACAGAGGGCATGAAAATACAGTATCTCCAGCTGTTGGGAATCAATGCTAACATTGACATTCATGCACAACTTTGGGATAGGCTTTGAATCAGTATGGGAGTGCCTATGCATATACGCCAGGTACCAAGCAAAGTGAGCAGTTAATCTCACTGAGGGATCTGCAGACTGTGAATATTGTTGGGCAAAATGAACATAGTTTTGATAAGCTTGACTTGAAGCTGTCCATTCCCCTGGAATTACTGGCCAATTAATTTGCGGTCCTGTAAGGCAATCATCCGAACTCCATCCCCTTCTTCTGGAAATCTGATTATCAAAACCGTCATAGTCACTAACCAACTGAGGTGGTTGAGAGATGGAAGTGCTAGGAGAGGGTAATGGAATAAGGGAAAGTGGATGTAGGGAAGGATAAGAAAAATCATAAAAGGAAGAAAAGGTTAAAGAAGGAGTGGCAGAAATTTGTAAGGAATCACTAAGGAAAGGTGTTAATTGATAAATAGGAAATGTGGAGGGTACATTTATGAGGGGTGAAGGACAGGGTGGAGAAGGGGAAAATACCCTATCCTCAATAAAGGAACAGTAAGTGAAAATAGGAATTTGAGGGAAATTGGAAGGTTGGAAAAGAAGTGGTAAAATTACTGTGGAATTAGATTGACAAAGGGAAAAATATATAGCATAGCGGTGAGCCAATTGTTGGTAATAAAGGAGGGTAGGAACATAAGGTCCCAAGAGAGATCGTCTATGATAGGCATCAAAGAAAGTAGCATCAAATGGATTATGTTTGGAAAGATAGGTTAAGAGATCCATCCTCAGTTGGTTAGTACTCTGTACAAAGGTAGGAGCTGTGTTTTGTCTTTGATTGAGGACCACTGAATCAATCATAGGATGCCACGAACTATCCTGACAATCAGCTACTTTGGAGGAATAACTCTGAAACATATCAGCTATGCGCAACTCCAAATGATTGACATAGAGAACAGCCTGTAAGACCACATCTCCCACATACCATGCCATATCTACCTCATCTGGAATTAACAAATCTCCTCGGAGATACATGTATGACATCAGCATGGTGTCTGGCATGACAGAATGTTCAAAGAGCATGCGGACTACCTCTGTCAACAACTCAGTAGACCAAGCCCCACTCCAGCTATCCTCTGGAAAAGGTAAATCCATCGTGGAAAGCTTCATATAAAAAACCAGCTTCTGTAAGTGGTAGTGGACAAAGAAAGAATGGTCAGGTAAGACATATTCCTGAAACTGCTCAAAGGTAGACCATAACAAGTCCATTCTGGACTGCAATCTTTCCACTTTGTCTTGGAATAGAGAGCACAAAGTAGCCTGTCTCTGTAGGGCAGCCAAGTCCTGCTGTGAAAGAGAAGGAATTAATGGAACAGGAGGGCTTGGAGGAACAGAGCGGGACTTTGCAAGCTGATCTTGCAACTGCTGGATTTGGGAGGCTTGGTTGGCCACTGTGTCATTAGCCGTTTGTAAAGCTGAAAGCTTGTCATCTAAAAGAACTTGGAATTCTTTCGCTTCGCTGGACATCCTCTCCTTCTCTGCTGAAAGGTTAGTAACCTGTGACTGAGCCTCGAATAACTGGGTTTTCAATGAAGAAATCTCATCGCTTTGAGTGGCAACCAGTTGGGTTTGATGTTCCATTTGCTTAAATAGATCTGCTAGGGTATCCTTAGCAGAAGCTAACTCAGAGGTTGCCTTATGCAACTGGTCTTTGGACTGCATGAGCTCCTCATAGAAAGATGCGTACAGCTGTTGAACACAGGCTGTCACTGACAACTCAATGGAACTTTGAATATCCTTGCAGAGGAAAGGAATGGCATCTCCTGAAACGAGAGTGTTCAGGGAAGGAACTGAGATCTCCAAGGATCCTTCTCTATGTGCTCTGAACAGATTATTGCAAGTGAGAAACCCAGGGAGTTCACTGCCAGAAGTAGCAGGGATAGACACTGAGGGAAGTACAGCAGGGGCTTTGTCCGCTACCCTCTTCAAGCGTTTGCGCTGGATGACCAGGGGAGGCGGAGAATCATCATCCTCAATGTCAATAGGTGCTGACTCTTCTGAAGGTGGAGGAGGAGGTACTGGATCTGATGGAGGAGGTGGAGGTACAGTCTTCTGTAAACCTGAATAGGTCAAGAAGGCAGACAAATAGGATCCGTAGGTAACATTGGTAACATTACCCCTCGTGACTTTAACAAAATGCTGATCCATCTTAGTAAGGAGGTATGTGCTCCAATCAATGGCAACTCCTTTTAGCACCATCCTGGAAGCTGTGAAAAGCTCTTTGGACAAATAGTGGGATGGCGTTTTGGCAGGCATGAACCTGTCCTGAAGGAACTGGCACATCGTCTTCCAGACGGGATCAGTGATCATAGAAAACGAAACTCCTGAAGAGTTTATCACTTTCTTAACATCAAGGACTTCCCTTGTCTGCTTCTGCAACAGCTTGAGAATCTCTTCATTAGAGAAGAGCTGACGAGTGGTCACCAAAGGTTCTCCTTTGGAGGGTAAAGATAGAGCCTTCCCTAAGCCTCGAGACGTCAATGTCATAGACATGCCTTGAACTACTCCTGTCTTCTTGCTGTAAGAGGCCAGGAACTCATCACATACGGACGGATCCTCTGGAAGTAATGGAAAAGGAGTGGCCACAAAAGCAGCAAGGCCTGCCTTCGTGAGGGGCTCAAAAGTAAGTAGGGACGAGTAATCCCTACTAACTAGTGGGACGTACTGGATAGGGGGAGGAGCATGAGAAGGCGCCATTCAGATGGTTACACACACACCACAAACACAGACAATCAAGGTGAATGCCTGCAAAGCAACAGACAAAAACAAGGATAAGAGAATTACCAAATAAACGTGACCCGACCTACTAACCCCAGGCAAACCACATCCTAGAAAAAAAATTTGACATGACCTCGAGACAAATGCGACCGAAAGCTTCATGCGATGCATCAGACAAACACCCTGAACCCCGTATCAGGCAACAAAAGAAAAAAACTGCATACCGTACCCGTAACCGTGACTAAGACATGAAACCAAAACCATACCATATCCAACACATATCAATACGACATCTGTGATAGAACCAAGACTGGACCATGGAAAATAACACTAAGAACTGCGTATACCCATCCCACGCAACGGTTTATTAAAAAGGGAATTAAGTGCAGTGAGGGGGGAGTTAATTTAATTAAGGGTTGATTTTAATCAATTATTAAAAATGGGTGAATTTTTATTAGGTGATAAACCTTAACAAGAAAACGGCGGTTCCTTATTATAAATTTATTTACCAATTATTAGGTTAAACCGGTGCTTTTATTCGATTCCCGGACTTCGATTCCTGACTGGGTCTCTAAATGCAATTCATTGATTATAATTAAGGTGATGTGGAGCGCTTTTTTGCCAGCGCGTGCTCATGTGACGGCTGGTTGATTTTAATTAAAATTTAAAGTGCCTCTGTAGTGCACGTAGCGCGTGCTAAGTGAACGGCTGGTTTATTTTAATTTAAAAAAAATGTGTGTTTAGCGCGAATGCGCATGCCATGGTGGGTGAATTAAAGGGTGTATTTTAACAATTAATTGTGATTAAGGGGGAAAATAAATAAATAAATAACATAATAGAAAATAAATATCTAGAAGGGTGTGTATGAAATGCAGGAATGCGCACGGAAGAGTCCCAGTAAAGGAAAAGCAAAAAGCACTGATGAAACAACAAACAACACCTTAGCAGATGTGTTAATTTGGTTTATGTTGGTTTTTTTATTTTTATTTATTTTATTTAATTTTTAGTTGTAATTTTTTTATGTTTGAATAAATGGAAAATGAGCAAGGGAGGTGAGGAAAATTTTGAGAATGTTTTTATAATTTTTTAGAATTTTTTACAATTTTTAAAATGATTTTTCTATATTTTTTGGCAATTTATGGGTAATTTAGGAAAGATGGATTTTTCTAAAATAATAGGAAAGGCAATTCCTAGCAGACAAAGGTCCAAAAATTGACAAAAGACAGAATGAATTTTTAGAAATTTTTTTGAAATTTTTTAATGGAAAAATTAATGTTGTGATTAATTAAGTCACATTAATCACATTAATCACATTAGTCACAAGTCACTTAAGTTAGGTAAGTTAAGCTAATCAGGTAAGTCTACCTAGGTTAGTCTGGTAAGTCACCCTAGGTTAGTTAAGTTAGGTCTACCTAAGTTAGTTAAGTCTAACTAAGTTAGTCAGTTAAGTCTAACTAAGTTAGTCAGGGTGTAACTAAGTTAGTCAAGTTCTAACTAAGTTAGTCAAGTTAGGTTTTAACTAAGTTAGTTAAGTTAGGTTTTAGTTAAGTCAGGTTTTAACTAAGTTAGTTAAGTCAGGTTTTAGTTAAGTCAGGTTTTAACTAAGTTAGTTAAGTGGTAACTTAGGTTAGTTAATGACCTGAGGAGGAGGTGGAGGTTGGAGGTGGAGGTGAGGGGAGGTGGAGGTGGGCGAGCCGGCGACGGGCGTGGCGATGGCGGGCGACGGCGCTGCGGCGGCGACGCGGCGAACCGGGCGGCGACGGCTCTGCGGCGTTCCGGCAGGCGGCCTGGAGGCGACGGGGGTGCGGGCGGCCAGTCGAACCGTGCGTCGACAGGGCGATCGTGGGAGGGAGGTCGCGGGCGGCCACGGCGACAGGCGAGGGCGGCGACGACGATGGCGGCGACGGCTGCAGGGTCGAGCGGCGACGGCGGCGACAAGGCGCTGCGACGGCGAGGTGGCGACGTGGCGCGGGCACGGCGACGACTCTGGCGAGGGCGGCAACCAGGCGGACGGGGCAAGGAGAGGAAGGAGAAGGGGAGGAAGAGGAGGAGGGAGGAGAGAAGGAGGAGAGGAGGAAGAAGAAGAGGGAGGAGAGAAGAGAGAGGGAAGGAGAGGAGGAGGGCGATGGAGGGCAGGAGAGAAGGAGGAGAGAAGGAAGAAGAAGAGGGAGGAGAGAAGAGAGAAGGTGAAGAAGGAGAGAAAAGAGGGAGGCGGGAGAAGGAACGCACAGAGAGGGAGAGAGAGAGAAGGAGAAAGAGAAAGAAAGAGAAAGAGAAAGAAGAGAGAGAAAGAAAGAAGGTGGTTGAGAGTCGGGGGGGAGGGAAGTGTGTCCGTTGGGTGGGTTTTTTTTTAAAATTAATTAATTATGATTTAGTTTTTTTAAAAATAAAAGGTGGGCAGGGGTAAGGGAGGATGGGCGGGGTCAAGAGGGGACGGATCCCCGTCCCGCGCACGTACGCGGGGCGGGGTAAAAAAATTTGCCGTGACGGGATTGAAACGACGCTGGGATGACGGTACGGGGTACGCGGACACGACCGGGGCGCGTGGAGACGCGTTAAATCAAAAACGGGCGCGTTCACGCGCAAAACGGGCACGCGAATACACGTAAAAATAAAGAAAAATTAATAACTCCCGATCCGGATGTCAAAACGAAATATCGTAAAAATGAAAAGTGGGCAGGACGACAGGGGGGAAACAAGGAAAATACGGGACGGGGGTTCCGGGAGGAGTAAAGGGTAGTTACGTGCAAAAAACACAAAAAACGAACCAAAAACGCAATTTAAAAATTAATACCGAAAGATCCGTGCATCGGAATGAGGTGCAGAAAAAAGGAAAACGGTGCAGAAAGTTGTGCCCGACAATCCTATCTCCTCAAAACATAATTCCGACTGAGATAAGACGCGTTCACATGGGAAAAACCCAAAAAACAAACCCGAAAATGGGATCGGAAATTAATATCTGACAAACCGTTCACCGGAATAACATGCAGTAAGAAGAAAAAATGTCCACAGGAAGGGGTAGCACAGGGTTATCACGTTAAACCACAGTTCCGGCAGAAATAGGAGGGGTTCACATGTGAAAAACTCCAAAAATACTCCCGAAAACTCATTTAAAAATTAATAAGTAAAAATCCAGAAGTCGAAAAAGGGTGGAGAAAAAAGGAAAAAGGGAGGGGAAGGCACGGGGGACACGGCTGTCAAATCAAATTGGAATGCTGATGCAAATAGGGCAGGTTCACATGGAAAAATGTCAAAAATACACATGAAAAAGGCGCGAAAAACCCGGAAAATTAATAACGGACAAACCGTATATCGGAATGATGCGGAATAAAAAGGAAAAATGTCAGAGGAAAAGCGTTGGTCAGGGCTATGATGTCAGATCACGGTTTCGAAGCAAGAAAAGCGCGTTCACATGGAAAACCGTCTAAATTGCGTAAAATGCTTCATAAATTAATAACTCAAAAATCGTGCACCGGAACAGGGGTAGGTAAAAAGGAAAAATGATCATGTCAATGGGGGGAACAGGGCTATAAGGTTGGATTGGGACTTTGGTGAACGTAGGATGCATTCACATAGAAGGACCTCAAAATCAGGGAATGAAGGAAAACTGCAAGGGAACAGCCCCAAGGGTGGGTGGAAAATAACCGGGTAGGTGGGAAGGGACCCCATCAGGGTAACAGCAAGGCAATGCATTCATGCATGAACAGGGTAAGGCATATGCAGAAAGGTATGCACTGTAGACGCGCAGGGACGCGTCCCCACACTTAAGACCTTAACGGATAGGGTTAACCGATCAACAGGGACCTAGGACCACGCCACAGACCATCCACTAACTTCCCCACACTTAAAACATGATCGTCACGAAGAAACAGAAGTTGTAGGGTTAGAAAAACTTGGCCCGTTTCGTCAAGAATCAAGGTTGAGTATCGATGGCACGTCCAGTGTGGTTGTCGGCGCTGGAGGAACCAAGGCATCTTCTTGGCACACGTCCGTCATGGAAGGGACCACGCAGCAGCACCCAGGGAGGTAGCTGATGGAAGGAATCGCAGGAAATTCGTCGATGATGAGGGATACTACACTCAATTCACAGTCACTCAATTGGAATGAAAGTTCAGTCACTCGCCCCATGACTGATATCACTTGAGGAAAAAGGATTGAAACCCGTATCTCATACCCGGTTGAGGAATCGACAAGGGGGGAATGGTGTAAAAAGAGTATGCCAGGGTGCACAGTTGATGGTGCATTAGTGCGTCCAACCCGGCTGGCATAGGTGCAAGGAGGAAGGCAAGGGAGCCTTACAGTGCAGTGTACAGAACAGGGTGATGTGTCTTGTGATGACGGTAAAAACCCATCCCGTGGGTGCACAGGGAAACAGAAACATACCTGACTCCAAGTGTCGTAACGTCCCTCAATCTCACCTCTCGGTATTTGATTGAAGAAACTCCAGTCACACTCAATCCACCCTCTGTCTCACACTCTGTTGATAGATACAGAAGGGCAGCCTTTTCCTGAAACCCATTGATGTAATCCTCACAATCACTTGTGCAAAGGGTGTATGCCTTGTGCGCATTTGATGGTGCAATTGTGCATCCCGCCCTGTGCTGGCATACAGTGCAAGGAGGGAGGCAAGGGAGCCTTATGGTGCAGTGCACAGAACAAATCGTGCTTTGTGCATTGAGAGGCCCATCCCGTGCGTGCAACACTTCATTCACACTTCTCACCTCTCATTTGATTTGAAGGGGAAAAACTGGTCTCTCGCCCCATCCTTTGTCTCACTCTCTGTTGATAGATACAGGAGGGCAGCCCATACTCACTTCCCCATCCGGTTAGGATGAAAGCTCACATCACTCGATTGTTTGTCGATGAAGATCGCGTCATCAGTTGTTGAGGAGGCGTACCCAGGGAGGTAGCCATCAAATTCGAACATTGTGTTGGATAGGAATATGTCGTCTACTAGAGGACAGTTAGTTACTTTGCAAAGAGACCCATGACACAGCGTACCAAGGGAGGCAGCTTCGGAATTGGATCCGAGGGATATCAATCAATGAATCAACTTTCTGGACTGCTGGGTGTTACCACCTTTTCCACAGCCAGCTTCCCGCCCAAGGGTGTTTACCACCTTTTCTTGGAGCGAGGCCTGCTATGACAGGGAATTGCTTCCTTTTCTCTCATAACAGATTTGTTTATTTGTTTTTTTTTTCTTTGTTTTTTTTTTTCTTTTTCTTCTTTTCTTTTTTCCCTATCCCCGAGGGTGTTTCCACCTTTTCTCGAAGAATAGGTCGGCATGACAAGGACCTAAGTCCTTTTCTCCCATGACCGATATGTTTTGTTTTTTTCTTTTTTTTTCTCTCTCTTTTTCTCTTTTCTTCAAATTGAACAAGGGAATGGTAGAAAGACCATGTGTCAGAACCCACCTCGCCACTGTCGCTGGTGGAAAATAGAGGATAAGAGATCAAGGCTAGAAGGGGGTTTTGAGGGGACAGAGGGTTGCGTCCACTTCATCAGGAGTGATTGAAGAACGGCTAACAGAAGTGTCATCATAAGAAGTACAGTGCCGCGCCAATGAGGGAAAAGATCAAGTGACCGTAATTGTCAAGATCCCCAAGGAGGGAAGCACTTCTTCAGGCGATATCCATTGATCAGAAAGGGATCATCAGAGGCATCAACGGTCTGCACTTGGACAGAACCATTAGGGTTGACGGCAAGTACCTTATAGGGGCCCATCCACCGCTGTTGGAGCTTGCCAGGAAACTTGCCAAAGCGTGAATCATAGGCTAGGACCAAATCACCTTCTTTGAACTCCTTGTGCTTGATGAAGCTGTCATGGTAAGCCTTACGTCGAGCTTGCGTGGCTTCCATGCACTGTAGAGCCATCCGACGAATTTCGTCCAAACATTCCAAGTGCAGGAGACGGCGTTGCAGTGAATCGTCATCCCCCAAACGTTCTTTGATCGCCACTCTCAAAGAGGGTAGTTCCAGTTCAACAGGAAAAACTGCTTCTGTACCATACACCAACTGGAAAGGTGTCTGTCCCGTTGCTGCTTTATGGGAGGTTCTGTACGCCCAGAGGGCCTCTGTAAGTCGATCGTCCCAATCACGACGATGTGCGGCAATTGTTCTTGTCAGAATCGAGCAGAGGATGCGATTCGTGACTTCGACTTGGCCGTTGGCTCTGGGGTAATAAGGAGTGGACTTGCGATGGCGGATCTTATACAACTCTGTCAACTCTTCCATGACTTTGTTGAGGAAATGAGTGCCTCTGTCACTTACCAGCTCTAAGGGACTGCCAAAACGGGTGATGATATTCTCATACATGAACAGGGCCACACTGTTACCATCGTCCCGCTTTAGGGCTTTAGCTTCACACCACTTTGTGACATAATCCGTACATACGAGGATGTATCTGTTCTGTTTCCTTATAGTGGGAGGGTCGATTGGACCTACGAAGTCAATGCCCCACTTCTCAAACGGCTTTAACGGAAGGATAGGTTGCAATGGCATGGCACTTGTCTTGGTGGGTTTTCCCATTCTTTGACAAGCATCACATCTTTTACAGTAATCATAGGAATCTTTGTGAATGGTAGGCCACCAATATCCTGCTAGCAGAGCCTTCCTGGCTGTAGCTTCTCCTGCAAAGTGACCTCCACATGGCTCGTCGTGGCAAGCCTTCAGAACAATCCCAATCTCATCCCCGGCAACACATCTTTGGAGCACTTCATCTTTACCTTTCTTGTACAGTGCACCGCCTAGTAGGGTGTAGGGGGCTGATTCTAGCATGAGCTTCTTCCTTTCCCGACTAGAGATACCAGGAGGGTACTGTTGGGTTGCCAGCAGATTGGCAATGTCTGCATACCAAGGAGTGAC
Organism: Lygodium microphyllum; assembly: GCF_053477565.2. NCBI lineage: Eukaryota > Viridiplantae > Streptophyta > Polypodiopsida > Schizaeales > Lygodiaceae > Lygodium > Lygodium microphyllum. The sequence continues at coordinate 153,651,263 of NC_141144.1, read as the reverse complement.
AGTTTCCACCAAAAATAGGGAAGCATCAGGGAGGTCTGGATCATCTTGCTCCTCGTCTGCAGTTTGTGGGATACGCGACAGATGATCAGCCAGAACATGGGAACGACCAGGCTTAGTAATCACCTCAAAGTCGAACTCCTGGAATAAAAGGAGCCATCTCATCAATCGTCCTTTCACATCTGCTTTGTTCATCAAGAAGGACAGGGCCTCATGATCCACATAAAATTTAAAGTGGGTAGATAGGAGGTAATGGCGAAACTTCTCCAGGGCAAACACCATTGCCAAGCACTCCAGCTCTGTCACTGTATAGTTCCGTTCCCTATCAGTGACTTTTCGGCTTGCATAATAGATCGGTTGATCCAACTTCGAGGAGCCCTTTTGGCAGAGGACAGCGCCTAAGCCTTCAATCGATGCATCAGTGTGTACGTGGAACTCTTTCGTCCAATCAGGAGGTTGCAGGATGGGTGCCTCTATCAGACACTGCTTCAGAGTGTGGAAGGCTTTGTCACATTCTTCTGTCCAAGTAAACTCTGCATCTTTCCTTAGGAGCTTGTGCAAGGAAGTTGCCTTTGTTGCAAAATGGGCTATGAACCTTCTGTAGTAACCCACATGGCCTAGGAATCCCCTCAACTGTTTGAGGTTGGTGGGTGCTTGCAGAGCTGCAATCTTTTCGATCTTTGCAGGGTCTGTTGATATCCCTTGTGCTGAGACAATGTGGCCCAACAGAACTCCAGAAGAGACCCCAAAGATGCATTTGTCGGGGTTGAGGGAAATCCCATACTCCCGGCATCGGTCAAAGCATTGTTCCAAATGTCCCTAGTGTTCACTGATCAAACTATAGACACAGAAGTCATCCAAATATACCTTAATAAAGTCGTGCAGATGATTTTGAAATGCGGCCATCATGACTCGTTGGAAAGTAGCAGGGGCATTGCAGAGCCCAAATGGCATCACTCGGTAAGCGTAGGTCCCCCATTCTGTGGTGAAGGTTGTTTTGGATTGGTCTTCTTCTGCGATTTGGACTTGGTTGTATCCGCTGAATCCATCCAAAAGGGAATAAAGCTCATGTCCTGCCACTGTGTCCAACAGTTGGTCTGTGAAAGGGATAGGAAAATGATCCTTCTTTGTCTTGGAATTAAGCTTTCGGAAATCCACACATATGTGCAATTTGCCATTCTTCTTAGGTACAACCACGATGGGTGAAACCCATTCACTGTTTGCCACTGGATAGATGAACTCGGCCTCCAGAAGCTTCAGCAGCTCCGCTTTCACCAATGTGGAATAATTCGGGTTCATTCGCCTCTGTCGTTGCCGTACTGGCTTGGCATCAGGCTCCAAATCAATATGATGTTGACATATTGTGGGATCAATCCCCTTTAGGTCTTTGTAAGACCACGCAAACACGTCCAAATTTTCTTTCAACAAGTGGTACAAGGTTGACAACTCCACTTCTGGGAGACTGCTACCCACCTTCAAGTGGCGTTCAGTGCCTTTTGAATCCACAAAGGTTAACTGCCTTTCACCTTCTACTTCACGGATAAAGGTCCCACGGACCGCTTCTGGATGCAGATCCGACTCCTTCAAGGGAGTGGTGTCCTCATCTGATGTCCCACTAGAACCAACTTCTTCTTTTGGTGGAGACTTAGGTTGCTCCTTAAGACGTTGGAATGGGATTAGAGCCGTTTCGGGTTTGGTTTCAAGATTAATTACGTCTTGGCTTGAAGACTCCTCTTCTGAAGATGACACATCCAAGAACGTCACATAACAGGGACCCTCTGATGCTTGTTGGGTTGATGGGACTGGTGCTTGTTGGCACGGTGCATCATCATCATCTTTCTTTGGCAAGGATGGGTTAGGACGGCATGAGCCACACTTAAAAGACGGCTTGCTCTTCTTTATCAATTTCTTATAATGGTTTTGCATATGAGAAGATACATTTACCAAACCAAATGGTACGATTGCCATTCTGTCCCATAGCATGAGCTCATCGGCTTCTGATGCTTCTGGAACTTCTTCCTCAAATGTATCCTCTTCAGGTGGGATAGACTCTTCTGGCTCACTTTCATCATTCTCTTCGTCCATATCATATTCATCCTCTTCTGTCTCTGTCTCTGCTTCTGCTTCTGCTTCTGTTTCTGCTTCTGTCTCTGCTTCTGTCTCTGCTTCTGCTTCTGCTTCTGCTTCTGCTTCTGTAGGAGCTCTGTAACAGAAGAACAGATTCTCTGTCTCCTCTTCTGCCTCTGTCTCTGGCTCTGCTGTGGCCATATAACAGGGAGAGCAGTACATCCATGCTTCTATCTCACTGTCAGAAGTGATTTCAGAAGTCATTCCTGGTTCAGGCAGGAAGTATTCACCCATTGATAATGGCTTTGCATCCTTTGGAAGTCGGCTTACTGTATCCACTGTTAAGGAATGTGCCACTGTTTTCTTAGGAAGGATTTGTTTGACAGCATCTTCGTCTGCTGATGTTCCATCTGTAGCCTCTTTAGGGGAATCAGAAGATAATTCCAAGGAGGTGAATCCATGTCCTTTTTGAGAACCATACAATTTCAGCACCACTTTGTTGGGTCCTCTGCCCAAGGTCAAGGTTCCTTTGAACCAATCCGTCCTTGCTCGGGCTTCAAAAAGCCATGGTCTGCCCAGTAACAGAGGATAGGATGTACCATAAGAGTTTGGCTTCACCACCAAATAGGTCAGCCAATAATCTTTTCCAGCCACAGTAGTCTTCACATATGGAAGAATGCCCAAAGGCTTGATTCTACTCTGATCCGCCAGTCTGATGAGCCATTGGGTTGGTTGCACACTTGTAAGCCTAGATCCTTCATCGTCACATCCGTCATAATGTTCACTGATGAACCACCATCAATCAGTGCATTTGCAATGAAGCAGCCTTCTATCCATACGCCAGTCTCTGGGGTACCCGGATCTAAAAAAGCATTAGCCACATCCACTTCTTTTACAGGCTCTATAGCCTTGTTGGACTTTGTCACTGTTAAGGGAGCAATCCTTAAACCACGTCTTTTCGTCAGTATACTTTTGAACCTTTTCCGGCAAGTGGGAGACAACATCAATAGTTGTCGGAATGTGAGGTTTGGTTTAAAGGTATCTAGATCTCTGACCAGATCGTATTCCTTAATAGGATCCACTGGCTTCTCTAACCGATTAGGGAATGGGACAACACCCATTTTCATTTTCCCTCTTTCTTCCATCAAAGGATTTACAGGAACTTCTTCTGCCACTTGTGGCACTTCCTCCTCTTCTGTATCCTGGACCTCTGGTCCTGTCTCTGTAACTGTCTCTGTAACTCTCTGTGGCACTGTAGGGCTCTGTACAGCACTGTTAGGCTCTGTTTTGTTCTGTTCTTCTGGTGGAAGATTGAACTTCACTGTTCTGGCAGGAGGGTTATTTTCTTTCTGGATAAGTGGTCCCTTCTGCTTTGCACGAGTGATGGCAGCAACTTCCAATTCTACCAAATTGGAGGTAGGCTCTTGGGCCTTGGATGGACTATCAGTAGCACTGTTTTTCACTGGGGCTGGGCTTGGACAGTCTTTTGCAGTGTGGCCTTCTCCTTTGCATCGACTGCATAAGGGCTTGTAATCCACTGACCTTCGAGGATTTGGACAATTTGGTGAAATGTGTCCCTTTTCTCCGCATCTATAACACTCCACTTCTGATCTCTGGCCACCGCCAGATTGTCTTCCTCTGTAACTTTGAGAAGGAAATCTTCTGGGTCCGAAATTAGGACCAAACTCTCTAGGCTTGGGTCCAATATCTTGTGTTGTCATTTTGGATTCCAATAAGTTGAATCTTGCGTCTTCTTCCTTTCTTCTCCTATCATGCATCTCCTTCAGAGAGCAAATGTCCTCTGTATGATTCTTCCGCAAACAGTAGGAACAAAAGGATCCAGGGATAGTTGGTTTTCGTGTATATTCAGTGGCTAAATGGCCTGCTTGATGACACTTACCACACCAAGTATTTGACCGCATCACATCTCTTCCTGCTCCTGCAACGTTGGATATGCTTGCTGTGTTCACTTTCAGCGTCTGTAGTTGCTCTGTAATCACATCCATCAACTCCTTCATAATGTTTGCAACTGAGTTGGATAAATAATCCTTCAAGCTTTCTCCTCCGGACGTACTGGCAGGAGGGTTTTGAGGAGTCTCTGTAATCACTGCATAAACTGGTTGGGCTGGTACAGAGGGGTCTCTGTTCTGGTTCTGATTCAGTGCTCTTGTTTGAACTGTTGGCTGTTGACTCCAGTTGGTAGGGTTCCACTGTTGCTGCTGATTTGGCATTGAGGAAATTGGTTGGGACCATTGTTGTTGTGGTTGAGCCATCATTTGAGGCATGGATTGTGGCCACTGTGGATTTGGTGCACTGTACTGTGATACTGAGGGCATCTGTTGGTAGGGGTAGGGAACAGTCCCTGGAACTGCATTTGGTGGATACATCATTCCTGGCATCAGAGGAGGTAGGACTCCTCTTCCTGTATGCATTGCTAATCTAGCTTCCACTTCATCGTACAGTCTGGCACCTTCTGTTGCAGCTTGCAGGGTGGCTGGTCTTTGCAGCTCCACAAACTTACGGACTTCTGGTTGTAATCCTCTGAGAAACACTCCCTTCTGAATGCCATCATCTAGATTATGGTTAGTCCATCTCTTCAGGATGGATTCCATTCGTGAGACATAAGCTTCTACTCTTTCTCCAGAGGACTGACTTAGGTTCATAAATTCCTCTCTCATCCGCTCTTCAAAACCTTCACGCCTGAATTTAGTGAGGAAGGCCAACTTCAGGTCGTCCCATGTGCCAAAAGTTCCTGCTGCTTGTCTCTCATACCACTAAAACGCCGCGCCCTTGAAAGTGGCGGGGAATATTGCTAACCAATGCTCAGGGGTTCTGGCATTGTTAGCCACACACGCTACCATAAACTCTGCTACATGAAGATCGGGGTCTTCATTGTACTCTCCCTTAAAAACTGGCAATGGGACTACATTCGCTGGCCTGTCATCAATATTTCCAGGACGGATCTGGCTTGGAAGTGGGCCTCCAGCAGGAGGAGGAAGGGCTTGATGTGCCATTGGGACTTCTGTAAAGAGTTCCGCAAGGGCGTCAAAGGCGGCTTCTGCTGCGAGCTCGCTCTCGGCTCTGGTTCTTGCTTTCTCTCTTCTCACGTACCTCTGGACTCGTTCTAACGCTTGCCTTTTTATTGCGTCATTCATCAGGGGGTTGACTCCACTATGTTGTTAGTGCTCCACAGAGGGTTAACAGAAGGCTTCAGTCTCTGGAGGACTCTCTTGCCAACATTTCTTCTACTTCTTTCTTTTCAACGTCCCTGAATTCTTCTTTCATGCCACTACACAGAGGAAGGTATTCGGTTCTGAAGGGGTCAAAATGCATACGTCTGAGCATTGTGGTGGTGCCATCATCATAGTAATGCCAGCTTCTGATGGTTTCAATAGTGTATGTTGTGAAAAACACTCTGTCTACCAACTTCCAGTGGGTTGCTAATTAAACAAACAGAAGATTATCAGTACACCAAGCATCCCATGTATCTTGCTGTTGAGCATCCACGAACAAATTCCAACTCTTTTCCTTCTTGTCCCTGTGAACCTCTACAGACCAAGACTCCTGAAGCTTCTTCACAATCTCCCACTTGATGTTGTCTGGAAACTTCTCAATGAATGCCAAATCTTCCATGGATGTTCATTCTCTCTGTTTCTGCTCTTCAGTTTGTTCCCAAACAGTTTGCCACCAAGATGCAAGTTTCTGCTGCTTCAACAGGAAGAGGAAACTGTCCACCACATAGAACATGCATCATGATGGTGATATGTTTCCGCCATTGTGGGATGAACTTCTTGTGAAAAGTGGATTTGATTATGAGAAATTCCAACTCTTCAGTGGAAGAAGGAACTTTACAAACATCCATTGAATTCTTCTCTTCTTGGCAATGCCATTTCCTTCATTTTCAGCCTCTTCTGGTGCTTGTTGTTGGCAAGTTTCCCCGGCTGCGCACCAAAATGACAGCAACCCTCCCACGGCAAGAAATGAACATGAAACCAAGGTAGAAGCATGCAAAATCTATGCACATGGCTGAGCCATTAATCTCAAAACTGAAAAGAAACCATAAATCTTCCTTTTAATAATGCACTGATTCGTTATCTTCATCATCTTCATCCATAGCTTCAACCATTATACAAGAACAAAAGGGAAAAGAAGAATTTCTGCACAAAAGACAGAGGAGAGAGGAGAGAGAACAACTTTTTGCACCACCAAAAAGAGAATGTACGATTGGACAAGAGAGAGAAGGGAAAGAGGCACATAACCATTCGTGCACTCCACCCCACCTCTTCCCCAAAAAGCACACCCCTTCGTATTTTTATTATTTCTTTGAAACTTTGATACATTTGATATTATAAGACCTTTGGCCTTTAATTTTGAGTATTCCTACCTTCACCAATGCATGCACGCAACACTTTTGTGTATATCATTTATTTATTATGGTGTATGTGGATGTGGATGTGGATGTGGCCCCCTCATGTAAGTGTGCATTTTAGTGATTTGGAACAATGTAAATGTTATTCTTTTTACAAAAGATAAAATTATGATATGTGCATGGACATTTTTGTGCCTTGTTTTTATGCTTCTTTTGGTGTCATCAGCCATCAAGGGCAAAAAGGCCACATCACGAGAACACAAAGACATTGTGTTCAAACCGTGTCTAGTCAAAGCAAAATGCAACTTCAACAAGCTACAAATGTGAAGGTGACTAGACATGACACTCTTGACGAGAGATGTACCTCGAATAGCACTGCACTGACGATTCAAGACAGCAGTGGAGAATCCACATCTGGTCGTGCAGTCGAGAACTCAAGGGCATCCGTTAGAAGGCTTAAATTTACAAGCCAAGACCCGGAAGATGAAGACATAGTACCACCTGCTTATCTTAGGGTCAAACTCACCGCGAAAAGAGAGCATACTATCGATGCTCTGATTGATGAAGGAGTAGATTTTAACATCTTGACCTATGAATCATGGACCCAACTAGGCCAACCAGAGCTCACACTGACTAGTGCAACTCTTAGCTCTTATGGGGGACACCCACAAGCACTCATAGGGAAGTGCAAAATCCTTGCGACAATTGAAACGGAAAGCTTGCCTATCCTATTTCATGTTCCTCCAAAAAGTGCTAGCTGCAGGAAACAAACCCTCCTAGGAATACCCTTCAAAAGGGCGACCAAAGGTGAGGCTGACTATGTAGCATAGAGGATATACCTGACACTACCGGGTGTGAGGATAGTCACCACCTTTAGCAAGGGTGACCTCATCGAACCTCAAGGGAAAGGCAAGGAAGGTGATGACATAACAGTCACGCCTACAAATGAGGGCAAGGACTTGTTGGAAGAGTTGATACAAGCACAAGTCGAACAACGAGAACCAGTGAGTGAGACCATGCCAGAAACAAAAAGGTCAGGAGACAATGCCAAGGACGGGCTTTGGACTTACAAATATCGTAGAAGACCCCAGAAGAAGCCCAATCCTTATAGACGGAGGCATCGATGGAGAGTTAGCACAACACCGCGATGGATATCCAAGACGTTGCTTCGTGCTCAAGGGTATTATGCAGGCAATCATTGGATTTGGGTGCCCAAACACCCTGCTAGGCCACCTCTATCAGAAGCCCAAACTATGTCCAAAGCAAAGAGGCATAGGAGGAAAACCAAACGAAAGGCCAAGTTTCAAACCAAAAATATTGGAGTGATTGAGCCCATCACTCCTGAAATCAAGAAACCAAACATGGCCTATCAAAAAGTAGATCCTCAGCCTACTGTGCTTGACAAGCGGACATCAGATGCAGCCATTGAGCGTGCACAAAAATCATTAGTGCCCAATGAGCCTGTGATTTCCCAAGGGGAGAACAAACATCATAGGCACAACATTGCTCAAGGCAAGGCTAATCGCTCAACAAAGCAAATGGCACAATCGTCTAATAGCCTCAAGCAAATCATTCAGTGAGTGCCAAGTCCACCTAAGAGTCCTAGATTTCCTACATCCTCTCTTTCCAAACAGACACAGGAAGCACAACAGCGGTTGTCAAGGGAAATTGCTCAATTCCAATCTCTATCTCCATCTAAGCTTCAAAATTTCCAAGAGGTGGGACATGGCTCCATCTGTAGCTCTCGACCCAAGGATATGCATGAGCAACCTAATGTGACTAGATCTGCTCATGTTCGATCTACACAAATGAGTGCTCAAAGGCCAACGAAAGACACATCCACTTCTGATCGCCCTAGGGACTTGACACCACAATCCACCAAGGGTAGCCAGCCCACTGAACTAGTTGCTACTACTTCCAATCAGGGATCACAGCAGTCACAGCCCTTGGCCGTGACAATGCCCCTTGTGGAACATGTCCTTAGTAGTTTACCTGTGGAGGAGGTGTCGCAACCAAATCCCTCAACAACTCCAGCACTTTCAAAGTGCCTAAAGCCTAGGACGGAGGAGTCGAACACAAGGGGTTTGGTTGAAAAGCTAGACTCTCCGAAAAGAGCGGCAGTTGTGCCCTCACAACCGGGCAAGGCTATTCAGCAAACCACGGCTATGTCCCATAAGGACACGCTAGAGAAGGGAAATGTTGAGGCCTGACCAAGCATATCAACGGACGATATAGCCCAGGGTCTTGAGTTGTTGAGAAAAGCACCTTCATTGACCAAGAAAAAGAGGAGAAAGCAGAGAAGCAGCAACAGATGCAGGTGGTTGTGGACCCCAAGAACATTGAGACGAAGGGCGTGAGAGAGCTAATGAATAAAGCATCAAGTCCATCCAAAAATGAACCCACTGATGCCTCTCCTAATAGCGGTGAAACCTCAGACACATCCGTGTGGTCTGAGAAACCAAAGCAACTGTTGCTGGAACAGTTGCTTGCAACACTCTATCCACTGACAATAGAACTCACATTGATCAATCAAGAGTGGATACAACGCTGCCACAACAGGGTGACAAATCTATACCAATCACATCCGAGAAGAACCATGACGAAATAACAACAAAACCTCAGGAGAAACGTGAGAACCCCAAGAGCATAAGAAAACCTAGTGTGGACCAATCTTGCTCATCTAGGCCTGAGCCCCCAGCCATGCTAAAGCCTAAGGAAACTCTTAGAACTTTGCATGAGATAGCAACCGAGCAAGCCCTCGTTGAACATAGAAGTGTCGCAGAATGCTTAACTGAGTTGAAGGCTAAGCTCAAAGTGGTCGCGCGTGTCTACGTCCTTGTGGACGTGGCCACGATCCCCAAGGAGCAGCTTGGAGATTACTTGACCTTTCCTCTATCATGGGAAGAACAAGAACATCTTAATGGGCACTACGATAGGCTCCTGCATGAACAGATGCGACTCATCCCCGACGAGGAGGCTGACAAATTGCGCTTAACTGTCACGTTCAATGAAGTGCTCTGCCAACCAAATCTCGTAGACATAGAGCTACTTAAGCGACTGTTAGTAGGCTAGAGTCAATTTGAGCAGCGTTGGTGTGAAAGCCACATTATAATGGCCGAACTAGGGGCTCAGATCATGACGGTCTCAGAAGAGCGATTGACCAAATGGCGGTCTCAAAGAGACCCAACCTACGTGGCACCAACTTCCCTTCGAGTGCTCACTGACATTCGAGATGCGGACTTGGCTAGAACTAGGCCACAGGGCCCTTTGATTGATAAGGTTCTCACCGAGGAGGAGTTACATATTGCCAGTAGACTCGGTCAAGGTTCCATGCTACTCGACGTGGCAAAATATCTATCAGTATTAAGTCAGCTGCCACGAATACTAGATGCGTGTGCCACGCTTCGGTACAACCCCGAGTTCTACACTTGGTTCTTATCCTCATGATGTGACATGGATTCATAGATATGTATATAATTAAACACTGATTTTTGTGTCACCATGTATAAACAATATCAACACACACAAGCAATGATAGTCAAGCGCAGGGAGAAGAGTCGGGTTGGACAGGCTAAGATCCTCAGGTCCTCCTCTCATCACACTTTTGAAAGTCGTGTGACCAGCCCCACCTCCAAGTAAAGGGCATGCAACCCATATTGCTGCCATAGGAGGCCTTGACCAACAACTCTGATGGTGTAGACAGGGTGTAGTCCCTTTCTATACACCTTCTTCCCTTTTTTGGTCTATCCTTCCGAGGATGTACCCTATCCCACTCCACGACAACCAGTCCACGCGACTTAGCATAAACTAATATCCACTAATGACTAGAGGCAACGCAAACATCAGCATGGGGACTATTCCCCTACAACAAAGACCGCATGCCTCACCCCTTCCCTTCTTGTCATATGCGCTTCATAAACCACACTAAAATCCCTTCCGTGCAAACAATTGTATCCTGTATCAAGGCCTAAACCCTTGGATGGCATCTTGCAGGTTTCCTTTTGCAGCGGAATGCATGGAAAATCATGGGGATCTAGCATGCAAAGACGCTCTTCGCAGAAGGTGGGAGCATGTGGCACGCGCCCCTCCACCGGAGCACTATGTGCCCACCATCAAGAGGTATGCCAAGAAGCGGGGCACTAAGCCACATTGCCCAGGGCGAAAATCAAAGAACCCTCGAGTCAAGAAAGTCGAGACTCGAAACCCGCAACAGGCCGCAGCACTATTGATACGCACTCCCAGCTCCCGCTCGGGCCCCAGACGCTCAAAGGCAGAAAGGGCATCTCGGGAAAGAGAAGAATTTAATGAACTATTTAAAGATATTCTGGAGACGGTAGCGGGCCGGGATTACACCATTCACGTCCGGCCGACATGTTCCCTGCTCACCCTCGTATGAGCCCCACACCAGCAGAGTCCCAGTCACCCGACCATCCAGAATCGCCCCACCTCGTACAGATCGAGTAGCCCATAATGCATGAAGGGCTTATCACATGATGACTGGCCTGAACCTTTTGTTTTTAATGGTTAAGTGTTCCCGACTTGTTAAGTATTGACATGTTCCTGACTTGTATGAATTCCTCATGTATGTGTTTAATATATGCTACGCCTTTAGCAAAAGAAAAATCTAATCAAGCGCAGGTGATAAAATATCTAAGTCAACACCATAGAATTCCGATAAGTGATGTTTCCTTGCATTGCACTGGTTTATTATAATTGTGGCATATACAATGCATATACTCTCATGAAGCGACAAGTGTGCAAGATAATACAGGTCCATATGCGAAAATGTTCAATGCCCAATCACTGCAACACCAATAACCCCACAACGAGCCGTGGCAAAGCCACACTACTGAAAGCACCCTTGCCAATTGCCCACATTGCATGGCCCAAAACACATTCCTGGGCCACGCCCCCTTTCTGGGTCAAGCTCTATCGTTGGCTCTCGGCAGTCGCTACCTCAATTGTACCCACATCGCATGTGCCGCAAGCAAGATTGCAATATCTCCAGTGTATCTCCCCCTTTCGCTAACTGCTTCTCTAACAACAAGGCTAGGGCACAATCATCATTGTACTATCCATTTTCTGAGCCTTTGAAGCTTGACATTTTCCAACCCATTGAAAGGCTGATAGCCTCAACATATTGTAATGGTTGTACTCAGGCAAAAAAAACAAAAAAAAAAGAAGAAAAAGAAAAGAAAAGAAAAGAACAGAAAAGAATAGAAAGGAAAAGAAAAGAAAAGAAAAAATTGAATGGAAAAATAGCAAGCACCCACGATCACAGCACAGCACCTAGGGGTCCTCAAATTAGGTACTTCTGGTGACCTTGGTCGACCGGCTTCGTCCCTAGTCCCCTAGCCCCTTACAATCACCCACAATTGTTCAGGGCACATCAAGGGCAGGACATACCTGGGGAGCTTGTCTCGCCTAAAGTTAGACCTGTCACCCTGACCCACTTGCACAATTTTCTTTTCCATTCTGCCTTAGTACCATTGCAATCAGTGGTAATAAGCACCGCACGATTGGCCATGAAAAGTACACTATACTCATCAAGCAAGTCCAATAGTTTCCAGCTATTGAAAGTGCAGTGTCCTTGTATTCCATTATGCTACATCGTGCAGTCACAATGCAAAGGATGTCTCATATGCCTTCACGCGTACTTCTTCTCCACATGGACAACTTTGCTTCATCCACGAATTGTTATGAGAAACTAGCCAACGGCCTTCTAACTATGTAATATCTAAGTATGCATGAGCACTCACATAATATTTGCACCGAAGTATATCCATAGTTTGGGTCCTTAAGTGCAGGACAATACTCTAGGCTTGCTTCGAGTTTGACCTGTCTCCCAAACTAATCAAAATATGTCTTGTGCACGATGAGAAGCCTAGCACTACCCCTTAAGGAGAGATCACAGGTGAGGTTTTCCAATTGCAGGTATAAGGTGTTGTTTTCTCTTCATCAACACTCAACTTTGATACTTGTCCCTTACCATCCAACAAGCCCGCAAAGAATCGTCATGTGTAGAATCCCCAACAAACCAACACTCGTGCTGGCCAATCAATGCAATCCCCAACACAGCATACCCCTACCACCAACTCCAACAACCTTCCACCAGCCACCTTGGCCACCAACAGGCCCTAAGGACCTTCTGCCAAACCACCACCAACACTCCTCCATGGAAACCATAGGCGTCCTTGTCACCCACGTCTTCGGTGTATGCTACAGCCTGCTACCTACGATAGTGAGTGCCATGGGACTGGCACTCGTCTAGGAGGGGGGTAATGTTAACCCCAACATGAAGAAAGCAAAAAGAAGTGGAAAAGACGCAGGGCAAAGGCAGAAAAAGGTAGCTCGACTTAAGGAAGAAAAGGAAAAAAGGCCAAAAGTGCAAGGGCAACCGTAGAAGTCCAAGGCAAAGGCAAAAGGGGAAAGGCACGTTTTAAAATAAAAAGGCGCACCTTGAAATCTTGTAAAAGAGCGCCGGGCTCTCACCCGTGCAATTTGTAAATGTAGATGGGTGGTGGAAAGGAAGCTAGGAAGATAGAAGGACAATGGGAAAAAGGGCCTAGGCTATGTAAAAAGGGGAAAAAGGGGATGACCACCCAAAAGGGATTTAGGGTTTTGTATATAAAGTTGAAAAGTGAATGAGAAGCTCATTCTTGTGTGTGGCCAAAAGTAGCTCTCCTCTTCTTCTTCTTCTTCTTGTTCTTGCTTGCTTGAGCTTGTGCTTGAGAGAGGGAGTGTGAGAGTGTGAGGGAGTGAGTGTGTGAGGGTGAGAGACCGAGGAGAGGAAGCTCTCCATCTTCTCCTCTCTTCTTCTCTTCTCTTCTCTTCTCTTGTCTTGCTCGCGGCAATGGAGCTTGGAGCGTGGAGCTTGAGGGTGGAGCTTGCTGGAAGCTTGCACTTGGATCGTGGAGCTACCGGAGTGTGCGGGAAAGGAGATAACTCAAACGGCACGGAGGTAAGCTCACTACACCATAGATATGGATGGCGCGTCAGCTATGTGAGAGGTAGCCATTAGTGCTCGACTTGGAACGCTTGAAACAATAAGTGGTCCGAGGGTCTTGGCAGTTGAGCAAAAGCTCCGACAACATCCCCTTGAGAATTCCCACTCCTCGGTTGAGACCTCCGTACCTTCGCGAGACGTTGTAGTCAAAGCTCCACGCAACCATCACGTTGACATAAACTGCAGCATCTCCACCATGCCCTCGGGATATCAAATCACTTGATGGCGCATACTACGTCGAAATTCTGATCGTGCTTCCTCTCAATCTTTCCAAGCTTGCTAGTACCTAGCGAGCCATGTCTCCATAGAGGCATGGTGCAACATATAAAAGCGATTCACTTTCTCCTCCATTGCAACATTCATTCTTTTTTCTGCCCCATTTCCAACCACCACATCTCCAGTCAATCTGTCATCGTCCTTCAACGACCATAGCATACTGTTATCTAAATCCACCGTTGATAGCCATTGTGAAATATACACTAGCGCCTTAGATACCAACCAACCTTCAGCCATGCTACCTTCTGGCCGAGCTCGTTGTCGCAAAAAGCCTTTCAGGGTTTTCATGAAGCGCTCCAAGAAGAACATCCATCGTGTATGGATAGCTCCAGCAATCTCCACTTCATCTACAATCTGATGCACAAGAAGGTGGATTTGTATCGTGAGCATGCTGATAGGTAGGTATTTCTCAAAGAGATAGACCATCTCCACTGCTCTCCGCCTCACTGCTTCAATAGAGGACGTCTTAATCTCCTTCTGTGAGATCCATTGCACTTAAGTTGACAACCTGTAAATTGCCCCGCGTATTTTTGGAGTAAGACATCCTGCGATCACGATTGATAGTATAAACGGCCACAAATGAGAAAGCATTATGAACAACGACTACACTCCAAATAGCAAAATATGCAAGCCACTTACAATCCATTCGTATTACAAACCTAACATATCTTATGCCAATCATGGGATTTTAGCCCTAATAAGTGATTGTCTTTGGAAAACGCAGACCTGAGAGAACGCATCATACCTGTCGGAGCGCAGATAGACTTGACTATTTTATTCACAATGCGCTCTTCTTTAGTGGACAAAACCCAAGGAGCGCGAGGTAGCTACAAGTGACTATCAGCACTCGACTACGGCCAAAGCGTCTCCATCTTATCTCCCTCCTTCAAATCCATTCGTGCCCCTACATGGTCTCTCTTTCCTATGATGTGGTCCCATAGCAAGCTACCCACGTTCTTGAAAATATGCATGGGATCCAACAAGTGGTTGATCTATAAGGTCGTCCAATATGGCAACTTGTAGAAAACTGAGAACCGTCCCATTCCGTTTGGATGTGACTCTATGTGGACCATTTTTAGCTTGTACCAGCTTTGGGCATTCATATGTATTGGAGGTTGTCTAAGAAAATCTTCCCTGATTTCATGACCCACTGGCAAGAAAGCGGCGTGTCCTTGATATACCATCTTCTTCATGGTTCGTGACCTTCGGGAGTCTAACTATGGCCCACACAATAGACATGCATGATAACCTGAGGTAACCAGACCTATCCCAACACCTCTATCCAATGAATACAAACTTGAACAAGCTATAATAGATATTACCAACGAGAACGGAAGACTACTTACTTGAGCAGTCTCCGAATCTCAGAAAGTCATACATCGTCCACATGAGAATGGCTCGAATATTAGCGGACCGTCGACCATGGTGCTTTCTCATCATCCCACTAAATTTTAAGCTCATCGACTAATGGACGAAGATACACGTCCATATTTTTGAATTTGTAGCTGTTGGGAATGAGTAAGCTAAGGATGAGATGTCCTTTCTTCATAGAAATCCATGGAGGGATATTGTAGTTGACAAGGACTATAGGCCACACGCTGTAAGAAGTTGAGCACATAGTGAATGGGTTCAAGCCATCCATTGCAAGATTGAGCTGAAGATTCCTTGGCTCTCAATAAAAGCCTGGGAAGGTACAGTCAATGTGGCTCCATGCACGTAAATCTGCTGATATTTGTTGAACTCCATCCGTGGACCTATTCTACGCATGCCACATTGTCAAGCTCGCCATGCCGGACGTACAAAACATGTGGTTTATGCGGGGGATAAGGGGAAAGTGTCTAAGAACTTTTTGAGGGATGGTTTGCCCTTGCAAGTCCTATCGATACATGTGAGCACCACACTTTGGACATGTCTCCATAGTCTCGTATTCTCCTCGAAATAGTATGCAATCGTTGATACATGCATGGATGCTGTTGTAGTCCATGCCAAGCTTTCGTAAAACATATTATGTATCATCATGAGACTCAGGCATGGTATTTGCAAATGGTAATATATGATACTTCAAGAACCTGAAAAAAAATCATAAAAAACCTTGAAAAAGCACAAATTCTTTTAATGATAGTGCTGAAAAGAAATCAACAAAGCATACGTACAAGGTACCTGATCAACTCGATCACACTCGCATCGCTCCACCCATATTTTGCTTGCACATTTAGAAGTGCAAGCAGTGTCTTCAGGCGAGATACTCATCACCCATCATATAATGGTGTGGATGCTTTCTCTCTAAGCGGATTAGAAGTCTCGATATCCATGGGCATCAATGCATCGATCATTGCCTCCATCTCAGGCTCCAAGATTGTAGGTAAGTCTCGAAGGCTGCGTGTCTCCTCTAGTATTGATGGTATAGATTGGGTAGTACCTTCTAAGTGGTGGATTGGCTCAGGCACTCCATCCACTGCACGCCCATGAACTCTTCTAATTGGCCGCAAAGGGTGTACTCCTCCTTGGGACAAGACATCACCTCCCTAGATAGAAAATTTGCTAGCCACACCCAATCTTTTTGTATATGGTATTTAATTAGCTTGTGAATACAATGCATGATTGATATAAACTTTTCTTACCATTTGCTCAAAATCTAAGATTTTCTGATTAATGATCTCAAATTGAAACTTGCCGAAGCATCGTACGTGTTCTATAGACAATCGACATTTACGTCTAATTGCCGCTTACATTGAGAGCAAGGACATGGGACACGCTGATTAAAATACGCCTCACGATTTTGAACATCATGACCTTCATCGTTTTCCATTTTGTCTATGTTACAACAAACTATTTGTTTTTGTTATTATTCTTTTTTTCTTTCTTAAATTGTTTGAGAAGGGATTTCTTCTTTTGTAACTCAGAAAAAATTAACATATGTAAAGTCTCCACCCACCCACAAATTAACGTATGTCAAAGTGTTTCCCATCACGTGGTATTGCACCAGACCTCATGGGATCTCGCCACCACTCTCCCTTTGTTTTTTATCCATTCATTCTCTCCTCTCCTTCCATATCTCTCTCTTTTTCTATTTCTTTATTATGTTGTATGTTTATTCCCTCTCTCTCATTCCTTCTTCCTTTTTCTCTTCCTCCCCCTCTCTCATTTCCTTTAACAAAACATATCTCACTCTCTACTACCAATTTCCTTTAACAAAACATCTTTCTCTCTCTTCCACTACCACTGCAGGGATGCTTTGCGAGATGGATACTTAAATTGTCATTTAGAATAAGAAGCAAAAGATGTAAAACTAAAACTTTGAATTTAAGTTCTAGGAACTCTATCTCATCATCAAAATCCCTTCATAAGATGAAACTATAAGTGCTTTTAGCACAAACCATAATACTTCATTGGAGGCACATGTGAATGCTTTATGTGCATTGGATTCTTCTAAGGCTTATCGTACTTTCTCCTAGAGCTTCTCTCCTTAAGTTGGTATTCTACAAGGCCTTGGCAGGCAACTCAAGCTTGTAGAGAGATACACTAGCTTGTAGAGTTCCTCACTACATATTGTAACAAGCGGGATACACACCGACTAGGGTTTAGACAACCTGTCACACTGACTGGGGTATTTAAGGTGTAAGATCCCCAGATTAGGACAACCAGTTATTATCAACATCACACTCTTCACCTTCATCTCCAACTTCCATGGCTTCCTTCTCTTTTCTCTCCTCTTTTCTCTCTTTCTCTCTCCTCTTCTAGTCTTCTTCCTTTTTCTTCTTGTTCTCTTTCTCTCTCCTCAGCTCTCCTTCTCTCTCCCCTCAACTTCTTTCATTACAAGTGGTATCAGAGCATACTGAACATAATCCTGAGCATCATTGCATACCCATCAACTCTGCCATTCATGCACAAGTACATTCACTGCCATAAATCTCCATTGACTACATGTACCTCGAGTGGCATACATGGGTGCCATTATCATTGAGGTGTATCCAAGAGGGATCATTGGGATAGGGAAGTGGGGATTATGGAAGTACCTGCACCTGCAAACAAGTATTGGGCTCTCGATCACTGGGAGGTGGGCAAAGTTTCCCCCGGGCCGGGTTATGCACCCCTTCAGGGTCTTAAGTAGTAAGGAAGGGTCACCTCTCTTTTTCTTACCACCTCACTTGGCATCGGCCTTTTTCCTCAGTCCGAGTATACATGGTAGACATTTTTAATTAGCAATCAGCATGAGATGCATTGGAAAGAAGACATTGGGCCTTTTCATGAGATGCAAGGAATGATGAAGATTTTGGGGTAGGAGTTATCTTGGCAGTCCAGTGACTTACTGGCTACGACTTACCCAATTCACAATGGCTAATATTTATCCAAGATCATAAGACAAAGTAGGGGTTAATGTTAGCCATTACAATGAAATTTGGGAAGAGATATGATGCTTGTGTGCAATCTTGAATCTCTCCAACAATGGATTAAGCTCAACAAGTGGCTAAATTGAGAGATTAAGATCAGAGTGGCATATCTCTTTAATGCTTGTGACGACCGTTGAAGCCTGAATCATCATGATGCCGCTTGCTCCATTGATCAAGTCCAGTTGTCGGTTGGGCATCCGTAGAAGAGTGCTTCAGCATTTGAGTACTCTTGCTGATGAAGAAGGCTACCAAGCTTATCCTCCGAGCTTGGGATTCAAGAATGGGAAGCTTCAAGTGAAGCTTTCATGGCTACTCGAAAAGCTCCCATACTTCATCCGGGCAAGAGAAATCCTTCACGAGCTGAAGGGCTTGTGGGGTTGAGTTCTCTGGGTCATGGAAAGCTTCAGTTATTAGAAGAATCAATGGCTGTCCCAAACTATTTCGAACAATCCAGCTATTGTCCACCATGGAAGATGATTCCCGGGTCAAAATGCCAAGGGGGAGAGGAAGGGGTATGATGAATCAGTGCCCAAGAGTGCTGGGGAGGTGGCAAAGCAGGAGGAGAAGGTGGGCAGGGATGCTAGGAGAGGGAAGCAGCTCAGTGCAAAATGCACCGCATTTTGCGGGCTGCTGCCTGCTGTCCCTGATGGGCTGAAGATAGTCACCAGGGTGCTTGCCAGGTAGGAAATGGCCTTGTGGAGCTTGTGGGAGGGCTGAATGTTGAGGTTGAGGGCTGGGTGCAGCAGGAAGAAGGGATTTGGGGGTAGTCCACCATGGGAGCTTGAGGGAACAGCTTGATGGGGAAGAGAGAGAAGTCTTGAATTAAAAGTAACTGTGGTTTTTTCCCTTCTCTAAACTATTGAACCCCAACTTGCCCTGGGACTCCTAAAATTTGCATGAAAAGAAGTGAGGACCTGCTACTTTAATCGTTTTACCTCTAGATATGTTTGAGTCTCCAGCCATAGCTCTTGCTTGCTCCAAAAAGCTCGAGTTAACTGCAATCCTTCTTGCTGTACCTGTACTTGTAAGCTGAGTAACTAGGGTTTTTGGGATTTGAAAAGGGAGAAAGGGGAAAGAGGAAAAGGACCAAAGCCTGAAGCTCCAATACCACATATTCCGTTGATGAACACTGCAAACACCACTCTCTCATTGGGTCGTTCGTTAGTGGCAATTCTCTTATAGAGATTCTACACGTGAGTAACGTAGTCCCTGATGTCTGCTTTGTCCCCTTGCTTGACATTCATCAGCCACACTATAAGATTATCTGAGTACATGACCTTCGAGAATCTCTCAATGAAGAGACTCTTGAGGTCATTGAAGTTGTTGCGCTTTGCAGCTGCTAGGTTTGTGTACCACGTCCTACCCTTATCACCTAAGCATAGGCCAAAAGCTTGTGAGTGCTGCAGACCTGCTGGAACTGCTCCACAAAATAGTACTCGACTAGTACTTATCTAGTTGTTTCACCATTATAGGGATCCTTGGTTGGCTCTTAGAGCCTTGGATAACTCCTAATCCTACAAGCAATGATGTTGCTAGTGATGTTGTGATTTGTTATGTCGACGTGTTGTCTATTAGTCACTTCATGAGAAGCTCACTCAATGTTAAATCTTCCTCCAGTGCTCTCTCTCTCTTCGTGTTTGGTCCTCTTTGGTTTCTATTTGCGAGGGCTATCTCTTGCATTTCTATGTCCTGCCACAATCTCCTAGTCTATTGTTGCTAGTTGTATGCCACTATGCTTTGAAAAGCTTTCCGCACTAGCTTTCTTTCCTCCTCAAGGTCCACTATGATGTCTTTGAAGATGATCTATCATGGTGTTTGTGTGTTATATTCATCTACCATCCGCCACTGGATCTTGACTAGGAAATCTCCCAGGTTGAGCTCTTTGTTTTCGCGGTTTGTATTGGGTTCTACCATGTGGGTGGTCTCATGCTCCACCAAATTGTCGATGAGGTTGATTAGGTTGGGCAGTGTCACACTCCTAATGGTGTTGCTCCTTTGATGTTATGGCCTTCTGTATTGTGTCTTCACTTGGTCCTACCAATTGGGGTTGCTTGACCGTCTAGGTTTGAGAATCATCTCCTATTGATGGGTTCATTCTATTCCTTAAGTATCAGTGTGTTTCCTTTTATTTATAAAAAATCCTTAATTTACATTCACTCAGTGTGTGTGTAGTGCTCTTTTTCGTGAACTATGAGAAATTAGACTTTCAGTTTTTCCAAGTGCACTTCAAGTGTTGAAAACAATGTGGATGTGAATACGTAATGACGAATGCAATTTCCACACTCCAGTCTATGTTCTCGGCCGGATAGGGCTTTATACTCAGTCACATCACTGGCCATTCTCTCTAGTCTCTAGGGTCTACACTACTCTACTTAGCTTAATCAAGGTCAAATGGGGGTCTGGGGTTCAATTTACAGCTCTAAAAGGGACTAGTAAGGCTTTCAGGGTCTTCCTCGATTGTTGCGAGAGGTGTTCTGCTTCACTCAGGATATGCACTAAATTTGTCAGTTTCTCATGTTAGAATTTTGGTCGGATTTGATAGTGTCCAATCCTCAAAATTGGATGTTCATGGTCCGATTCTACCTTGTCCAATTTTTGTTTATTTAATTTAGACTAGTCTAATTCTGGTGTGTCTGATTCCTAGGTGGTGCGTACTTGCATGAATCTGATTATTCGAGTGCTCGATTGTCCTAATCACACAGGCCACATGTCCGATCGAATGGGTTGGGTAATGACCAAGTGATCTGATTTTCAAAATTGGATAGTCCGAGTCCCATTCTAAGAATCAGACTCTATCAACTGCCTCCAATTCCACGATGGTGGTTCTAGTCGAGGCAAAATCGAGTCAATGGCAATGATTTTGGGCATGCCAGGCCACACAACCTTCCAAAATGCAAAGTTAGACAAGGGGTAAGGTTTGTATATACTTGGAATGGTCCAATACAAGTCGAGATCAATCCGTTTCTTTGGCTCTGGACTCTCTCCTCTCTCTCAAGTCCTCTCTCTCTCTCTCTCTCTCCCACTGCAGAAGCTAAAAGTAAGCCTTCAATCCCCTTCCTTGGGCCTTAAATCTTTGTTCTAATGCCTAAATAGTGCCCCATTAGTGCTTATGCCTTGTGAATGGATTGCAATCCCGTTTCCCCCCTATTTTTGCCATGTTTTGGGCATGTTTGCAGTAGAAACCCTAAAACATTTCGCTTTGATTTCTTGATCCTGTCCTACTCTGAATGCAATTTAAAAAAAACCAAGTACTAAAATGATTTATCCTACTCGTCTACTCATCAAAAACCCGAAACACTTACTTGTTTTGAAGATTAAAAATCCCAAATCTCCTACCTATACCAAGCATTGGTTCGAGGATGCAACCCTACTTTGACACTCAGTTTGAGGCGCACAAGTGCTCAATCTTGAATATGTTTGCAATGGAACCAAAATGTAGTGGGAGCTCACACTCAACCACCAAGACCCACTAATGGCTTATTGCTTCAAGTACTTCAAGAAAGCACAAACAGCTATCGCTCACCTAGCTGACACATCTTTGATCCTACGAGGGTGTAGTGAGCTTACCTTGATGATCGAAGGAGTAGCCTCCTCCCTCAAGCAAGCTGGTAGCTCCATGATTAAGTTGCGAGCTCAAGCATCCTCAAGCCTCCTCCTTTGAGCTCCATCCTCCATAGTTGCGCCTGAGACAAGAGAAGAGAAGAAGAGAAAAGGAGATGGTAGAGAGCTTCTTCTCCAAGATCCCTCACCCTCACACACTCATTCCCTCATGCTCCCTCTCTCAAGTATACACAAGCAAGCAAGAAGGAGAGAAAAAGAGAAGAAGAAGAGACCACTTTTGCCACACACCAAAGAATGAGCTCCTCATTTACTTTTTAGGTTTATATACAAGCCCTAAATCATTTGGGTTCCCATCCCCTTTTTTACATGACCATGCATCTTGCCAAGGTCATCTTTCCCTATTCCCTTCTAGTTGCCTTATTCCTTCACCTATATCCATTTAGACTTTACAACCTGCATAGGAGGGAGTCTGGTGCTCTTATAAAATTAATTACATTGCACCATGCGCTTTCCTTGCAAGAGCCCTTGAAGGGTCTTCTTCATCCTTGAGAGAGTATCCTTTATCCTTGAGAGAGCCTCCAAGTTGAGCTCAGATACAACTATTACATAGATAAGATGGGTGACTTCCATGTAAGAAGCTCTCTCTCTCTCTCTTTTACTCATAAAAATCAAAGCATGACTCATAAAAATCAAAATACACTTAAAGAAAAGTAGAGCAAAGTTAAGTGACACACTATTGCGTACAGTTTTCCTCCTATACTACATGGATTGGGCAACTCATCTATGTCATTTTTATAATATTAAAATGAATCTTGCTTTGCCCAAAGATAGGCCCTTTACAATCGCTCTTTTTATATAAAAGAGTTTGATTCCATTGAGTAAATGGTTGCAATCAGTCGCACAATACATAATTACTGAGAGCCATAACATATTTCTAAAATATCTTCAATATATTTCTTAAAAGCTCAAGTATTAATAAATATTTAAAAAGAGAATATGCACACATCTTAGAATAAATGGCGGTGTGTTTATTTAAATAAATAAATAATTATGGAATAAATTACGATTGTCGTATGTATCCAATTCATCTTACTCTACAGATCCGTGCCAAAAATTCAAAAAATCATGTTAGAAAAATAATTAACTGAATAGATGCAGCTAGCCATAATAAATCAAATAATCTTTGAAATTTGATTAAATAATCAAATCATGTAGATGATAGCAATTGAGATATAAATATTGTAGTATCACCCACATATGGCTTCACATGCGCTCACACCTATAAGTCTCACACTTGAAAACGATAGGCATCCCCATCAACCTTCCACCCAAGCTGAAAAGTAATTCACTTTAGAAACGTGTCCCCCACTAACAAAGAACCATTTAAGACACTTATCCCGTCAACATGCACACAAGAGAGAACCATTGAAGGTGCTCATCCCCTCATGTAGGTACGACTGGTAACACAGTGGGTAGATATGAGCTTGATTAGTATTGGGTGAGCAATTGGGCAAGATGATGACGAGAAGAAGAGATATGATATTAGGTTTGTTGTGTTAAATAAAAGACAATGAAGGTATCAAAAAGTGAAAAGAGAGCTTTGGGGTATTATAAAAGGGCTCAAATGTGATAAAGAACACTTTATAGATGCTCATATAGTCATTGAAATAGATTGATTGCCATTATTAGACATGATTACAAGTTGTGCAACATTGGATATTGCCATGTTAAGGTGGATAGCTTACATTAAGTCACTAAACCCTGAATTATGTCACATTGTAAGGAGTGATAATCCAATTGTAGACACGTTGTCAAGGGCACGCTTAGAGGATGAAGACAATATGATGGATACTAAAGAAGAGGGCAAGTTTCTTGCTAAAAATGATTATACTATTGTAATGCATGAATTGGTAGCTACTATAATTGGATGTATTGACTCTCATTAATACATGGAAAACAATAAAAAGAGTAAGGACAACATTGGAAATGATAGGGAAAAGTGTTGTAACAGTAAACAAAATAATAGATCATCTATGTGAAGTGATGACTAAAGTTGGGACAACAAAAATGAAGCACTTTAGGTATTAAGTGACAACTTTAGAGATATTTTGGAAAGATTCATCCTCTTCTATCAGCATGATAGGTTTTTGACCATACATTAATTCAGCAGGCATATATCCTATAACAACACTATGAGTTGTTATGTCAACCCACAAAGCATAAGGGAGCAATCGTGGGCACTCTTTTACCTTCTCTCCATATGCTTTTGCAAATGCCTTCACAATAGATAGATAACCTCTTTTACTTTTGCCATTTCCTTCAGGGTTATAATCTGAAGTTAAAGCAAGCTTTATCCCCAGTTGTGCAAAGAAATCTTGAGCTTCATCTACATCCAGTTCACCCCTATTTGTTGTAAATTTTCCCACACAGCCATACAGACAAAAGATCTCTTCTAAGAGAAAAGTGTTGAGATATCGAGCTCCACTCGTGATACGCCAGGGTGACCGTTGTATATTTATGTCACCGACTTGTCAGTTGCAGACGCGGTTGGTACACCGCCCATGAATAATAGCTACATGATAGCTATCCTTATCTACTCTAGTTCGTGGCTCAGTTAGTATGCCACCTTAGTTAGTTGAGTTTGGTTTGAGACCCATATATAGGGTTCTTCTATTTCTTTGTACTTGAGTTCTTTTGGCTTACACAACTAAGAAGAGGAAAACTGTTTTCAGCCTCCACCCTTGTGTGTCTTCCCCCATTGTGCAAGCAAGAAAGCTTCAAGCGAGACTCCTTCCTTCTCTCCCACAATCTTGACATGGTATCAGAGCCTTGTTCGTGGTAAGGAGCTCAAGAAAGCAAGCCAAGCTCGCGGTGGTCTGGTAAGAGGAGCAGTGTTGCTTTCATTTCTTGTTTTGGGAGCAGATCTCTGCATGTAGCACAGCCGGAAATTGCAGGAGTGCATTGTCTCAGGTTGAGATGCCCTTCGCGGTGAAGCAAGAGGGCAGTATATGCTGCGGGAGAGAGCTATAGCTCTTGGCGACCTTGTTTTTTTTATTTGAGGCCATTTCGGGGCCTGTTTTGCAGACGGAAGTTTTCTGCACGCACTCAAGAAAAGGCTCAGTTCTATGCTGTGCGACCACTGTTCTACAGGTCGGTGAAAAGTTACTGTAGAAATTGCATCGTATGCTTGTGCGCAGAGACATTGGGAGTTTCAGAATCATCCTTGGTTCCTGTTTATGCAAAATCGTCACTAGGAAGTGACTGTGTGGTCAAATACCACTTTCGCCAGTTTTGCAGATTTGCCCTTGTGAGGGTGAAGCTGTGTTTTTTGCAGTGACAGAATTTATTGCAGTATTCTGTAATGGCGTCTGATTCTCTTTCACAGATTGTCACTGAAAAGCTTGACAAGAACAACTTCCAGGCATGGAAGTTTAGAATGACGAATTTCCTTATGGGAAAAGGATATTGGGAATTTGTTGCAGGAAATGAAGAAGAACCAGTTCTTCCTGATGTTCCCAATCAACAACAAATGCAGGCATTTAAAACATGGCATGAGAGAGCCAGGAAAGTTATGTATTGGCTGTCTATCAGTATTTCAGACTCTATGATTGTGCATATTCAGGATGCAAGTACGCCAAAGGAGGCATGGGATACTTTGTCAAAAATGTATAGCACAAATACGCAAGCCAGGAAAATGCAGCTCAAGCAAGAGTTGCATAATGTGCAAAGAGAAAGTATGAGCATCAACGACTACCACATGAAGGTGAAGAAGATTGCAGATGCACTTGCTTCCATTGGGTCGCCAGTGGAAGATGATGATTTAGTTTCCGTGACGTTGAATGGTCTAGGAAAGGATTATATACAGTTTCAGACATCCATTTCAGTTCGTGAAAGATTTCCTGATTTTGAGGAGTTGATTGCTCTTCTAATTTCTGAGGAACAGAGAAATGGTGGTGCATCTTCTTCAGGAGGAACTTCAAAAGAAGCTGTCTTCTACTCAAATGCTGGAAGAGGTAGAGGCAGAGGTAGAGGAGGCCGATTTGGAGGCCGTGGCAGAAATCAGAATATGCAGCAAACTCAAGAAAACCAGTCCTATGGAGGAGGACGTGGTAACTCTAGAGGCAGGGGGAGCCAAAGAGGTCGTGGTGGATGGCAAAGAGGCCAAAATGCAAACAGTAATGTTGAATGCTACTACTGTGGTAAAATGGGTCATATGGCTAAAGACTGCTATAAAAAGCAGAATGACATCATGAATGGAAAACTGCAACAAGGGAATTATGCATCTTCTAGTAGACAGGGTGATGACAGAAATGAGCATTTGTTCATGGTGCAGCACATGAATTCTATGACAAGTGCAGAAGAAAGCAATGATGTATGGTATGTTGACTCAGGTGCATCAAACCACATGACAGGTCATGCAGAATGGATGGAGGATGCAAGGAAAATGGAAAAACCAGGATTTGTGGAGACTGGTGATGATACTGCACATCCTATTGTGCAGATTGGAAAAATTCCCTTGTCTATGCAGGGTGGGAAAAAGAAATACCTGTCCGATGTATTTCATGTCCCGAATATTACCAAGAATCTGGTTTCAGTTGGTCAAATGGTTGAACAGGGCTTGCAGGTCAGATTTAATCCTCATGGATGCTTTGTTGAGGATATGAAAAATAAAGGTCGCTTGATAGCAAAAGGAAAGAAGAAGGGCAGAATGTTTACATTGGATGCAGACATGTCTGAATTGAGTGCAGCAATGTTTGCACATGGGACCGGTGTAGTTGCAGATATTGATATCTGGCATAAACGCATTGGTCATGTTAATGTACAGCGACTTAAATCAATGCAGGCCCAAAATATTGTTGCAGGATTGCCCAAATTCAAGGTTGCAGAAATGCATAAGGTATGTGAAGCCTGTCAGTTTGGAAAACAGGCAAGGAAACCATTTCCTAGACATGTTCAAGAGAGTGAGAAGCCATTGGAATTAATTCACTCTGATGTGTGGACAACTAAAGCTGCATCTCTTGGAGGCTGTCATTATTTTGTCAGTTTTATTGATGACTATAGCAGAAAAGTTTGGGTGTATTTTATGAAAAAGAAAAGTGAAGTTTTTGGGCATTTCAAAACTCTTAAAGCTATGGTTGAAAAAGAAACAGGCTTGCAGATAAAATGCCTAAGGTCAGATGGAGGGGGAGAGTACCTCTCAAATGAGTTTGCAAAGTTCTTGCAGGAGCATGGCATAAAGCAGCAATATTCATGCAGTTATACCCCACAACAAAATGGAATTGCAGAAAGGAAAAACAGGCATATTGGAGAGGTATCTCGTGCCATGCTCAATGAAAAAGACTTGCCAGATTTTTCTTGGGCTGAAGCAGTTGCTACAGCAGTCTACATAATGAACAGGACTCCCACTGCAGCAATACATGGAATGACTCCAGAGGAGAGGTATACTGGTAGGAAACCAGATATTTCTCATTTGAAAATTTTTGGTTGCATTGCCTATGTACATGTGCCAGATGAGCTGAGATCCAAGTTGGATCCAAAAGCTGAGAAGTGCATCTTTATTGGTTACTCTCTGCAGCAAAAAGGGTATAGATGCTATAACCCTTCTACTCGTAAGTTTACAGTGAGCAGAGATGTTGTTTTTGATGAGATGAGTAGCTGGTATAAACCAGTAAATGTGATTGATGATGAAGATGCACAAAATGGTAATGCTACACAGAATTCACAGCAGCAGTCACAAAATATTAGTGGACCTGGAGCGTCCTCTAGCAGTGGTTCACATTCTTCGCCATGGACAGGCAGATTGAGATCAGGAGAATCTTCTCAAAGCAATGCAGATAGTGGTATGCAGGTATCACGAAAAGGAAAAGAGAAGGTTGATCAGCCCATGTTTGATGTGAATGCAGGTCACTCTTATGTGGATGGTGAATCCAGTGGCTCAGAACAGAGCATTGATGATGAGTTGGGTATTCCTTCTATTGTTACACCTGGAGTAAGGAAGACCAGGGATGTTTTGAGAGCACCTGGGAGTGAACCTACTTTGCGCAGGTCTACAAGAGCTAGGTATCCTGTGGATAGGCTGAAATATGATGGATTTACAGCCATTCACTATGCATATATGGTCAAAATGATACAGGAACCAGAACCCACATCTTTTGAGCAAGCCATGGGAAAAGAAAAATGGGAGAAAGCCATGGATGAAGAAATGGATGCCTTGGAAGCAAATGCTACATGGGAGTTAGTACCTTTGCCTAAAGGTAAGAATGCAATTGGCTGTAAGTGGGTTTATAAGGTGAAGCACAATGCTGATGGTTCTGTGAACAGATACAAGGCAAGATTAGTAGTCAAGGGGTATGCACAAACATATGGCATTGACTATGAAGAAACATTTAGTCCGGTTGCAAGGATGGCAACCGTAAGAGCAGTCATTGCTATGGCTGCATCAAAGGGATGGTCTTTACATCAAATGGATGTAAAGAATGCCTTCTTGCATGGTGATTTGCAAGAAGAGGTCTATATGGAGCAGCCACCAGGTTATGTGCATGCTGTTCATCCTGAGTTTGTTTGCAGGTTGAAGAAAGCCTTGTATGGCTTGAAGCAAGCACCTAGAGCATGGTCTGACAAGATAGGACAGTATCTTGTCACTATTGGCTTTCAGATTTCCAAGGCAGATTTCTCACTTTATGTGAGAAAAACAGAGAAAGGTATTATGCTGCTTGTCATTTATGTTGATGATTTGATTATGACAGGTGACAGTGATGAAGATATCCTTCATGTGAAAATGCTATTGAAGCAGAAGTTTGAGATGAAGGATTTGGGAGAGCTGCGTTATTTCTTGGGCATTGAGGTGATTAGATCACCAAGTGGGATACAGCTCTTGCAGAGGCAGTATGGATTGGACATGCTGTCCAAATATGGGATGACAGGCTGTAAGCCTATTTCAGTTCCTTTGGAGCAAAATGTGAAGCTGAGCACAGATACAGGTGAGCTTCTAGAAGACCCTACTATGTACAGACGCATAGTAGGAAGTTTGATTTATATGACTATTACCAGGCCAGATTTGAGCTATGCTGTTGGATTGGTAAGTCAGTTTATGCAGGCTCCAAGGAAACCACATTTGGATGCGGCTAGACGCATACTTAGGTATGTGAAGTCCACATTGCAGTATGGACTATTTTATGAGACTGGGGTTCAGATACAGTTGCATGGATACACTGATGCTGATTGGGCTGGTAGTATTTCTGATAGACGATCTACCAGTGGATATGTATTCTCTTTTGGGAGTGCTGCAGTCACTTGGAGCAGCAAGAAACAGCCTACAGTTGCCTTGTCGAGCACAGAGGCTGAGTACAGGGGTGCAGCAATGGCTGCATGTGAGGTAGCTTGGTTGTATAAGCTACTTTATGATATGCATCAGTCTACAGATGGGCCAGTTGTCATTTATTGTGACAACATGAGTAGTATACACTTGGCAAATAACCCAGTCTATCATGCTAGAACAAAGCACATTGAGGTGCATTATCACTATGTGCGAGAGAGGGTTTTACTAGGTCTTATTGATCTAGTTTATGTCAGCACAGAGGATCAGGTAGCTGACATATTCACGAAGGCATTGGGCGCAGAGAAGCTGCGCAAGTTCAGAGACCTGCTTGGTGTGCAGGAATTGGGATTGAGCTCGAGGGGGAGTGTTGAGATATCGAGCTCCACTCGTGATACGCCAGGGTGACCGTTGTATATTTATGTCACCGACTTGTCAGTTGCAGACGCGGTTGGTACACCGCCCATGAATAATAGCTACATGATAGCTATCCTTATCTACTCTAGTTCGTGGCTCAGTTAGTATGCCACCTTAGTTAGTTGAGTTTGGTTTGAGACCCATATATAGGGTTCTTCTATTTCTTTGTACTTGAGTTCTTTTGGCTTACACAACTAAGAAGAGGAAAACTGTTTTCAGCCTCCACCCTTGTGTGTCTTCCCCCATTGTGCAAGCAAGAAAGCTTCAAGCGAGACTCCTTCCTTCTCTCCCACAATCTTGACAAAAAGTACACAATGCATATGTTATCTTAGTACATAGAGCTCTCCCTTCCACTTTATTAGTCAAGTCTTCACAGGAAAGTACAAGATATCTCATTTTCCAAAGACCTATAGGCATCGTGACTAAATCCACCACCCACTTAAAATGAAGAGACAAGGGATATGTGGGCTGCAATCCATCCTCATGTCTCATTGATGAATACATTTGAAATGTTGTACATCTTTCCACAAAATGAGAAACATCCTTATACATACCCGGCCACCAATATCTTTCTTCGATCTTTGCAAAAGTATCCCAAACACATCTATGGCCAACCCATAAGCTTTCATGAAATTTTTGCATAATGTTTACTTGTGAAGCTCTGTCACCCAAAACTCGCAATGGCATACCCTATTTCAGTTTAACATGTTTCCACAAGTATCCATCTTTTAAGAAAAACCCATAGGCTTTCCTCTTGATCTTCTTAAACCCCTCATCCAACCACTTGTCTCTCTTTGTTAATGTATTGAGGTATTGACCAATTCTTAGCCACTCTCTTGCATATTTGTCTTCCAAAAACACTTCTATACAAGATACATAACATCTAAAGTATCTTCTCTTTGCTGTCCAAGCTTTTGTTAGTGTTGTAGCAACTCCTTGCATTACTAAATTTAAATCTTACAACATCATTTTTAGCTATAAGAAAGTCATCTTCTTCCTCCTCGTCCAACATCCCATTTTCATTCTCATAGTGTGCTCGAGATAACATGTTTGCCATTGGGTTATCTCTTCCTATAAAATGTTGAAATTCAAGGTTCAAATATTTGATGTATTCAATCCACTGGAGCATAGCAATGTCTAGGGTAGCACAACTAGTAATCATACCCAATAATAGTAAACAATCAGTTTCAATGGCTACACAAGTACCCATAAAATACTCATTATCACATTTAAGGGTTATCACAATTTCCCATAATTCTCTTTTTACATGCAGATACCTTCTCTCACATTTATCAATACTTTAGCACCAAAGCGAATTGCATATACTTGCCCTTCCTCATCATCTTTCTCAATTGCCCATCCAATATCAATTGGGCTCATATTAATAGTAATAATGATAGGCTTTCCATGTGAATAATCAACCTTTCTCAATGTAGGAGCAAATTTCAAGAGCTACTTCAATTTCTTCATTACTTTTTGATGCTTTCTGTCCCAATGAAATCTCTAACATTTCCTCAAGAGTTGATATAGAACATTAGCTACATGTGCAAAGTGAGGAATCCATATCAAATAGAATATACATGCACCCAAGAATTTACGCATCTCTAATACATTCATGCATACACCTTGCATTTTATCAATCCCATCTATTTTTGTTGGTTATGGTCTTTGCCCATAGGGCCCACACATACATCCAAAAATCAAAACCTCTTCAACTCCAAAGAAAAACTTTTGTCCAGAAAGAGTTAAATGCACATCTTCTAAATGCGTCAAAATCCTTTGACAATCCACAATATGGTCTGCAACAAACTATCTGCAAGCATGAGCATCCATCTCTTCATTCTTTCATCCACTACACACCCTTTGATTGGAACATCATCCAAGAAGGACATTGTCAATTGTGGTATAAAATCTGAGTACCCTATTCATAGCATTTGTCATGTGTGCCACTAAGTTTGTTGCACCTTGCAAGAGAGTACACATCTATACTAACCCCAACTGAAGGGAGTCTTCATG
This sequence comes from Lygodium microphyllum, assembly GCF_053477565.2. Classification (NCBI taxonomy): domain Eukaryota; kingdom Viridiplantae; phylum Streptophyta; class Polypodiopsida; order Schizaeales; family Lygodiaceae; genus Lygodium; species Lygodium microphyllum. Next base: position 153,619,848 of record NC_141144.1, on the reverse strand, counting down.
GTTGTGATATCATTGCTCTCAAATGCAAGTTGAAATTGATCATACCCTAAGTAAAGATCACCCAAAGAATAGATCGCTTTGCTACCTACAAAAGCCTTTGCAAATTCATCAACCATAGGACTTGCACCCACAATTCTTATGGTCACTTTATTGACTAGTCGCATGTCTTGAATAAATCTCAAAGCCCCATTCTTTTTTGGCACAGTAAACCAATGATTTGAGTACATGGCTGAAGAGGGCTCCAAGATCTTCATACAAACCTTTTAATTTAGCAAATTCATTAGCTTTGGCAAGTAAGCTTTAGGCATTGGAATAGGCCTCAAGTTCCATGGTACATGTGGCACAGTAAATAATACCATAGGAGAGACAACATTCGGATCCACACAACCTATTTCAGTTATATGAAATGAAAAAAAATTTCCATGCCTAGCCAACACCTGCATAAAATAGTCTCTTTCAGTAGGTAAAAGAAACCCTTTTGCATCAACTTTCAATTCTTGTAATGTTTTAGTTATAAACTGATGACCTATATCTTTAGGATCCGGTAAGCTTTGGCTACCTCAACTATTTTTTATACACACTCTCACTTTCTCGTGGAAGTGGCAAAGCAACTAGTTTCACCTTTTTGTCAACTGTCTTATACTTTGTCTCCACAAGTGCTTCCACCCATTATAATCCTTCTTGCTCAGCAAACAATGCTATAACATCATACATGTCTAAAGAATATACTAACAACACTCTATTTTTAGCCTCATTTTCTACATGTATAGTTGCTAAAATTTCAATCAAAGTTTCATTAATATTCATCCCATAAAAGATGTCTGAAATGCCTTCATTTTCACCTAACAACCCTAGTACTCTGAGTTCCTTAGTAGCCCTTTCCATAGATATGTGTTCAGTCTTGCGCATAGCTCCCATAGGCTTAAACCAACATGGGCTATTTTTTCTAAAATTGAGAATAACCAATAGTAAATACATGCTTCATTCCATCAAGAGATGAGTACATCCTCTAAACAACACTATTGTAGCCCCGCATTACAAGAATGCTTAATGAAAATTCAGGTCTTTGAATTTCCATACATTTGGAGGTAAAGGAGACTCTCAAAGTGTATCCTGATTCATAGGATGATTAACACAAATGATAAGAAATTGGACTGCTTTTCTCTGATCCTTACTTCTAGCTCTTGCATAAGCAGAACCATCATTAAGCACCTTTGTTTCCATATGCACTCATGTAATATAGTGCTATCCCAAAATCACTACATATGAGGAACTATCTTGCACAAAGAAGTGTTGTTGTTCTTGTACATCACCAATCGTCACTTTTACATTAGGACATGCAGTATACAGCTCCCCTAAAGAATTATTTGTAGCCCTCATATACCAACCATGATCAGTGTCCACATGCCATGCACCATTCTACTCATACAATCCATACTCAATGACATTAATCTCAAACCCACGGTCAAGCAAAGCAACACAAGGAGTTTCACGCTCCCCTATTTTCACTACCGTTTCAGTGGTAGCCCTAGCCTAGTGATTTCTTGTGTAATGACTTTGAGGAATAAATCCTATAGTCTCTTCTCTATATTGTTGCATGTGCCTTACTCCACCATGCATATTGCTACAAGACAATACATTTTTAGCCACTTTCTTCTCTTTTCTACATGTTCTCTACCACTGATTAGTAGCATCCTACATAGATAAACCATTACTCATATCATGCTCATATATTCAACCTGAATACCCAAAAAACCATTTTTCTCTTCAAACTATAGCAATACACTAGTGGTATCACCAAGAAACTCACACTTCCTCTTAATTATGTCAATGATTTCATCATGAAATTCTCAATTGGCGATGCTAAGCACCTCCCCTAAGGTGAATTCCACCCGACTGTTTAAGATCTATTCTTCAAGAATCTTCTTAAAATCAGTGGTTGTCTCAATATTAGATAACAACTTGTATTCTAGCTACTTGCCATTCTTTTTGCCCTCTTGTTTTCTATCATGTTTTTGCTCCTGACTGACCTCTTCCATAACATGTTCAAGAGGTGGCTAATTTGTAGCTTTAGGCTGATCCACACTTCTTCTTGTCACTCTTTTAGATGTCTTTGTATTATCTTCATCTCTCTTTCATTTCTCTTCCATAAGTACATCCGTGTTTTGCACCTTTGCTAAATATGCATACTCTGAATATGCATCTACCAATGATTCCCAGCCATTTATGTTGCGAATGTCTTGCTACATGAGACATTTCACTATTAGAAAAAGTATCCAAATGTAGACCAAAAGCAGCAGCATGTACAACCGATAAGCATTTCGAACAACCAAATCTTCCAAAAACTTCTACATACCTCCCTTTTCGAAATTCAAAGTGAGAGGCAATCTCATTTCTTATGCACTGATCTTTCCATCTTTCCAAAATATGAGCTATCGAAGGCCTTCTAATAAGCAACACAATCCTTTCTCTGATGCTGCAAAGTATCACACCACATACATCTTTTCCCTGGTTTAGGGGGTTGCTGCCCATCCCCTTTCCTCTTTTCCTTTTTCATCCAATTTTGCGACCTTCAACTGAAGATCTCACATGCCTTTGACCAATTCATCAAGATCTCACATGCCTTTGACCAATTCATCTAATACATCTTCCCTAACAATGGGAACAACAGGTACAACCGTAGGTTTAGCCACATAAGTGGGTGGCTTACTGGATACATCAACTATTTTGCCTATAACAGTGGGCAAGATAGAGATATGCACTCTTTCTCTTCTTCTATGTTTTTTCACCAGTTTAATAAAACAGCTGCCTTGACATGCCTCCACTCTATTTTAAGACCTATCTCTGTAGTCTGATCCTCTAGAAAATCATCAAGATTTTCTTGAAATTGAGGATCTGCTGCTTATAGAAACAATTACTTTTCTAACTTGAAAGAGCTTGATGTTTTGCAAGATCTAACTACTCAAATCGATTTTCAAATTCTCTTAATAATTCTATAGTCACAAGTCCCTTATTGGATTATAGAAACCACTCCTAGAAAGTCTTATGCGTAATCAAACTGGTGTCTTCAATGTAAAATTCTTCCCTGAGTATCTTCTTGAAAGCTACCCAGTCAACATCTTGCATGTACAATTCAGTAATTCACACTTTTAATTCATGTACAATAACCCGTAAAAAATAACAGCTCTATGGAGCCACTCAAAACAATTCCATCTTTTGAGCATATGTATGCACATATGTAGATACATTACAACCATTGAACAACTTCATCTTACCCTCTATTTCTTGTAGAGCATTCATCACAACACTTTCTGTTTGAGCAGAAGCTTGCATCACTTTTTGTTGTTGTACCTACATAAGCATGTTCATATTTTGCACTAATTGTTGCAAAACATCACCAGGAATTGTGCTCGAAGGTTCTCCCATCTTGTCTTTCCTTCTGACGACCTTTCACGTCAGGTTCACTAATGTCGCAGGGATTTTAGTCGAAAGGTCGTATCCACTGGAGATCAGAGATAGAAAGAAGTAGAGAATAGGAGATAGAAGAGAAGAAAAAGAATAGACAAGAGGTACACAAGTTAAAGACAAAGATCGATGAATCAAAGCACTATGTATTGATAGAATTTGAGAAGATAAACAAAGTCTTTGTCTAGCACTACTCAAAAGCAATCTCCAAGCATTAGATCTCTTGGAGCTTCCTTGTAGACCCAAAACGTGTATCAAACAGTAGCTTGTTCTCTACTGCTCAGACTGCAAATCTGATGGTTCCATTGGCTTTGAAAGGGGGGTAAAACTCTAGGACACCTAATTAGATTTGAGAACAGGATGGAGTGCACAAGTGGATTCATTTTCAATCTATGCTTATTTGGCTAAGGTTCATAATCAAGAAGCTCTTGTGGAAGAAAAGAGAAGAAGAGATGAGGACACTGCTGGTCCTTCCTCTTCACGCCCATCTAAATGCATAACACGAAGTAAAATGGAGTAGCTGAAAGAGGCTGAAAAAGCCATACCTGAGCATGTTATGGAGGATGCATCTCAAGAGAAAAAACAAGAAGGGAAGAAAAGGGGCAAGCAGCCTGCTGGTCACAGGTTACAATTGGATCTTGAGACTGCCACAAATCTTAAAAAGTCTTGGAAGATCACATACTTTGCGAAGTTCTTGGAATCGCAAAGTGTGAATTTCATGATGCAATCATTGATATGATAAAACAAAAAAGATAGTTGATGGTGAATTTTTGCAAGCATTGATGCAAGTTGACAAAGAAATAGAGAAACATCTTCAAAGGGAATATAATGATGCATGTAATGTTGTTTTGGAACAGGCTGATGCTAAAAATGGGCTAAATGGGAGTGTAAGTAGCAAGCTTGTGGCTGAAAATGGTATTATGGGTAGTACTAAGTATGGAAAGAAGGATATGTATAGTGGGGATGTCCACCAATAAGCACATGAAGAAGAAGATGCTAATTTTATTCCAAGTAGTCATTATTCACGAACACATTGGGCTCGTGCTACAATAGAGACAATTGTTAAAGTGGGAGAAAGAGAGACGCCTTGCATAGCTCTCTTGGATCATGGTTTCGAAATCAATGTTATAACACACAATTTGTATGAGAATGGAGGATGGCCGATTGATGTAGATCCAGGATGGCATATACAAGCATCAAACAATTCATCAGGGGATCTTTATGCAGCTTGTTCGAATGTACCCGTAACTATTGGAGATGTTAGGGATGAATATCATTTTTTTGTGCAAGATTCATGTAGTTATCCATTGATTTTGGGACAACCCTATATTTAGGCTGGAAACAAAAGCCTTGGATGATGATTCTTCATATGCTCAGGTTTGCAGTAAAGACAATACAAAGGCAGTACAGTTTCTCACTGTTCGTGTGAATGATCCCCGCAATCGGGATAGGCTACAGGATAATCCTATGCCACCTAATGCATTAGAGTTTAAGGGGTTTTTAGATAGCACTAATGTAAGTGGAGGCTATGGCAGTGCCTCTAGGAAGATAATTATGCCTCCAAGAAAGGGGAAAACAATGTTTGTGTCTGGATTGTAGGAATGGACAACATGTAGTCTTAGCAGTTTTAAGAATATTTTAGCCATGTGTAGGGCTGGAAAGAAATATGTAGGATGGGCTGAAAAAGAATTGAAGACATATGGTTTGATGGCTGCAAATGAAGGTATTTCATGGCTATTTTCAAGGCTAGTTGATATTGATACAGTGGCTGAAATTTTTGCAACAATTAATGCTGAAAACTGGGCAAAAAAAGAGTTTATTTATGTTGAAACTTTAGAGATATATGAAGCCATTCAAGAGTTTGCTAAGTATGAACATGAGAATATGGACCAAGAAGAGGTAGAAGATGAAGACATTGACATGGTAGAAGATACTTATTCTGACACTGTAGATCCATAAGACTTTGGCACATATCGGAGGATATGTAGGTTAAGAGAGTGTGGATGTCATGCCTCTACACGGTCATGGTGTGAAAAACTCTAGAGTGCGGCTTTCTTATTGATATAGAGAGCGAATGCCATATTAGTCATGAATGTCAGTGTTTCTAGTGTGGATGGTTCAAAAATATTAGATTTTTGGATAAGTTTAGCCAAATTTTTGATATCTTAGATATTATCTCTTGTAAAAATTCAAAAACTATAGAAAACTTCTAGAATAAGATGATATGTAAAAGAAAGTAGGTAGCTTTCAGCCATTTTGAGAGGATTTTATGTAAAAAGAAGGATTGGTGAAATCATGTGATACGCAATTGCTGTTTTTAGGATGTGAAGAGCACTCCAAAGTGGGAGGTGAAGAAGTGATCTGGCAGAATTTTGGTCAAGTGTCCTAGTAGTTTACTTCCCTTTTGGAGCCAGTGGAAGCATCAGATTGGTGGTCTAAGCAGCATAGAGAAAGATATTATTTTATACACGTTTTTGTCTACACTAGATTTATCTTCTCATAATAAATTGACAGGCTTCACCTCTATGAGTATTCTTCTACATCTTCTATTTCCTCAAACCCCCTTCTCTTCCGTCTACTCCTCTCCTTGAATCTCGCTTCACCTCTCCTTGAATCTCCCTTGACCCTGCTGTCTCTTACCCCCGTGGGTAGACTTTTGACCCCAAATGCTCTAACAGTGGTAGGTGAAGGATACTACTGATTATGGGTTATTTTATGAGCATGGGAAATCATTCAACTTGACAGGTTATATAGATTTTGATTCGGCTAGTTGTCTCTATGACAGAACGACAACCAATGGTTGTGCTTTTAGTTTGGGCAACAATATGATCAGTTGGAGTAGTAAGAAGCGACTGACCTTTTCTTTATCTAGTACAGAAGCAGAATATAGGGGTGCACCCTTACCAACATGCGAAACAGTTTGGCAAGCAGAATATAGGGGTGCACCCTTACCAACATGCGAAACAGTTTGGCTTGCAAAACTACTACATGACTTGGATATATAGTTAGACAGGAAGGTCACATTGCATTGTGATAATCTCTGTAGTGTGATGTTGGCTAGTAACCCCCCCTATCATGCTAGATCCAAACACAGAAGTTCATTACCATTTTATTAGGGAGATGGTACTTGCTGGAAAGATTGATATACTCCATGTCAAGGAAGAAGACTACGTAGCTAATATCTTTACCAAATCACTTGGTAAAGAGAAGTTTGTGCATTTTAGGGAGCTACTTGGAGTACAATAGTTAGCTTGAGCTTGAGGGGGAGTGTTGAGAATCAAGGTCGTGATCAGTATCACCAACATGACCGACCTTATTTAGACAAATGTCATCTTAGCTGTCACTCTACATGTGTGTTGTAATAACTCAGTCGGTCAGACTCAACCATAGTTAGTGGTACGGTTAGTTGTAGTGACCTAGTGTGTTTATAAGTTATGTGTGACTAGACTTAAGTAAGCATTATGGAATAATGGGAAGAAAAGAAAAATGGGAGCTCACTACTCTCTATTACAGCTCCATGTCTTTGTCTCTCTCTCTCTCTCTCTCTCTCTCTCTCTCTCTCTCTCTCTCTCTCTCTCTCTCTCTCTCTCTCTCTCTGAATCTTGAAAATATTGAGTGATGTCTTCTTCGTCTATGGGAGGCATCTCTTCCACATAGTCCACTGAGGTGCCAATGAAAGGCTTTAGTTGGCTGACATGAAACACATTTAGAATCATGATGGTGGGGAGGAAACTCTAATCGATAGGCCAAGTCACAAACTCTAATCAGTAAACCTGACTTAGGAATTTCCAGAGAGGACCAACTCTCCCTCTTGGAATTCCAAATGCCTTCTTTTCTCATTAGCATAAAGCTTCATGTAGTCTTGTGCATTCTAAAGATTCAATTTGCATTGCTACAGTAGGGTCTACATATACCGGTCTACATACACTCTAACTCCTCTTTACTCTGGGGGTTGATCTTATTATTGAACAAGACCATAGAGAGGGGAACATTATACCTATATAATGCCTCAAAAGGAGAAATCCCAATACTAGAGTGGGTGGAGTTGTTATATGAAAATTCAACTAAGGGGATCCACATATCCCAATTGTGTTGTACATCATGGCAAAACTAGCATATGTAAGACTTAAGCCATTTATTTACCCTTTCAGTCCAACCATTAGTTTGTGGGTAGTATGTAGTGGATGGAGCAAGCTTGGTACCTATAGATGTGAAAACCTCTTGCTAAAATTTTCTCTATAACTTGGCAATCTAATCATGCACTATGACTTGGATAACCCATGCAAATTAAATACATACTCCATAAACTAAATGGCCACCTGAGAGACATTAATGTGCTAGGTCTTAGTTGGGATAAAGTAGGGAGCCCTAGGCCAACTACCACTTATATAGTATTCCATCCTTTCTTAGTAATGGGGAGATCAATAATGAAATCCATAGTGACATGTGTCCAATGCCCTACAAGAATAAGCGAGGGCTGCAAGAGACTAGTGGTCTAAGCATGTTGTCCTTGCTCTATATTGGCATGTAACACAACTGGCCACAAAATCCTTAACATCTCTCCACATTCCCTTTTAGTGAAAGCTCTTGGAAATCCTATCATATGTTTTGAAAGCACCCAAATGACAAGTAGTATGGCAAGAATGCATCTTCTCCATGATTTTCCATGTGAAGAGAGAAGTGTGGGAGATGACAATCTTGTCATGGACTAGATTAAGGCCATTTTTGAGATCATATTGGGAGTTTTCATCCATTATCCCATGCTTTAATTTCTAAAATATGTGGCTAAGGTCCTCATCCAACAAATAGGCTTCTTAAAGCTCCTTAATTTAATCACAATGCAACTCAAAAATGGAATACACTTTGTATGCCCACATCCGTGAGAGTAAATCAGCCACTATGTTATCTTTCCCCTAGTGTAAGAATGTCAAAATCATAATTTTCCAAATTTTCCATGTATCTCCTCTTCTTAGGAGTCAAAGAAGACTGAGTCAAGAAGTACTCTAGGACTTGATGGTCTCTCTTCACTATAAACCGGCTACCATATAGGTAATGGTGTCATTTCTTAATAGCATGGAGGATGGCCAACATCTCCTAGTCATAAACATTCATTTGCATCTCCTTTTCATCAAGTTTATGGCTCTCAAAAGCAACCACACCATGCTCTTGCAGCAATACAACACCAATACCTCGACCACTAGCATTACATTGAATGGTAAACTCTTTTGAGAAGTCAAGGCATATCAGGATGGGGGTTGAAGTAAGCATTTCCTTCAAGTAGTTAAAGCTATGATATAAGCAATAGCATCCCAAAAGAATGATATCTTCTTTAACCTATCAGTTCATCAAAGGGGCTACAATGGTGGTAGAATGCTTAATGAAGTGTCTACAAAATGAAGAGAGACCAAGGAAACCTCATAATGAGGCAGTGTTAGATAGTGTGGGCTAGTCCTTCACACATTATACCAATTTAGAGTCAATTTGTATGCTATTTTTGCTAACAATGTGTCTCAAGTACTCCACTAATGTATGTATAAAGACATGCTTACTTTCCTTAGTATATAGCCTATGCTCTCTCAAGATATCAATCACTCTTTTGACATGTGTCATAGTGCTCCTCTTGTGATAGTTTATAAATGAGAATGTCATCAAAGAAGATGAGCACAAACTTGAATAGGAAGGGGTGTAAGATATTATTCATCAATCTCTGAAATGTGGCAGGGACATTAGCCAATCCAAAAGGTATTATCAAAAAAATGATAAAGCCCATGATCAATCATAAAAGCTATTTTAATCTCATCATCCTCCCTCATGCATATCTGATGATAGCCTAAGTAAAAATCAATCTACCCCTTTCCACTCATCTAACAAGTCATAAATCCATGGGATGGGATACCAGTTCTTGATAGTGATCTTATTCAAGTCCTTGTAGCTAATGCACTTACGAAAAGAGCTGTCTTTCTTCTTGACTAGCAAGATTGGAGGTGCATAAGGTGAGGAACTCGGTTCAATAAACCCCATCTCAAGTAACTCTTTGACTTTCTTTGCAATTTATTCATGTTCGTACTTGGAGAGTCTATAAGGTGGCTTATTCAATGGCTTGGAATGGGGCTCTAGATCAAGTGGGTCATCCACTTGCCTCTTAGGGGGGAGGTGGGATGTAGGCATCTGAGATAAATCATCATACTCCTCGCGTAAGGCCTTCAAGGCTGAACTTTTATATGCTTTGGCGAGGTGTCTGTATTCAAGTGTAGGACAAAGATCTATGAGTATTTCTTGAACTCCCTTTTGAGTTGCTTTGCTATAATTAGCTAAAAATCAGCATTATCATGAGCTCCCTCTAAGAGGATGAGTTTTCCATGCATCATAAACTCCATGTAGAGCTTACAGAAGTCCATAGAAAATTTACCCAAATGTTTCAATGAGTCAATGGGACCAACGTCTAATGCAATTAAATCAACTAATGCCACATAATTTTCAGTTAAACATGAGGGAACTTTGGAGCATAAATGTGTGCTAATTTCTGCTTCAACATTTGCTACCTAAACTTTTAGGGGGTGCTAAAATTCCACAATGGTTCATTTCAATTGATCAATGGCTGATTTATTGATAAAACTATGTGTACTATCACTATCCACAAATATAAATACATGGTTTCCACTAATACTACCTTGAATGTGTAGAGTGCTAGGGCTCCTAAAGTCACTCCAAGCATCCATTGAGATAGAGCAAAGGGAAGTGGTAGTATTCAAGTGGGGTGTAATAGGGGTAATCAAATCAAGAGCATGAGATGGGAAACCACTTGGATCAAAGGAAACCCATCCTCTAGATCATAGAACTACTCTTGGTCCCAATCCTTAGCATGCTCCTCATTTTTAGTAGGTAATTCCTCCTCATAATTATTCTAATCTTTCATAATATACATGCTATGAGCTTTGACATTTATTGTATTGTAAGGGCATTTTGAAGCATGGTCTAACATGTACTTATCCCCATATTCAAAACATAATCCTTTTTCTTTTCACTCCTGCATAACATCTAGAGGGATGAATCTTTGACCACTTGGACCATTTGAGGTTGGTGTAGTTTGGGGTCTATTGTCAACATATTTACTCTCACCATTAGAACCAATTATTTTCCCAAAAGTGCCTTGCTTTATTTCAGAATGGAAGGGGAGGTAACTAGGTATTTTGGGACTACTACAAGGCGTGGGGTTGCCTCTAAAAACACTCCCATATGGGGCTGGGGTGTGAGATTGTCCATAACCTTGGTGAAATTTCCTATTTTTACGGTGCTTTCTTGCATATCTTTTAGCCAATTCAATTGCATCAAATAAAGTGAAAGGCTTTTGAGCCATCACATGAGCTAAAAGCTAGGCTTTAATCCATAGATTTAATTCTATATTTTTTCATCATTGCTAACCCTCTCAATATACATGGTCAAGTTCATGAATTGATTTGTATACTCCTATAATGTGAGATTATGTTAGTCAAGCTAATTCCATCATCTTGCCAAGTGCTCTTTTTCCACTAGGGATACAAATACCCAAACCATATGTATCTTAAAGTCTTCCCAATCAATGAAGTGATGATTCTCATGGCTGATGTAGTGCTACCATGTGTGGAAAAATCCCTCTAAATGGAGAGAAGAAAAGAGAATTTTTTATCATCAGTGCATGGGTAAATATTGAAGTAGGATTCTAATTTAGAGTTTCATTCTCCCAAGTCCAATGGGGATGGTGATTGCCCAATGTACTTGGTAAGAATGATCTTATCACAGAGTTCATTGGAGCCTTGCTCCCCATGATAGCCTTGTTGTTCATGCATACCATGTTGCCCATATATACCATGCTATCTATACATGCCATGTTGTGCCTTGAGCCCATATTTCCCATTGTTGCCATGTTGGCCATTAATACCACGATGTCCATGATAGGGCTAAGCCAAGTAAGACCCATTGGGGATCCTTGGGTGTGTGGGTGAGATTCGACCAGCATGGGCCGAGGATCTCATGGGGGGATTGACTACATGGATGATGGGAGAGCTCAAGAGAGATTCATCCTGACTGTGAGAAGTCTAGCCAATCTCAAATGTGGGAGGAAGGGGTATACCCTTAGTTCCAAGGATACCTTATGGTCCATGAAGCAAGTACAATGGTGGAGGTCATCATGATTTGCGCTTTGATCTGTTTGCCTTGTCTTGTGCTGAGATCGCGACTAATTGGGCTACAAGGGTGGTGAGGTGTTCTAAGCTCTATTGAGTCCCAAATTTGGAAATGCCATTTTTTAAATTGCAATATCTTTTTTTGAGAGCATTTGATGATGATTGGCAATCATATCATTGTGCCTTTCAATGTGGCATATCTCATGATGATAAAGTGTGCAATTGAGCATATTATAAGGGTCCATATCGAGCACTTTCTCTTGCATCTCACCATTAAAATATGTGAGCTAGATTCTTAATTCATTGAGGCTCAAGAGTCTCTAATCTCCCTCTAGACCTACTCATTGGTCTTATTTTTACCTTTCTATACTGCCATTTGGGTGCAGCCCATAGGACCCACTATCTATAACATGGGCGTAACTTCTAATAGAGAATTTTGATCAAGGATATTTTTTATTCAAATAGAAGGGGACAAAGCCATCATTGAGATGAATTATAAATATTTCTGATAAAAAATGATTAGAGATTTTTGCAATTGGATCTTTCTACTTGTCTTGGAGTGGTTTACGCCCTGTCCCACAATGACCTTAGTGCACAAAAACGACCATATCTTTTAGACCCTAGCTCTGATTGGGGAGATTTTTTATTCAAATAAAATGGGGCAAATCCCTCTTTGAGATGAGCTATACAATTTTCTCTAGATGAAATACATAATTTACTGCAATAAGCTTTCTGTGACTATTCCTGAGTGCCTATGACTAAAATATTGTTTGCCCCAATTCCAATATGCACTGAATGAGTGTCTTATGGATTGAAGAGCCTAAGCAACATAAGAAGAAACATCCTTAGCATATTGAGCATGATCCCAAGTACATTTAAGCATCAATATTCTTTTCCATCACTGCATAAGGAAACCATAATGTCATACATCTTGCATTGACTGCATACATATCCAATGCCATACATGGGTGTCTTGATCACTGAAAAATGTATCATATCAAGTGGCATCCATCTAGAATAGGGTGATCATGGAGTGCACCTATAGTTATATACAATTATCAAACTCCATGCCACTAGGAGGTGGTCGAAGTTCCCCTCAAGCTCTAGGTTGCACGCCCCTTCAAGGTCTTATGTAGTAAGGGAGGGTCACCTCTCTTTTGGCTTACCACCTCACCTGGCATCAACCTTTTTCCTTAGCTAGAGTATACAATATTTTTTAAAAAAATTATTCAACTAACATGAGATGCATTGAAAAATAAACATTGGTTCTTTTCATGAGATACAATAATTTTTCAAGAGCATGGATGGGGGCTTACCTTGGCAATCCAATGACTCACTAGCTACCACTTACCCTTTTACAATGGCTTATTATTCACTTGGGATCAATTCAATACATACATGATTAGATAAGTGTTAGACTTAGGAATAATCAATGGGAAAGAGTTAACAAGATGCATTGGAAAGCAAATGGGGAGTAAGTAGGCTATTGATTCAATGTAGGAAACATGCATGCAATGAAGGAATCTTCAATGTGGGCAATACACATCCTTAATCTCTCCAACAAAAGGACTAAGCTTAGCAAGTGGATTAAAATGAGAGATTAAGATTGAATTAACATACCTCTTCAATGCGCTTTAAGTAGATGGATAAGAATGATCCCACAATGGTTCAACTTCTCCATTAAGTCAGCCCATGGAAGCAAGGCACTCCAATGGGTACAATCTTCTAGATTTGGTGCTTGCTCTAATGGTGGGGTCTCCCATGCTTGATCTTGAGATTACTCTTCAAGGATTGAAAGCTTCAAGTGGAGCTTTTAATTGGTTGCACATAAGAATTCATTGCATTTTGATCTCCTTGTCTTCACTCCAAGTAAATGAGGCCAAGAGTGGCTGAAGGGGATTTTAGGGCTAAGATTGAAGAGGGTTTGGATTGATCTAAGAGCTTAGGATGAGCTTCAATGGTTGTCTAAGAGATTTCATTGATGTGCACTAGGATTTTAAGCTTCTGGAAGCTCCAATGCTAAAGAAAAAGAGTCAAACCCTAATCAAGAGGGGGAAGAGAGGTTGCCTGAGCTTAGTGAAAGCACTAGAAAGGAGGGGTAGAGCTGAAAATGTAGTAGGGAAGTCAAGAGCAACAATAAAAAATGCACCACAATTTTCAAGATGCTTCTTGGTTGCTATTACTAGGAGGATCTCCACTAATATGTTGCTCTACCTATACAAGGGGTCAAGCTATGATAGTTATTGATGTCTTGGAGAAGTAGGAGTGGAGATCTTGAGGTCTCTCAGACCTACCGATAGCCATGGTAGCCCCCCTTACAAGAGAACAAAGAGGAAGGGGCTGAACCAAAAAAGTAAATTAGGTTTTTGCCCTCCTCTAACCCTTGAACCTCCAACTTTGTCCTTGAACCCCTAAAGTTGCATAGAAAAGAGTGATGACATGTTAAGTTAACCCATTTACCTCCAAATATGTTAGAGGGTCCAACCATAGCTCCTATTTTCTTCAAGAAATCCTTCTAATTATAGTCCTCTTGTTGTACTTGTACCTGCTACTTATCACTTGAAAGAATTTGTAGGATTGTGATAATTGAGGAAATTTATTATGGCTCATTGTCCTTCCAATATCAATGTCTCCATCCTTGATGATCCTAGATTTATAAGTCAAGCTATGGTGAGAGGGTATTTATAAGTCAAACCCAATATACAAAACCACCACAAACAATATCCCACATGTCAACTCATAACCTAATTCACAAACTAATTTGCAAAACCCATATGTGAGTTGGGAGTTTTGTATAGTCTTGCTATTTTTAACATTTAAATATACTCTTGTAAGTTGGGAGTCGAGAGTCTTGTTATTTTTAACATTTAAATATACTCTTGTAAGTTGAGAGTCGGGAGTTGTGTAAAGTTTTTGGCTATATCAAACATCACTCTCTCTCTAAAAATATATAAAGTGAATTGTATTATAGAATATAATAATCATATATACTCTTTAACTTGGATTTGAGTCAAAAGGCTCTATAAATGTTTTGATTATTTGTTTTAATATATAGTCTCCACAAAGAGAATTTGGGAGGTCATTCTACATGTCCTCCATCACATTGAAGTTGTCTATCACATCTTTGGAGGCAAGTTATCTCTTGATCTAAAATTTCATACTTTCATTTATACTAGCTCTATATTTAATTAATATAGTAACTTTAATATTTGCATCGGGGTTAATATAATGTCTTCAAAAGGTAATTTACACAAATGTACTTGTAATTAAAAATGTGCATGGATACCTCAGGGAGGATGGAAAGTAGTAAATAGGAGCACATACTTTGGACACAATAATCATGACTTTGTTGGTAACTTGTATCCTCATATTGAAGAAGGTGTTGATATTGTTTTTGAAGATCAAGCACATAGAGTGGAGCTATCTAATGTCGATAAAACATGGATGTGGTGCGATTGTGTTGCATATTGTGGTGATGGATGCCATGTGGCCCCTTCCACATATTCCAAACATTAACAATTCAAAGTTTCATATAATGGGCCGGGTAGAAAGTTAGGTCTTCTAATCAATCATGAGACACAATCATATAATAGTGATAATAATGATCTTATACATAGTAATAATGATAATAATAACAATGAGTTTACAAATAGAAATAACAATAATAATGCAAATGAAACTCCACCATGTGACTCTTTGATTCAGGATTTTAATGAGAACAACAATGGTCTTTGTCAAGAGGAATACAATGCAAGTAACTATAACTTCCATAATGAACATGATGAGAGTGACTATAGCTTCCTTAGAACATGATGAGAGTGAACACAATAGTCGGAATGACCATACTATGTGATCTTTAGCTCATCAAATTATAGAGAGGCTCATTGAGCTTCAGTCACTTTGGGATGATCAATCTCAAATATTGCTCAAGATAATATGCTTAAACTCTTATTTGGGGATTTTGTTGGAAAAAAGAGTTGGAAAATGTAGTGTAGAAAAACCTATATATTTTTGTGAATAGTTATAAAAAAATTCAAGACCATTAAAATAAAGGTCTTCAAACTCAATCATTAAATTCTGCAAAAAGGCATGAAACATGTCACTAGATTTTCATATGACTTTACAAGCACTAAAAGGTAGAAACAAGATGAGAAGGACACCTACAATAGAATCTTTTCTAGCATTTACAACCTTAATTTCTACCACTCCACAATCACATTGAGTTGTTCGAGATACTTGGAACCCATCTCAATTAAGAAGAAGATAAAAGTTACGAGGACAACCTTTTAACATCTGTTTTTTATGTTGGTTTCAAGAACGACATTGTTTACATACAAGGTTATAATCCTGATTTGTTTGGACTTGATATGCCATTCTAAAACATGTAGAACTTGTGCAATGTTAATGATGGTTAATGGGGACCATCCTGCACAATGTAAAATAGGCTCATTTAAAGATGGTGGGTCAATTCTTTTGTTGTAGAGACAAAGCTCATGCGAATCTAGATGTTAGCAATCCATCCTTTTCATGTAGATACATTTATGATTTGAATAAATACTAGGTTAGGTATCCACCAATCAAATGAAAAGTTAGTGATATGGTCCTAGCCTTATCTAAAGTAAAGAGAGTTTCAACAATAAGTAAGAGGGAGAATATACTAAAGATAGAAGGGTTGTTTGAAGAGTCATCACTTTGGAGATTATACAACTTATATGGGTTAGATTTATTGTTAGATTTGGTGTATGATACAATGCATAATCTTTCACTTAAATTATTTAGTAAATGAAAGCCATTAATAAATGTATGAAAATGATCTATAAGCTTGATCCTCCTTCCATTCAATATGGATGGTGCCCGCATACTCAAACAAATACTATGAAAGCTTTAAAGCACAAGAGTATCATTTTTTTATACAATGGTGCTTGCCATGCATCATAAGTACTATAGAGGTTATTCCAAAGGAATTGATTGATTTAGGTATTCTTTTAGTGGATATATCACATGCAATTTACAATTATAATAGTGAAAAAGTTTGGTCTAAGAAAAGCATGGAAGTAATCCACACTTTGCTTACAGCTCTACATGTTCGAAAAGATAAATATTTTAGTCCAACCTCTTTTCCACTAGAGCATGTAGCACGAATTTGTGAGTTATTAGATGACATTTTGAGACATGGCTCACATGAAAAAAAAATTTGGTGTTACACTCTTGAGCGCATGGTATTTTCATATATAGGGATAAAAACAAATGGCCAAAAAAATGAGATATGTTATGAATCTTTTCATACCAAAAATTTATTTACCATGGTATTTAAATTATTGCATAAGGAAAGTGATGCCCTTTTTCCAATTAAAAAAATGATTATTCAATGTCACCAATGTATTTCACTTCTCGAAGGTTTGTAATTGCTAATTGTGAGAGTTTTATTTGCCATCTACAACATAAAAAAGTAATATTAGAACTTTCATTTGTAGAAAAGGTGAAGAAAATTAGAAAGTATATGTAGAAAATGTAATACATCATCGAGTTTCAACATGATTAAATATAAAGGGATTTTAATATCTAGAAAAAAAGGATACGTAGAGGACTTTCCTGTGAAGAGAAAATGTATTTTCTAGAGTTTTTGTCCTTAGAATATGATTGCATTGATAAGATTATAGTTACGTGTTACCAAAAAGTACTTTATAATGGGGAAATTTACAAAGTCAGAGATCATATAGTAGTTAAAGTAGATAATACGTGCGAAGACGTCCAAAGCATAGGTCAATAGAAGGCTTGAATAACTAATTTCTTCTCTATACAATTGAGAGGGATCTACTTTAGTTTTGTAAGTGGAGAAGAGTACAAGCAATGCATAATAAGAAAAGACGATATAGAGAAGCTATTAGTCGATGTAAATATGGGGATGAGCTTGTTACAACCAGAAAGGCTTAGCTTTGATTGGAATTCTATACAACCCATAAGCTCATTGCTACACAAGTTTACTCCTATTTCTAAAGGTAATAAAATTATAGTTTACGAGACAAAAGATTTATCCCAACCCACTAGATTACTAAAGTTAGGGTAGCTTAGCTCTGTGTACCTCCTTGGTTGGAGAAAGACAATATCATCATAGGGATAAATAAAATTGATAATAATGCAAATAACACATATTTTCATGCTATAGTTAGAGATAATAAATATAGAAACAAAAAACTATAGGCCAGTTCTATCAAAACATGATTGTATATGTACAAATATTTGGAGAGTAGATTTTGAAGAAAATACATTAAGACAATGGGACACTTATATAGTATTAGTCTCAGGCTTTTAAGTTATAAGCAGAAGGAAAGTAATCTTGTCCAATGGTGAATTTTTGTTCTATTCCTATGATGTAGAGTTTCTCGACAAACTAGAGTTATTGTTGTATTCTTTTGATTAAGTCTTTGTTACATATATCATATCTTTTGGATTGAGTTAATTCTATGCATATGCATTTCTTGCACTATGAGTAGAGTTTTTGAAAGCAATTGAGGTTACATGTCAATCTTATCAAGTCATATGCATGTCTAGGCAACATCTTCGGGATGGAATCTTCTAGTAAGAAAAAATTTATTGCCAACAAGCTCCGCATAATGCTATAGAATCAATGAAGAATAGAATATCACAACTATTAATTCCCAGAGGAGGCAATGTGGCTATGTTAGAGACTCCTTTATATAAGAATATCTTTCTACCTCCCAAGTTGAATGATTGCAACAAAAGAATAAAAAATATACAAATTCATTTTTATTGAATTTTTGTAGACACAACCAAAATGTTATTTATTGTACAAACCAGAGAATAGCTAAAAGTTGGCTAGATGGCCATAGTATACATCATGATTTGTGGCACAATAAGAAAGAGCAACAAAATCTCATGGATATAATTGATGTAAATCATTGCACTATTTTACCTCTTGATTTTCTTGGGTCTTCTTACATGTGCAAGAGAGAATATATATATGTGTATCTTTGCAATACTTTGGCCACATGTCCAAAGAATCAAAAGGCAAAAACAAAAGCGATGGGTCTATTTTCAGTAAGTCATTTATCTTACTTCTATATTGTGGTTTCATAAAAATTTAATTTCATATTCAATAAATGATTTCGTTATATATGTAGGGAAAGTCTATTACGATGCTTAAGATTCTTATGCAAGGGGAGAGCTTACGAAAGTAGAGACTAATATCCATGAAAAATATATATTGGATGATGAACTTATCCAAGAAAGTTTGAGTGGTGTTTTTTAATAAGAACTTATTTTTTCTATTTAAATATATAAAATTCTTTCATTTTTAAAAAAAGTTATATGAAGCAAATAATTCTTATGAAGTTGTTACATCCCATGAGAGAGTGGAAGAAAACAATGTGATTGTAATGGTGTGTATTTCCTTTTATATCTTTGAATATGGAGCTTGTAAAATATAAACATGTCATACAATGACTTATATGAAATGATGAAAACATGTAGGATGCGGAAGAGGATGTGTGTCGACCACAATTTAAGGATCAAGTTTTTTATTATAATGAGATACAAACATTTTTAAAATGTATAATCACTATAATTCATCTTTAAAGCATTCATAGATTATCTTAATAACTTTTTTACATATTGCATGATTCTTTGCTATTAAAAAAGACTCTACAAAGGTTTGATATCTTTATCATTTGTATATATAAAAATAAAATTTACTTATATTTATAAAATAATTCTTTTTTTCAAGTGGCACATAATGATCATGATGATGATATTATTAAGAAGTTGCAAAATGAGAAAGTTGAGATTGTTGCTATGAGATAAGATTTTGAAAGATCTCATTCTTTATCACATCACAAAAGAGCTTAATCATCTCATCTTGTGACTACTTCTCTATGTTACAAATGTTTGTTATTATATTTACTTTATAATTGCATGGGTAGCATTTTGAGATTATTTCTCATTTATAAATAATGATTATGTATATAAGTTGATCCTTGCATCAAAAAATGTATCAATTATAGATTATAAGTGATAATATAGGATTGTGTTTCTTCAACTTATGTAGGTGGAGACATTACGATGAAGATCAAGAGACCATACTTATGAATTTTTTTGGCATTCAAAATAGTGATGAGTTATATTTATCATTGAAATCATCTTTCAACATCATAAAGAGAGATGCCACCTTTGAAGGAGATTGTAGAGAGCAAAATCCTTTTGTAATTAAAAAGCTTGTTGTGGATTGGCTTCTTTATACCAGAAAATTTGTTGTCACAAGAAGTGCAAACAATGTACTAAAAGTCTTGATGATATACTCCTATTGGAGTGAAACATTTATATTAAAACCTCTTATGAAAACTTGAATTTATGATCAGTAAACTTTTTTGCTTCATTCCTATTCGTTAATTCTTTAATATTCATACATTAAACAATTGATTGTATTGTTATATTTAAGGTAGGATCATTTGTATGGTGATTAATTATTTTCATGAACTTGAAAAGAGGATTCAACTAGATAGATAGACTTATATCTAGTTGAAATCAAATCTATCTAAATATTTTTACTAAATATAAAAATTATGTTACAAAATTACTATATAGTTGTTTGAAGAAGAGGTAAATTCTAGAAAATCGCTAAGTAGCAAGCTTTGAAATTTTGATACTCAATCAAATAACTATATTTTTTTTCAAGATTGATTTTGCTATCTAGTAAAGACTTTACTATATACATATAGAGCAAAACATCCACTTTTTACTAGTTGAGAGATTTTGTTAGATATGCTCTAATATATCTACTAAAATTCTCTTTTTTTACTATAGTATAGAAAATGCTTTAGAGTTCCTTTTCCTTGCTCCTTCCAACTTCTAATGTCAGATGTTGGGAGTTCAAGAGCAGCTAGGTTCATGGCAGCTCAAGCTGGCTATTCTTGGACACATTGGGAATATGGGGGTTATGACTAGTGCAGACATGGTGGAAGGATGGGCTGGGATCTAGAGACAATAGAATTGTGCCCAGTGACTGTTGTCAAACATTCTAGCTATTGGGTGTGACGTGGCATATGTTGTTGTTATTTATGACCTATGCTCGTCAGTGTTGTCATCCTTCTCATCCTTAATTACATTGCTCATTGTTTTTTATAATAATGCTAGTTCATATGCTTGCCTTATCCACAAATTCTTCAGGTTCCCCTCCTCAACTCCTCATATTTTACCATGGTATAAAAGGAGTTGATACTTTACCCCTTCAACCTCTCCACTTTGTCAAGGTTTGGGTTTATTATTGAGATGAAGACATGTGGTAGGTTCTATGTGGCTGATGATGGAAGATCCAATGTGAGCAATGGGTGTATGGGGAGGTGCAAGGCCAATAGAAACCAAACAAAAGTGACCTCGACCAACCACTTGCCCAATGTTAACCCCAACATGAAGAAAGCAAAAGGAAATAAAAAAGATGCAGGGCAAAGGCGGAAAAAAGGTAGCCCGACTGAAGAAAGAAGAGGAGAAAAGGCCAAAACCACAAGGGCAACCTTAAAAGTCCAAGGCAACTACAAAAGGGGAAAGTTGCATTTTAAAATACAAAGGCACATCCTAAAATATTGTAAACAAGTGCCAGGTGTGGAAAATCCGAAAAGCTAAAATAAAAGACAAAGGCAAAGGCCAAGGCAAGAGAAATGGAAGGCAAAGGCGCACAAGGAAAAGCACAAGCGCATCGCGGTTGAATTCAAGGAGCGCCGGGCTCTCATCTGTGCAATTTGTAAATATAGATGGGCGGTGGAAAGAAAGCTAGGAAGATAGAAGGACAATGGAAAAAGGGGCCTAGGCTACGGCTGGCCATGTAAAAAATGGAAAAGGGGATGACCACCCAAAAGGGATTTAGGGTTTTGTATATAAAGTTGAAAAGTGAATGAGAAGCTCATTCTTGTGTGTGGCAAAAAGTAGCTCTCTTGTTCTTCTTCTTCTTCTTCTTCTTGCTTGCTTGAGCTTGTGCTTGAGAGAGGGAGTGTGAGAGTGTGAGGGAGTGAGTGTGTGAGGGTGAGGGACCGTGGGGTGGAGAAGTTATCCATCTTCTCCTCTCTTATTCTCTCCTCTTCTCTTCTCTTCTCTTCTCTTGCTCGCGGTGATGGAGCTTGGACCATGGAGCTTGAGGATTGAGCTTGCTTGAAGCTTGCACTTGGATTGTCGAGCTACCACAGTGTGCGGGAGAGGAGGTAACTCGAACGACATGGAGGTAAGCTCACTACACCCGTCGATATGGATGGCGCGTCTACTATGTGAGAGGTAGCCATTAGTGCTCGGCTTGGAACGCTTGAAACAATAAGTGGTCCGTGGGTCTTGGCGGTTGAGTGAAAGATCCCACATTTTGGTTCCATTTTCGGGACCAACGGATTCAAGCCTTGAGCGCTTGCGCACTTCAAATCAAGCATTGAAGTAGGGTTTTCCCCGAACTGGTTGCTTGAGATAGGTAGGAAGGGAGGGGGTTGAAGATGGTATTCGACCTCCTTGGCGAGTAGGTTTTTGCTTTTTTGAGATTTATGTTATGAAATGGAGTAGTGTAGGTATTTACTTTGTGATTTGGATGCATTAGAGTAGGAGAAAACAAAGAAAAACAAAGCATTAGGGATTATTATTGCTAAACAGGGTAAAAACATGGTAAAAATCGTGCAAAAATGGTAAAAATCTCGCTTGTGATGCCTAAGATCGCCAATGAGTGATTGGGGGCATCAATACCATACCCGAGAAGGGGTATAAGGGCCAAAAGTGGCAAGAAAGGCCACATTGTGCACTGCAGGATTTCAGGAGAGTAGAAGAGAAGAGGAAAGCTTGTGGTTCCGCTTCCATCTTGTCATCAGAGAGATATTTGCCCAGCCCAGGTAATTCTACACCTTCCTCTACATGAGTAGGATGGATCTAGAGCTGCTTGACTAGGGGGAAGGCCTCCAATGCTTGGCACGGTAGATTTCGTGAGGTTTGGCGAAAAAACACGCGAAGCTCGACATGTCTGAGTGATGGTGAGTCCTAGAATCGGCCCTCGGACCCCCCTCAGCCATTCAGCCCTCAGCCCACTATACTCGGACCACTCGACAATTGGCCCTCGGCCCACTCGGCCCTCCTGACCACTCGGCTCGGCCCATTCGATCACTTGGTCCTCAAACCATTCGGCCACTATTACTCGAACGCCACGCTCGGCCCATCCGAGTCAAGGACTCGGACTACCTTGGAACTCGGCCTTGGCCCACTCGGACCTCTGGACTCGGCCTCAGCCAACTCGGCCCTCAGACATCTAGGCTCGGACTGGCCGAATTTGGCATTCGGACAATTACATACGGCCCCTTTTACTCGGCCACCGAATCACGCACTCGGACCCTGCAATTCGGACTAGCTGGGCTGAGTAAAAATTTTGATCAAATTCTCAAAAACTTGACCTGACCCGACTAGAACTCAGCAACGCAAACTGTCAAAGGTCCTTAGGATGCTCAGAACTTGATTTTGGCACACGGAATAGGCAAAATCATAGAGTGCGTCCGCTTAGAAGCTAGAAGGAGGCAATTGCGAGACCCAGGGACTTACACGCAAACCGCTGAGTTGTAAAGCTTGATTAGACCAAAAACGGATGCGACAATACATTAGAAAGGCGCTGAACCCCGTCAAGGCGGCCAAAAAAGTGACCAGCAAGCCTATCAGGCCCGAACAAGCGAGAGTGCATAAGACGCTTCAAGTAGCTTGTTGCCCTCACCGCAAATTTCCGCATGTAAATGCACTTAAAGAAATTGAAAGCCTGACTGAGCACAAGTGCACGAGGAGCGACATGCACACTAAGTGACCATAAAGTAAGGGTTGCATTCAATAACTGAAGGAACTCACTCAGATAAACCACTCAAGGACCCCTGCTAGTAGGAGAGGACCCCCGTAGAGGGAGCTTTGCCCCCTCCGCACCTCCCCCAAGTAGGTTGGAGAGAAAATGCATGCCGTAACAGGTCCTCCAAATTAGACCCTGGTGTGGTAATGGCTCTACGCGAACACGGATTCTCACTGACAAAAGAGCAACCAAAGTCCCACACCCGGACCGAGAGAAACAGAGACCCTAGAATCCCAACGGGTCAATCTAGCCAATAAGGGCAAATAGGCCACACTGCAAAAACACATACGTGTTGCATCCGGACTGCATCTAGTCAAAGCGAAAAACAACAACATCAAGCTACAATAGCAAGAATGATTAGATATGACAGTCCTGAAAATAGATGCTCCTTGAATAGCAAGGCACTGACAAACCAAGACATTAGTGGAGAATCCACGTCCGGTCGTACAGTTGGCGACTCAAGGGCATTTGTTAGAAGGCTTAAATTTACAAGCCAAGACCCGGAAGATGAAGACATAGTACCACTTGCTTATCTTAGGGTCAAACTCACCGTGAAAGGAGAGCATACTATCGGTGCTCTGATTCATGAAGGAGCAGATTTTAATGTGTTGACCTATGAGGCATGGACCCTACTAGGCCAACCAGAGCTGACACCGACTAATGCAAATCTTAACCCTTATGGGGGATCTCCACAAGCACTCATAGGGAAGTGCAATGTCCTTGCAACAATTTAAACTGAGAGCTTGCCTATCCTATTTCATGTTCCCCCAATTAGTGCTAAATACGATAAGGAAACCCTCCTGGGAAGACCCTTCAAAAGGGCGACCAAATGTGAGGCTGACTATGTAGCTCAGATGATACACCTGACACTACCAGGTGTGAGGATAGTCACAACCTTTAGCAAGGGTGACCTCATCGAACCTCGAGGGAAAGGCAAGGAAGGTGCTGACGTAACATTCAAGCTTACTAATGAGAGCAAGGACTTGTTGGAGGAGTTGATACAAGCATAGGTCGAACAACTAGAACTTGTGAGTAAGGCCATGCTTGGAACAAGAAGGTCAAGAGACAAGGCCAAGGATAGAATTGGGACTTACAGATTTCGTAGGAGACCACGAAAGAAGCCTAAGCCTTATAGACGAAGGCATCGATGGAGAGCTAGCACAACGCCACGATGGATTTCCAAGGCATTGCTTCGTGCTCAAGGGTATTATGCAAACAATCGATGGATTTGGATGCCAAAACCCCCTGCTAAACCATCTCTGCCAGCAGCACGAATTATGTCAAAAGCAAAGAGGCGTAAGAGGAAACCTAAACCAAAATCCAAGTCTCGAACCAAAAATATTGGAGCAATTGAGCCCCTCGCGATGGAAATCAAGAAACTGAATAGGACCTATCAAAAATTAGATCCTTAGCCTACCGTGCTTAGCAAGCAGATATTGGAGGTAACTGTCAAGCGTGCACGGGGTCCACTAGTGGCCAAGGAGCCTTTGACTTCCCAAGAGGATAATGAGAACCACAGGCACAACATTGTAGATGGCAAGCCTGACTGCTCAACAAAGCAAATGGCACAATCGTCTAATAGCCTCGAGCAAGTCATTCAGCCAGTGCCAAGTCCACCTAAGAGTCCTAGATCTCCTGCATCCTCTTATTCCAATCGGACACAGGAAGCACAACAGCGGTCATCAATGGCGGCTGCTCACTTCCAATCTTTATCTCCATCAAAGCTTCCAAATATCCAAGAGGGGGAATATGACACTAGCCGTAGCTCTCGGCCCAGGGATAGGCTTGTGCAAACCAATGCGACCAAATCAACTCATGATCGATCTACACAGGTGAATGCTCAAATGGCAACAAGGGATGCGACCACTTCCAATTGCCCTAAGGACTAGACACCGCAACCCACCAATAGTAGCAAGTCCACTGAACTAGCTGCTAGTACTTCAAATCAGAGATCACAGCTGTCACATCCCTTGGCTGTGACAATGCCCCTCGCAAAGCATGTCCTTAGTAGTTTACCTATGGAGGAGGTGCCACAACCAATATCCTTGACAACTCCAGCCCTTCCAAAGCACCTAAAGCCTAGGCTTGAGGAGAAACCTCTCAAAGATGTGGCCAAGGAGATGGTGCACCAAACCACTCAACCTAGCAAGGCTATTCAGCAAACCACGGCTATGTCCCATGAGGACACCCTAGAGACAGGAAATGCTGAGGCCCAACCAAGCACAACAACGGATGACCTAGTCCAGGGTCCTGAGATGTTGAGAGATGCACCTTCATTGACCAAGAAAAAGAGGAGAAAACAACGAAAACAACAACAGCTGCTGCAGGTGGTTGAGGACCCCAAGAACATTGAGATAAAAAGCGCTAGAGAGTTGATGAAGGAAGCATCGAGTCCACCCACAATGAACCCATTGACGCCTCCCCTAACTGCGGTGAAACCTCAGACACATCCGTGTGCTCTGAAAAATCAAAGCAGTCGTTACCATCAATGGCTGCTTGCAACACTCAATCCATTGATAATAGAACTTGCATTGACCAGTCAAGAGTGGATATAACACTGTCGCAATAGGGTGACAAACCTATACCGTCACATCTAGGGAAAACCATGATGCAATATCGAAGCCTCAGGAGAAACATGGAAACCCCAAGAGCATCAGACAGCCTAGCATTGACCGATCGTGCTCATCTAGGCCTGAGCCCCCAGCTACGCTAAAGCCCAGGCAAACTCCTAGAACCTTGCATGAGATAGCAACGGAGCAAGCCCTCGTTGAACATAGAAGTGTCACCGAATGCTTAACTGAGATGGATGCCAAGCTCAAGGTGTTCGCACGTGTCTATGTCCTGGTAGACATACACGCATTCCCTAAAGAGCAGCTCAAGGAATACTTGCCATTTCCCTTATCTTGGGAAGAGCAAGAACATCTTGACGAGCACTATAGCAGGCTCCTGCATGAACGCATGCTATTCATCTCGGGCGAGGAAGCCAGCGAACTGTGCTTAACTGTCATATTCAATGATGCTCTCTGCCAACCAAATCTCTTGGAGATAGAGCAACTAAAGCGACTGTTAGAGGGCCGAAGTCAATTTGAACAGCGTTGGTGTGAAAACCGTGTTGCAATGGCCGAACTAGAAGCTCAGATCATGATAGTCTCTGATGAGAAATTGGCCAAATGGCGATCTCAAAGAGACCCAACCTATGTGGCACCAACTTCCCTTCGAGTATGCTGACTACCATTCAGGGTACAGACTTAGCTAAACCTAGCCAAGAAAGCTCTCTGTTTGATAAGGTTCTCACTGAGGAGGAGTTACATGTTGCCAACAAACTCGGGCAAGGTTCCATGCTACTCGATGTGGCAAAATATCTATCGGTATTGAGTAAGCTACCACGAATACTAGATGTGTGTGCCAGGCTTCAGTACAATCCCGAGTTCTACAATTGGTTTCTATCCTCGTGAAGTGACATGGATTCGTAAATATATATATATATATAAACAATGATTTTTGTGTCACCTTGTATAGACACTATCACCACACACAAGCAATAATAGTCAAACGCACACAGAAGAGTTGGGGCCAATGGGCTAAACTCATCCGGTCCCCCTCTCACATGACCATTTCCACCTCCGGGTGAAGGGCGTGCACCCCGCATTGCCACCTTGGAAAGCCCTGACCAACATATCTGATGATGTAACCAGGGTGTAGTCCCTTTCTATACACCTTTCCCTTTCCGGTCTATCCTTCCGAGGATGAGTCTTGCCCCAAATCCATGACCACCAGCCGATGTAACTCAGCGTGAGCCGAGATCTGCTAATGGTGGGAGGCTAAGTCAACATCATCACGGGGGCCATTCCGCTACAACGAGCACAGCACGTTCCACTCCTCCTCTTCTAGTCATATGCGTTTGATAACCCACACTGAAATCCCTCCTATGTGAACGATCTTATTCCGTATCAAGGCCTAACCCTTGGGTTGCATCTTGTAGGCCCCCCACAAGAAAAACATGGAGAACCACGGGCAGCTGGCTTGCAGAGACGCTCTTCGCAGACAACGAGAACATGCAGCACACGCCCCTCCGCCGGTGCGCTATGTGCCCACCCTCAAAAGGTATACAAAGAAACGGGGCCCTAAGCGACACCGCCCCGGACGAAGGCTGAAAAACCCTCAGACCAGGAAAGTCGAAGCTCAACGAAGCGCACAAGAAGTGGCAACACCAGTTGCACAAACCCCTAACGTACGCTCAAGCACCAGATGCTCAAGGGCAGAAAAGGCGGCCCGAGACAGGGAAGAGTTCAATGAACTATTTAAAGGCATTTTGGAAACAGTGGCGGCCCGGGACTACACCATTCATATCCCGGCCGACATGTGCCCTGCCCAACCTCACGAGAGTCCCGCACCAGTACGAGCCCAGTCACCTAACCAATCGGACTCGCCCCGCCTAGTACAAATCGACTAAGCCCCTATGATATACAAGTAGCTTGACAAGTTATCAGGACATAACTTTTTGTCTTTTGATGGGTAAAAGGGCAACTCCCCACTTGTACAACTTCTTCTACCTACCACTAATGTATGACACGTCTTTGACAAGCAATCACATGGGCATTGCAATTGACATCATAGCATTTCGAAAAGTCATGTCTTAACATAACTGCTTCTGTTGAATTACTTAACGAAATCAAGCATGTGCTCTCACGAAGTGACAAGTGGATGCAGGGTAACACGGGTCTTCGTGCAAACGTGTTCAACGCCTGGGTCACTGCAAAACCAGCAATCGTGCATGAACCACAACAAAGCCACGCTGCTGAACACGAACAATCACCTTTGCGAGTGCCCACATCACGCGAACCAACACATAGTCATGGGCTACACTCTCTTCTTGGGCCAAGCTCTACAGTGAGCTCCCGACGGGTGTCACTGCAATCGCACCGATATCGCAACAACGGCTCCCCTAACAACGAGGCTAGGGCACATTCATCACGATCATATCCATTTCCCGAGCCTCCGAGGCTTGGCATGTCCCAACCCATTGACAGGCTCATAGCCTCTGCATATTGCAATGGTTGTACTATGGTTTAAAAAAAAAAACCACGATCACAGCACTGCACCTACGGGTCCTCAAATTAGGTGCGTCCAGTGACCTTGGTCGGTTGGCTCCGTCCCTAGTCCCCTAGCCCCCTACCATCACCCACAATAGTTCA
This sequence comes from Lygodium microphyllum, assembly GCF_053477565.2. NCBI lineage: Eukaryota > Viridiplantae > Streptophyta > Polypodiopsida > Schizaeales > Lygodiaceae > Lygodium > Lygodium microphyllum. The sequence continues at coordinate 153,591,169 of NC_141144.1, read as the reverse complement.
AGGCACATCAAGGGTAGGACAGCCCTAGGGAGCTTGTCTCGCCTGTGGTTAGACCTATCACCCTGAACCATTCACACAATTCCCTCTTACACTCTGTCTTAAAACCATGGCAATCAATTGGGGCACACACCACACAAAAGGCCATGCACAGTACACCGTAATGAGCACACCGGCCCATGACTACCACCTAAGGATAGTACACTATCCCTAGGTTCTATAACCTACTATGTCGTGCACTCACAATGCACAAGATGTTGCACCTACCTTCACGCGCACTTCTTTCTGTCATAAACCACCTTGCTTCATCCACACGACGTTATGAGAACCCAAGCCTCTTCTACCTACGTAATATCTAAGTATGCACGAGCACTCCCATAATATATGCACCAAAGTCCATACACAGTTTGGGTCCTCAAGTGCAGGACAATACTCTAGGCTTGCTTAGAGTTCGACCTGTCTCCCAAACTAATCAAAATATGTCTTGTGCATGCTAAGAAGACTAGCACTACCCCTTAGAGAGAGACCACCTGAGAGGTTTTCCAATTGCAGGTATTAAAGACTCCAAAGAAAGCGCCGTCAGCTCTACATCAACACTCCACTCTAACCTCTTGTCCTTTACTTCATCATGCAAACCACCAGAGAATCCTCACGAGCAAAATCCACCCTGAGCATCCCACGAACACCAACCCCCGGGCTAGCTATGAGTGGTCATTCCCAACAACAAGTAGCCCTACCGCCACCTACAACAATCATATCACCCGCCAATCGGAACCGCCGCACTAGCATCCGAACTCCCCTAAGGAAATCCACCACAGTCCCTCCCACCCACGTCTTCAGTGCAAGCTCTGCATGCTACCTTCGACGAAGAGTGCCACGGGGCTGACACTCGTCTAGGAGGGGGGTAATGCTAACCTCAACACGAAGAAAGCAAAAGGAAATAAAAAAGACGCAGGGCAAATGCGGAAAAAAGGTAGCCCGACTGAAGAAAGAAGAGGAGAAAAGGCCAAAAGCGCAAGGGCAACCTTAGAAGTCCAAGGCAACTGCAAAAGGGGAAAGGTGCATTTTAAAATACAAAGGCGCACCCTAAAATCTTGTAAACGAGTGCCAGGCGGTGAAAAATCTGGAAAGCTAAAATAAAGGACAAAGACAAAGGCCAAGGCAAGAGAAATGAAAGGCAAAGGTGCACAAGGAAAAGCACAAGCGCATTGCGGTTTAATTCAAGGAGCGTCGGCTCTCACCCGTGCAATTTGTAAATATAGATGGGCGGTGGAAAGAAAGCTAGGAAGATAGAAGGACAATGGGAAAAAGGGCCTAGGCTACGGTCGGCCATGTAAAAAAGGGAAAAGGGGATGACTGCCCAAAAGGGATTTAGGGTTTTGTACATAAAGTTGAAAAGTGAATGAGAAGCTCATTCTTGTGTGTGGCAGAAAGTAGCTCTCTTCTTCTTCTTCTTCTTCTTCTTCTTGCTTGCTTGAGCTTGTGCTTGAGAGAGGGAGTGTGAGAGTGTGAGGGAGTGAGTGTGTGAGGGTGAGGAACCGTGGGGTGGAGAAGCTATCCATCTTCTCCTCTCTTCTTCTCTCCTCTTCTCTTCTCTTCTCTTGCTCGCGGTGATGGAGCTTGGAGCATGGAGCTTGAGGATTGATCTTGCTTGAAGCTTGCACCTGGATCATGGAGCTACCGGAGTGCGCGGGAGAGGAGGTAACTCGAACGCATGGAGGTAAGCTCACTACACCCGTAGATATGGATGGCACGTCGGCTATGTGAGAGGTAGCCATTAGTGCTCGGCTTGGAACGCTTGAAACAATAAATGGTCAGTGGGTCTTGGCGGTTGAGTGAAAGCTCCCACACCCAAAGATAGAAATTATGTCAATGCATGGGTTCTATTCATGTGCTTCAAAATCAAGTGCTTGAGATGCTACTCATTATTCGAGATTCTACTTCCAATTTCTACCAAGATTGTAATGAACCTAGCAAGTGCCAAAAGTAAATGCATTGTAATTCACTTAGCATTTTTTGTGCACTTGGGCTTTACACAGTAAATTTTTCATATCAAGGGACCATTGTCGGTTCAGTTCATTTGTGCATGCCATATGTTTGTAACGTGTCCACTAACATCCTCTAGGACACGTCTTAGCAGTCCATCGGAAAGGTTGTCTAGAAGACTCCACCCGGCACTCCCATGGAATGTTGCGGGTTTTGTAATCTAGGACTTTCCGCGTCTGCCCCGTAACGGAAGTGTCCTGGGCGCTTTCCACTTAGGATCGAACGGAATTGTTTGGTTGTTTGCTAACAGCGACTAGCATCAGACCTGATCGAACTACTTTACGCAGAACGCCCGGTCTGAAGCGGATTCATGCTGCACTTGGTTCAAGGAGAATGGGAAACGAGAGGGATGCAAGGCTCGACCTCTCTGCCAAAAGGCATAGTCCCATTCCGTTCCCCTAAAACAGCCTGAATCGGGTAATCGGTACTTCCAAGTCATTGTTCTCCTTGCTTGTTTTGGTGATGACGATCATCCTTCTGTTCGTCGAAGATCTTGAGAAAAGTTCCCGGCTAACCGGGACCACCCATCCATAGGACGGACCCATGGTCCATCCTCCGCACTTTCCTCGGTTTGTTTTAGTTATGTAATTATCTACCACATTAGTTTGACATATACAAACAGCTTCCTTGATTAGCCCTGTTAAGCACTGGTTCCTTCACGTAATCTTATCACAGGACATAAAGAAAACAATGTCAAACAACTCCTTTATTATCATTATATCCTTTTATCTTTGAAATACAAGGAGTTTCCCGCCCGTAGGCGCTTTCATAATCCGCCCGAAGGCTATCCAGTAATCCTTCCTGTGATTACTATCCCAAGTTTCCGCCCGTAGACTAGTATGCGGGCCTCGAGATCCAATCCCGAGTCACGTTAGTCTCTTGTGCAGGACCCGGAAGGCGAGGGATTTACAGCCAGAGCCCCCCCTGGCACCCAAGCATCCTCCTGCTCCAAGCAGAACTCAACGGAGAGACCTCTCACGGCAGGTTCGGTCCACGTTCCCGGTGCGGTTCACAACCCCCTTGGTTAGGGTCAGGCAGGCAGTCGGGGGTAACTGAAGCTGCCTCTCAGGCACCAACCTGAAGCTTTAGATATATTTTCATCCTTTAGTTCATTGAGCAAACAATGCAAACAGTCCTTTCTAAACTGTTACAAGCACAATCAATTTCAGTGGTCTTTTAGCTGGCAAACTGTTAAGGATTGACTCCTTATCTCCGAATGCAACCCGCATTCGATCCGGAATCAATTGCAACTTAGCAAGATTCCTATCATTCTTGGGTTAGGGTCATACCCTTCCAATACATTAGGTTTATTGTGGCAGGATCCAGCGACCATGTCGCTTTAGTTTATTGTCGGTCATTTGCTTCAAGGCAAATACTTAACTTTCCTAATTAATCAAGCCTATACTTTGTAGTCTATGCTCTCGAAACTTATGCATTGGCGAATCATACAATCTTTCCTTGGTGCACGATAATTTGGTTACTAACTTTTCCTAGGACCTCCTACTAGATCTTACATCAATAGTCGTACCTACAACCTTGTTGTTTATCCTTTTTCATCCTATGCTTTTACACCTAATTACTGCTCTTAATGATTGACCTTTTTCTCATGACGACTACGCAATTTATAACATTCTCCTAGCTACGAAGTAGTCGATTAACTCTTGCAAAACTAGTGTTAATTTATTCCATCTTACAAGCTACTTGCAAGTCCATACGTACACTTTAGTACTCTATTAATTCTTTCCGAATGATACCTTATGATGCTAACCTTTTTCCTATGAAATCATTATGAGAAGTATGTTACCTAATGTGCAGTATACGCTTATTTCTAGCATGTCTAGGACGAAGATAATGCACTTATAAATTCCCTTTCTTTGCCTAGGTTTAGACTCACTACCTTGAAACGGTACCAAAACTACATGCATCTAACCTTCTAATCGTTCAAATTCATGACAATTTCAATCTTACCTAATGCTCAAGAGATGTATTCCCTTCCAATTTTCATATGCTTTGAAATTTAAGCGAAAAAATGCTATTTCCTTTTATGGGCTAAGTGCGCCTAATCATTTCCTTATGCGGAATTAACACGGAAGAACCTAGACTTGTGGAGTCGGGGAGATGTCCACTTGCACATTCGGAGACGAGCCTCCCGCGGTCGCCTCTTGGGATCTTTTTGGAGCCATTGCACACGTAGGTTAGGTTTCTGAACTCCCTTTCGTCGCCTACGGATTGTTTTGCTTTGACACGCAACCTTCCGGTCTCTGCCTTTCCTCGTAGGCGAAAGATCCTTTTACGGTAGGTCGCTTGCGGAGAAGGCCTTAAAAGACTTCGCGGGACCTTTTCCGTCGGTCTAGTGGGATCCTTATAGCCCCTCTTTAATTCCCGGGAAGGGGTGTTAATGGACCTTCTTCGAAATTGTGGTGGGAAAGGTATTTCGGGACGGTGGTGGGAAAGGCCTTTAGAAATGGGTGGAAAAGGGTGGAAAAGTGCCTTTTGGGCAGTTGGTGGGAAAGGGGGTTATGGAGGCCTCCTTTCACAAATGGTGGAAAAGGGCCATGTGAAGAGGAGTTAATGAGGCCCCCTTTTGGAAGCTTCTAAAGAAGCTTCTTTAAAGAAGCTTCTGCTTCTTCAGCTCCACGTGGGTAGAGGGGGTCATGACAACGTGGCGGCGGCCTGATCTGGTCGGCGGACAGGGCGGCAGCAACTAGCGGGCTGGCTGGTGACGGCAGCTACAGCAGCTGGTGGCGACCAGCACGGTGGTGGCGTCTTCACGGCTTCTCCCTCTCCCTCACGTCCCGGCGGCCTCCCTCCACAGTCTCCTCCTTTTACACAGAGTCTCCACTTCTCTCCTCCTCTCACACAGTCTCGTTTCCCTCACAGAGTCTTCCCTCTTCCCTTTTCTTAGCACACCCCCTTGATGGGGGGTGTTTTTATAGGCTTTTGGGGGTGGGGAAGGGGGTCTCCACCCACGTGGAGAACTTCCCCATGCAACCCTCACTTTGCCATCCTCCCCCCCACACTCCCTTTCCTCCAGCCATGCATCGGCTGGGGGAAGGGATAAATATAAAAAAAATTGCATTAATTTAATTAAATTGCCCCTCCCAAGAGGGTGTTTTCGTGCAGCTTGCGGTTTTGAACACCCGGTTTGATTTACCATTTGCAGAGGACCCTATTTCCCGCACGCGGCTCACACATTACGCGGTCAATGATTTCAATGCAAAGAGATACCCTTTGTGCAGGGTTTACATGGCGTACGCAAGGTTAATATTTACAGTACGATCACGCGGAAATATTACATTCTCTCCCCCTTAGAAGAATCGAGATGTCCTCATCTCGAGATAAACTGGGGATATTGAAGATTGAGAGAGCTTTCATCCATCCAGGTAGCATCCTCTTCGGGATAATCTTGCCACTGGACGAGGCATTCTCTCAAGGTTCTAGATCTCAACTGTCTCTCCCTGACCGTGGCCAATACCTTGACGGTGTCCCTCGCTGAGGTTGGGGCATTGCTTTCTGAAGTGACCGAGTTCATTGCAGTGGAAACATCGGATGTTTCGGCCATTACCGTGAGTAGGAACAAAGTTGTTGACGTTATTTGTCCTTGCCTTCTTTCTTTGTCCCTGATTGTGGCCTTGAACTCTCTTAACCTGGGGTCTGAATGCTCCTCCGCTTGGGTCGCTATAAGACCAATTCTTAATACTCCTTGGTTTAGCTTGCACTTCCTGAATTATGGGTGCCGCTCGAATGAGTGCATCCTGAAGATCTGATGGTCTCATAGATTCGAGACGGGTATTTACAGGTGGATTTAAGCCTGCGCAAAATTTGGACACCTGCTGTGTCGTGTCCATTCGTGGCGCATACTTCAAGAGTGAGACAAACTTAGAGTAGTATGCATCAAGCGTGAGTCCTAACTGTTTTAGCTCATAGAACTCATTCATTTTCTGTGTACGATATGCGGGTGGCAAATATCTCCCTTGCACAGCTTGCTTTAACTTCTCCCAGGTAACGGACCCCTCTGAAATCCCTTGATCCCTGCACCATTGTTTCCACCATAGTCTGGCTTCACCAGTGAGTTTTAATTTGGCGAGCATGGCCTGATTGGTTGGTGCAGTGCCAGCGGCTTCGAAGTAGTCCTCCATAGATTCAATCCAAATCTCAGCGTCCGACTGGACGAATCTGCCTCTCCCGTCAAACTCGGGTGGCTTTATTTGTTTGAGGAGGAACTTCTTCTCCTGGATCACAGTAGTACTTGATGTAGGGGGCGAATTTGGAACCTGTACCTGGGGTTGTGCCTGGCGTAAAAAGTTTTCTTAACGTTATTATATGATAATTGCCATTAGCTTATCTTTAGTTCAGCTAATTCGTAACTCATGAAGCAACTAGACTTTTTGCAACAACTTTGATGCACAATCGGATAGTGATAAAAGAAGTCCTTATTTATATTTATATGGCGTAGCCTCATACAACAACTCGAGCGATGATAATCCAATCATTACATTTAGTTTGGGGCGAACAACATAGTATTGGATTTGTCTACAGGAACTGTGTAGTAGTAGGGTTTTGGGTCATGTATCTTTAGGAATCGATAATTCATCGGAAGTTCGGGATATCCTTTCCGCTGGAAACCATACTTCCCATGGCGGCCCAATACCTTAACTCTATCAGCTGGAATTACACGGGTTACTTCCTCATGTACATATGAGTTTAATTCAACTCTACGACCTCGAATATGCAAAGTCGAATTCACGTGAGCTTCCACAAAAATGAACAGCTTCACGACTTTCAAATCTTCCAACCACTTGATCCTCTTCAGGTTGGTCTGTAGATAGGCGAACCGGTGGGCAGCTATGTAATAGATTCCTGAAGACCCAGTCCATCTTCGCTCTATATATAGGGGTGATGGGTTATAAATCTGCTCCAAGATGTTCATCATCCCAATTCTCTGCCTATAATGCGGAGAATGCATCGCAGTCATGAACATGATCCGGAATACCAAGAACTTATTCCACGCCTCGTAATTCTGCAAGACAGTATTGAAGATGAGAAAATGTTTGGACAGGAACAAATTCTTTACTTCACTTCTAATGAAATCTTATGAAAACAATTCCATTATAAGTCGGCTCTCTGATACCAACTGTAACGTGTCCACTAACATCCTCTAGGACACGTCTTAGCAGTCCATCGGAAAGGTTGTCTAGAAGACTCCACCCGGCACTCCCATGGAATGTTGTGGGTTTTGTAATCTAGGACTTTCCGCGTCTGCCCCGTAACGGAAGTGTCCTGGGCGCTTTCCACTTAGGATCGAACGGAATTGTTTGGTTGTTTGCTAACAGCGACTAGCGTCAGACCTGATCGAACTACTTTACGCAGAACGCCCGGTCTGAAGTGGATTCATGCTGCACTTGGTTCAAGGAGAATGGGAAACGAGAGGGATGCAAGGCTCGACCTCTCTGCCAAAAGGCATAGTCCCATTCCGTTCCCCTAAAACAGCCTGAATCGGGTAATCGGTACTTCCAAGTCATTGTTCTCCTTGCTTGTTTTGGTGATGACGATCATCCTTCTGTTCGTCGAAGACCTTGAGAAAAGTTCCCGGCTAACCGGGACCACCCATCCATAGGACGGACCCATGGTCCATCCTCCGCACTTTCCTCGGTTTGTTTTAGTTATGTAATTATCTACCACATTAGTTTGACATATACAAACAGCTTCCTTGATTAGCCCTGTTAAGCACTGGTTCCTTCACGTAATCTTATCACAGGACATAAAGAAAACAATGTCAAACAACTCCTTTATTATCATTATATCCTTTTATCTTTGAAATACAAGGAGTTTCCCGCCCGTAGGCGCTTTCATAATCCGCCCGAAGGCTATCCAGTAATCCTTCCTGTGATTACTATCCCAAGTTTCCGCCCGTAGACTAGTATGCGGGCCTCGAGATCCAATCCCGAGTCACGTTAGTCTCTTGTGCAGGACCCGAAAGGCGAGGGATTTACAACCAGAGCCCCCCCTGGCACCCAAGCGTCCTCCTGCTCCAAGCAGAACTCAACGGAGAGACCTCTCACGGCAGGTTCGGTCCACGTTCCCGGCGCGGTTCACAACCCCCTTGGTTAGGGTCAGGCAGGCAGTCGGGGGTAACTGAAGCTGCCTCTCAGGCACCAACCTGAAGCTTTAGATATATTTTCATCCTTTAGTTCATTGAGCAAACAATGCAAACAGTCCTTTCTAAACTGTTACAAGCACAATCAATTTCAGTGGTCTTTTAGCTGGCAAACTGTTAAGGATTGACTCCTTATCTCCGAATGCAACCCGCATTCGATCCGGAATCAATTGCAACTTAGCAAGATTCCTATCATTCTTGGGTTAGGGTCATACCCTTCCAATACATTAGGTTTATTGTGGCAGGATCCAGCGACCATGTCGCTTTAGTTTATTGTCGGTCATTTGCTTCAAGGCAAATACTTAACTTTCCTAATTAATCAAGCCTATACTTTGTAGTCTATGCTCTCGAAACTTATGCATTGGCGAATCATACAATCTTTCCTTGGTGCACGATAATTTGGTTACTAACTTTTCCTAGGACCTCCTACTAGATCTTACATCAATAGTCGTACCTACAACCTTGTTGTTTATCCTTTTTCATCCTGTGCTTTTACACCTAATTACTGCTCTTAATGATTGACCTTTTTCTCATGACGACTACGCAATTTATAACATTCTCCTAGCTACGAAGTAGTCGATTAACTCTTGCAAAACTAGTGTTAATTTATTCCATCTTACAAGCTACTTGCAAGTCCATACGTACACTTTAGTACTCTATTAATTCTTTCCGAATGATACCTTATGATGCTAACCTTTTTCCTATGAAATCATTATGAGAAGTATGTTACCTAATGTGTAGTATACGCTTATTTCTAGCATGTCTAGGACGAAGATAATGCACTTTTAAATTCCCTTTCTTTGCCTAGGTTTAGACTCACTACCTTGAAACGGTACCAAAACTACATGCATCTAACCTTCTAATCGTTCAAATTCATGACAATTTCAATCTTACCTAACGCTCAAGAGATGTATTCCCTTCCAATTTTCATATGCTTTGAAATTTAAGCGAAAAAATGCTATTTCCTTTTATGGGCTAAGTGCGCCTAATCATTTCCTTATGCGGAATTAACACGGAAGAACCTAGACTTGTGGAGTCGGGGAGATGTCCACTTGCACATTCGGAGACGAGCCTCCCGCGGTCGCCTCTTGGGATCTTTTTGGAGCCATTGCACACGTAGGTTAGGTTTCTGAACTCCCTTTCGTCGCCTACGGATTGTTTTGCTTTGACACGCAACCTTCCGGTCTCTGCCTTTCCTCGTAGGCAAAAGATCCTTTTACGGTAGGTCGCTTGCGGAGAAGGCCTTAAAAGACTTCGCGGGACCTTTTCCGTCGGTCTAGTGGGATCCTTATAGCCCCTCTTTAATTCCCGGGAAGGGGTGTTAATGGACCTTCTTCGAAATTGTGGTGGGAAAGGTATTTCGGGACGGTGGTGGGAAAGGCCTTTGGAAATGGGTGGAAAAGGGTGGAAAAGTGCCTTTTGGGCAGTTGGTGGGAAAGGGGGTTATGGAGGCCTCCTTTGACAAATGGTGGAAAAGGGCCATGTGAAGAGGAGTTAATGAGGCCCCCTTTTGGAAGCTTCTAAAGAAGCTTCTTTAAAGAAGCTTCTGCTTCTTCAGCTCCACGTGGGCAGGGGGGGTCGTGACAATGTGGCGGCGGCCTGATCTGGTCGGCGGACAAGGCGGCAGCAACTGGCGGGCTGGCTGGCGTTGGCAGCTACAGCAGCTGGTGGCGGCGTCTGGACTGGCGGCGGTGCTGGTGGCGACCAGCACGGTGGTGGCGTCTTCACGGCTTCTCCCTCTCCCTCACGTCCCGGCGGCCTCCCTCCACAGTCTCCTCCTTTTACACAGAGTCTCCACTTCTCTCCTCCTCCTCTCACACAGTCTCGTTTCCCTCACAGAGTCTTCCCTCTTCCCTTTTCTTAGCACACCCCCTTGATGGGGGGTGTTTTTATAGGCTTTTCGGGGTGGGGAAGGGGGTCTCCACCCACGTGGAGAACTTCCCCATGCAACCCTCACTTTGCCATCCTCCCCCCCACACTCCCTTTCCTCCAGCCATGCATCGGCTGGGGGAAGGGATAAATATAAAAAAATTTGCATTAATTTAATTAAATTGCCCCTCCCAAGAGGGTGTTTTTGTGCGGCTTGCGGTTTTGAACACCCGGTTTGATTTACCATTTGCAGAGGACCCTATTTCCCGCACGCGGCTCACACATTACGCAGTCAATGATTTCAATGCAAAGAGATACCCTTTGTGCAGGGTTTACACGGCGTACGCAAGGTTAATATTTACGGTACGATCACGCGGAAATATTACAATGTTAGGGGGGTGGGGGTTTGCGAATAGTCATGAGTTATTAGGGATATGAAGAGTCATGCCAAATGCTATCTATTTATATCAAAGAGATGTCAATGTAATCAATCAATCATGTCTCTTTCTTCTTCATTCACTTATATATATATATATATATATATATATATATATATATCTCTCTCTCTCTCTCTCTCTCTCTCTCTCTCTCTCTCTCTCTCTCTCTCTCTCTCTCTCTCTCTCTCTCTCTCTCTCTCTCTCTCTCTCTCTCTCTCTCTCTCTCTCTCTCTCTCTCTCTCTCTCTCTCTCTCTCTCTCTCTCTCTCTCTCTCTCTCTCTCGCTCTCTCTGTTAGGGGGGTGGGGGTTTGCGAATAGTCATGAGTTATTGGGGATATGAAGAGTCATGCCAAATGCTATCTATTTATATCAAAGAGATGTCAATGTAATCAATCAATCATGTCTCTTTCTTCTTCATTCACTTCTCTCTCTCTCTCTCTCTCTCTCTCTCTCTCTCTCTCTCTCTCTCTCTCTCTCTCTCTCTCTCTCTCTCTCTCTCTCTCTCTCTCTCTCTCTCTCTCTCTCTCTCTCTCTCTCTCTCTCTCTCTCTCTCTCTCTCTCTCTCTCTCTCTCTCTCTCTCTCTCTCTCTCTCTCTCTCTCTCTCTCTCTCTCTCTCTCTCTCTCTCTCTCTCTCTCTCTCTCTCTCTCAACATCTTTGTGATTTCTCTTCTAGGGAGTGAACCCTCCCTCCCAAACATGCTTCTCCTTACATGAGTCAACTCATTTTTTGGAACTTTTCTTTTCTCAGCTACTTGCACCACATGAGACCATAATTTAGCTTTCAGGATAGAAAAAACATTTTCATGCACTTCTTCTATCTATAAATTAAAGATGATAGCATGAGTTGCTACATATGCATTCCAAGTAGCCATGTCTTCCAATAATTTTTGCATTCTAGCTTTTCCAAAGCTCAAAAAAAGGGGTCAACTTGTCTCTTGTGCATGAATTTCATCATCCTTTAAAAAGATAATCTACCTTTCTAATGCATCATAGTACAAATCACAATCACATCTCTCATGCTGAGGGTTGTCACACCACATGCATCTACGTACAAAGCCCTCACATAGAGGCTAAGGGGCTCCTACTCACCCTTTCTTATCCAAATAAATTATTAAGAATAAATATGGTAGTGTTGACATGTCAGAATACTTTGCATGGTAAATCTTCACAATGATTAGATTGAGCTTAGGTAGGTAATGTGCAAGGATAGAATCCTATCTCAAGGTGGTCCTTGTGCCACCACAATGGGCCAAAAAGCCATCATCATCAAAAAGTAATACTTGTTTAAAAAATGTGACAAATGAGTAATTGAAAATAGTCTATTCAACTAATTTAAAAAATGGCAAGAGAGAAGCAAAAGTAAACCTTACATTTTCATGATCCTCTTCCTTTGCAATCTTATCTAAAGATCAACCTAGCTTAGTTTCCTCAATATTAACCTTCCTCTCCATCTTCTTTTCCATATTCTTGATACCAATTCTCCATTGAGACTCATCTTCAATGAGAATTATATTTAACTATTTTGAAGATTTGTGCAAGTAGTGACTAAGAGCTTCATTAGCCCTCGACTAATTCACTATATGCATACCCTCTATATCACATGCGTTCAAGGCCTATTTATAAATATCCTTATCTATGAAATTTCCCTTAATAAAATATAACCATTTTCTATTCAATCTGGAAGAAATCCCCTTATATGGGACCCTTATGTATGTAAAAACTGGGTAAAAATGGTATTTTAAAATTTCCTTATGTTGAACCCACATGATACATACATATATTTATGACTGACCTCCCCAAGTATTGGCCTCCACAAAGTTTGTGGTGTCAATATCTAGGATGGATAACTCCTCATTGGTGTCTTCCACAATATTCTTATCCTCAAAACTCTCTATAATGACACCAATGTAAGAGTCCTCTCCAAGGCCCTTTAAATTTTGGATATCATTAAGCAAAAAAAGCTATTTTCCTAGAACTAGGAAGGAGGGCATATTTGGCATAGTGAAGGACTCACTTTTGGCAAGACTCTTGAAACTACAATTTAACCACTTGTACTATCTATGTTGTCCCTATGACTAAACTTGTTGTTTTGATAATAAAAAAGGATATTATGGATGAGTTGGTGAAGGGAATGCATGATCTATAGATGAAGGTTGCACAGTTGAAGTACTTAGGGTATTCCCATGTCCCTGCAACTAGAGACAAAGCCATACTAATTTAGAAGTACACTACAATTAGGTATTTTGGCTATGCTTCAAGTCACAAAGGCTCAAGAAGTAGATAATTCTTATGCCCTAAAGAATCCCCCATTGAAAGCATACAAGCGGTAAATATACCTTCTGTAGAACAAGAGGAGTGCATTCTTGCTTTTAAAAAAAGGTTAAGATAGGAAGAAAAAATCAACAAAAGAATATGGATTTTTTATTGACCTTTGAGCATTGCAAAAGAATGAAATTATATGTCTTATACAACCTTGATTTTCAATACAAAATGTTACTTGAGTGGCCTCTCTATAAAGTAACGGGATTAGAATCACATGTCTTATACAAAGTTATTATACTAATGAGAAACTCCATCTTGAGTAAGGCTTGGGTCCTGTGTTGTTTTCTTCATGTTGTTATATAACGACATTCGATTTCACACATTGAAATTGCTTTCTATAAAAATTGTTGAATATTTTGCAAAGCAATTCCTCTTTCCTTGTCCCACCAGCACGTCTTGTTGATCTATAGTAGATTGTTCTTTCTTAGTAATGGGATTTGTCCATGCCTTGTGTATTCCATATTGACAATGTCCCATAATTGTCAATGAAATATGTTGAATGTCTTACCAAAATATACTACACAAGAAAATAAACATCAAGATGATGAAAAATGTTATTGTTAGATGAAGTTGTAAAAGTTCATACTTGCCAAGTAGAACATGTTGTCCTTTTTTTTTCCAAGCTTTTACCATTGCTTCCATCAAAATTTTTAAGGCCTTCTTGAAATTTGAAAAATAGCTCGCAATTTTTTCACTTTTTTTCAAATTGAATAGTCATACTAAGTTATTAAGTTCTATCCAAACCTTCATACAATCATCTACTACAAGGGAATCACTAGCCACATTGGTTATACAATCACACAATTTTCCCATATTGCATTTCATTGGACATTATCAAAGTTGGAGAGAAGCCTTTGCCTCTTCCATTAATATGGAAAACAATAAATCACTTGATTTTCTAGATTGTTGTGTATCCTTTTGAACTTGCACATGGTACCTACAAAAGCCCACCCTTAGAAGACTTCTTCATACTTTTTGATATACGTGTTTGATAGTGATGTAGGCTTGATAAAGTAAGCATAATCTAAATGCAAACTTATGAGCTTATCAAGAATATGGATCTCTGCATGTAAGGTGTAAATATATACTTTTTACAATGGAATTTGAAGGGTGGTCTCCCAATTTGGATCTTGCAATTCTTGGATTGCAAAGACTTCTTCCAATATTCAAGTTTGTCATTGCAATAGCAATGGGGCAACTCCTAGGCATCTTATGACAAACCAACCCAAGGAGATCATTCCATCCATATAATACAAGCATAGATGTGCTATTGCTGCTCCACCAAAGATCCCAGACATGCATTTCAATGCTTTCAATTTAGCACTACTTAAATTCTATTCTACTTTAAATCGCTCAATGCCTTCTACCTCAAGTATAAAAAGAATCGATATGGATGCCTAACGGAAGGGAGAATGACATAAGATATGGAGGCTCGCTCAATCTTCTTCTTCATCTTCATTCTTCTCTATCTTCCATTATCAACAAGAAACATATAAAGTATCTCACTAAAATGATAGGTGCCTTTTGACCTTTGGAGTCTCTTCACACACAACCTCCACTTTATTTATGCATGTGTAGCATATAGAATTAACCTATATCTTATTCCTCAACAAAGTAGCTCTCTTTTATGTTGTAGCTCCACAATGTCCAAGATGTCTAATTGAAAAGCCATTTGAGGATCTCATGTCTCTCATTGGATCCTTGTTCTCTACACCTATCCATCATAGATCATTCTTGAATGGAATGCTTTCAACCTTGCCTTATAAAGACAAATCCCTTGCCTATTGTAGAGCCCTATGCATGACTCTAATACTTATACATTTCATTTTTGATATTTTAGTATTTGCATCTCGTCTAGTTTCAATAAAAAGATGATTCTACTCTCTTTATTCTCTAGAGTCATGTTATAAGCACATGCCATTTTAATATGCATACTCCTAAGCTTCACCTAGACATTTTTGAGTTCATTATACTAAAAAATCAATATATATTTTTCTTTATCCATGTAAAAGGCATTGAATCTATATGCTTATAGTTATCTAAAAGCTTTGTGATTACCATCTTTTGATTTTTCCTCTCTTTTGCAAGTATGTATGGTCTAAAAAACAAATGCACTCTGACAATGTTGGTGAAGGTTCTTCACCACCACCTTGTTAATTTCTCTATAACCATATCTATTTATTGAAGTAGTATCACATGCTTCCAAAACTTGATGTGGTTCAACTATGTTTTGATAATCCTTTTGCTAGCTTCTATCAATACATCTTTTCATAGGAGACGTTGAAGTTAAATCCCTTAGCAAATTGACAATGTCCTCCCTATTCTAGTGTGCTATTTACTTCTTGAAACAAAAACTCTTGAAGTCAGTAGCTATTATATTCTTTTGCATCATTTTCTTGATGCCCCTACCCTTTTGATGCTAAATTGTCAAGGCTTTTAAATTTTTCTTTGTCCAGACCTAAAACCAACTAAAGTCAATGAGGCTTTCAATTTAGCCACTTGAACCTTTTGTGATTTATTATCCTCATTGAGCTTCTCCATTTCCTCTGTTATTGTTTATTGAGCTTCTCCATTTCCTCCTTTATTTTTTTTAACTCTTTGTCTAACTCAACCAATCTACTCGCTTGTGGTACATACTCTACATCCCAAGAATAATGGTTGTGATCAAGTAATTATCTCATATTGTGAATTTCACTTACATCTTAAGACTGCAAACAAATAATACCCTAATAAGCCATCCTTTTCATCTTCAATAAACCTAATTATGTCATTAAAGATTCTAAAATTTGGATTATTGATCTATTAATCAATAAGTTGGTTATAGTCCTTCATTTACCCACAAATCAATGTTTTTCTTGCCTTCATCACTCAACCTTATAGCTTCAGCTTGATCAACAAAAACCTTATGGTTGTCTATCCATGTGGAATATTCTTCTTCCACAATAAAACAAATATGACTCTTGGAGCTTCATTCATGTTTCTTCAAAGAAAAAAAAAGCTAGAGACATGTAAGGTTGAAAGATATGGTTATGAGTGACTTCTTAAACTAATGCAATTGGAAACATAAATAGAAATCAGTTTAGTATTCCAATTAACTTGAAATTTGCATTGCTTCCTTCAATCCAATTTACATGCTAAGCTTTTTCCAGTAAATCATTTGAATATATAAAAAGCACAAGAGCAATAATAAGAAAGAAGATAAAAGTCATGTGATAATGAAAAAGAGTTCCTAATTCCTAGCAGTTAGGATTTTAATTACCTTTACAACTTTCTTGTTTCTTTCAATCCCATTGGTATAGCGTGTCTCTTCTAATAGAGTATGTAAATACATAAAAACAATAGAGAAATAGTAAGAAAGAAAAAAAGAAGAAGGGTCTACAACAATAAAAATAAATTCTAATCAATGATAATCTTTGCATTTCAATCACCTTGTTAATCTTCTTGTTTCTTCCAATCAAGGTGGTATAACTTGGCTCTTCTAATACCACACATGAATATGTAAATAAAGTTATATTTATAAAACCCATAATAATCAAATGGAAATGATATCTCAAGCTTCATTTTATGGTGTGGACAAGTACAATGAAAGAGAAATGTTGAGAGGAGAAAGAGAACAAAGAAAAAAACAGTGAACAAAAAAATAAAAGATGTAAAATCTAAAAAGATGAAAATATTGAAAAAGTTGTGTCCAAAAATAAAATAATGTGGATATCTAGATGTCATAATCAAATTTCTTGAGAAATGCAATGTCGTTCTTAAGGCTTTACTTGAAATCTTTGGGAATGAGGCTATTAAAGGAAAGAGGAGGAGAAAAGAGAGAGTTGCCATTGTTATTTAATTCTAATTAGTGGAAAAAATTAGAGAAAACTATGTAATTAATAAGGTACTCTTCTTGTCTTATTTTATCTAGTTAGAATGTGATTCAAACTTAATCCAAATCTTACGGGGCCCATTTGGCCTCAAAATTGGACCTAATGATAAGATGCCTTATAACCTCCTTCAAGCGTAGCTATGTAGAAACAACACCAAGTGATCTCACAGATCTTGCTCACCTTGCAAAATTAGAGTCTATTTTCCTATAGAAATGGTTCACCTATGCACATAGTGGGAAAGAGTTGACTGTTAGATAATGACTAATGCTAAATTAGGTCATGCCATCAAGTCCAATGATTATGACCTGACCTACATCACTCCTATATTGTTCATGTACTAGCCTTGACTCAAAAAGATCATTAGAGAAAAACATCATGCTCCACCCATACTTGGACTAGATTCTCACTAAGAAAGAACTTCTCACTACTAACAAATTTGATTCATGTGATTTCCTAACGTTTGACATCATGGCCTATATTATACAAGTTGACGTGCCCCATGTATATAAATAAAGTGCACATGCACATTGTTATCCAAAAACTTGCATATCTTAGAGTTGATACAATCCACAAATCACCCCTTGCTTAAAATACAAGGCACATAAATCAAAGGGCACAAAGTAGACATTGAACGTAATTCATCAAACCTGGAAACCAACATTCAATAGAAAACAAAGACTAATTTTTTTCTATTACGGACTATAAGTTTTTCTATTAATATGAAAGTTTCTTTTCATTGGTAAAATTATCTCACCATCATGTATTTTATGCAGTTCTTTCAAATGGTAGGAGAAGGAAAGAAAGTTACGCAATAGAAAATCAGTAAAACCCAACTACCATTAACAAAAGTAGACTAGGAAAAATACAACTTGAAGATGGAAATTGGGTCATCTCACTCTGTCTACAATACTGTCTAATTCAAAAACTTGGTAGGGCAGTATCCAAAGATCCAAAAGCAAAATAGTTGGTGAAAATATGTGGATTGCAAGGATACATGTAAAATCTTGAAGGTGAGATGGACTACGACAAGTACATAGAGTTCTTTTACAACCTATAACCCTAATATGCATAACGGAGTGATCGTAGTTGTGGATGTGAATTATGGACATCATATACAAAAACCACTACAATCAAAAGTGGTATACAAAGTATTGAACTTGCCAGGTAAAGAAGAAAATATATAAAAGAAGTAAGATAGTCTACACCACATTGGATATGAATAAACAAAGAGTGTTCACTAACAATAGAGTATGAGTATAGAAGACATCTCAAACCTTACTATGCATAGGAATTTGAAAATCTATTGAATGAACTAGAGGACCAATGGGACCAATTGGATAAGGAAAGAAAAGCTACTCTATCCACCCTTGAGATAGGAAAACATATCCATGTAGCATATTGATATAAAGAAATTAAAGAAACTTTCAACTTTAAGAAGGAATTGATAGTGCTTTAGGCTAGAGAAGGCATACAAAAAATGTATGAGGAGCTACAAGAACAATGCAAAGTAGAGAGACAAAATTGAGTGCATCTAAAAGTCAAATATGCAAATTCCATTACAGATAAACTCCAACTAGAAGGAGAATCGAACACTTTGATACAATTGTAAGAGCAACTAAAGATGGATGTAGAAGAAGCAAGGAAAACCAATGACAATGCAAAGAGCAAGAAAATAGAAAAGTTGCAGAGATAGCTAATGAAGTAGCAAGGATATCATACAACTATGAGAGACTTCAAAATCAATTGGCTTATGAAATGCAACAAAGGAAGGTAAGCTTGAAAGAAGGAGCCCTCAATATTCGAAGTTCTAATAAAGTGGTAGACAAGGGATTAGAATAGACAAAGGAAAATATGGATCAATGGAAAGAGAAGAATGCATATCCAATGCTCAATTTGACCATGAAATTGACTCAATTAGAATGGGAGTAGAACTTGGAAAAAGAAAGGGCTAGAGTAGTGGAAAAGATAATGTAAACTTGGTAGCAAAGTTTTACCAACATCCTTTACGAAGTGAGAGAACAAAGTGAAGGGAATTTGGTTAGGGTAAAAACTAAGGGACCCTTATGAATTTTGGTTTCTCAATAGGTGTTGGAGTCTTTTCTTGATAAATGGTGAAGAGTTTAGAAAATTGGTCAAATATGAAGAGAAAACCCTATTTTTGAGCTATTTAAAGGAAAATTTAAGGCAAAATATGTAGCTTTTGCATATAATGGCTATTTTTTGAGTTTTTAAGTATTAGAAATATAGCATGGTGACAAAGAAAACCTCCAAAAAATAGCCTTTGGGTTAAAATTTTCCTCTAATCTTTACCCTGGATTCGATTGAGAATATTAAAAGAAAGTTGTAGCTCACAAGGAGAGCACACAAATATAGCTTAGAAACAAGTATATCCCAACCAAAAAACAAGATGACCAAGAAGGATTATGTGCAATAGTTAAGGGAGGCTGGGATCTCCACAAAAGACCTAAGAATGATTGGCATCCTAGCAATTGATGAATCGATTCCAACCACAGAAGAACCACTAACCTCACCTCTGTTTCTTGAGGCAGACGAGTGGGATCCAATGGCTAAGTCAATGCCACAAGAGCAAAAACACCTTGATGAACCCAAACCCTTGGAAATAATGAGAAAGGCCAAGCAAAAAAGAAAGGAAAGAGTGGATTCATTTCATCACCCCAGCGCGAGTGCTAGATGTTCTTTTCGAAAAGGGCAGGAACCCAACCTTGTCAATTGGACAATGAGATCTTTGCACTAGAATAATGGGAGTCCCAAGATTCACCTATGCACTTTATCTTTTATTTTTTAAAGGGATTCAAGAAGTTACTCTCTCTTGATATGATGCAAAAGATAATTAAAGTTAGTAGATAGCTAGGAAAATGATCAATGGAGCGTAAGTCCCAAGATCTTAGATTATGAAAGCTCTAGAACTAGCTAGCTACTTACATGACAAAGTGTTTGAAGTGCCCAAAATAGTATGAGACAATGAAGAAACCAAAATGGAGAAGAAATATTGTAGATATTAACATGGAGTCTTGGGTTACCTTTTGTAGTGCATCACCCCTTGAAAGACAACATCCCACCTACATGCCCTATCCATGAATGCATGGGATTGATTACAACCTTCCAAAACATGGGAGGTATGACATTCTCCTTATCTTCAATGTCAATGTTCATAGAGAGAAAGATAACCTTAAATTTTGAGAAAAATATTTGGTGCCCTCCTTTAAGTGATTCATGTCAAATTTTTCAGATTGCCCCAATCTAGCTTTTGTCACTACATGCAATTATGTATATATGCTCCTCAAATCATCAAATGAAAGAAAATAATAAAGGAAGAGTGTTTATAAGCACTCTTCTTCGACATAACTAGAGGTATTAACATATATGTTATGGTAAGACTGCTACTTCAAGCAATAATATTACCAACCTATTATCTCAAGTTATTGGAGAATATGAATGCTAGTAGGTTCACAAATTGTAGTCATATCTTCCTTTTGACAATACCATTGATAGCAAGGCTAACCTTAAAGCTATATTGTGGCGAAAGCCGCTTGTAACCCTCACATCTATGTTATGGATTTTCTAATGTAACTCCAAGCGATATTACAATTTGCATAGGAGTGAGCCCTGCTCTCATTGGGTTATACAAAAGTAATTTGATTCTCATCTAGAAGTGATGAATGAAAAGTAATATTACACCTCACAAATCGAGACAACCTAAAATTATATAATGAACTTTTAAAAAACTTATATGTTTGAAAAATAATCTTCTAGTACTTTTGATTGATGATTGATTTTTGGTCTCTAGCTTATCTTCAATATCTCTTCTCTTGGTATAATTATTTTTGTTAGGGTTAACATTCATCCTTGTTATTAGATGAGTATCAATCCTATGGTATGATTTATTAGTGTGGTATGGTGGCATTCATGGGTTTAGATTTTAGATTTAGGAAAGTCATTGAACCCACTCTCTCTGACAACACAAAAGAGGCAAAAAGAAATTTTTAAAAAAGGGAGAGACAAAAAAAGAAAACAAAACAAAAAGGAATAAAAGAGAGTAGAAGCTCTACTCTTGAATAGGTGTGTCAATGATCACATCACTTGGGGCTCTCGAGTTGGGCATGTCCTATGGCTTTAGTTGGTAGGCTCCATTTGTAACCCCTAGCCCTTTCCCCACAACACGGTCTTAGGGGTCATCAAAGGAAAGATGCCTTGGGGTCGCTTGGCAAGCACATTACACCTAAGTAATGCACTATAATCCCTTCACACCAACTAGGTCCTCAAGTGTTGAATAACACTCCAAGCTTGCTTGATTTGATTCGTCTCCCGGTTTTATGCACATTTGCACAAATGCTCATAACAAAATAAGGTTGATAAACCCCTTAAGGGGTGAACATTTCTTGATTGCACATTCATGACAAGGACAATAAGAAGACCCCCAATGACATCGATCGATGGACTCTTGTAGCTCTACTTCCTTCCTTTCCTCATCCTACGAGATTTGCCATGAAGACCAACCCTCATTCCCTTACAACAAAGGTAAGACATGCTTCAACATCACTTCTGTTTATCACTCCTCTCCATACTCTATTATGTCCAACCTAAGCATAGATGATTATCAACCGCCTTGTAGAGTACCATGGGAATGGAACTTAGCTTGGAGGGGGTAACGCTAATGTCTTTTGAAGTGGATAAAAATTTCAAAATTTCAAGAAGTCAAAAAACCAAAAGCATGAGCACTAGAAGTAAGAGTGCATTAATTTTTTGGCCACACCAAGATTATTTTTTGAGTCAAGATTGGGTACTTGTAATTCTCAAGCAAAGAGAAAGCATTGATAAGCCTTATGTATCTTGCAAACATCTATAGTTTGAATTCATAAGGGTTTTGAGCCCAGATGAAAAAGAAGACATGCTCATGCACCAACCCAAGCTTTCCAGTGGGGATGTATCGACCATTAATTCTTTGTCCACCTAAATTGCCTACATCCTAGGCTTATATTTCAAAACCGTCTTTCTTTGTCCTCGACTTAGCTCATCACTTAGTTAGGTTCATGTATTGAAATTGTGATGCCCCACTTTTAATTTTTATATCATCAAAATTGCAATTTATAAACCAACTTTAAATGTATGATGTCTCCTATGGCTACTATTGTATAGACATGTGGTTGTAAATTGCAATATTGTGGCTAATAATGTGTAATAAACAATGATATCATCGATATTCACCTCAACACAAAAGCTTGCCCAAAATTCAATTGACCCAAAAAAGCTCACCCAAGCAAGATCACGAAAACAATGTCCCACCCATCGACAGAATTAAAATATAGACTTCATGTACTTATGGAGACACATCTTTAGATGCACTTATAGATGCATCCACATTATTTTATTCAAAAAATGGGTCTCTTGCCACCCAACTACATCCGTAGTTCCTAGTAGCATTTTCTCCACAATCAAATCAACTTTCTTTCTTTATCATAGTGTTTAAAGTCCTAATAATATTATTTTAATCAAATAGTTGAAATATAAAAAGTTTCAATCAAGTTCAATCAACACAACACACAATATATGCATTTGTGAGGTCTATCTTGTTACATGCAAACCTAGAGAATGAAGGATTAGGTTTCATCAACACAGACTGGTGCGTAGATCGGACACAGAATGCTCACGTAGTGAATCCCGGAAGGTCCCCAAGAACAATGAACTCTACCTTTTTGCACAAAAAACCATGTAAAAGCATGCACGACAAGAAGCAAGAGACCAATTGGGTTCAATCTCCCCCCATGCCTTGTGTGAGCGCTTCACAAAGCATGTATTTTATGTATATTTCCATCTTCATGCTCAATAATAGCCCAATTTACAAAAATATGACAAGCTTTTAGCTTTTGAGTTTGCTTTCTACAAAAATAGGAAAATAAAGCTAATGGATGGTGCCCATAGAGTCTGGCACGCCCAATCTCAATGTCCAAATAGAAATAACATATCCGAGCGCATAGGCACATACAAAATAATAATCAATAATCAATGTCTCAATAGACATAACAAAATATAGGCGTGGCGCCTATCAAAATATAATCCAAAGGTCGAATACTCGCTAGACTCCAATGCTTTCCTCCGCCACTGCTGCTATCTCTACACATTAACTGAAGCATTCACAATCGTTAGTAAAATAATATAATTAAACCGACAAAAGTGAATACCTAGCAGTCTTCAACTACATAAATAAATCAATTGGTTAGAAATAAATCCTAACCTTAATTTATTACGAGTGCGCACTCTAAACTCATAAACGTTTATTAATTTAATATGCATTTTGCGGAATCACCCACGTACACACTAAATTAATGAAACGCCCGAAAAGGACAGGCGTCCCCATCAACTTCTCGCACAAAGAATCCTCTTTGTGTATGAGCCCCGGTCATCTAAGTTTATGGAATCCACCGTAAAACCTCACGGAATCCACCGTGGCACGGAATCCACCGTGGAATATACCTCCTGGCATCACAGACCTTTTTGTGCGCTTATGATGAGCAAGACACACAATGATCAATGTGAAAATGCTATATACAACTTTTAAGTACGTCAAATTGAGGCAAAATCAAATTGTATGCCCATGAATGGAAAATGAACTAGTATACCCATGAATGGAAAATGAACTCATTTTACATGTGTTGGTCTAATTGAAGGACTAGTATTGAAGTAAACTCTCACATCATCACAAATATTTTCCATGATTAAATTATCATCTACAATCTTATACAATGCATATCCATCTCTAATAGCTACCTCTAGCTACAATCTTCAAGCTCTCTCATTTTGACTTGACATGCAATGCTTTGAACTTCTAACGGTACATATGGTAAATATTTTATGGTTTAGTGTGGCAGCAGAGTAATAAAGATCATTAAATTAATGTAGCTCTTTCAACATATCACTACAAGGGAATGGGGCAATAGCGACGCCGATTAGCGACAGCGGATGTCAGCGTCGCTATAGGCGTCGCTATATGCGTCGCAATTGGCGTCGCTATATGCGTCGCTATTTGCGTCGCATTTGCGACGCAAATAGCGACGCATATAGCGACGCCAATTGCGACGCCGCAGGGAAAAAAAGCGCGGCCGAAACCAGAGCGCCGTTTTCATTTTGTTTTCTTCGCCTTTTGAGAGCGAGAGCGA
Source organism: Lygodium microphyllum (assembly GCF_053477565.2). NCBI lineage: Eukaryota > Viridiplantae > Streptophyta > Polypodiopsida > Schizaeales > Lygodiaceae > Lygodium > Lygodium microphyllum. The sequence continues at coordinate 153,567,293 of NC_141144.1, read as the reverse complement.
GGGAGAGAGCGAGGGAGAGAGCCAAGGCTTTGTGGGAGAAGAGGAGGAAGAGACTTGCCGCCGCCGCCGCCGCCGCCACCGCCACCGTCGTTGTTCGTGAAGGAGAGGAGGAGCCCTTGTTGCAAAGAGAAGCCGCCCACGCTCGCCATATCTCATTGGTGAGTCTCCCTCTCTCTTTCTTTTACTTGTTGAAGGTTTAAATCGTTCTCTTTTGTTTGTTTAGGAGAGGAAATGAAAGAGAAGGAGAGGGAGAGGGAGAGAGAGGGAGAGAAAGAGAGGGAGAGAAAGAGAAAGAGAGGGAGAGTGCATTCTCTCTCTCTCCCTTTTGCTTGTTTAATGTTTAAATTACTTTCTTCTTTGCTTGTTTAGGAGAGGAAACGAGAGAGTAAGAGAGAGGGAGAGGGAGAGGGAGAGGGAGAGGGAAAGAAAGAGAAAGAGAAATAGAGGGAGAGGGAGAGGGAGGGGGAGGAAATAGGAGAGGGAGAGAAAGAGAAAGAGAGGGAGAGTGCATTCTCTCTCTCCCTCCCTCTCCCTTTTGCTTGTTTAATGTTTGAATCACTTTATTTTTTACTTGTTTAGGAGAGGAAATGAGAGAGAAATAGAGTGAGAGGGAGAGGAAGGGAAAGGAAATGAGAGAGGGATAGAAAGAGAAAGAGAGGGAGAGTGCATTGTATCTCTCCCTCTCCCTTTTGCTTGGAGGATGTTTAAATCACTTTATTTTTTGCTTGTTTAGGAAATGAGAGAGAAAGAGAGATAGAGAGGGAGAGGGAAAAAAAGAGAAAGAGAGGGAGAGGGAGAGGAAGAGGGAGAGGGAGGGGGAGGGGAAGGAAATGAGGGAGGGAGAGGGAGAGGGAGAGGGAGAGGGAGAGGGAGAAAGAGGGAGGGAGAGGGAGAGGGAGGGGGAGGGAGGAAATGAGAGAGGGAGAGAAAGAGAACGAGAGGGAGAGGGAGAGGGTGAGGGTGAGAGAAAGAGAGGAAGAGAGGGAGAGGGAGAGAAAGAGAGGGAGAGGGAAGGGAAGAAAATTTAAGATAATATATGTATTGATAATGGTATGCAATGTGCTTTGCATACGGCCACGTACTTCATCAAAATGAACCCAAAATTATTGTTATAGAAAAAGAAACCCTTAAATTGAGTATAGGATAATTTCTCTCAGGTCTTATGACTATGAGTAGAATTGATTGAAATAAATTTTATTACTATAGTTATAAAATTTCATAGATGGCGCGCATTAATTTTAAAATGGATTACTTATACTCAAAGCCGAGATATAACAAAAAATTATCTACCGGGACAAACAAATCATTGAGCATGATATAAGGCCGAGATATAACATCAGAAAATCTCTCGACTACTATATACAATGCAAGGTTTATGGTCAACTTGCAACTTGACGTACATCTCCATAAAGCTATCCATTTAAGCCTTGTTTGTTGTAATGTAGATAAGATGGCAAACGAAGAAGGTCCAATTGTTCAAGACCGCGAGTCGTATCTTAATCAGCATGTCCCATGTCCTTGCTCTCAATGCAAGTTGGCAATTAGACGAAAACGCCGATTGTCTATAGAACACGTACGACGATTTGGCGAGTTTCAATCTGAGATCATTGATCAGGCGATTGCAGACTTTCAGCAAACGGTAATTTGAAGTCTATCCGCACTCCGACGGGTATGATGCGTTCTCTCAGGTCCGCATTTTCTAAAGATGACCAGATTTCTGGGCTAAAATCCCATGATTGGCATACGATATGTCAGGTTTGTGAACAGAATGGATTTTAATTAGCGTGGACATTTTGAAATTTGAAAAGTGACCATTATTCTTAATGCTTTCTCATTTTTGGCAGTTTGTCCTACCGATCACGATCGCGGGATGCCTAACTCCAGAAATTCGCGGGGCCATTTACAAGCTGTCGACTTTGGTGCAATGGATCTCACAGAAAGAGATTAAGACGTCCTCTATTGAATCCGCAAGGCGGGGAGCAGTTGAGACGGTCTGTCTCTTTGAGAAATACCTGCCCACTAGCATGCTCACGATACAAGTTCACCTTCTTGTGCATCTTGTGGATGAAGTGGAGATTGCTGGACCTGTCCATACGCAATGGATGTTCTTCTTGGAGCGCTTCATGAAAACCCTGAAAGGCTTTGTGCGACAACGAGCTCGTCCGGAAGATAGCATGGCGGAAGGTTAGTTGGTGTCAGAGGCGTTAGTGCATATCTCACAATGGCTACCAACGGTGGAACCAGACAATGAAATGCTATGGACGCTGAAGGATGATGACAGGCTGACTGGAGATGTGGTGGTTGGAAATGGGGTAGAAAAAAGAATGGATGCCTCAATGGAAGAGAAGGTGAATCGCTTTTGTATGTTGCACCATGCCTCCATGGAGACGTGGCTCGCCAAGTACCAGATTGCAAGGCAAGATCGAGAGGAAGCACGAGCCGAATTCCGACACAGTACGCGTCACCGACCGATTCGATATCCCGAAGGCATGGAGGAGATGCCGCGGTATATGTCAACACGATGGTTGCGTGGAGCCTTGACCGCAGCATCCAGCAAAGGGACAGAGGTCTCAATGGAGGAGTGGGAGTTCTCGAGGGGATGTAGTCCAAAGGTAATGAGGGGTTTAGAATGTGTCGTATCTAAATTTGCTTGCTACATCTAATTTGAGTGTTTCAATGTGCAGTACAAAATATATAGTGCAGCGTGGTCGCGCGGACGGCATTTTCGGGTGGAGCGTATTGACAAAATGCGCTCCACAATGGACTGTGGTGTCATGGCAAGGTTTGAGCAAGAGAGCCGGCGACGAGCAACGGATCCGAACACGGTTGTGGATGAGATGGAGTATTTTGGGAATTTGCAAAGTATTATTACGGTGGATTACCGTAGCTTCTCCATGATAATATTCGACGTGCAGTGGTTCAAAGTGGTACTTGGAGGAGCTGGCGCAACAGTTCGACGAGGTCCATCTGGATTTCTCGAAATAGATTCCGAAAAAAAATGGATGGATTTGCGCGACACCTTTGTGTTGCCGGCCCATTGTGAACAGGTGCAACTAGGCATTTGCTTGCTAATTGTAATACGACATGGTTTATGTCACAATGGTTTGAAGACGGTTTGTAAGTGTTTGTGAACAGGTAATCTTCTATCCAAATCCCCGACAACCTCGATGGTGGTATGTTATACCTTCAACTCCTCGAGGTACGAGAGTATACGATCAAAGCGATGTTCCAGGCATAGATGAAGAAAATATGCAAATAGAGGGATCGAAATTACAAGGGGTGGAGGCCACCGCAAGCTTGGAGCCTGCATCGGCTAACAATGATGGAAATACAGAAGTCGTAGAATTTTTTGAGAACGAGACAGACTCGTTGTTTTGTGGTGACATGTCTATCGACCTTCCAGTGTATGCAGAGTTGTGTCAGGAGATTAACATGGGACCATAGAATACTTCATTCTTGGAGAATTGTATTACTCAATTCGTTGTTTAGATCTTCCATAAAGGTAGATAAGATATGCATTTTAAGAGGGATTTTTCAAAAATGATTTTATTAATGTGCTTTGTATAGTTTAAATTGATTATTCTAACATTATTTTTTATCTGTGCAGGTATCGACATTTTCAGGATGAGTCGAGGGATGAGCGATGAGGAGTTTCAGGAGATGATGGCACGTATGTCTCTAGATCAGCTCGCGAGATTCAAAGAGATAGCAGATCAGGAGCTGTCTCGTTCTTCGTCAGGACGCTCTGCTAGATCAGCTTCGGCGCGATCAGATGCTTCAGCTTCGAGTAGACGATCTCGACGCTCGCGACTTGGGCCAGAGGGAGGGACTGCGACTGCAGGAAGATCAGGGGGGTGCTGCTGTGGAGACACGGACGCTGTCGAAGGGTTTACGAAAGCATAGTCGCGTCTTCAGAAGACCTTGATATATATCAAGATGGAAGATCAAACAAATAAATAATCCCAATGTCAGAGATGGTTCTAGCATTCAACTCTGAGTCATATATTAACCATACAATAATTCCAGATTTCAATCAATAAATTCTGTTTTAGCTTCAGCATGTCATACAGGTAAAGTATACCAATAGCATTCTTGTAATCCACTGATGGTATATGACTCTCTTTATAGTGAGCTTAATCATCAAGTTTTCATTTTTTTTTTTACATTGCATCAACAACTTTGCATTCCAATGTGATATGATGTCTACAATTCTTGGCAAAGAGACTATTGTATGTTTGTTCAGCCCATATCTACAAGATTTTAAAATGTTGTGGACCACGATGTGGCAAATGCCTTGAAAGAGTGAATGTTCATTACAAACATTCTTTTGTCAGGGTCACAGTGACATAACAATATACAAACCACAGCACTCAATTTAGTGCAAGCAAGGCTCCATTCCCATCTTGTAGATGCACCTCACCAAACCCAAGAGTCAGTCCCCAAACAATGTCCAAAGTTGCAATTCATAGAAGTGATCGATATGCTTTCTCAAGTTCTCTTGGCATTTAATCCACAAAACTATTGACAATAGATAGCTAAGTGACTGCTCCTTTCAGGTTACCAACATGCTCAACCAATGCTTTTCTCAGCTGGCTGCTTCAGCGGAGGAACATTGATATTCCAATGGTAGACCCAAAGCTTGTATTCTGGTTTATATGACTGTGCAAAGTCCAATATATATAAGAAATGAACCCTCAAAACATCCTTCAATTGCTCACTGAGACCATGAGTGCTTTACTCCAAATTACTGATTTCACCATGCATACACCTTCAGCAAAAATCTTTGCAGAGATAATCTTCAAGCTCACTTTGAGAAACCAAGTTTTACTGTGCGTACTGCAGGAAAGCTCTCAACAGAGTTAACTCTACTTAGAAAAGAAATTGATGTCACTCCAATAATGTAGGATTCTTCAAAGACGAGAACCAGATTTCGGAACAACTAATTATTTCTGTTAAGAAGTAAAGCCACGAGTCAACCAATCAGGAATTGTATGCTAGAAGAAAATACAGCTCTCACAGCTTCATGTGTAGTAGCCATCTGATAGTTGACTACTGCTGAGTGTGTCGTCAAAGACCAATACGGTGAAGGATGCACAAAATGTTCACAGATGGGTGAGCTGCTCTGATCCACGTAGTCAGCCTAAGACACCAAGAGCGTCATCCCCCTCCTCAATGTCTCCAGCAAGATCATGTCCAAGGTCATCGAGTATTGTCGCTACCACACCCTCGAGGTCCCCAAGAGCAGCGATGACAACAAGCCAGGCCCAGGCCTTTCTGAGGAGGAGGTGGAGGTGTGGGATGCTGAGTTCGTCAAGATCGACGAGGCCACCTTGTTTGATCTCATCCTGGCAGCAAATCATGCCCAACTTGCTGGCGGCCCTTATTCATGCAATCATCACTGATGCTTTGTCAATGCTCGGCAACCACAATTTGTTCAGCACATGGCTAGATTGATCGCTGGTATCGCACATCTCTTCCTCTCGATCAGCTTTGTGAAATTGAACGTTCTGGAATCAAATTGTTGAAGGACCTGATCTACACGGAACTCTGTAGGTCGTTTCGTAAGATGTCTCCCATCATTCAGCTGTGAGTCCAGGAAAGCCACCCCCTCATCATACTCCTCCGTTTTCCCCAGATTATCGAGCACTCCCCCAATTCTTCTATCTTCCAAATTAGCGTCCTCCTTTCCTCTCCTGTCAATCCTTTTCAGAGCTCCCCTCCTTTCTAGTCCAAGCCTACTCCGTCGCAGTCACAGAACGCAGAGCTCGTCTTGCCAATCCGCATGATGACCCCTGTTCTTCCCCTTGTCTATTTTCTTTCCTCCTTCCACTATTTTCCCTCTCTCTCCCGATTCAAAAAGCTCCTCTTTTCAAAAATAGATCAAAAGCTTTTCCTTTTCCAGCCTAATCCACATCTTCTTTAACCATTCAAAATCCCCTCTTTAGCCTTTGTAACTCCCATATTATTATTCTTGGTTCAATTTTAAACCATCTATTCTAGAACTTGTAGGAGTTTTAGCTTCTTCCTTCTCCTCCGATGCGTGTGTAGTCACATATGCATGCACCTGTGTGTGCTCATGGCCATGGCCACCGTGCTCCCATGGATACCACAAACCCAGAAGGACAGGGCCATCCTCTTTCGCTCTGTAGGAAACCCAAAACCGCATGATGAAGCAGCCTCAGTCATTAAGCTCAAACCGTGAATCCGTCCAACAATCAATGGCTCCTCTTTTTGCTGAGTCTACAAGCAATAGTGCTAATGGATTTTGGCAAGCAATGATTCCAAACCTTTTTGCAGCAACATGTATCAACATAGGCTGAAAGCATCTCATCATGCTCACTCATGTGCAGAAAATAAATGTAAACACAACAACTGAGTATATACAAAGTATCAAGTCACACGCAATTTTTGGGTGGTTTTCACACCTCGAATGCGCAGCAATACGACAACGCGGTGTCTCCGTCTCGTCGTTCAGCTGGAGCTCGGTCACCGCCAGGATTTGTCACACCTGTGGGGACGTCCACTCCAGTTACTCCGGCTTTTGCGCAGCCATCGGCAGATGTCACGCCTTTTGGTGGCACTCCTTTTGGTGGCACCCCCTCTGGTGGCACACCCTCTGGCGGCACCCCTTTGTGTGGCACTCCGGGAGAGGGTACCCCCGTCGGTACACCGGATGTTCAGGGATCTCCTGGATATGCCCAAGAGCATGGACGGAGATGGGAGAGGGCCCATACAAGGCACACTCCTAGGGATTATGGATACCTAGTGGATGGCAGGTCAGGAGCCATCATCATGAATGATGAGGGGAGGAGGGTGATGGCTCGCATGAGGGAGTTGTGCCAACAAGTTTTTCGGCACAACGTCCTGGATCATTGGAGGAACATACCGGAGGGGAGCAAGGAGTACATAGTAGCATCCTTGCACGAGGAGTTCCCGGTGCCAGCCGCAGTGGATAGATTCTCTACGGCTGGATGATGGATTGCATGCGTGCATACATGTCACATAGACGATCTGATGCACGCAAGGCAATCAAGAGTGGGGCTCCAAAGCCCGAGTGGTTAGATGCAGACGACTGGCACCGACTGAGGGAGGAGGCTACAAATTCTCCAGGACGTTGGAGTCAGCAGCGGGAGGCGGCGAGGGCACGAATCGAGGACGGATCGGTACATCATCTTGGGAGTGGCGGCCACAGGACATATTTGGAGGACTTTGTAAGATTCTCTTTTGTTTTGCTTATTTGTTTTTTTTAGATATTCTTTGTACTGACAATCATGTTTCTAACAGTTAGCACTTTGTTTTCTTTGCAGCACTCCATTACAAATCGCTATCCGCAAGGCCTTGAGACTCGATATGCGGAGAGGCACGGTCTCAGATCATTGATCGACCGATTGTATAGACGCGGCGGCCCAGTAAGTCACTCATCTTTCTTGTCCGTAGTTACCATGAGATATTTGAATGCATTATTGTATGGTGGATTGATATGTTGTTTCTTTTTCTGTAGAATCCGTTTGATGCTCCTTTACAGCGGGAAGAGCTTTCGGGGGACGACGATTTGTAGCTCGCCCTTGGATCCTTAGAGCTCACATACCTTTAGTTTTTAGTCGCCCGATCTATGTAGACATTTTCTATGTATTAGTGATATTGTTTTATGATTGTACCAATCACATTTTATGCGATATCATGTATTTATTTCATCCATCAGTTTTATGATTTCAGTATACATTCTTTTTGTTTGCAAACGCTTTGTATGAAGCAGTGCAGAAACTATTTTGTATGGCTCTCATACAGCACACAGTGCTATATGTGGCAGGGCAGCTTGCTGCCCTGCCACAAAAAAAAAAATTATCTGTTACCGTCGCTATTTGCGTCGCAAATTTACTGCACGCGTCGCTATTGCCGTCGCTATCAGCGTCGCAAATTCTCTGTAATCGTCGCTATATGCGTCGCTATATGCATCGCTATATGCGTCGCAAACGCATATAGCGACGCATATAGCGACGATTATAGCGACGATTCTATGGCGTCGTCAATAACGACGCTTTTTACGACGACGGGGGCAAATTTTGTTGTTTGTATTTTCGTCGCTTTAAACGTCGCTATAAGGTCTATATCTTGTAGTGTATATTTTTGTTTTTGAATATTCGCAATCATTTATTCTAAAATGTATGGATACTATGTTACGATTGGTGTGCTTTCATGTGTATAACATTTTAAAGACTGAGGCAAGTACTTCTTTCGCATACAAATAATAGCACGATGCATTTTGATGTTTGATGCTTCTAAAATATAGAGAAATCTTTGAAGATAGATAGTGTTTCATTGAGCTTACAAACATTTCTCAATAGTTAGGAAATTCTACTTTAATAGTACAAACATATAGGTTTGCATTGGTTCTCAATGTGTAACAAATCACTGTGAAACATGTCTACTTTGACTGCATGTCACATCTCAATTTGTAGCAAATGAAACTATACCATCTCTTTATTGTAACATTAAGTAGCAAAAGAACTTACTCTATGAATGATTGCTTTGGCTAACTATCCTTATAATACAAACTTTTTTGGAACTCATACATTTAAAGAAACTTTGTTGTAAACCATGCTTATGAAAAAAGTAAGGTTTTATTAGAAAGTCAAAAAGTCGTAGAAATAAAGTCTACAAACTACCACTAAGAACCTATATTTCTATAATTTTGTACGAGTTCATGAAGAAGTTTTCTTTTGCACACTAGCTCTCCTCCGGGGGTGCACCTATGGGAAACCCCACGTGTCATGTATTTTAATTGAATGGTATTTAACAAACCCCTTTACTTACATGGTATGAGGTAATTATAGAATATCTTACCTTCTTAATAAGCTTACAATTTTTTTTCCAAAGTGCAATAAATAATCCCCATGTGCGTGTAATCTTGTAAATTTGCTCAAATCATATAATGTAAAATACCCCTGTGGTGAGCTCACATGATGCACTTATAGTTGTGAAGGTGCATCACCCAAGAAGCTCTCTAATACATGTTATGTTGCTAAATCAAGTGTCTTGGATGTGGAGGGCTTAGAGAATTATATTTCGATCAAGCTAAAGAGTAACTTCCTAGTCTAAATGCACATGGACTTGTCTTAAGTAACATGAATTGATTTCCTTAATTGAACTTGGGAAGCTAGGGTTTAAACACCATGATGGGAAACTTGAAAGATATGCGATGATCAGTAATTTCATTCAAATAATTCAGTCGATTGTTCTTGTTTCTTAAACATTTCCTTCCACATTTAATATATCTATCTCGCATCATAAAAACAATATGGACTGATGAAGTGTGGCCCGTGGGGCTTGTAGGCTGTAGCCTCGTTGGATCCTCGGTTGTAGAGTCGATGGGAAACCATGTTTGGGATTTACCAGACAACGCTATTGACAAGTGCTTCGGCCCCGTATTAAGTAATGATATGTAGCTATTAGCATGTGTAGAGAAAAGACAAAAATAATTATGGGGGGAGATAAACATTACAACCTAATATGCTACAAGCTGGTCAGAGAGAGAGAGAGAGATTACAGAGGGGGATAGAGCGCGAACGCCTGACTTTTAGAGCTCCGGACTGTTGTAGTTACTGAGCAGCACCGAGTGACAAATGGGAAGCTCAATGCCTTGATTGGAATTAATGTGATCGATGCTGTAGATTGGCTCTCCCAAACAGAGACTGTTATAATGCATGTCGCGGCCATCAATACTCGATATAAGCTCCTGATCCTCATCATTATCCGCTGTAGAGTACTCAAGATTGTCTGAACTGTTAAGTAAGGGAGAGAGAGAATCACCACTATGGATCGTCTGAGGTAATTGATTCCAGCTGTCCATGGTCAACTTCTGATGATCATGGTGGCTAGTCGACGATGGTGTGGATTTAGTTGTATGGCAATCATAATGAGCTGGGCAGGGGAAGACCGAGGTAGAATTATCTGAAGAAGTACCAGAAATAAAGGGTACTTCTTCGCTGGCTAAAATCACGCCGAGGTCCTCAGATGATTTATCTTCACTGAATTCGGTGGAGTGACCCCCCTCTGGACTAGTGAACATCATATTTAATCGTGGCAGATCTTCTTGATCACTCCAGTACTGATTGACGGGGTGATCAGTCCAGTTAGACAATTCACCATCATCAGTATGCTCTATGTTATACGAGGAATTGATGCAGGCGCTAGAATTGATCCTCCCTCTTTTTGGAGCTGAGGAATTATGGCTTCCGCATCGATGATCAGCAATATGGCCGACCGGTTGATGATCGGTATCATCGTCACACCTATGGCCGCCTGCGGCAATATCACTATTGCTGATAGAATTATGAGACGTAGGAATCAGAGGGTCAATGACGATGGCTGCATTACCACTGTCATCATGATCATGATGCACAGAAAGATCAGGATCGTGGGAATTATTGCCGGTGAGTTGCTGGACAAGGGCTTGGAAGTTAGAGGGATCGGTGCGGATGAGCATGGGAGCATAGACGTGCACTACTTTGATGATGGGAGGGATGCGAGCCGGCGTCGACATGGCAGCACCACCACCACCATCACCACCAGACGACGTTAATGATGATGCACCAGCAGTAGACAACGACGATGATGGTGGTGAGGATGAGGATCTCTTGTGACCGCATGAGCTACAAGTATGGCCACCATCATTATTGGGAGTCCTAGAATTTGGGCTAGCTGTGATCAGCTGATTTTCGTTGATCTTAATGACGGTGCGCTTACCTGGCCTAGAGATGGTAATAGCGGGCTTGACGATACGTCGAGAGGCCCTGTTAATAGCAGCTGCACCTTCAGAAGGTCGACTACAGCTAGCTGCTGCTGTTGTAGCCATTGTTGATTATGAGATCTGATCAGCCAAATGCCACATTCTTTTTTCTTTTCTCTAGGGGCCAGTTATATGTATGATCGAGAGAGAGAGAGAGAGAGAGAGAGAGAGAGAGAGAGCTTGAAAGAGAGAGCGTTTGTAATATTGTGGAGGAGTATAATTGATGGCGGTAAGCATGGAACATTATTTCCCCTTCACCGGCTTTGTGTTTCTAACGTGCGAAAAAAAATACACGTGGATTGATTAAGACGTCGCTTGCTACTTGCACCTAGGTGGCCACTAGCTCTAGAGCCAGGGCACACGCAAGTCAATTTGATGTGCATGAACTTATAGAGTCAAATTTTTGGATGTGTGGCTAAGCTCATCAATTGAAACTCCAAATAATGTTAGAAGACGTGGATCTAGAGTATGGCATGGGCTATGGAGGATAGAAGATGTAGACATAGACACATACAAGATCAACTATCACACGAGTGAATTAGGTTCCAAGATTGAGGCTTGGACTTATGAACACAATCTTGTGTGTTTGACAATGACATAGACACTTGATTGAAGGACAAAAGTACTATAACATTTCTTGAAAAGTGAATCAAATACATCATTATATAGTCTCTGACATTTCTCCACTCTCCTCACTATGGATCTAGGATTCAGGACATGTCTTCCTGGAGCATACATCATTTGTCATTTCTCAACAGCCCCTCAAATGATGAGCTCCTACACTTGGTGGCTTTTGTCCCCCCTACACATGATGATATGGCGCGAGAGATTAGCTCATAGGCAGCCTAGTCAAGTTAAAGCTTGAAACTTTACATCTTTGGTAGGGTTTTGTTTTACAAGGCAAATCCATTAAGGAAAATTATAATTTCTTGAAAATAATCTATCAAAGTTGTTGTTGATGGCGGAAGCATCTTCTTCTTCTTCTCTTTCATTCATGAACTAATTCTGGTGGTTACCATTCTGCACCAGTTGTGCTCTTTTTTACGATGAAAACATTAACTGGCTATATGGCCAGTCTTACCACAATAATGACATATCATCCCATCTTTGTTATTGGAGTTGAATCCTCGGCCTCGGCCTTTTGCTCCAGCAGCTCCTTTGGTATATATAAGATTTTCCCTAGATGATGAGACACCATCTTTTGCATTCTTATTTTTTTGTTTATTCTCTTCATCAAGAAGAGAGTGCTCAATATCTTTCTATGACAAATTAGGTATATTGCTGATGAGAGTAGAGACAAGATTTTCATAAGGATCCTGGTTTACACTAGCAAGGAGTATAGTAATGGCTTCATCTTCATCTATTATTTTGTTCAAAGTAGCAAGTTGAGTTTTTAGACTTTTGAATTTGTTAATATACATAGTCATTAAAGTGTTATTTTTTATGTCAAGATTATAGAACTGCATTGACAACTTGCCCTTAGAGTTTTTGGCTTGACTTCCAAAGATTCTATCAAGCTCATCCCAAGCCTTTTTAGCATCTTTGATGCCAAAGATATGGTGCAATACATCATCAGATAGTCCCCAAGCAATGATGCTTAGAGCCTTGTTATTCATCTTTTTTCACTCCTTTTTCTTCAGGTCTTCCTCAACGAACCCGTCTTCATCATCTTCCTTCTTGTTATTTGCATCATCCTCAAATAGGTCCCACAAGTCCTTCCGCATAAGGTGGTACATGCTCGACATGAAAGCCTTCTCCATTGAACTTGGATATTTGCTCAAGTTTTGCCATGTTGATCAGCCTCAAATAGCTAAAATAATACCATAAAGTGAGTTGCCCAAGAACACAAGTAGATTAGTGCCAAATAACACTAGTTGAGTATCAATAGATACTATTCTTGAAGATTTGAATATCTTTATATTGAGTTTGATGTTGTTGGTGATTTCTCCCCTTCTTCTAATTTGATGGGAAGGAACTTGTTGGAAACTGAGTGAACCACTAAATTAGAGTTCCATGAACTTCCTTGAGCTAAGAGAGGTGTGAAAATGAAGTGAAAAGAAAGCTTGTCAAGGAGAAATGAGTATGGAGTCTTGGTCTTCTCTTAAATCTTTGTGGATGACTTCTCAGCTTACTCGGGCACTTCTAGATCTGTAGTGAACTTCAGAGAGTGTAGCTCAGTGATTAAAATCACTGTTGATAGCTTTAGTGAGAAGAAATAGCGAAAAATGTCAAGCTTTGAAGCTTTGGCTATGGAATCTTCAGGGTTTCTGACAGACTCGACTATTTTTTGGTCACAGCAGCTTGTAGAGGCAACCATTTTATGAATCCTTTGATGGGAAATTAAGCTCATTAGCCAACCTTTGACTGCCCTATGGTCACAGGGAGGATCGCGGTCTGTGCACGTACCAAGAACAATACGACTAGAGGAGGCATAGATCTGAATAGCGAGGACGAATTTCCGCAATGCCAGCTTTTACAGGGGCTAATGTCGAGCTATAACATGGTATAGAAAATAACCCTGAGGTGTAAAGGATATGTCTAGAAGAAAGCTTCAATAGATATTGCCTGGTTTGTGAGATTCAAAGGCTCCAAGTGCTATAGGTCTAGTCTGGCTATGGCAGTCATGAAAGCTAGAATGAAGGTAGAGGTGAAAATGAGGTCATAAGCTCTCAAGCTTCATTTACTTGCTCTCAACATTGCCATAGGTTCAACAAAGAATCTACTTTGGTGCTACATTGGGGTGCCTAGTGTGGAGAACCTCCTAGTCATATACTACAAATATCATTACATGAAAGCTCTCACATATCATGCAATTAACTCTCACACAACCACAAAAAGCACCCCTCTCAAAATTAATCTATCACCTACCATTCCCATTCATAAAATGATAGATGAAACTAATATTTGAGTTGCTATGAATAAGGACTTGCCTCTTTTTTGTAGTCATTTGAGGAGGCCCAACACTTGGTTCATGATCCACATGATGCTACTTAGTTCAATCTATGTACTTGCTACACACTTTGTATGCAACATGGAGAGGAGAAGACTAAAAAAAAGGGAAGAGGAAGAGCAAGAAGAGCTTCATGACTCGTTCCTTGCTCTCTCAGATGTCAATCTCACATAGACACATTCAACTTCACCTCTCATCATGAAGGAATGGAAATAAATAAAGAAAGAAAGAAGAGGACATTATCTTCACCTTCCTAGTAACTCCTCACTCCCTCTCACACTCACTTTGTTCCTCTCCTTCACTCTCTCACGACCATGTGAAAAGAGAAGCAAGAACAAGGATTCCCAAAGTTTGCATAGACATGAATAGCTTATCTAATTTTTCTCATCCTTTTTATGTATCAATTTTAGGTTTTCAATCCCTCTTGGGTATCCAACCCACTTTATGGCCTCATGACTAGTCCCGGTTTATTTGCATGCTTTCCCAAAGGTCCAAGAGTGATCCTCCTACGGTAATATTAAATAGAGAGCCTTACTTTTCCTTGGGAATCTACCAATACTAATACAATTTGCAATTTAATCATTGAGAGTCTATCAATACTACTGTAATGTGCACAAGAGTGAGCTCAGCTCTTCTATTTACATTACAAAATAATAATGTAGCCACTTTGTTGCACACTGTAGATGATGGTCCTTAGATTTTTGTATCAAAATCCAAAAAATATAATCCATACCAATTAATGCCAACACATTGCACTCTTGCTTGACTTGTAGCTCTTCATTGATGGTTGACTTGAGCTTACTTATGTGACTAGACTCACGAACTTGGCCTCAATATATTTGCAAGTTTCTAGATTGAGTTTCCACCTTCTCTCATTGACACAACTAAAGTGTGCTTGCATAAGGCCGGCCCAACCATAACAATCACTTTTCATCAACCTAAACTCAAGAGAGTGTACTCATTTGATTGAACCTAGATTTGTGAGGTGACTTAACCTAAATTCACCTTGATTGTAATGATTGATGTTGAGACATCCTTGTCCAAGTGGCCTACTCAAGTAGCTTCTTTGTACATGACTCAATCTGTTCATGAAGCTATTTGAACAAACAAGTCTCATCCAAAGCCTACAAAGAAACTAGGGTTAGAGCTTGTGGTAAGGAGAAACTAAATCAACATAAGGGTAGTTAATCCTAAAGTGCCACAAGAGAATAGTGCAAACACTTTGGAGGTTGCTAGTTCAAATATTCTGAATGGTCCATAGTCTATTGAGCACAAGTGTTGAAAAGAAACTTGAAACACTAAACAATTGGTCGAGACATACAATTGTATGTAATAGTAGTGAACATAGAAATGAAAAGGATAAGTATGCAAGGTCAAAGATGGGGGTCATAAAGGAAAAAGAGGATGAAGTGAAGAAAGCTTCCATCTAGCAACACATTATAGAATAGCAATGCTAGCAAACTAAGAAACAAACCGAGGACTACCTGATAAGGTGGTGATAGAAAATTTAGGAGGATATTCCAAAAGATCTAGGAATCCATCTTAAACTTGAAAATGCCATATAATTTGAGATTAACCAATTAGCAAAAGAAGATGTACTCAAATTGAAAGGTACTGTAACTCTAGGAAAAATTAAACCCCAAACACACTCATTGTGGGAAACTCTCACACGTGTGACTATTCGTGAGATAAGTGCACACACACACACACGCACACGCACGCACGCACGCACACACACACACACACACACATGCATGCATTGTCAATATTGTGGGAGAGAAGGAAGGAGTCTCACTTGAAGCTTTCTTGCTTGCACAATGGGGGAATACACACAAGGGTGGAGGCTGAAAACAATTTTCCTCTTCTTAGTTGTGTAAGCCAAAAGAACTTAAGTACAAAGAAATAGAAGAACCCTATATATGGGTCTCAAACCAAACTCAACTAACTAAGATGGCATACTAACTAAGCCACGAACTAGAGTAGATAAGGATAGCTATCATGTAGCTATTATTCATGGACGGTGTACCAACCGTGTCTGCACAACTGACAAGTCGGTGATATAAATACACAACGGTCACCCTGGCGTATCACGAGTGGAGCTCGATATCTCAACACTCCCCCTCGAGCTCAATCCCAATTCCTGCACACCAAACAGGTCTCTGAACTTGCGCAGCTTCTCTGCGCCCAATGCCTTCGTGAATATGTCAGCTACCTGATCCTCTGTGCTGACATAAACTAGATCAATAAGACCTAGTAAAACCCTCTCTCGCACATAGTGATAATGCACCTCAATGTGCTTTGTTCTAGCATGATAGACTGGGTTATTTGCCAAGTGTATACTACTCATGTTGTCACAATAAATGACAGCTGGCCCATCTGTAGACTGATGCATATCATAAAGTAGCTTATGCAACCAAGCTACCTCACATGCAGCCATTGCTGCACCCCTGTACTCAGCCTCTGTGCTCGACAAGGCAACTGTAGGCTGTTTCTTGCTACTCCAAGTGACTACAGCACTCCCAAAAGAGAACACATATCCACTGGTAGATCATCTATCAGAAATACTACCAGCCCAATCAGCATCAGTGTATCCATGCAACTGTATCTGAACCCCAGTCTCATAAAATAGTCCATACTGCAATGTGGACTTCACATACCTGAGTATGCGTCTAGCCGCATCCAAATGTGGTTTCCTTGGAGCCTGCATAAACTGACTTACCAATCCAACAGCATAGCTCAAATCTGGCCTGGTAATAGTCATATAAATCAAGCTTCCGACTATGCGTCTGTACATAGTAGGGTCTTTCAGAAGCTCACCTGCATCTGTGCTCAGCTTCACATTCTGCTCCAAAGGAACTGAAATAGGCTTACAGCCTGTCATGCCATATTTGGATAGCATGTCCAATCCATACTGCCTCTGCAAGAGCTGTATCCCACTTGGTGATCTAATCACCTCAATGCCCAAGAAATAACGCAGCTCTCCCAAATCCTTCATCTCAAACTTCTCCTTCAATAGCATTTTCACATGAAGGATATCTTCATCACTGTCACCTGTCATAATCAAATCATCAACATAAATGACAAGTAGCATAATATCTTTCTCTGTTTTTCTCACATAAAGTGAGAAATCTGCCTTGGAAATCTGAAAGCCAATAGTGACAAGATACTGTCTTATCTTGTCAGACCATGCTCTAGGTGCTTGCTTCAAGCCATACAAGGCTTTCTTCAACCTGCAAACAAACTCAGGATGAACAGCATGCACATAACCTGGTGGCTGCTCCATATAGACCTCTTCTTGCAAATCACCATGCAAGAAGGCGTTCTTTACATCCATCTGATATAAAGACCATCCCTTTGATGCATCCATAGCAATGACCGCTCTTACGGTTGCCATCCTTGCAACCGAACTGAATGTTTCTTCATAGTCAATGCCATATGTTTGTGCATACCCCTTGACTACTAATCTTGCCTTGTATCTGTTCAAAGAACCATCTGCATTGTGCTTCACCTTATAAACCCACTTACAGCCAATTGCATTTTTACCTTTAGGCAAAGGTACCAATTCCCATGTAGCATTTGCTTCCAAGGCATCCATTTCTTCATCCATGGCTTTCTCCCATTTTTCTTTTCCCATGGCTTGCTCAAAAGAAGTGGGTTCTGGTTCCTGTATCACTTTGACCATATATGCATAGTGAATGGCTGTAAATCCATCATATTTCAGCCTATCCACAGGATATCTAGCTCTCGTAGACCTGCGCAAAGTAGGTTCACTCCCAGGTGCTCTCAAAACATCCCTGGTCTTCCTTACTCCAGGTGCAACAATAGAAGGAATACCCAACTCATCATCAATGCTCTGCTCTGAGCCACTGGATTCACCATCCACATAAGAGTGACCTGCATTCACATCAAACATGGGCTGATCAACCTTCTCTTTTCCTTTTCGTGATACCTGCATACCACTATCTGCATTGCTTTGAGAAGATTCTCCTGATCTCAATCTGCCTGTCCATGGCAAAGAATGTGAACCACTGCTAGAGGACGCTCCAGGCCCACTAATATTTTGTGACTGCTGCTGTGAATTCTGTGCAGCATTACCATTTTGTACATCTACATCATCAATCACAGTTACTATTTTATACCAACTACTCATCTCATCAAAAACAACATCTCTACTCACTGTAAACTTACGAGTAGAAGGGTTATAGCATCTATACCCTTTTTGCTGCAGAGAGTAACCAATAAAGATGCACTTCTCAGCTTTTGGATCCAACTTGGATCTCAACTCATCTGGCACATGTACATAGGCAATGCAACCAAAAATTTTCAAATGAGAAATATCTGGTTTCCTACCAGTATACCTCTCCTCTGGAGTCATTTCATGTATTGCTACAGTGGGAGTCCTGTTCATTATGTAGACTACTGTAGCAACTGCTTCAGCCCAATAAAAATCTGGCAAGTCTTTTTCATTGAGCATGGCACGAGATACCTCTCCAATATGCCAGTTTTTCCTTTCTGCAATTCCATTTTGTTGTGGGGTATGACTGCATGAATATTGCTGCTTTATGCCATGCTCCTGCAGGAACCTTGCAAACTCATTTGAGAGGTACTCACCCCCTCCATCTGACCTTAGGCATTTTATTTGCAGGCCTGTTTCTTTTTCAACCATAGCTTTAAGGGTTTTGAAATTCCCAAACACTTCACTTTTCTTTTTCATAAAATACACCCAAACTTTTCTGCTATAGTCATCAATAAAACTAACAAAATAATGACAGCCTCCAAGAGATGCAGCTTTAGTAGTCCACACATCAGAGTGGATTAATTCCAATGGCTTCTTACTCTCTTGAACATGTCTAGGAAATGGTTTCCTTGCCTATTTTCCAAACTGACAGGCTTCACATACCTTATGCATTTCTGCAACCTTGAATTTGGGCAATCCTGCAACAATATTTTGGGCCTGCATTGATTTAAGTCACTGTACATTAACATGACCAATGTGTTTATGCCAGATATCAATATCTGCAACTACACCGGTCCCATGTGCAAACATTGCTGCACTCAATTCAGACATGTCTGCATCCATTGTAAACATTCTGCCCTTCTTCTTTCCTTTTGCTATCAAGCGACCTTTATTTTTCATATCCTCAACAAAGCATCCATGAGGATTAAATCTGACCTGCAAGCCCTGCTCAACCATTTGACCAACAAAAACCAGATTCTTGATGATATTCGGAACATGAAATACATCCGACAGGTATTTCTTTTTCTTATCCTGCATAGACAAGGGAATTTTTCCAATCTGCACAATAGGATGTGCAGTATCATCACCAGTCTCCACAAATCCTGGTTTTTCCATTTTCCTTGCATCCTCCATCCATTCTGCATGACCTGTCATGTGGTTTGATGCACCTGAGTCAACATACCATACATCATTGCTTTCTTCTGCACTTGTCACAGAATTGTTCATGTGCTGCACCATAAAAAGATGCTCATTTCTATCATCACCCTGTCTACTAGAAGATGCATAATTCCCTTGTTGCAATTTCCCATTCATGATGTCATTCTGCTTTTTATAGCAGTCTTTAGCCATATGACCCATTTTACCACAGTAGTAGCATTCAACATTACTGTTTGCATTTTGGCCTCTTTGCCATCCACCACGACCTCTTTGGCTCCCCCTGCCTCTAGAGTTACCACGTCCTCCTCCATAGGACTGGTTTTCTTGAGTTTGCTGCATATTCTGATTTCTACCACGGCCTCCAAATCGGCCTCCTCTACCTCTGCCTCTACCTCTTCCAGCATTTGAGTAGAAGACAGCTTCTTTTGAAGTTCCTCCTGAAGAAGATTCACCACCATTTCTCTGTTCCTCAGAAATTAGAAAAGCAATCAACTCCTCAAAATCAGGAAATCTTTCACGGACGGAAATGGATGTTCGGAACTGTGCATAATCCTTTCCTAGACCATTCAAGGTCACTGAGACTAAATCATCATCTTCCACTGGCGACCCAATGGAAGCAAGTGCATCTGCAATCTTCTTCACCTTCATGTGGTAGTCATTGATGCTCATACTTTCTCTTTGCACATTGTGCAACTCTTGCTTGAGCTGCATTTTCCTGGCTTGCATATTTGTGCTATACATTTTTGACAAAGTATCCCATGCCTCCTTTGGCGTACTTGCATCTTGAATATGCACAATCATAGAGTCTGAAATGTTGATAGACAGCCAGTACATAACTTTCCTGGCTCTCTCATGCCATGCTTTAAATGCCTGCATTTGCTGTTGATTGGGAACATCAGGAAGAACTGGTTCTTCTTCATTTCCTGCAACAAATTCCCAATATCCTTTTCCCATAAGGAAATTCGTCATTCTAAACTTCCATGCTTGGAAGTTGTTCTTGTCAAGCTTTTCAGTGACAATCTGTGAAATAGGATCAGATGCCATTACCGAACACTGCAAAAAATTCTATCACTGCAAAAAACACAGCTTCACCCTCACAAGGGAAAATCTGCAAAACTGGCGAAAGTGGTATTTGACCACACAGTCACTTCCTAGTGACGATTTTGCATCAACAGGCAATAGGGATGATTCTGTAACTCCCAATGTCTCTGCGCACAAGCATAAGATGCAATTTCTACAGTAACTTTTCACCGACCTGCAGAACAATGGCTGCACAGCATAAAACTGGGCCTTTTCTTGAGTGCGTGCAGAAAACTTCCGCCTCCAAAACAGGCCCCGAAATGGCCTCAAATCAAAAAAACAGGGTCGCCAATGGCTAAAGCCCATTCCCGCAGCATATACTTCCCTCTTGCTTCACTGCGAAGGGCGTCTCAACCTGAGACAATGCACTCCTGCAATTTCCGGATGTGCTACCTGTAGAGATCTGCTCCCAAAATAGAAAATGAAAGCAACACTGCTCCTCTTACCAGAACACCGCGAGCTTGGCTTGCTTTCTTGAGCTCCTTACCACGAACAAGGCTCTGATACCATGTCAAGATTGTGGGAGAGAAGGAAGGAGTCTCACTTGAAGCTTTCTTGCTTGCACAATGGGGGAATACACATAAGGGTGGAGGCTGAAAACAGTTTTCCTCTTCTTAGTTGTGTAAGCCAAAAGAACTCAAGTACAAAGAAATAGAAGAACCCTATATATGGGTCTCAAACCAAACTCAACTAACTAAGGTGGCATACTAACTGAGCCACGAACTAGAGTAGATAAGGATAGCTATCATGTAGCTATTATTCATGGGCGGTGTACCAACCGCGTCTGCACAACTGACAAGTCGGTGACATAAATACACAACGGTCACCCTGGCGTATCACGAGTGGAGCTCGATATCTCAACATGCATGCACGCACTCATGCACACATGAAGTTCCTAGAAGTTCCTTAGACATTGATATGATGAATGAGTCCATGTTCTAAATGTAGCCCAAATACGACAAGGCATGTATATCCTTTTTCTTCTATTCATGGACAATGGACTCTACTAGTGGTTCAACCATTACATGTTCCATAAGATTCTATGCATTAAAAAGAGATCGAGTGACTTGTATAGACCAAGCATGAAGCCTTTTCATCAAATTTTCAATGGAAATTGTGAGGCTCCTACTGTTGATGTTGAGTGAGCCCTTTCTACTATATAAGGGCAACCAATCTCTATCAGTTGAGAGACAAGTTTGACATGTATTAACTAAATAACAACCACAAAACACTTTAATAATAAGTTACAATGAAAACAAAACCTCATACTATAATGGGAAAAACATTTGAAAGTCATAAAGATGAAGTACATTGAAAGTAAATCTTTGATGCCGTCTTTTGATTTCCATAGTCATCTTGGGCTTTGTTATCTTCATTGGTTGCAGTGCCTTGAACTGAGATTATAGTTCTTGCTCCTTTTGCCTAGCTTTGACATTGGTTGGAACCTTCAAAAGGGCAAGGCTCGTAAATTAGTTTAGCATTCAAGTTATAATTACAATGTACAATTAATATTACAAACCATGGCATTTATAATTTCAAGACTAGCTTTGTCCTAGCCTTAAAGTGTCCTTAGTATGGCTCCTTTTGGGTTACAAATACCCTATTTGAGTACAAGATATATAGTGGTTGACACACAAAGACCCAGTGCCTTCCCTTTGAGTGGAGGGTGCCTCAAATATTGGGGTTGTCATCCCTATAAGGGCTTTCCAATGTTTTTCTTCCACACATTGTATCATTGTATCATGTCCAACAACTCCTTTTTGTAGCCTTCAAGGATTCGTTGTACTACACTATATGTATAGTGTCCAATGCTACATTTTTATTGGGGGATTCAAACATTTGTTTATCCTCTTGACAGGTAGCTATAAAGTGTTTGGAAATGATCCAACATAAAGATCATTGTAACCCAAAAAACTACATTTGATTGTTTTTTAGTTATGGCTATTACAAACACTATGGATGATTATGATGCCTAGACTAAGAGGTTTTGGTGGGGAGTTGATAGGAAATTTAGTTTGAATAAATACTCTACTACAACTTTGGGCATGGGCTATAATTAAACTATTGGTTCCAAAGTTTGAATTTGGGTTGTAAGTAAATTATTAATTTAGAAGCTAGAATAGACTTTGAATCGTTACTTTGCTATAACTTTACATATGGGCTATATGTAAACTACTAGTTTAAAAGTTATGATACAATTTGAATAAATGATTTACTATAGCTTTGCATTTTGTCTATAGTGACTTGTTAGTTCACAATAAAAGTAAAACTTGAATCTATACATTATTGTTGTGTTGTACATTAGGATAGAATTTGAATTAACGATTTTCTATAGCTTTGCATTTTGGCTATAAGTAAACTATTAGTTTAGAAAAAAATATTTCCTAGTGCTAGCTATGTGAAGGGAATTGCTACGGTTGCTTGGAAAGCTACTCCACTTATTAAGTATAAATTTCTTCACTTGTACTAGATTGTGATTGAAAAAATTGGTGGTCAAAGTTAGGCTATATAAGAGGTTTACTTTGAGACACGTTCTTTGTGTGTCAAGGGAAGATGTCTCCAACCTTTTTGGAGTTCCAATATGTTGCACTAGTTGTAGACCTTTACTTTATTTGAGAATTAAGCATTGTGGTAGTGTTGAAGAGTGGTCCAACTAAGCTAACTAAACCTAAGGATAATTTTGGCAGAGTGATGGAAATGCATGTCAAACTCTTAAAGCTCTTTAGGAATCCTAGAACTTTCACTTGTGTGTGTGTGTGTGTGTATGTGTGTGTGTCTGTGCCCCCCCTCTTGCACATGGATCAAAGCGAGTTGAATACAATGTATATCAAAGACAAAGAATGCTAAAAGATTCAGCTTTTTTGCTACAACTATGGGCAATCTCAACTCTAGGAAATGGCTAGGTAAACAATATTAGATAGAGATTTGATCCTTGGAGGGCACCAAGATTAATTGAAAGTTTCGACACTTGGTGTGTATTAACTAGCTTATGTAATCATGAGTTATTTCAAAGTTTACTCGAAAGCTAAATATTTGTTGGGCTCTCAAAAGAACCTTCACAAGAGCCATTTGGCATTAGTAGCTCTAGAGTGAACTAACCTCTCATTTGAAGACATGAATGTTAAGATATAACATTTAAGAATTCATATTTATTGTTTCAAAACAATGCTCACGTAAAATTGATGTGTAATTCTAAGTGAGCTTTTAGACTTGGAAAGAGACCTTTAAACTTTTGTCAATTGTTTAAAATTTTAGAAAACCTACAAATTGTCAAGGTTGAACGCTTTTTTAATTGACAGTGTGTCATATAGCTGTAAAATAATGTCGTTCAAATCTCGAAAATTTTGTTGGTCAATAATTCTAAACGGGAACGGAAGCGTCAAAGCGCCGTTGGTTCAACACGGCTTTCCTGATGATGAGATTGACTTTTATGAGCTGGGCTTCGGAGATACTTTAGCTCCAAGTTTAGCAGGTGCTAAGGTGGGCGCATATATTTATTTATTTATTTATTTATTTATTTATTTTATTTTTTATTTTTTTCCAGCATTCATCCATTTATACACTCTGCAGGTGCGACAGGGCGAGAGATGATGGAGATGTATTTGCAGTATAAATAGGTAGCTCTGGCGGAGGTTGCAAGTCCAACTGCTTCTTCAAACTTCCAGCTTCTTTCTTTCTTCACGGGCCCCAGCTCGCCGGCCCACACGCTTCCTCTTTGACTCCAGATCGCCAGTGGTCCTGATTCCTACACGTCGGTACTCGGTAGGAAGGACTCTTGGACACTTGTTTGTGGTATTTGTATGAAGGATAATATTATAATAATAATAATGACAATAATAGCACGAGGGGCTATGGTGCCCAATATAGGAATTTCCTTCGCAACACTCCCCACGAAGAGGATCCAAACGCAATCCAAATAATTGCAAATATAAGACCTAAGTACCCAAAACTAATGAGCCCCATTCGAGTTGTGCAAAACAAAATTTAAAAAAGTTAACATTCCTTACTCCTTATATTGCTCGTTTGGTTTCTTCTTGTGACTCACCCTTTGATATTTGAACTATTCTTGAAGGAAGCTCTCATAAAGTGTTAGAAAATTAATGGAAGTACATAAAAGTCTAAAGTTGAAAAGATACCCTCACACGCTTATCTTGCTTAATCAATAGGTTGAAGACTTTCAATAATGTTGCAAGTTTGGTAAGCTTGAGTACATACATTTCTAGAATGTGTAAAAGTTTACTAGCATTTATTTTGACACATTTAGCCACTTGAGTGAACCTTAAAGATGCAAGATATTCTAAGTTTCTATAACAAAAAGTTGGTCTATGGTTGAATCACATAACACACACACACTCTCTCTCTCTCTCTCAAAAGCATGCACACACACACACACAAGTGGAAAATACATAGGCAAAAGAGTTGAGATCAACACATAAGAAGTCCAATGCAAGGTTCTAAATCAAGTGAATACCTTAGGCTGGTTACACACCAAGTGATGGACGGGTCACCCCGCCCAAAGTGTGGGCATGCACTTTTTGAAACTAGGCGCGGACATGGACATCATACCTTTACACACCAAATGGAAATTGTTTGTAAAAAAATAAAAAATAATAAACTTATAAAATTTTGTATTGGTTACAAATGTAAAAAGTGCACCCTTGTCCACCACTTTAAAAGTGGGCAGGGGAGACTCCCCATCCAAAAGTGGGCAGGGAGTTCACATGTTTAGCAGGTAAACAATAGGTCATGTCCTCTCCAGTGTGTAAAGGACTGCGGACACCTAACCCTTAAATAAGTGTTTTGATTGGTTAAAGCTTACAAAATGGGCATCCATCCTTTGGTGTGTAACCAGCCTTAGACTCATTCTATTTTAAGATCCTATTGATTGGTAATTAGAAGTCCACAAAACTAATATTCTCTACTAGAACAACCTATTTACTTGTCTCTAAAGTCAAAAAAGCCTCTACAATCATATCGCATTCAATGGTGTCCCTTTCTTCTTGTGAAAAGAAATCTCAAAGAAACTCAAAAAACATTATGAAAACTCTTTTTAGGAATTATTGGTTTCATATATTAATAGTGTTGGACTAAGTACATGATAACTACACTTAAGATATAAATTTTTTGATTCCTCATGTGTTTTGCACGAACGACATTGTAGGCTTTGAAATTACCCTATACTTTCTAGTTGTTAAGGTGAACATTTAGAATGATTATAGTAAGAAGATTCCACAACTACCACTATTAACAAAACAAAAAGAAATGTTTTATCGATCATATCATTTCCATAAATGAAAAATATCATGATATACTTCTCATTCTCTATTTTAAGAGTGACAATACTTTGATTATAAGGCATTAAAATTAAAAGACTAACTTTGTCTTTCTTATGCACTAGCTAAAGTTCATTAAACCTACTATCAGAATAAGAACTAAGGTGAAAAGCCTCATGTGAAAATGCCACAAATAAATTCCTTGGCATATATGGTGTGCCTTCAGATATGTCTAAATCTTATAAGATACAATCAACATGAGAAATAAAGCCCCTGTCTCTCCTGATATTGTTTGGCTTTCATTCCCATTAGCCATGGTCTCCCGAGAATGAGTGGATAGCCTTCCCCCTTCAATGGCATCACATACATGTCAAGCTCCAATTGCACTCCACACACCTTTACCTTGACTTTCTTTATAACTCCCAAAAAATTTACTACTATATTGTTAGCCATTTTGGCCCAAATTCAGTAGTTTCATTTACCTCTAATCCCAAATGGTGCATCAACTTTTCCATCATGACACAAATCTCTGCATCTCCATCCACATATGTCTTTGACACTCTCTGCCCATTGATTTTGGCTTCCACTAGAGGCATAATATCTTTCATCTTTCTAGCCTGGATTGCATTCACATGTCTATTCTTCATGGGTCTAATGATTACCATATTTGATTATTGTCGCCGCACTGTTGGAGATAGATCTAGTAATTGTGGCCATGAAATTTTTGGCCCTTGATCCCTCACATCAGCAAGCAAATCATAAGCTTAGTACCTTTACCTAGGGAAAAATCATCTAGATCAATGTGTCGGCGTGAGCAAGCCCTCCTATTTTTACTGCCACGTGTATTTGCAGTCTTTGAAGACTCTGTCTCCTCTTCCATATTTTCAACCTCCTCTGGTGGTGTAGGCTCCATCCTCTCAATTCTAAGGGATTTCTTCACCGACATTGCTTCAACCTCTACTACTTTGGCCTTCCCTTTGACATCACTCTCATCCAAACTAATCATCCTAATATCACGATTCTCTGGTGGCTGGACAAGCAAGGGTGGCATCTCTGCAAGTGGTCGAGGATGCTGGAGAACTTGAACCAGTGGTGGAGGCCCTGGATTTGGTGGAACAAGCCTCTTCCTAGGTAGTGTCACTTGTTGTCCCCTCCTTCTTGGTTGAAACCCATTTCTTGGAAAATGCTTGGGATGAGGGCAAAAGTACATACCATGGCCAGTCTCCCCACAATTATAGTAAACATATTCTCTTTCTTGTCTCCTTGGACCTCGATTCCTT
Source organism: Lygodium microphyllum (assembly GCF_053477565.2). Taxonomy (NCBI): domain Eukaryota; kingdom Viridiplantae; phylum Streptophyta; class Polypodiopsida; order Schizaeales; family Lygodiaceae; genus Lygodium; species Lygodium microphyllum. The sequence goes on along the minus strand of NC_141144.1, from coordinate 153,540,526 downwards.
CATTTGTGAGGGGAGGGGACCGTATTTCTTGCACCAAATTCAACGAAAGGCTTTCAAGTTGATTAGTAATGCATTGTAGTAGCTCTTGCTATGGCATCTTTGGTTCAGGTGGAGCCTCTACTATTTGTCTAGGCCTTGTTATGGTTGGTAAAAACTGCATGGGCTCAACTACCCCCTTCAACTAGGCTTGATACTTCAATTTTCTATCTTTCTCCCTGGCATAAGTGACTAATTCTTCATAGGATCTGGGAAACTCTCCTTGACCTTCTCCCTTAGTAGAGGATGGAGTCCGGATAGAAAACAATCTTTCTTAAGGCAATCAGACACTCTCTCTCCCTCGGCTAAGGAGGTTATCCATTTATATTATAATTTTATAAATATGTCTTCATATGCTTGGTACTCCCCTGGTAAGGTTTGAAAAAGATTTAAGAGCTGTCTCCAAATATCTTCAGGTGGCTCTGTATCTTGGTACTTGTGCATGAATGTGGTCTTGAGATCCTCCCAATTACCCCTTGTAGCCTCCGGGAGAGTTTGATACCACACTCGAGCATCACCCTTTAGAACTAAAGAGAAGGCCCATACTTTGGTTGCTGCATCGTCCCAGCCTATGACTAGAAAGGCCATTTCTAAGTCATCCAAAAATTTTAGAGCTTTCTACCCTTTGTGCCCAAAAAAGCTTGGAAAAGCCATGATAGGAAGATGTTGATCTAGCTCAATACAAAATAAAGATGAACACGTCTAGGTCCAAGTCATATCTTATTAGGGGTAGAATAAATGGATTCATAGATGCATTAATCTCAGCAAGACGACGAGGGCCCAATAAGCCCCTTATAATATTTTGAAACCTGAGCTTTGTGCTAATTATTATGTGCACGGTTTGCCTAGCAAGAGGACGGATAGCTCCGTACAAATCCCTATGGTTCATGGGATGCACTTAGAGTAGAATGAATATGTGCACATTAAAGGAGATGTTATAATCCAAAATAGGGAGTATTATGGGATCAGGGGACAACAAGATCCCTCTCAACCTCTCGGCTCCAAAATAGAAGACCAACCTTTGCTGAAAATGCATCTTTCTATAATGCTCACATCCACCCGAATGTTTTGAACCGATTGAAAGTTGTAGAAAGTAGAAGTATTCATTTATGCATTAACTACAATTTTTCACTACAAACTTTCATGAAGCATGTTGTTGAAGCTCTGGCCTCTTAGTTCCCACCATTCAAGAGATGCAAAGGATTTGCTCACCACCACTGATTAGTGTAGCTTTGGTGTGACCATCATCAGCCTTGTAAAGTTTATAGGCTTTGATATCTACCTTCTCAATTACTTTGATTCTTCTTGCTAGTGAGAGCTGAAATGATGAATGGGTTGCCTCTTACCCATCCAACCTCCAATCCTCACTAAGAGAACTAAAGAGAGACACGACCTAGTCAAAGGGAGGATGGGCTAGGACATCCCTTTTCTCAAAGAGAATCAAAAGAACCAAGACACAAATTTACAAGAGAGAATATATGCACTAGACACTCTATTAGAATATGAGAGAGAGAGATAAGAGGGGAGGGAGACAAGAGGAGAAGAGGTAGAGGAAGCTTGCCATTAGAAGAAGAGTTAGAGGAAGCTTGCCATTATGTATTCATGGAATGAGAAGATGATAAGAGAGGGAGACAAGAGGAGAAGAGGTAGAGGAAGCTTGCCATTATGCTACATAATAAAAGAACTTACTCATAGCTTACCTCAAAGAGATGGACTAGCATGAGGGTATTCTAGAGTGCTCATCATGTGCTTGTCATTCTCCTTCTTCCCCCTCCCATTCTCCATGGGCTCTTTATATAGCCTCCATGAGGGATTAGATTAAGCTAATATTCTTGATTAACATAATCCTAGATGATGTATGGCATCTTTGAAAATACGGAGAATAGTGGATGGGACAAGTCCCCACCTTGGTCATCATGTAAGAAGCCATGGGTGGTCGTAGACAAAATAGAGAAAGGGAGCTAGATTACAAGAGTTGGGTGTCTAAAGTACATTATTATAATATATTTACAAGAAGGATAGAATGGAAAGTTGGTGTGGTGAAAGAGAGAAGAAAATTGCATGTAGCTAGTAGTCTGCGCCTTTGTAACTTTAAATCCGTGAAGAATCTGAAAAACATTTCTTCTGCAACTTTGTAGACCAGGTCGAAACTGATCAAGCAATGCAAGAATTTTCTTGAAATTCACTTTTTCTTGGAAGTTATTGAGATTATCAAAAAAGGCTTCCAAAAGTTGCTTTGACTTTAGTCTCCCATATACATATAAATACATATAAGCATGTGACAGAAGGGGTCCATGCTTGTAAGCTTTTGTGTAAGATCCAAATGACACCATGATGTGGATATTGACTTGTGTACTAGGGTGAGTGTCCTCTAGTGATAGATTCCAAATCTTAGTGATGCAGATGGAACCCATATGTAGTTGGAGGCTAGTCCTTTGAAAAATCTATGTACTCACTCAACTCCTAGGTGTAATCCATTTCCATCTTCACTAAGATAACCATTCCTTTTACCCTTTACATTGACATCCCTCCTAAGAACTTGTTCCCCCCATTTTCTAGAGTTATCATAATCGAGAAGCAATGTAGCATACCTAGTGTTTGAAGAGTAAACCCAAAGTGATATGGTAAGGCTCTTGATAGGGGTTTTGGCCAAATTTTGTGGTAGAAATCCGGGTTGTAAAAAACCCGGATCATTAGCCCTCCCCTTAGGCTAGAGGAATTCATGCCTCTAGCTTGCCAATGATGGTCCAATAGAGCAAGGAGGATTACACCCCCTCATTGGTGGCTCTTCATTGAATGAGTGCTCCAAAGTGTTCATATTTCTTTGAAAATAAGGCTTCAGTCACCATCCATTTACCCTTATCTTGTGAACCTTCCCATCCATGTCACCTAGCTTATAGCTGCCATTTGGATATCTCCTTATGACCATGAATGGCCCTTCCCACTTGAATATAAGTTTAAAAATCTTTCTGTTATCAAAGCGGTTATCATAGCATAGCACAAGTGATCCTTCCCTTATGTGTTTGCTAGCCAGCTTCTTATTAAATGTCTTCCTCCTCTCTTCAGCCTGCATGGAATAGTGTTGGACTACTGCTTCTCTGTCTAACTCCAGCCTCTCTAGATCTAAGATCCTTTCCTCTAACTTCTTATCTTGATTCTTCTCTCGACTAGCTACTGAAACATGCGCACTGGCCAGTTCCACCTCTATAGGAAGCAAAGCCTCTTGGCCATATACGAGGTGAAATGGAGTATAGCCAAGTGAGGTTCTGAATGAAGTCCTGTAGGCCCAAAGAGCTGCACTCAATTTTTTATCCTAGTGTTTGGGATGCATGTGTACCTGCTTGGTAATTATCTTACAAATCAGCCCATTCACTTTTTCAACCGAACCATTACATTGTGGGTAGTAGGGAGTAGAATGCATGTGCTTAATTTTTAGCCTTTCCATTAGCTCCCCCATTAGATTTTCCCTAAAACCAGGACCCTGATCAGAGATAATTTCCTAAGGTGTGCCAAACCTGCAACAAATATTTTCAAACACAAAATTTTCCACTTCTTGGGCTGTGATCCTACTAGTTGCTGAAGCCTCCGCCCACCTCGTCATGCAGTCCACACCCATTATGATGTATTCCTTGCCAGACTGAGTTTGTGGGAGTGGCCCTATTGCATTAATCCCCCATTTCTCAAATGGGCCATAGGTAGTTATGGGATTTTGTTCCTCATGCACTAGCTTCCTTGGTCCAGCCTTTTGGCAATCATCACAAGTGCGGCACCAATGTTGCGCATCTCGATATAGACTAGGCCACACAAAACCGGCTTGGAGAATCTTCTTGCTGGTTATTTCTTGAGCAAAATGTCCGCCACAAACCCCCTCATGGCAGCTCTTAATCACATCCATAATCTCCTTTGCTGTTGGAACCCTTCTAAGCACTGCATCCTTTCCTTTGCAATACAACACATCATTTATCAAGCGGTATTTGGTGGCCTTAGTAGCCAGTCACCTTTTCTCACTCTTACTCATATGTTCACCATGCTCAAGAAAATAAAGCACATCTTGTAGTTGAAACTTACCCTGAAACAAGGGAAGCTTTACTGCAATGATGCCCACCATTACCTCTTTCAAATTTTCAACTGCTAGAGCATTTGTATCGCCATTTGTGTGCCTTGGCACAAAATAGATTTGGGCTTTCTGTAGCTTTCTCATGAGAGTTTTAGCTTCCCTCATTTTCACTGCTAAGTTATCATTTTTACAAGCCCAGATTCCTTTCATTTGCTTAACAATTAGCATAGAATCTCCAAAAACATTAAGTCGAGTGACACCATGTGAAAGACACCACCTCAAACCTAAAAGCAAGGCTTGATATTCTGCCTCATTATTGGAATGGACATCCTCCAAGCTGATACCTTCTCCATAAAGTTTGTCATCTTCGGGACTAAACACCACTATTCATGTTGTCGTTGTGTCTTTAATACACTTGTAGGCCCCATTAAAGTAGAGGGCATGGGCATTCTCCACCCGTGGCAGCTCCTGAAGAGGAGGTGTTTCCTCTATTCTTTGTGGGTCTAATGCTTACCATATTTGACCATTGTCGCCGCACTGTTGGAGATAGAAGTAGTAATTGTGGCCATGTAATTTTTGGCCCTTGATCCCTCACATCAGCAAGCAAATCATAAGCTCTAGTACCTTTACCCATGGAAGAATCATCTGGCTCAATGTGTCGGTATGAGCGAGCCCTCCTCTGTTTACTATTGCATGTCTTTGCAGCCATTGATGACTCTGCCTCCTCTTCCATATTTTCAACCTCCTTTGGTGGTGTAGGCTCCATTCTCTCAATTCTACGAGCTTTTTTCACCGGCATTGCTTCAACCTCTACTACTTTGGCCTTCCCTTTGACATCACTCTCATCTAAACTAATTATCCTAACATCATGATTCTCTAGCGGTTGGACATGTAAGGGCGGCACCTCTGTAAGTGGTCGAGGATTCTGGAGAACTTGAACTGATGGTGGAGGCCTTGGATTCGGTGGAACAAACCTTTCCCTAGGTGGTGTCACTTGTTGTCCTCTCCTTCTTGATTGGAACCCATTTCCTGGAAAACGCCTGGCATGAGGGCAAAAGTATATACCATGACCAGTCTCCCCACAATTATAGCAAACATACTCTCTTTCTTGTCTCCTTGGACCTCCATTGCCTTCATTTATGAGGGGAGGGGGTCGTACTCCTTGCACCAAATTTAACGAAAGGCTTTCAAGTTGATTAGTAATGCGTTGTAGGAGCTCTTGCTGTGGTATCTCTAGTTCAGGTGGGGCCTCTGTTATTTCTCTAGGCCTTGGCATGGTTGGTAAAACCTGTATGGGCTCAACTCCCCCCTTCAACTGGGCTTGATACTTCAATTTTCTATCTTTCTCCCTGGCATAAGTGACTGATTCTTCATAGGATGTGGGAAAATTTCCTTTGACCTTCTCCCTTAGTAGAGGATGGAGTCCGGATAGAAAACAATATTTCTTAAGGCAATCAGGTACTCTTTCTCCCTCGGCTAAGGAGGCTGTCCATTTATCCCACAATTTTATAAACATGCCTTCATATGCTTGGTACTCCCTTGGAAAGGTTTGGTGAAGATCTAAGAGTTGTCTCCAAATATCTTCAGGTGGCTCTATATCTTGGTACTTGTGCATGAATGCGATCTTGAGATCCTCCCAATCACCCCTTGTAGCCTCCGAGAGAGCTTGATACCACACTTGAGCATCACCCTTTGTGTAAGATCCAAATGACACCATGATGTGGATATTGACTTGTGTACTAGGGTGAGGTGTCCTCTAATGATGGTGATAGATTCCAAATCTTAGTGATGGAGGCAGAACCCATGTGTAGTTAGAGGCTAGTCCTTTGAAAAATCTATGCACTCACTCAACTCCTAGGTGTAATCCATTTTCATCTTCACTAAGATAACCATCCCTTTTACCCTTTACATTAACATCCCTCCTAAGAACTTATTCCCCCCATTTTCTAGAGGTATCATAATCGAGAAGCAATGCAGCATACCTAGTGCTTGAAGAGTAAACCCAAAGTGATATGGTAAGGCTCTTGATAGGGGTTTTGGCCAAATTTTGTGGTAAAAATCCAGTTTGTAAAAAACTCGGATCAACGTGAGCTGCTACTATGGGGCCTGCTGGTTATGCTGAGGATAAGGGGGAAAATGGGGGCATACAAGGTGCCCAATGAAGCCTAGGAACACGGGGAGAGGCAGGAGATGAAATCTTACCTCGGGGGAAAGAAGGCATTGCTGGCATTGAAGCTCCAAGCTCTAGGTCTTCAATCCGGGATGGGCCAAGCTCCACGATCAAGCTCTGATCCAAAGCTCTGATAACAGTTGAAGGGGATGCAATGGCAGTGGAGAAGGAGAAGAGGAAGATGTGGAGAGAAGAGCACACACAATGTAGGTGCTGTCAAGAATGATATGATAGCCTTATTGCACTATCTCATATATATGAATAAAGAATATGGGTGGTTAGCGTACACGGGCAGGCCCAAGGGCCTTTTACCCCAACAAATCCAGCGATCCAAGCAATCAAAAGGCACATAAACTTCCAGATCACAACAAGGATATAGGAGGAAGGGTTTGATATACCTAACGTGTGCGAAGAACTCCTCGATGGCAAGATCAAATCGAATCACCAATGGAAGCTCTCTCTCTCTCTCTCTCTCTCTCTCTCTCTCTCTCTCTCTCTCTCTTGCTTCCACATTTTCCCTATTCTCTTTCTCCTCTCCTATGCCAGTAACTCCTCATACCTATCATTATCCATCATTATCCTAACCAAGGTAGCTAGCTTTCTTATGAAAGTATAAACCTTCTTAGTATACTATTGTTTTAGCATTACATAAGCTTCCCTTTTCCTTTGTAGGGCTAACATCACTTGCTTCATTTCTTCATACTATTGGTTTCTTTGCTCTTCCAAAGTCTTGAGAAGGTCATCAAAGTCCTCTCCAATTTCCTAAGTGATATGGGGAACCTAAGATGAGGTGTACTGAGCCATGGTACCTTCTTTGTTCTCCTTTCTGGTTTGACTTCTTCTTGTTGCAAGCATCTTTTACCTTGTAAGGGTAGATCACACTGATGGGATTTTTGACAAAAATAAGCAAAATGCTTCCACACATTGCTAGCTTTCACTTGAGATTTGACTACCTCCTTTCGATCTAGGAACCCATTTTTTGAGCATGTTTTTAGATATCACACATATGAGATGCAAAATGGCATGACTATATAAGCAAGCACCCCCCATTTAGTGGTGAATATTATTTTATTCGTGCTATCTAGGTGGACTTGCACTTGATTATAGCCTAAAAACCCATCCAAGAAGCCGTATGCCTCCTTCCATGCCACTCTCTCAAGTATGTACTCGGTGTGTATGGCAATGGGCAATGGTCTCTCAAGAGTACTGGATCGGGCATTGAGGTAAGCTTACTACACTCATAGGCTTGAGAGCACGTACGGATATGTGAGAGGTAGCCACTAGCATTCGGATTGAAACACTTGAGCAATAAGCAGTTCGTGGGTCTTGGCGGTCGAGGAAAAGCTCCCACATTTTGGTTTCGTTTATTGGGACCAACGGATTGGAGCCTTGAGTGCTTGTGCACTCTCAATCGAGCATTGGAGGGTTTTTCCCAAATTAGTGCTTGAGGTAGATAGGTAGCAAGAAAGGGCATTTGATCTTCATTGCAAGAAAGTGTTTTGGGTTCTTGAAGTTTGGATGAGTTGGTTTGATTAGCATTAGCATTTGCTTATGATTTGTAGGCATTTAGGTAGGAGAAAATAGTGGAAAATGGAGAAAACTATAGTAGGGTTTTGTGTAATAGCAAGCTTAAATAGAAGGAAAATGGGGTTGAAATGCGAGAAAGAAGAGGAGAAGGCATCCAAGGAGTGTTGGAGAGGGGGTCTAAAATCCCGAGAAAGGGGGAAGAGAGCTTATTTTCAGTTTCATGGCTTAGAGAGAGAGTGTGTGTTGAAGCTCCAGGGCAAAGACAAGATTTAGTGCATTGATTTGAAGGCTTACACACAAACCTTCCTCAGCATCTAATCATTGATTCTGGAAGTTTTCAACACTTGGTATCAATGGAGGTCGATCGAATCAAAATTTTGCCTCGCCACGCTGTTTGCACCATCGGAATCGTGCACACGTCGTAGAGTTTGATTCTAGAGTCAAACCAATCAGACTCAAACAGCCTGATTTGGCCACTCGGACACCTATAGTCCTAGTCCGAGTGGATATCGTTAGCTAGTCCGAGTCTGTCGGGAAAGATTCAAACAGCCAGACTCAGACAGCTAGACTTGGACGTCCAGGATTTGTGATGTCCGATTTAGACAATCAACTTGAATACTAGAATTGAACTTGGATTTGTCTGATTTTCTTAGTCGGATATACCCAGAATCGAACTGTTCGATTCTGGGAATCGGACCTTTGATAAATAGACACACTATCCAGAACTTGAAAACTGAGCGATGGATTTTTTTCCCAGAAAAGTGCTCAAAATTTGCCAAAAAATCCAAATTTCAAGGAAAATTTGAATTCCGTCGAAGGCAGTAGAGGCAGTTGGATCGATTTTAAGCCACAAGCAGCAGATGAGTTTCAAAATTTCTTTAAAGACCCACCAAGTGATGGGTGCAAAATTTTCATAATATTTTTGAGTGTGAGATTAGACTTCTGGAAGTGGCCGGCAATGGGGGACCCCGAGACGGTCAAACATAAATTTTCGGATCATTGATCGGACGCCAGACGTGGAATAGGCAGTGCCCAAGGCAAAGGACAAGTCTTATTGATTCTAAATGGGCCTTTAAGTGAAGGGGGTGATCCTTGGGGCTTGCCAACCCCCAAAAATGAAATGTGATGGGAGGGCGTTTTTTTAAATGACGAAAAAAAATGAAGATGGGGGGTGCACATGCGATGATTTGCCATGGCGGGCAATGGGGGGCCTAAAAGCAACTCCCCAATCAAAGTAGATGGATGATTTGCTGCAATTGCTTGCTCTCCAAGGCCAGGATTTGCATGAGGAATGGTTGCTTGGATGGCTTGGTTCAAATCTAGTCTTTCTCTCTCCTCCCTCTCTCTCTTCCAAGTGGTAGTTCATATGGATGAAATCAAGAAGAAGAGGGGCTGAAAAGGATGCTTGTCTAGCGGTGATCGGATCGCTCCAAGATCAAGAGGAGGTTGAGGGAAGGTGTTTAGCATTGAATAATGATTGCTAGTTGGTCGTAGTCTGTACTAATTATCAAAAAACCTGCAACACACAAATAAGTGGTATGTCTCATTTTTACAAAGGAAATTTGATTCTTTTTTATGGTTGATTGTTGAAAAGAAATTCATATGGAACCAAAATTTGTTTGGATCTTGTTTGCATCATGATTGAGGGATATGCATAAAACAAATGCAGAACCATAATGAAACACAGTCATAATAATTAAATTACAACCCGAAAAGCACATTTTTTGAGAAAAAATGAAGATTTTGTTGGTTTCGAGTGGGGAAAAGAGATTCATGTGGGATAAAATTTTGATAAAATCACATTTCAGCTGTCATGAACATTCAATAATCATAGATAAAAAAATAACCTGTTTTTATGAATAAATAAATATGAAAAAATCGGAAAAATGAGATACAAATGGGTTATTATACTTTAAAAATTAAGGAAAAATATGACTTTTGTTCGTGAGTGTTTAGCAAGGTTGAGGCATGAGGTATAGCCTCAGCTTGTCCTTATTTGTATGTGACAATGTGTTTTTATTGATTTATACATTGAAAATGACAAAAAATAAAACCCTACATCTATACAACGATGCAACACATAAACGGTAAGGGGAAAAGAGGGGTTGTGGAAGCGTTTAAGTGGTAAAAATGATGCAAAGTCTAATATTTTGTTTGTGCACGTCATATAGGGCGATAATAATTTAAGTTTAAAGAGACTAGTAGCATGAGGAAACTTTAGCAACGTACCAACAACATATAGATTGGAAATCATTGAAGGGCTGATTTTTACACTCCACTTTGCTTATTTGTTTTAAAATAAAATGTTTGTGTACAATAGGCATCCATGTTTGTATTTTTCATGCCACATGGTATAAAATCCTTGATGCATAGCACTTGTATGCCAAACATTGACAACCAACACTGAGAGTGTGAGAAAGTCCTTGCTGTAGGATAGACAAGCGGTTCCTTGGAGTAAGTTCAGTGAGGAAACATCAACTCCTGGATCGTTCAATAAATCAAAGAGTGGAGCTTGTACACTTATTCTTTATGCGGAAGCAATGCATCTTGGGGCTAATCCCCTTGATGTAGGAGAGCTGTAGTGAGGCCCCAGTGTTTTAGCTAAGAGGTTGCCTCCTATGTATGTGATACGAGGTATTATACCTATATGTTATGGGATCACCCTCTAAGGAGTAGGGGAAGGAAAATGTTGGATTGTGTCCTCTTACAAACACAAAATTGATATTAGATTTTAGTGTAGTGTGAGCCTTAGATTCTACTGGCTGCAAGGCCATGTGGGGTGTCTTGTGTGTTTTAGAGGTCCGGCTAGTACTAGAGAGCCAGTGGCAGGCCCATTTCTAGTCTCGACATAGAGCTCAACCCAAAGCAAGGAAAGGCTCTTGTAGGCATCCAGACACATTGGATGGCTCATAGAGCCTCCAGACTACAAAGATCATGACTCAACTGCCTAAGAAGCGACCTCGAATAAAGCCTTTCAGACCACCCATCCGAAATGCTTTAAAAAGGACCCAATTGAACCTGTGAGAGTGACCACCACACCTAAGGGAGTGGACTAGAAAATTGTGTTGCATCACATTGTTTTCATCACAATCACACACTGCATGAATAATCACTTGAAGTGCACTCAAAAATCAGAAAGCCTAATTTCGCATTGTGCATGAAACAAAGCACCCCATGAACACTTTGAGCATACTTAAATTTGAGGACTAGTTGTACTAACAAAGAACTCACATGCAGGATAAGTGACTTGAACAAACCCACTACTAGGAGAAGATCCTCAAATCTCAAATGTGTGGCTAAGGATACAAGTTATCAAAAGCAAGCCTTCTAGAGAATGAGAAGACCGACACGATGAGAGACTCAACCTTACTTGAGTTGATTAGTTTGATCGACAACCTAATGGACTAGGAGGCTGACAAGATGCCAAGACCAAGCTCTAATCATGAAAATGACTAGCTCAGCTTGGGAGAGATCTAATCAATATCCAACAAATGAATGATCAATTGATACAATTTACAAACCAAGATGGAGCATCATGGTAGGCGAGCTAAGGATATCATAATTGACCTTGAGGAAGAGCAGATATTGGCCAAGAAGGCACTGCAAGGCATAGCTACTTAGAGCTAGAAGAGAGCATGAGCTCAAATGTTGAAGTAGAAAATAGAAATGTGAGAGGTCCAGCGAGTTTTAGTGCTGACCAATCGAAATAGGACAAAACCCAATGCGGAGAGGGAAAGAGCGCTAGAAGTTGACCTCACATTGAGCAAGCTTCTCACAAAGAGACTTATAGACAATACAATTGCAGAGTAAATCAAAGTGGCCCTAGCAACTTCGTTGCTAGCGGGACTAGGATTCACTCCAAATTTAAGGAGCCAACCGAAGATACCTATAGTTGCAAAGAAACTTGATAAGTACCATCCTGACAACGATTGATATAGCTTCGTAAAGCAGTTTGAGTAGATATGCAAGGTAAATGGCCTAATGAACCTTGCTTAATGTGTGCAAGATTTCAGTCTTTGTATTGGAGATAAAGGATGGACTTGGTACACCAGTCTAGATGACGCTGAACACAACACCTTCAATACTCTCAATAGCCTCTTCATCAAGAGATTCTCTGAGGTGGGGTACTTGGATAACCTCATGGTTTGACTAATGAATATCAATCAAAAGGACAAGGAGGATATTAGAGATTATGTCACCCACATGTGGAGTCTCTTTAAGAGAATCCTAGCCGTAGAGCAACCTAGTGAGTGAGCGGTCTCCATTGTGTTCATAAGTGGAATTAGGAGTGAAGAGCTCTACAAGGCCTTGGTAGGCAACTTGAGCATGCGAAGGGATGTGCTAGCTAGGGTCTTTGAAAAAGCCATATGTGTAAATGATTTGCTCAAGGAGAGGATCTTGAGAGCCACAAACCGAGATAAAGTAGGCTCTCTAAAGCCTCAGAGAGAGCTATGGCCACTGTTAGTGAGCGACCTAGTCAAAGTAACCAAGAGAAAGGGAAGAGTATTGACTCAAGCCAAGAATTGGCAGATGTAAAGCTAGAGCTGGCCAAGCTCTAAGAAATGATTAGAAGACCTACACAACCTCACGTGCAATGTGTCTTTTGCAGAGGGAACCACCTCCCGGTTGAGTGTACGGATCCTAGATCCAGACCTTATCCCAACTGCGATAAGTTCAGTCATAATGCTATGCATTTTCGACTGCCAAGGTGATTATCATATCCGTAGCTTTACAACTAGCCTTAAGACTTGGGAAATAGACTGCCCAAAATTCATAAGGGGAGCTCCATTAGCTCTCCCAATGCACCTAATGATGCCAAGCCATCTATCCTCAAAATTGACATCAATCCACATGTATACATGGACCACCTGGATCCTTGGTGACACTTGGTGCCAAAATTCATAAGGGGCGCTCCATTAGCTCTCCCAATGCACCTAAAGATACCAAGCCATTTGTCCCCAGAATGGACATCAATCCACATGTATACCTAGACCACCTCGACCCTTGCTGACCCATCCACCACGAGTGATGCTCCAATACATTACATAGAGGAGCCGAATGAGGAAGAGACATACATAAACCCTTATGTCTTGTATGACGATGAGAGAAATCCCATCTTAATGGACTTTAGAATAGTATCGCTGATGGCATTAGACTAGTTAGACTTAGGAGGGCAGAGCCAAGACCCAATCACTTGTGGCCACCTGGGACATATCTCATCTCATTGCCTTGAATGAGAACAAGCTAACCATCGAGAAAAGACTGATTTGAGATGCGCCAAATGTGGAATCACTCTCTTATACACTGAATGTCCTAGGCAAAACCATCCACTAGCTTAGCCATCATACCTTATGTACCTTGGGGCTATTTGGAGTCAAAACACTTGACGGTGAGGCCACTCCCATCTCGCTAAATGTCATGACTAGAGAAAAAATGAAGTAGGTTGGCATTTCATTTCCAAGACCCAACAACCTAGATGTAGCCTCAATAAGAAGGAAGACTCGTTGAGGGAAGAAAAAGAGGGCTGACGTCAAAGTGATAGTAAAAATGGACAATGCCGCCACACTAATGAGAGGGAAGCAAGTGGCAAATGCATAGGCTAAGATTTCATCACCTAAAATAGTGGAGAAGAGGAGTGCCAAGGTTGGGGAATACCCTGATCCAAAGCACCAATAAGAAATAGTAGACAAGATTAAGGAGTGGGTGAGAGAATCCCAAGAGTATCTAAAGGATGCCGAGCATGTCCTAGATGATAAGAGCAATGAGTTCTCTAGTGTGAGAACACGTGTCTCAGCGACACACATAAACCCAAGGGATGCATCCACACCTCACACAGAATCACGAAGACAAGGCTTAGATGCCATCAGTATGCAAGCTACTCAAGACCAGTGGAAAAAAAGTATAGGACAAGATGAAAGGAAAGCGGCTATTAATGCCCTACTTATGACATTGCTATATCGACTCCTATAACATTGCCAATGGGGGATTTGCTTAGGCAAAGCCCTTCATTATGGTGAGAATTGAAGCAATGGGTAGAGGAATTTGATGAGCCAGGAGTAGCCGACTTGCATGAGAATGACACAACCATGTAGATACCCAACCTCACATTGAACTCAGTGCCTAAGTCCTTGTGTGTGAATGCTTTCTGGGAAGAAATGGAGATGCATGTGGTCCTACTAGTGGTAGCATAAGGAGATGTCACAAGAAAGGGCATCATTATACACGGGAGCGGAGTCAATGTACTTAGCCATGCATTTTTGTAGGTTTGGGGTAACCTGTTGGTGGAGATCACAAGGTTTAATATCACAGTGGCTAATGGCATGAAAGTTAACCCATTTGGAGTATTGAAGTACTGGCCCTTGAAGATAGTAGGTGTCCAATTCTCGGTGAACTTCATCGTTATGAAGGGAGTAGATTATGACAACTTGCTAGGAAGACCATGGATGTGGAACACATGGGTAATTGATGACTGGGGTAATGGCCTCATATTCCTAGGTAATAGATCAGAGGTAGTAAGAGTTGAGATGGATACTTGGACGACCATGCTGGTCCACTTAGATACCATCTCCTCTATCTTGTTGCTCCCCACCAAACCATTCATGCTGTAGTTGCCTACCAGTCGGGTCAAAACCCTAATTGCAGAGAAGCCATAGCTTTTCAACCTCAATCTTTTTAGTTTACCTCATCTTTATTCTCTCTCTTCTACCCAGCTAAGGCCACTCTAATCCATTGATTTTCTGAAGTTTCAAGCACGATTCACCACTCAAATCATCAAGGAGGAGAAGTGTTTTTGGGACTTGAAGATCAAGCATTCATAGCCACAAGCACCAAAGCTTCAAGTTTACTTCATTCCTACCACACTTAGACCTGACTACCACCACTCAAATCTACTGATTGCCCATCAAATCATTGAGGAGGGGAGACCTTGGAAGATTTAAAGATTTAAATACCTTCATCAAGCAAAAGATCATCATCTTTAACTCTAGTATCTCTTGATACTAGAGTGTGCCTTCACACTAATGTCTTGTGTCCTTTGATATATTCAAACATCAACTCATTACTGGTCTGATCTCACTTACTTGATGCTGATGTCAATGAGAAATAGGAAGGTTTATATGTGGATACAATTCATGAAGAGTAACATGACTTGTGTTGCTTATCTACAATGCATAGAAGATTTTTGTGATCCACTTGTAGGAGGACATGAAGCTACCTACACCAAAGAGAAATCAATGTATTCATTTGAAGAACTTGAAGACATGCCTGTTAACTTGGAGAAAGTGCTAGATTTTGAAGTCATTTCCTTTGCCTCAAAGATGATACCTTTGCTTGAGGGGGACATGAACATGAAGATTAATGCAACCGCTGCAAGCAAAGTCAATGAAGAAGAAGACTAGGAGGACCTAGAAGAAGAGGACCAAAAGATCAAAGCAGTGGACACTAAAGCTGCAAGAAAAGTGAAGAACAAGTACAACATCAAAAAGAGAAAGTTAGACTACACCAACAAGAAGACCTATAATAAATTGAAGATTTATGCAAAAAGAAATACTGTAAACTGCAAGGGCTTGTCAATGTCCTTGACCCAATTTTTACTAGACTTTTTTTAGCCCTGTAATGCCTAGCCCTAATACTTTTGACATAAGCTTGTAAACTCCTCATGTAGCCTTGTACTACAACCTCTGTGAGGCCCATGTTATAGTCTTTGGATGTCCATCATGTTTGTGGTACCCACACTTAGCCTTTTCTGTGTGATAGCCTATGGTGGTTTGCCATGTTTTTGGGGGTGCTCACAATTCGTAGGTGTTTCTTTCACTAAAGCCTCTACACACTTTGTACTTTTTGGTTGTGATTGAGGAGGGGTGTTGAGATATTTGCAATCACACCTACTGTAGCCTCTTCGTATAAGGAAATTCTGGGCTTAGGACATGTAGCAAACTGAATCCCATATGCACAGAAAGGGAAACTGCTACCCATCCAACAACTATAAAGCATTGTACTTGACTACCACTTTTGAATATATGCTGAATGCAATATCGTGATACTTTCCCATTTTAGTTAGTATCTTGATCATTGTCAGTCTTATACACAAGATTGTGTTTATGAGTCCAAGTCTCAATCTTGGAACCTAATTCACTTTTGTAACAGGTCAAGTCTTTGTCTATGTCATCATGAGCTTAATATTCATCTTTGATCCACCATAGCCAGTGCCATGCTCTAGATCCCGCGTATTTTCACACAAGGATAGCTGGTGAATCCCACAAAGCCACTGCACTTCAGATTCTAAGGGGTAAGATCCTACCATTAGTGCCACTTTGTATGATGGCCAAAAACCCTAGCAGGCAACAAATACCATCCCTTTCCATATTCCATTTAGAAAAATTAAACTCCAAGGAATTCTGGAGTATCTAACAAGGGAGCTAGCTGGTCACCCAATCACTAATCTTAGGCCACTCTAAGATCTCATGAAATGGCGATGAACAAAAGTGCATGACCTAAACCTTAGGTACAATTGGGCACTGATCATAGATGAAAAGAGAGTCAAGAATAGAGGTCTAGATGATGACGAGTAGTCAGAAGGTAGCAATTTAGATTACAAGTATGAGGACTGCTATTCCTCAAATGAAAGCAATGAAGAAGAGGCAGAGGATAGAATATGATACTGACGGCTGAGTGATCAAACAAATAAAGGTAGACTCCAAGATTCCAAGAGCCAACAAATTCAGAATTGAAAGAGGAATCTTCACAATTGAATGTGATTGCACTTTCTTGGATCACTTAGGCATGATGGAATATGAGCAAGCAGGGCTAGTCTAGCCAAGTGTCGCACCTCTCCTTAGGATTGGAGTTGACCTCAGAGAGTTGCAACCACCAAGGGAAACTCCATTCTCTAGCAAGAATCGTGACTTCAACTCAGAATCGGAGGTAAGCTCTGAGAGCAATCCAAAGATGCCTCTACCACCTAAAACCAGATGCATCAAAGGGGACTTGCTCGCCCACCTAAGGCGCAAGAAATCACAAGGAGGGAAAGGAAGGACAACTAGAAGGGTTGGAAGTGGAACAACAAAAGAAACCTCAAGACCTACCAAAGGGCTTCACTAAATTCAAGAAAGGGAACATGGTGGTGATCTTGTTGGGTGCAAAGAGACAAGGACAGAAAAGTGAATTGATATAGAAGGACTTGCCAAAGTCAAGGAAGTTGACTTAGCAGTGGAAGGGGAGAGGCCTCGACTTGTGTTTATAGCTGACGACTTGACTAAGTAAGAAGAGGTTGATGTTATTTCTTTCTTGCGAGAGTATATTGACGTGTTTGTCTGGCTCAAAGGAGTCAATCCAAGGGTCACGGTGCATAACATTCCAATGACTCTTGATGCAACACCACTAAAACAATGACCTTACTCAATGAATCCAAAGCATGATCACATTGTGAAGGAAGAGATCAATAGACTATTGAAGGTGGGATTTATCTATGAGATTGAGCACATAGACTGGGTGTCACCCATTATGAGCATCTTAAAGAAGAATGGGAAAATCCAAGTGTGCATGAACTACAAGAAAGTTAAATTCATGACTAAGAGAGATAATTATATGTTGCCTTACACGGAGCACATGCTTGAGAGAGTAGCAAGACAAGAGCCCTATAGTTTACTGGACGACTTCTCAAGTTACAACCAAGTTCAAGTACATCCTAATGACAAGCATAAGACAACGTTTGCCACGGAGTGGATTATATTTACGTACATAGTCATACCGTTTGGGCTGATGAACACAAATGCTACCTTTCAATGTTTAATGTATGCCATCTTCAAAGACATGCTTAGGCAAGAGCTAGAAGTATGTGTTGATGATCTATGCATGCATTGTAGATGGAGAGAGTACATGGATATAGGCTTTTTAGTCTCTCATTAAACCCCCTAGAGTGCCAATTCTGGGTGAAATAAAGATGTATCTTAGGGCACATGGTGTCCAAGAACGACATTGCCACACTTACTTCTCTAAGATCAAGGTTACTGTTGACTTGCCACCACCAACCAATTATTAGGGAGTTCAGTGCTTCCTAGGACATACAGGGTACTATCAGTGCTTCATTATGAACTATGCATTGATTGCTAGACCACTCTACAAGCTTTTGATTGTATTCAAGTGGACCAAGGAGTACCAACATGCTTATGAGGAGTTGGAAAAGGCTCTCACTACTCCACCAATTTTATGAGCCCCAGACTGGAACATAATATTCCATGTGCATATTGATACGTCAAAGTTTGCCATTAGAGCCATTTTGTGCCAACTTGGTGAATGGAACCTTGATTATCTAGTGAGCTTTGCTAATAGACAACTCACGAATATGGAGATGAACTACTCCACAATGGAGAGGGAGGGTTTGGCCATGGTATTTTGGCTACCCCCTTTACCTTCTTTTTTGACCATCAAGCCTTGCTTTATCTTGTCAATAAACCTTGTGCTATTGGATGCATAGCTCGATGGTTACTTCTGTTTTTAGAGTTTGAATTTTGTACGCAAGGGAAAGCAAGACTACATGGCATATCACATGTCCCACATACCCATAGGAGAGGCAGTTGGACAAGGCATTACATATGACCTATTCGATGCACATCTTTTTAGCATGTCCAATGACAAGGAATTATTTAGAGCTCATTTGATGCATTATTGGACTGACGACATAGTCCAGATCCTAGAGCATGGACTACCAAAGAGACCTATTGAGAAGGTTAGGCGAAGGTGCCTTATCCTTGAGATTCAACCCTATCAATTGATCACTAGTCACTCTATAGGTTAGGGCATGATGGATTGTTGCAGAGATGTGTATGTGAGCATGAAATGCATGATGTGTTGACTGAAGCACATGGTGGAATTTCTAGAGGACACTTCAATGGAGATACTATAGCTCGCAAGGTGTGCTACAATCTCAACTGTGGTGGCCCACCCTATTTTGCAATGCTGCTAAATTCATAAAGCATTGTGACGAGTGTCAAAGGACTAAGGTTTCTATTTGTAAGTACATGATGGAGTTAATCCCAATCATAGCATGCCAACCATTCGAAGAATGGGGCATTAACTTCATTGGGCCGATCAATCGCATAGCATAGTTCTCCAAGGCCAAATACATCATTGTGGCAATGGAATACCTTACAAAATGGGCCGAAGCTCGAGCCATGAGAAAGAATGATGCTAGAACCATGGCTAAGTTCCTTTGGGAGCAAGTGATCTCAAGATTGGGCTACCCCATCGAACTAGTTAGTGACCAAGGCACTCACTTCACTAATGAAGTAATTGCCCACTTACTTTCCACCTTCCTGATCATCCATGGGAAATCATCACCTTACTATCCTCAAGCTAACAGCTAGACAGAGTCCACGAACAAGATCTTAGTGAATGTCCTGACCAAGGTAGTCTCTGCCTTGTGCAGTGACAACATGGATAACAAACTCATGGCAACACTATAGGTCCATAGGACATCCTATAAGATGGCAGTTGGGCAAACACCCTTCAAGCTTACTAGAAGCAGTACGGGTGGAGAATGCCCATGCCCTCTACTTTGATGGGGCCTACAAGCATATTAAAAATAGAGCGGCAGTAGGAATAGTGGTGTTTAGTCCCGAATGTGACAAACTTTATGGAGAAGGTATCAACTTGGAGGATGTCCATTCTAACAATGAGGCAGAATATCAAGCCTTGCTTTTAGGTTTGAGGTGGTGTCTCTCACATGATGTCACTCGACTTAATATTTTTGGAAATTCTATGCTAATTGTTAAGCAAATGAAAGGAATCTTGGCTTGTAAAAATGATAACTTAGCAGTGAAAATGAGAGAAGCTAAAACTCTCATGAGAAAGCTACAGAAAGCCCAAATCTATTTTGTGCCAAGGCGCACAAATGGTGACACAGATGCTCTAGCAGAGTTGAAAATTTGAAAGATGTAATGGTGGGCATCATTGCAATAAAGCTTTCCTTGTTTCAGGGTAAGTTTCACCTCTACAAGATGTGCTTTATTTTCTTGAGCATGGTGAGGCACCTACACATATGACTAAGAGTGAGAAAAGGTGGCTGGCTACTAAAGCCACTAAATATCACTTGATAAATGATGTGTTGTATTGCAAAGAAAAGGATGCAGTGCTTAGAAGGGTGCCAATAGCAAAGGAGATTATGGATGTGATTAAGAGCTGCCATGAGGGGGCTTGTGGCGAACATTTTGCTCAAGAAATAACTAGCAGGAAGATTCTCCAGGCCAGTTTTGTGTGGCCTAATCTACATCGAGATGTGCAACATTGGTGCCGCACTTGTGATGATTCCCAAAAGGCTGGACTAAGGAAGCTAGTGCATGAGGAACGAAATCCCATAACTACATATGGCCCATTTGAGAAATGGGAGATTGATGCAATAGGGCCACTCCCACAAACTCAATCTGGCAAGGAATACATCATAATGGGTGTGGACTACATGACGAGGTGGGAAAGGCTTCAACAACTAAAGTAGGATCACAGCCCAAGAAGTGGGAAAATTTGTGTTTGAAAACATTTGTTGCAAGTTTGGCACACCTTTGGAAATTATCTCTAATCGGGGTCCTAGTTTTAGGGCAAATCTAGTAGGGGAGCTAATGGAAAGGCTAAAAATCAAGCGCAGGCATTCTACTCCCTACTATCCATAGTATAATGGTTTGGTTGAAAAAATGAATGGGCTGATTTGTAAGATAATTACCAAGCAGGTACACATGCATCCCAAACACTAGGATAAAAAATTGAGTGCAGCTCTTTGGGCCTACAGGACTTCATTCAGAACCTCACTTGGCTATACTCCATTTCACCTCGTCTATGGCCAAGAGGCTTTGCTTCCTATAGAGGTGGAACTTGCCAGTTTGAATGTTTTAGTAGCTAGTCAAGAGAAGAATCAAGATAAGAAGTTAGAGGAAATAATCTTGGATCTAGAGAGGCTAGAGTTAGATAGAGAAGCAGCAGTCCAATACTATTCCATGTAGGCTGAAGAGAGGAGGAAGACATTTAATAAGAAGCTGGCTAGCAAACACATAAGGGAAGGATCACTTGTGCTATGCTATGATAACCGCTTTGATAACAGAAAGGATGCTAAACTTGTGTTCAAGTGGGAAGGGCCATTCATGGTCATAAGGAGATATCCAAATAGTAGCTATAAGCTAGGTGACATGGATGGGAGGGTTCACAAGATAAGGGTAAATGGATGGCGACTGAAGCCTTATTTTCAAAGAAATATGAACACTTTGGAGCACTCATTCAATGAAAAGCCACCAATGAGGGGGTGCAGTCCTCCTTGCTCTATTGGACCATCATTAGCAAGCTAGAGGCATGAATGCCTCTAGCCTAAGGGGAGGGCTAATGATCCGAGTTTTTTACAAACCGGATTTTTACCACAAAATTTGGCCAAAACCCCTATCAAGAGCCTTACCATATCACTTTGGGTTTACTCTTCAAGCACTAGGTATATTACATTGCTTCTTGATTATAATAGCTCTAGAAAATGGGGGGAATAAGTTCTTAGGAGGGATGTCAATGTAAAGGGTAAAAGGGATGGTTATCTTAGTGAAGATGAAAATGGATTACACCTAGGAGTTGAGTGAGTGCATAGATTTTTCAAAGGACTAACCTCCAACTACACATGGGTTCCGCCTACATCGCTAAGATTTGGAATCTATCACCATCATTAGAGGACACCTCACCCTAGTACACAAGTCAATATCCACATCATAGTGTCGCATGGATCTTACACAAAAGGTTACAAGCATGGACCCCTTATGTCACATGCTTATATGTATTTATATATATATATATAAGGAACTAAAGTCAAAGCAGCTTTTGGAAGCCATTTTTTATAATCTCAATAACTCCCCAAGAAAAGCAAACTTCAAGAAAATTCTCGCATCCCAATCGGTTTCAACATGGTCTACAAAGTTGCAGAAGAAACTTTTTTCAGATTCTTCACCGATTTGAAGTTACGAAGGCGCAGATTGCTGGCTACATGCAATTTTCTTCTCTCTTTCACCACATCAACTTTTCATTCTATCCTTCTTGTAAATATATTATAATAATGTGCTTTGGGCACCCACCTCTTTTAATCTAGCTCCCTTTCTCTATTTTGTCTACCACCACCCTTGACTTCTTGCATGATGACCAAGGTGGGGACTTATCACATCCACTATTCTCCATATTTTCAAAGATGTCATACATCATCTAGGATTATGTTAATCAAGAAGATTAGATGAATCTAATCCCTCATGGAGACTATATAAAGAGCCCATGGAGAATGGGAATGAGAAGGAGAATGACAATGACAAGCACATGATGAGCACTCTAGAATACCCTCATGCTAGTCCATCTCTTTGAGGTAAGCTATGAGTGAGTTATTTTATTATGTAGCATAATGGCAAGCATCCTCTACCTCTTCTCCTCTTGTCTCCCTCTTTTCTCATCTTCTCATTCCATGAATATATAATGGCAAGCTTCCTCTACCTTTTCTCCTAATGGCAAGCTTCATTTGCTATTTGAGAGCTATTGAACCTTGATTTGGATGTGAACACTTCATTATTAGTTAGGATTTATGCTACCTTGGTTGACAGGTTATTTTACCTCCAGTTTGGTTATGCCTATGGTCTACGGGTGCTCTCGACTACTCGGGATGATATGCTGATGTATTTGGATAATGCCACCTTGATGTTTATGCTCTCAGATGCTTCTTGAGCAAAGAATAGAGCTCAATTCTTGGTTCATTATCATTTTCTTTGCAACTGGCATTTCACTTGATAAGATTTATGATCCATGCTACCCATTATGGAACTAATATCTGATGTGGATGCTTTTGGGTTCATTCAGCTATAGTATGGTAGATGTTTGGGCTTGAATCGACTTGCATTTGAGAATTTTGTGGAGTAGTTTGGATTTTGTTGGCTTATTACTTATGCAGCTTGGATGCTATTTGGCCCTTAATGCCCCGATTATGGATCTTGGATTTACTTGGATATAGATACATGTTTGAGCAGTGCTTGCTCCATTGTCTTGGGAGTTGGTTATTGAGCTTTGATTGCTCATTGATACTTGGTTCTTTGTGGGTTACTCCTTGATTAGTGGACTTCTTTACAGTGCTTGGATTTAGCAATTATGGTTTTGTTGCTTCTATGTTGCTTAGCTTCTATGCTAGTTGGGTTGCTTTTGCCCATATGGATCAAAGAGCAGTTGCTCTTAATGCTTACTAGGCTATGCACTTTGTCTACTGTCATTTACTTTACAAATCCACTTATTTAGATGTTGTTGTACAGATACTTGGGCTTCTCTTGGAGCTTGACCATTGCAGGATCTTATGCCACTTACTGGTTTTGCATTGACTTGGATGCTACTGTGTGGTCTAATGTACTGCAGAGTCATGTTTGCCATTATGGTTATGGGCTGATTTCATGGCTGAATACCATATGCTCTTTTGACAAATGTATTGGCTATTACACTATTGTGGTTTTTTATATCATGCACTTAGCTACGATTCTTTTTCATGTGGGAGCTTCTACATCCCAAGTTGATGCTTCTGTGCTTCCCTCTCCATTGAGGATGGAAGAGTACTTGCAGCAACATGCTTCTACCACTTGTGCTTCTACTAATAGTTGTCTTGATGAGCACGTTCCCTATGTTGGGACAGCCCTAGACTCTTTGAGTTCCTTGGATGTGGATAGCCCTATTCATGATGACTTGAATTCCTTGTCATCTTCTACAGGTTCTTCTACTTCAAATGTTGTTTGCTTCCATTGTGGGAAGCTTGGGCATGTTCAAAGAAAATGCTTTAAACGGATTAGAGAGTAGGAGAGACAGAGACAACGGACTTGACATGAGCAAAGAGTCAGAGATATAGCAGATGCAGCAAGTGTTACCACTCTTACTAGTGGTGAGGTACATGCAATTACCCATGATGATGCAATTGAGCATGTACTGTCATCTTGTTTCCCTATAGCTTACTTTCTCAGTGATCAAGCCTATATGTTTGATTGGCTTTTGGACTCTATGGCATCTTGCCATGTTATCCCTCATAGAGCATGGTTCTCTTCTTACACGGAGGTTGATGGATGTATCAATTTGGACCTTGAGCAGTCTTATGCTATTGTTGGTACAGGGGATATACACCTAGCTTTTCCTAATGGGACTTCTCTTATGTTCATGGATGTTTTACATGTTCCCATGCTCAGTAAGAGCTTGATTTCTATCAGTCAATTACATAATGCAGGATATACTCTCAAAACCATATGATGTAACCTATCATTGGAAAGTGCTTGAAAAATGGAATCTATTGAGCTATAGAACGCTCGATTTGAAGTTATAGTGTTCAAGTTATGACAAATCCAAAGATTTGACCACATGTCCCAAACTTATGGAAAATTCCCATATTCCCCAATATGGTGCTACATGCAGATCTTGACGCTTGCCCTGATTGCACTTATGGTTCTTGCAAAGCCCCTTTGACTCATGGTGATCGTGAGAGGCATGATCCTCTAGATCTTGTCCATTGTGTAGTATATGGACCTATGCCTTCCCAGTCACTTGGTGGAGCATCGTACTTTATGACCTTCATGGATCATGCTACCCACCGTGTTTGGGCTTTTCCCTTGGTACGAATTGAGGATACCACAGTTATTCTTGATAGGGTTATGGATTCTATCTGTTTGCAGGCCTAGGTGCTTGCAGATGGATTATGAGAGTCATGCTATCTCTCCCTGCTTTTAGTCCTATTGTCAGCAGTTTGGCATCGATTTCCTATGCCCACGATATTATGTGATTTCTCATGGCATGTGCCTAACTCTACAAGAGGCAAAGGTTGCTTCTATGCTTACCACAGCTAGGTTATCTTATGGATTTCGGGATGAGGCATTTATGACGACAGTCTACTTGCTTAATAGGACACCATGTCTGGTCATGTGGTATTACACCACATGAGGCATGGAGTGGCATAAGACTCTCCTATGATTACTTGAGGATGTTTGGCTGCTAGGCATTTGTATGTATGTTAGATATGCATATGGTCACATAGATGTATCCTTCTTGGTTATGGAGATGGTGACTTTCAGGCTTACAAGTTATGGGATTTGGATGCCGAGCAGGTTACAAGCAGTCGTCATGCTATCTTTTATGAGATACAGATATCTCTCAAGCCTCTTAATGCACGTTTAGTGCGCTTTATGGTTGATGCTACAGCCATATGTCAATATTTTGCTTCACTGAGGCTACATACTCTCTTGAGACATGTCCGAGATGCTGGTCCTTCTTCTATGATTGACTTTGGAGAGTCTATATGCTCTCAGTTGTCTCCTATGTGCCACGTTGATGCTATGTGCTACTCTAATGCTTATGCATTGCAGCCTTACACTCATGAGTTGTGCTTGCTTCATGAGAAGCATTCTTGGATTGCTCCATTGTATGGAGCTGCGGGATCTCTTATCTCGTGGATGTCATAGACTTGGGGATGCTTGACTCTTCTTTCACAAAGGTTCCCTCTTATTGCACAGCTCGCTTTTTGATTGGGCATTGGGTGAGATGTCATGATTCCTCACCTTGTCTCTTTTCCATTTTTCTTGGTTTTTTCACTCCCTGGCCCATTGGCCTTTTGGTGGGAGGTTGTTGGGGTAAAAGGCCCTTAGGCCTACCCGTGTACACTAACCACCCATACTCTTCGTTCATATATATGAGATAGTGCAATAAGGCCACCATATCATTTTTTTTGTGTGCTCTTCTCTCCCACATCTTCCTCTTCTCCTTCTCCACTGCCATTGCATCACCTTCAACAAGGCCATCATATCATTTTTTATAGCACCTACATTGTGTGTGCTCTTCTCTCCCACATCTTCTTCTTCTCCTTCTCCACTGCCATTGCATCCCCTTCAACAAGTAAAAGGCCCTTGGGCCTGCCCGTGTACACTAACTGCCCATATTTTTTATTCATATATATGAGATAGTGCAATAAGGCTATCATATCATTCTTGACAATACCTACATTGTGTATGCTCTTCTCTCCCATATCTTCTTCTTCTCTTCTCCACTACCATTGCATCCCCTTCACGATTTAACAAAATCATCCTCGACACTACTATCATCACGCTCAACTCTGCCCATCTAAGTGGCTAGGTTCTAGGCCGAGTCTTAGAATCGGCCCTCAGTCCTCCTACATTTGGCCAATTCGGCCCGTCCGAACGTACCATTCGGCTCTGCTTGGATTCGGCCCTTAGCCAACATGATTCGACCCAAACCAACTTGGCCATTTTCACTCGGCTCTTTTTGACTCAGCCCATCTGAACAATCGACTCGGTCCACTAACCGAACTTAGCCCTCGACTCCTATAATTAGGACGTTGGATCGAGTCAGATTTTTGCAAATTTTTTGGAAATTGCACTAGCTCAGCTAGATTTCAGTCGAGCAAACCTTTGTGAGCCATCCCAATGCCCAAAACTCAATTTTGGCGTAAGGAATAGGCAAATTCGCAAGACTCAGCCACTTAGCAACTTGAGCAGGTTGTTGAGAGAGTAAACGCCTTAATAGCAACCAATGGAGTCACAGACCCCAAAACGAACCTAAAATGAGTAAGATGATGCAGCAAGAAACCCTAAAATCTATCAAGATGGCCAAAATTTGATCGAACGAGTCTATCAGGTCTAAGACAAAACGAGAGTGTGTAAGCCGCTTAGACACTTGTTCTTCACACTCACCTTGATTTCCAGTAGTTGAAGTACACCTAAGAATAGTCGAAAGCCTAATTGAGCATAAGTGCACAAAAAAAAATACACACGCTGAGTGGAGGTAATTTGAGGATTGTATGCAATAATTAAGGAACTCACTCAGATAAAAGAACTTGAAGAAACCCACCAATAGGAGAATATCCCAAGACATAGACGGGCAATTGGAGCCTAGTATAGGACCAAGTAAACAGTGACAAAACAGAGACTTGGATCTACCCAACCTGCTTAACCTTATCGACAACTTGGTGGAGCATGAGAATGCAACTATGTCAAAAGAAGGCAGGACGAGGAACTTGACTTAGGATTTTTCCCAGAAGCGATCCAGTATTTGGTGAATAGCTATGGTTCTCATGCTTAGTATGAACACTGCGGTAGAATGGCAAAAGTCATCATAGCTGATCTAGAGGAGGAAAGGAAGCTAGCCCACAAAGCACTGCAAGGCATTGGGGAATACAACAGAGACCGGAAAACTAGGAGTCTAAGGTAGAATATAGAGATGCGAGAGATACAGCGAGTGCTACACCTAGCAGGCAAGAATCGAATTGACCATGAGAGAGCACCAGAAGGAGACTTGACGTTGATTGAGCTTCTCATGAAGCAATTGCTAGACACAACACAGTAGTAGAGCAGAGCGCTACAGCATTAGCGACATCACTACTAGCAAGGTTAGGGGTAAAGCAAGGCTACAAGAGCCAGTCTAAGATAACAAGTGTCGCTAAGCAGCTCGATAAGTACCAACTCCACGACGATCCATATAGCTTCATAGAGCAATTCGAGTAGATCTGCGAGGCCAACGGTCTCACCGACTTGACTCAGCACTCTCAAGCATTCGGGCTTTGCTTAGGTGACAAGGGTCAAACTTGGTATACAAGTCTAGATGTCGTAGAGTGAGCAAACTTCAATGGCCTCAAAAACATCTTCATTAAGATATTTTTCGAGCCTGGATACACTAAAAACTTGCTAGTACAACTTATGAATGTCAAGCAGAAAGAAAAAGAGAACACAGTGTGACTATGTGACCCACCTGAGGAGTCTCTTTAAGAGAATCCCGATGGGCAAATGACCACGAACGAAAGAGCAGGAAACTCGAGCTTGCAGCGAGATATGCTAGCTAGGGTGTTTGAAGAATCCATTCAAGTAGACGACCAGGTGAAAGAGAGGAGCTCCAAGAACTCGAACCAAGAAGAGACCAATTCTAGAAGTTTGGAGAGAGCTTTAGCATCCAGACAATGATCAGGCACAAGTACCCAAGATAAGGGAAAGGCCATGGACACCAACCAGGAATTTGCTGACATGAAAATGGAAATAGCCAAGATGCAGGAGATGCTAAGAAAACCAACGCGCCCACATGTCCAATGCGTGTACTATGGGCCGAAACCACTTGCCAACCGAGTGTCAAGACCCCAGGTCATGACATTCTACTAATTGCGATAGGTTTGGTCACGATGTTGCACATTGTAGATTGCCTATAGAAGACTTCCATACTCACAACCATATGGTAAACCTTACCTAGTGAATAGGTCACAATAATTCTTTAGAAGGGGAGCCCCATTGGCCCTTCCCATGCCAAACAATGTTAAGCTGACTGTTCCTAGAATGGACATAAATCCTACTGGAATATCTAGACCGCCTGGTCCCTACATGACCCATCCACCGAGAGATGCTCCAATCCACTATATGGAAGAGACTTACGTTTACCCTTATGTCTCACATAACGATAAGGGCAACACAGTCCTTATGGATTATCGACCAATACTAGTGATGGCATTAGGTAGGGGACGAGGTAGAGGCCTAGGAGGGCTTGCACTCACCTGGGACATGTCTCATCACGTTGTCCTGAAAGGGAGAAACAAAATAGAGACAAGGCTGACCTAAGGTGCCCTGGGTGTGGAATCACTCATCTCTTCATTGACTGTCCAAACTCGAAACCATTCTCCAGTTTGGCTAACATGCCATCCATCCCACCAGGATTGTTTGGTGTCGAGAATCCTAATGGGGAGGCTATACCTATCCCATTGCATGTCATGACCCATGCATAAACGAAGCAAGTCGGCATATCACTGCCAGGTCCTAGCAATCTTGACGTAGCCTCGATAGGAAAGAAGAACCATAGGCAAAGGAAGAAGAGACCCGAAGCTAAAGTCACGCTCAAAACTAAGAGTGCCAAAATGCTACCCGCTGCTGGAAAGAAAGTTGCTGATGCTGAGGCAGAGGCATCAGCCCCAAAGACGGCTAAAAAGGGAAGTGCTGAGGTCTGGGAGTACCCCAACCCAAAGCGCCAACTAGAGGCCATCGAGAAGGTGAAGGACTGGGTAAGGAGGCCCAAGAACACCTGAAATATGCTAAGCCCTTTGAGGATGAGAGCAAGGATCTCTCCAGCAGCATAAGCACGCCAGTCTCGCCCCCTCAACCAAAATTGAGAGATGTGACTACACCACAAGCAGTACCGCTTAGGCAAAGTCTTAATGCTATGGGCTAGCAAATTAGTCACAGCCATTGGCTAGGACAATCAGGAATAAGAGAAAGACGAGCAATCAACAACCTCCTCACCACTCTAGTGACCACCCGTGTGATGCTAAGCCTGGGAGATCTACTTAGGCAGCATCCGACCCTATGGCAAGAATTGAAGCAGTGGGTTGAAGAATCACAAGAGCAAGCTACTGCAGACCTACAAGAACATGATGCAGAGACACATATACCAAGTTTGACATTGCACTCCGTGCCTAAGTCCTTGCATGTTAATACTTTTTGGGAAGGCATCGAGATGCATGCGGTCTTATAGATCTTAGCCCTAGGTGACACAACGAGGAAAGGGATTGTAGACACAGGGGTGGGAGTTAGTGTACTAAGCCATAGAGTGCTTCAAACTTGGGGTAACCCACCTATCGAGACTACTAGGTTCAATGTCATATTAGCTAATGGAATGAAAGTGAAGCCATTCGGAGTGCTAAAAAACTGGCCAGTGAAAATCGCAGGAGTCCAATTCTTAGTTGACATTATAGTCATGAAGGGAGTGGGACTACGATATCCTATTAGGCCAACACTAGATATGCAATGCCAAAGTTATCCAATATTGGGGGAATGGTCTCATCCTCCTACGCAATAGAACAAAAGTGGTAAGGGTAGAAATGGACTCCTGGAAGACTACACCATTCAACCTCAACGCCATTTCTGTGATGCTTGAGCATGATGCTCAAATTAAGAAATCCTATGGGCCCTTGACTAAGTATATCCCATGTCCTGAAGATGAGCAAGATTGGATGCATGTCCTTGCTACCATCGACCTGCCATTCTCGAACAATGAGGAGTATGAGCAGGCCATTAAAATGATCGGCAAGTCCAAGGGTACACCCTCGGTATTGGTCTGCATGATGGCAGGAAATCTTTGTAGAAGACCCAACCCTGTCACTTTCCAAGTGCCAAACAACAAGAGGGAACTCCAGGAGATTTTAGAGTATTTGACCAACAAGCTAGCTGGCAATCCAACAACAAATTTCAAGCCATTCCAAGATCTCTTAGATGAACCAAGGTGGCAATAGACCAAGGTGCATGACCTAAACCTCATGTACAATTGGGCCCTAGTCCCTGATCAAAGACACGAGACATACCAAGACCTAGGAGACGATGAGTAGTCAGGCAAAGATGCTTCTGATGACGAGATAGATACCATAGAATACAACATTGAAGGACGAGACATAGAAAAAATACGAGCAAACTCCAAACCATAGAGAAAGAACACCTTTAGGATAGAGCGAGGGGTCATATGTGTGGATTGTGACCATGCTTGGTTGAAACATATAGGAGCCATAGACTTTGAATAAGCAGGCCTAACCCAACCAAGTACCATGCAAGTTCTTACAACAGAGTCGCCCTCTGAGCTACGACCACCGAGAAAGACTACCTCTTCTAGCAAAGACGGGGAGTTTGATTGTGAGATGGAACTGAGTTGAGAGAGCGACCCAAAAATACCTAGGCCTCCCAAGACTAGACATACCAAGGGGGACCTACCCGTCCACCTAAGGCGCAGACAGTTAGAGGAAGAAAGGGCAAAATAGCCTAAGGACGCATGAGCAAATGAGCAATGAAAACCACAGGATCTCCCTAAGAGATTTACAAAGTTCAAGAAGGGTGATAGGGTAGTGATCCTGCTGGGTGTCAAATGTCAAGGGCAAGTGAGTGAACCCATCGAGGGACTTGAAAGGGGAGACACCCCAACCTATCTTTACTGCCAAAGACTTGACAGAGGAAGAGAAGACAAGTCTTGTTGCTCTCTTGCAAGAGTATATAGACATATTCGCTTGGTCCTTAGAAAAGCTTAAGGGGATAGATCCGAGTGTAGTGACTCATAACATACCCATGATGCTAGGCGCAACGTCAGACAAGGAGCGACCGCGCCCTATGAATCCAAAACACACTCATGCGATCAAGGAAGAGATTAACAAGCTGATGAGAGCGAGATTCATCTACAAAATTGAGCACAGAGAAGGCATTTTTAACATTCATTTATTGCAAACTCCAACATTTGGTTACTGCAAAAGTAATCACACATTTAACAATTTCCATTCTAGCAACTGGATTGAATGTCTCTTCATAATCTATATCATATATTTAAGCATATCCTTTTGCAACTAGCCTACCCTTATACCTACTAACATAACCATTTGCATTATGCTTGATTTTATAAATCCACTTATATCCAATAGTTTTCTTGCCCTTAGGTAATGGTACTAGATCCCAATTCTTATTGTGTTCTAATGCATCCTCATCCACCATTGTTCAATGAGCATGACCAACACCATCCTCAAAACAAGTGTGCTCAATATCCCCAACCACCTTTACCATATAAGCATAATGCTAAGCTACATAACCTTCAAAACCAAATCTTTTAATAGGGTATCTAACAATGCTAGACCTACATACCACTTAATCAATCAGTAGAGCCTTTACATTACCATGTGCTCTCTCTATACACCTAATGTCCTAAATTGGAGGAGTACCAAGATCATCATCCAAACTCTCTGAATCACAAGAATCTCCATCAAATTCCAAATGACTAGTAGATGCATCATTACAATCCAATACTTTCTTCTTCCCTTTGTCTTTACCTGCAATACTTGTATATGCGCTTGAAGATGTGGGGCTACTCCTTAGTCTCCCAAACCAAGGACTAACTATAGATGTAGTACTAGATGATGTTTATGGTCTACTAAGGCTCCATGATTCTTGCTTTTATTTTTGCACATAACTATCATCATCCAATGTAACATCACTAGGTGTATACCAACTGCTCATCTCATCATAAAAAACGTCCTTGCTCACTCTAAACTCCCCTTTAATAGGGTTATAACAACGATACTCTTTCTGCTCTAAAGAGTATTCAATAAAAATAATTTTTTAATCTTTGGATTAAGATTCTTTCATAGCTCATTTAGCACATGAATGTTGATAGGTAACTTTTCTATTTGGTTATTATAGATGTCTTCACGGAGGAAAAACATTAGTAACATACTTGTAGTGGAGGTCTTCAATAGGAAAGATAGTGGCGGTAATTTAATTTGTGATAAGTACTATAAGTTGGATTGGATTTTTATGCACCCAAGTACTCAAGGCAGTTTTAAGGTCATGCGTAAGGATGTTGTAAACCCTAGCAAACATTGGAAGGGTAGAATTTTAGAGTTCAGAAAAGTATGTAATGGAACAAGTACAGTAACAGAAGTGTTGATCCAACATGTTTACAAACAAATCTCTGTACATGACGAGAACTACATTGCAAATTATAAACAAAATAGTAAGTTTTTAACTTTTATCATTGTTTATTCTTTTTCATCAGAGTTTTTTTTTAAATCTTTGTAGTGTTCTAAGTCAATCTTGTTTTACTGATAGCCCTATATCCATCAATTTTGCATGAATGGCAAAATGTGGAATGTTTGAGCAGCAAGATACATGTTTGGCAGAAAGACATAGGTTCTTTGATCTATAATAATAACTCTGCAAGTCAACTTGTAACTCAAAATATCTTTTTTTATAATTCATTGTATGTAGTAGAAAACCAGAGATTACAGCATGTCCCATTGCCACCACTATCTAGTGGTGAATGGTTGATTGGTAGCTTGGAGTTGTTAGGAGCATGTAAGTCCAAGATAAAATCTAACATCAATAGTATTATGAAACCCATCACAGGCTCCAAACATGTGTATCTTAGTTGGTTTATTCCATTCTCATTGTTTGCACATTTGTTTGGTTCATGTGATGTTCTAAAGAAAATAAAGATTACTTATCAATGCAAGTGTCCATCCAAGGAATGGATGAGTTAGCTATTGGGTGAGCCTTGGTAAGTCAAAAGAACATATTTTGATGAGAGGATTGAGTGTAGGGTCAACCAATCTGATCTCACATTCAGGTAAAAATAATTTACTACTTTGCATGTCTTGATTCAATTAACATAGGTGTTGCTTAGATGAATTATTGTGTTAGTGGCATTTTCTTACCATTATTTTTGTTTTTATTATACGTATTTCATCGCTAAAAAAACTCTATGCATTTTCTTTTGATATAGAAGATGACGACTTTTGCAAGGGGAGTGTATTAGCTTGGATCAAGATGCCCGAGATGAGATACATATAGCTATCATAGATGTGGTTATCTTGTGGAATGATCATGATCCTTTTGTGGTCAATGCGCAGAGATCCATTGGTCCATTTCTTTTCTGATACAAGAAATCCAATTAATATCCAATGAGCCCCTCTACAACTTCTATTTCAAGTTAGATAATAGAAAATTCAAGATTCCTAGTGAGCAATCTATGACATGTAAACAATGTGCTTCTCCACATATCCTTGAGATAGTGGAATCCTTGTAAACTTTCTTTATAAAGAATGATGTAACGTGTCCGCTCATCCACTTATGGGACACGTCTTAGCAGCCCATCGGAAAGAGAGTCTAGAAACTGCCGCCTGGCACTTGCAAGGTATGTCAGAGGGTTTGTGATCTAGGTCTTCCCGAGTCTACCCCGAGCGGAAGTGTCCGGCCATTCCCACTTAGGACCGACCTGAAGTCAGGGTTTCCTTCCTATCAGCAAAGTCTCTAGGAAGTAGCTAGCATCGAGCTCTAGATGATCCACTTTGCGTAGAAATAACAGAGGCGAAGTGGATTTATGCTGCACTTGGTTCATGGAGAATGGAAAATGAGAGGGATGTCAAGCTCAACCTCTCTGTCCATAAGGCATAGTCCCATTCTGTTCCCCTAAAACAGCATAAATCGGGATTCTAACTTTGCTGACACTAGGTCACAATATCGTTTTCACGTCTTTTGAGAAAAGTTCCCAGCTAACCAGGACCACCCTTTCGTAGGATAGACCCAAGTCACGTCCACCGCACTTTCCTCGGTTTGCTTAGTTATCTAATTACCTACCACATTATGTTTGACGTGCAAAAGCAGCTTCCTTAATTAATCAATTTAATCACTGGTTCCTTCACGTAACTTAGACACTGACACAAAAACAATGTCAAGCAAGTTCCTTTTTCAAATATCTGATCTTCATTTATCATAGTCCCGGAATACATCAAGTATCATGCCCGAAAGCTATCCCAGCAACAATCAACAGGATTGCTGCTGAGCAGTTGTTTATTGCCTTATGAAGGCTTGATAGGTTCCTAGGGACGAGACAAGACCCGGGGCCGATGCCTTGTCTTCCTAGGGGTGGCAACTAGCTACAAAACAAAGCAAATAAAAGAAGGTTGGAGCGAAAATAAAAGTGAGTGTTAGAAAAGAATTAAGTGTTGCCTTGCGAGGGCTTAGTAGGTTCTTGGGTACTGAGACAGGATCTGAGGCCGATGCCTTGTTCTCCCTGGGTCACTACGCTTAGCTCCCTCCTTTTTACATGCTCGAGTATATGTTTTAGTAGTACATCCCTATCATTGTTTATCTCCGCGAGGACTATCCTTCCATCACTTGAAGAACCTCACTATCCACAAATCCCTATCAGTGATAGTGACTCTCCTTACATGCTCTGCTACATAGACCGAATCTCCGAACAAGTCATGACTCGATAGCTTCTCGTAGTGCAAGGAGGGCTTGGGCAATCTTACACGAATGAACCCTATTATCTAAAGGCTTAATTAATGAAGCTAGTTTTAAATGTCACACATAAATGTGATATGACCTAATTAGAAAACTAAAGCTATCAAGGGAAGTAGGTGGGCGGAACCCCTTACAGGTCTGTCCTATGGCAGGGTGGTCCCAAGGAACTTGGAGGCTTCTCACAAGGTATTACCGACGTTCGACATTTAGGTATTCTTAGGTTAGAACTCGATTCATGCCATTTTACAGGACCGAAATGGGACTATGCCCTATGGGCAAAGAGGTTGAGCAATGCATCCCTCTCCTTTCCCATTCTCCTTGAACCAAGTGTGGCACGGATCTACTTTGGGTTGGGTATCTCTATGTAAAGTAGGATGTCCAAAACCTGACACTAGAATGCTGTCAAGAGACCTTGACCCCTAGAAACCCAAATTTCAAGTCGATCCTAGTGGGTTCGACCACAAACTTCGGCTGCGAACGTTTCATTGAGAAACAAACTTGGGAAACCCTAGGCGACAAACCTCGAAACATTCCATGGGAGTGCTGGGCAGAGCCGCTTAAATTTATTTCTTGTTGAGATGACAAGCTCAACACATGCGGACATTAATGATGGACCGCCTGGTTAGATGGGTCCACACATCTACACTTAGCATGTCGATGGTCATTATGACTCTCACATGGCCACTGACTCATTACTTATTATATTCAGGTTGTTACACCTATTTACAGCTGGCATAGTTATAGCACCAGTCGACTAGTGTAGTCGGTTATGCATTGTTTGACTTAGTAGGCCACTTTCCTTTATGTTGTATCTTATCTATACTTTGTGTACATTGTAAAGTGTGTGGAAGAAGAAGAAGAAACCAGCAAGAAAACATTTTGTCCTCCATCTCTCTTCTTGTCTCTTGAGTGAGCTTCTCCTTGTGCATTCTGTGTGTGTTCGGTGCAGCATCTTGAGCAAGTCCCCCTACCACGCGATTCTTGACAATGTATCAGAGCCATGCCACTGAGAGAGGTTGATTTCAAAGGCTGAAGTGAAGGATAAGAAGCAAGGTTTGAGCAAGCAAGCCACGGGTAAGAAGCTCTCCCATTCTTCCACTCTTTCTCTTGGACAGTGCCTGTGGAGGCACCAGAAGCAGGGTAGAGCAAAAAATCTCAAATTGCAATGAGATTTGGTGTGCCGGAAGAGCGCTGTGTATTCTACAGACAAGCCCCAAGTCTGCTGCTATTTTGGCCATCCGAGGTCATTTCAGGCCCTGTATTAGAGCCGCAAGGTTGCAGACAGCAGTTTCAGGGTACACTGTGATTTCGACTGTATTGAATGAAAGTGGGTGCGCAGGTTACAGATTGCGAATCTGTAATTTTTTAGGTGTTTGCAAGAAGCAAATATAAGGTTTATCTGCAAACAGGTTGCAGATTACATGTGCTATTGAGTAATCAGTGAAAAAGGTTGCTTGGTGTAGTGTTGTGCACGTGTTGTGAAAGATTGCAGAAGATTTGCTTGATATTTGGTATTAGTTTTGTGATAATGGCAGAGAACAGTGGAAACCCCATCATTGAAAAGCTCAACCAGAACAACTATCCTTCATGGAAGTTCCGTGTCACGAACTTCCTTATTGGAAAAGGCCTCTACGAGTTTGTTTCAGGTGAAGAAAAGGAGCCGGAGGTGAGTGATCCTCCAACTGCAGAAGAGACAAAGGCACGGAACGAATGGAATGCAAAAGACAAAAAGGTCATGTATTGACTGTCTGTAGTAATTGACAATAATATGCTGGGACATATTAGAAATGCAGAGAATTCATATGCAGCTTAGACCATACTTGAAAGTATGTTTTCCGTAAATACAAAGGCACAAAAGATTCAACTCAAGCAAGAGTTAAATACATTGAAGAAAGGGAAGATGTCTATCAATGAGTATGCACTGAAGGTAAGGAGCATTGCAGATGCCTTGGCAGCGATTAATGCAATTTCCGATGATGATGATTTGGTTTCGTCTACCTTGGGTGGACTTAACAATGAAAAGGCTTGGAAGTCTTTTGTAACTTCCGTATATGTCAGAAAGCCATTTCTAGATTTCGATGAGTTGGTCTCCCTTATGATTACTAAAGAGATCAACATGCAGAGTGGGACATCTGAAAAAAGTAGTGAACAAGTCCAAGATTTCTACTCCAGTTCAGAAACGGGACATGGCAGGTTCTCTTCAAGAGGCCGTGGTACAGGATGTGGTAGTGACAACCAGCAAAACAGATTGAATCACCAATTTGGCGATATGCAAGTTTCAGGAGGTCACGGTAACTTTAGAGGCAGGGGGAGCTTTAGAGGAAGAGGTGGATGGCAGAACAGAGGTTCTAACAACTCTGGTATTGTGTGTCACTACTATGGCAAAACATGTCATATTGCAACCCAATGTTATGCTAAGAAAGATGATATTCGCAGTGGTAAGTTGTAGCAAGGAAACTATGCATCGTCTTCACGACAGAATGAAGACAAAAATGAACGTCTATTTGTTATGCAGCATATGTTGAATGTTGTTACAGGAAAGGGAACACATCATGATGTTTGGTATGTTGACTCAGGTGCATCCAATCATATGACCAGCCATGCAGAATGGTTTGGAGAGATGCAGGATTTGCAAAATATAGGTTATGTGCAGACGGGTGATGATTCATGCCACCCAATTTCACATATTGGAAAAGTTTCCTTATCCTTGCATGATGGTAAGACAAAGAGTCTTTCAAATGTATTACATGTGCCATCCATTACAAAGAACTTGGTGTGAGTCGATCAGATGGTAGAGCAAGGGCTGCAAGTCAGATTTAATGCAAACGGTTGCTTTGTAGAAGACTTCAATGACAAGTGCAGGTTGGTTGCAAAGGGAAGTAGAGTTGGACATATGTTTACTCTGGATGCTGGAATTCCTACTATGAATGCTACTATGTATGCTAAAGGAAAAGGTATTGTTGCAGATATTGAAATTTGGCACAAACGCATTGGACATGCAAATGTACAAAGGTTGAAATTAATGCAGTCCAAAGGGTTGGTTACAAGTTTGCCTACATTTAGAGTTGCAAAATTTCATAAGGTATGCGAAGCATGTCAGTTTTTTCATAAGGTATGCGAAGCATGTCAGTTTGGTAAGCAGGCAAGACAACCCTTTTCACATGACAAAGATGTAAGCATAAATATCCTTGATGTTGTGCATACAGATATTTGGGGGCCTACACAAAATGTATCTCTTGGAGGCAGTTCATACTTTGTCACATTCATTGATGATTGTTCTAGAAAGCTGTGAGTATATTTTATGAAGGAAAAGAGTGAAGCGTTTGAGCACTTTAGAACTTTCAAGCCTGCAGTTGAAAGAGAAACAGGCTTGAAAGTAAAGTTCTTGAGGTCAGATGGAGGGGGAGAGTACCTCTCGAATGAGTTCAGTGATTTTCTGAGGTCTCATGGGATAAGGAGACAGTTCATATGCAGGTATACCCCACAACAAAATGGTATTGTAGAAAAGAAAAGCATGCATATTGCAGAAGTTGCACGCGCCTCGATGGCTAAAAAGAATATGCCTAAGCATTTTTGGTCTGAGACTGTTCATACTGCTGTTTATATTATGAACAGAACTCCCACAACTACAGTTCATGGGATGACTCCTGAAGAATGCTTTACTGGCAAGAAGCCTGATGTATCGCACTTGAAGGTATTTGGCTGTGTTGCATATGTTCATGTGCCAGATAAGCTACGGAAGAAGCTTGATCCAAAGGCAGAAAAATGTGTCTTTATTGGATACTCTTTAGAGCAGAAAGGGTATCATTGTTATAACCATGTCACATGTAAGTTCAGAGTGAGCAGGGATGTCATCTTTGATGAAATGAGCAGTTGGTATGCATCTAGCGGTGATGCATTGGATAATGATGATGATCATGGCACTCATGTGCAGACTGAAAAGCAAGAATCACGGACTCTTAGTGGACCAGAGACATCATCTGGTAGTCCATGGTCTGGGAGACTAAGGAGTAGCTCTACATCTTCAGGTGCATCTAGTAGCACTACAAGTAAAGACAAAGGAAAGAATAAAGTATCAGATGGCATTGATGCAGTTCTTGATGGAGACTCCAGTGGCTCAGAGAGCTTGGATGATGAGCTTGGTATTCCTTCTATCAGGACCCCAGGTGTACAGAGAGCTCATAATAATGTAAAGACTCCATTGAGTGATCCGGTGGTACGCAGATCTAGCAGGGTCAGATACCCTGTTAAAAGATTTGGTTTTGAAGGTTATGCAACTCACCATTATGCTCATATGGTGAAACTAGTTAAGGATATTGAGCCCACTTGTTTTGAGGATGTTGTTGGTCATACTCATTGGGATGCAGCAATGGATGAGGAGATGGTTGCATTAGAGGCCAATAAGACTTGGGATCTAGTATCATTGCCGAAGGGCAAGAAAGCTATTGGATGTAAGTGGGTTTATAAGATTAAGCACAATGTAGATGGTTCTATTAGTAGGTACAAAGCTAGGATGGTTGCAAAAGGCTATGCCCAGACATATGGCATAGATTATGAAGAAACCTTCAGTCCAGTTGCTAGGATGGCAACTGTCAGATGTGTGATTCCTTTGGCAGCAGCGAAAGGTTGGAGGTTGCAGCAAATGGATGTGAAGAATTCCTTCTTGCATGGTGATTTGCAGGAAGAAGTGTGTATGGATCAACCAGCAGGTTATGAAGATTTAAAGCATCCCACGTATGTATGCAGGTTGATGAAGGCGCTCTATGGGTCAAGCAAGCACCTAGAGCATGGTCTGACAAGTTCTCAAAGAGTATCTTGTCAATATTGGCTTTTATATTTCTGATGCTGATCACTCACTTTATGTGAGAAAGGGAGATGCAAGTTTGGTCATCATAGTCATCTATCTGGATGACTTGATTATTACAGGTGATAGTGATGGTGGGATTGCTGAAGTCAAGGACTTTTTAAAGAAGAAGTTTGAGATGAAGGATTTAGGTGAGCTAAGGTACTTCCTTGGCATTGAGATGATCAGATGTGATGATGGTATATGGCTGTCCCAAAGACAGTATGGCTTGGATATGTTGTCCAAGTATGGTATGACAGCATGCAAACCACTTTCAGTCCCATTGGAGCAGAATGTAAAGTTGAGTGTGCTGATGTTGGAGATGAGATAGAAGACCCTACTATGTTCAGGAGGATACTGGGGAGTTTGATCTACATGACCATTACAAGGCCAGACTTGAGATACGTTGTTGGTCTTGTCAGTCAGTTTATGCAAGTACCTAGAAAGCCACATTTGGATGCAGTCAGACGCATATTGAGATATGTGAAGTCCACATTACGCACAATACCATTGAGAAGACAAGCTACTATCAATGGTAAAATATCCTTCATCAACCAAGCCATAATTACAATGAAACCCTAGCTTGAGTCCCATGAATCATTCCATCATTACTTCTTTGAAATCAACTGGGTTATCCCTCCTTAAGAGGCTCCTTAAGTATTTTGATCTTTATGTATTATTCTCACTTGGAAAGTCCTTTTGTACTACATTATATTTCAAAATAAAGAGAAGAAGGGATAAAAAAGAGAGAATAATATGCATGCATAAATATGACACCACACCTAGGGGTCCTTAAGTTAGGTTAACGTACTCAATTGAGAAGCCCTCAATGATACAATTTTAGTGGTCCATCAAGAGATATTCCTAAGTGACACCATCAAGTACTCATTAGAATAATATGAGGCTTTTCATCTAAGTTCCCTTGAGTCCACTTCATAACGTAATGTTCCAATATTAACCCACAAGGGTTAATCTAAATTCAAGTTCTTAAATTAGACTAAGATCATCTATTGGTTCATGGTCTTTGAGTATCCATGTTGCACTAGATCACCTAACCTATGTCGCTCTTGGTTCAAAGAGAGTGAGAAATGAGAGGGAGTACAATATGTCAAGTCCTTTGTCCATAAGGCATAGTCTCACACCCATTCCCTAAAATGACATGGAGTCATGGTTTTATTTATATTTGTGATTGGGTTAGCAAATGATTCCTAATTGTTACTACTTGAAGAAACTTCTATGTTCACTGTCAAGACCACTCTATAGACCCATCGTGGATCTCGCCCTCCCACTTCCATCTTTGGATCATCTTAGTTTTCTAATTACCTATCATGCTTATGTCTCAACACATAAAGGAAACTTCCTTAATTAACATTTTAATACACTAGGTTCTTTCAAATAAATTGTAATCACAACACTCAAAGAGAATAAAATATCCATTTTTTGAACAA
The DNA here is from genome assembly GCF_053477565.2 of Lygodium microphyllum. Taxonomy (NCBI): domain Eukaryota; kingdom Viridiplantae; phylum Streptophyta; class Polypodiopsida; order Schizaeales; family Lygodiaceae; genus Lygodium; species Lygodium microphyllum. Next base: position 153,499,620 of record NC_141144.1, on the reverse strand, counting down.
TTATTTATTTATATTGAAGATTAGTTGGTACAATCTCTCCTTTTTCCCATACAAAAGTAACAACCTAAAGGTTTAATTTTCACCAAGATTTCTACCCTTAACTAGTAACAAGGCTCTCAAGAAGTCCATCCTAAATTGGCATAGGGGTTAGGCAATTCCTAGATGCAAAAGAAATTTCCTAGCCAAAGCTTCCCTAGCACACCCTTACCACCTCCTACCTAACCTCCTCCCTATGAAGCATCCAAGTCATAGGAGTCTATCCAATCTCTCCAAAAAGCGGTAAAGACAACCCCCTTTGGTGTAGGGTTTGACAACTAGCCATGGGGGAGGTCTCATATAATCCTTTCTTTTAACCTTTTAAAGATACACAACCAAGGCAATCCTATTTCAACTAGGAATACATCCTTTTTTCAAAGATCAACAATACTTTAGAACCATCAAAATCCAAAACAATTCCCTTGAGATGTTCCAGAAGAGAAACTATTCCTGCTTCTTTCCTCCCATATAGAAAAATTTATCTTGGAAATCATGCCTAGTTTATATATGCATAAAGCATGTTTTGTTTTAAGAATCTTCCTATCCACATTTCTCACTCTAGGTCTTGTAGGCTTCTCTTCTCTATCAAGGATAGTCAAGAAATTTAGTTGCCAAGTCATTATGCCAATTAGGGTCCATTCATCAATCCATAATATCGTGCTTTACAAGCAATCTTTATAAAATATATTAGTATATATATCATTTCCTTATGAAGCTTAAGAAAGAGACTAAGATTTCTAGCCTCCTAATGTCTTCATATTATGTAGATAAGCTTGCTAGAATTTATGAGAGTAGACTTAGTACCCCACACTTGATTATACCCTCCAAAGATATCCTAGTCATTAACAATATAGTGCCTTTGGGAATCAAACTCGATGTAGGAATTGTTGAGATATTTTGTAATCACACCTACTTCAGTCCCTTTGTAAGGAGCAATGAGGGCTCAGGACTAGAAGCCCATATGTAGAGTAGGAGAAAGTACCACCACTCAATTCCTATAAAGCATTGTACTTGCACTCTTTTTGTAATGCAATGATAGTACTCTTTTCTTTCCAGTAAAGTGTTTATGTCACTGTCCACACACAAGATTGTGTTTATGAGTCCAAAAATCAATCTTGGAACCTAGTTCACTTGTGTGACAAATTGTCTTTGTCAAGGTCAATGTCTTCATGAGTTTGTTCTTCCTCTTTCAACCTCCATAGCTTCCGCATCTGACATGCTCTAGATCCTGCATACCTTAACATGGTATCAGAGCCCAGTTGGGCATGGCCTAGCTCATCTCAGCTTCCTTCTCTAGTCTTCCAGCTTCTATTCATCATTTCTTAGCTCAAGTCCCAACTGAAGGTCTCATCTTCCACCTCTATCTCCACTTGACCTTTCTTGGCAGCCATAGCCACCAGCCCGTACCTACCTTGCTTGGAGCCTTCATATCTCTCCAATCAAGCCATATCTCACTGAGATTCCTTCTGGAGATATCTTCCTCTACTCAGGGCGCTTCTTCTTGGTACTTCAAACCAAGACATTGATGATCATCTAGCTCAGCATTGCGTGAATACCAGCTCATTGTCCTATCTGTGCTTGTGTCTCATCGTACAATTCATTCAGTCCGTACACACAACAATGTTGATCATTATCATAGGGCTTTTGAAGATATACATCTGAACTCTCTCCCCCTCAGAGAGTTTCTCATATGGCTACCTTTGTGAGTAGCAATAAGCAAAATACCAGTCACATATTCCTGAAAACCCTAATCTTCCATAGCTCACTTTCACTAAATCTCTTTTTTACTTCATCTACTCACTGATTCCAACACACTGAAGGTCCTGTCACTCAAATTTGAAGGTCCCAGCATCAAATCAAGAAGGGGAAGATTTGGATTTGAAAGAACTTGAAGGATTTTGCAAATTTGGAAGACTCAAGTAAGCAACATAGTGTCCATTGACACTCATTTAGTGCTCTTAGCACTTGTGTCTTTTGACACATCTCAATCAACTCTTCTATTGCTTAAATCTGATAATTCTAAAGCTGATTTGCTGCTATTCCTACAACTCTAACATGGACAAAGACTCTCCAACTGCCCATTTCAAAGGAGTCGAATTTTATACCTGTCAGACCCGCATCAAACTGATCCTGATGAACAAGGGCCTCTAGGCCATTACCACCAGAAAAGAAAAGAAGCCTCGTGATGCGGACCTTGTTGTCCCTTAGCATAAGAATGATAATAAGGCTCAAGCCATTATCAAACTGGAGCTAGACGATAGCTATATCCACCATGTGGATAACTATGAGACTTTACAAGATACATGGAAGAGACTTGACACATTGTTTGGTGCACAGTCTAAATCATCAAAGTATGGTCTCTTGATTGAGTTTTTCAGGCTTGAAACAAAGTCCATCACATCACTTGCCAACATCTGAATTACATGGAAGGACTTCTAACCCAACTTGCAGGAATCAACATTGAAATGGAAGAAGATGTTTGCATCGGTGTTCTACTTAAGAGTTTTCCTCTTGAATATAATAATGTATCAACAACTTTAATCAACATTCCAAACCTTGAACTTGTTGATATCCAAGCATCACTGTTAGAGGAAAACAAGCTAAAAACTAAGGAAGAACCAAGCACCTCTAGAGATGAACATGCATTATATGTTGGCAATAGGTACAAAGGCAAGAAGGATCAGCTCTTCTGTGACTTCTGCAAAAGGACCGGACATACCGAGAAGTTCTGCCACGCCAAAAAAGGTCCCAAAAGGCCTATCTAGTTGCAGTCAAAGAAGAAGAAGAAAACGAAGCAAAGGAAGAAGAAGAAGAAAACGAAGCAAAGAAAGAAGAAGAAGAAGAAGACCACCAGGAGAAGGACAACCTCATCAGTCCTTCTATTCAAATAGACTTTTTTAGCTTTGTATTTCCTAGCCCTAATTCTTTAGACATAAACTTGTAAACTCCTCAATTAGCCTTGTACTACATCCTCTGTACACTTTGTGAGGCCCCTGCTACAGCCTCTGGATGACCATCATGTTTGTGGTACCCACAGTTAGCCTTTTCTCCTATAGCCTTTGGTGTTTTGCCATGTTTATGGTGTGCCCACACTTTGCAGGTGTTGCTCTGACTAAAGCCTCTACACACTTTGTACTTCTGGTTGTGATTGAGGATGGTGTTGAGATATTTTGCAATCACACCTACTTCAATCCCTTTGTAAGGAGCAATGAGGACTCAGGACTAGAATCCCATATGCACAGTAGGAGAAAGTACCACCACTCAATTCCTATAAAGCATTGTGCTTGCACTCTTTTTCTAATGCAATGATAGTACTCTTTTCTTTCTAGTAAAGTGTCTATGTCACTATCCACACACAAGATTGTGTTAATGAGTCCAAGTTTCAATCTTGGAACCTAATTCACTTGTGTGACAATTTGTCTTTGTCAAGGTCAATGTCTTCATGAGTTTCTTCTTCCTTTTTCAACCTCCATAGCTTCCGCATCTACCATGCTCTAGATCCCGCATTTTAACAGGAATCATTTCCATAAAAGATAAGTTGCTTCCTTCCCCTCTTCAGATTAAGATCATGAACAACTTTCTTCATGTTCCATTCAATCATCTTTAGGATTTGAGATTGACAGGAATAGGAGTGTAACATTTATCTCAGGGTCCTTTACAAGTCATGGGTCAGATGTTGCTTTATTTGATGGAGTAACTAAGTTTGAGAAATCATCATGGTGTCATCTCTCTCTCTCTCTCTCTCTCTCTCTCTCTCTCTCTCTCTCTCTCTCTCTCTCTCTCTCTCTCTCTCTCTCTCTCTCTCTCTCTCTCTCTCTCTCTCTCTCTCTCTCTCTCTCTCTCTCTCTCTCTCTCTCTCTCTCTCTCTCTCTATGCTTGGTCCATTTGTTAGTTTACATGGCTAACTATAGACTTGACTCTAGCTCCCATATTAATGATTTCTTGCCTATTAGATTTCCCACGGGCTTCCACTAGGAGGATAGCATGATGCTCTACCCCTTCCCAAAAAGGTTTTGATCCCTAAGGTGCCAAGAGGAGGCATGGCTAGAAATCTAGATTGTGGATTGTGCATGAATGGTGCAAGATCTACACCATCCATCCAACTTTTGAATCCCTACCATATGACAAGGCTTCCTTTCATCAAAATTCCAAGTAGAATTGAGATGTTGGTGGATGCAAGGGTTGAGATAATGCTTGGTTCTATCTCTAGAGTGGTGGTCTATTGATCTTGAATACATTGGCCAAAGTAGAGATGTTTGGTGGTCACATTTATCAAGGTTGAGGGGCTGATCAGGCAAAGGCATAAGTGAAGTGTTAGAGAGGCTAGAGAGACTAATGATCTCAAAATCTATCTCAACTAGTTGTACTGTTTGTGCTCCTTCCAGCCATTCCTTGACCTTATCAATTGTTGCTAACTACTTCTTAGAATATGGGTCACATTTATCAAGGTTGAGGGGCTGATCAGGCAAAGGCATAAGTGAAGTGTTAGAGAGGATAGAGAGACTAATGGTCTCAAAATCTATCTCAACTAGTTGTACTGTTTGTGCTCCTTCCAGCCATTCCTTGACCTTATCAATTGTTGCTATCTACTTCTTAGAATATGGGTAATCTCCCACCTTTGATGTAGTAGCCTTCTTTGTTTGGGATGTTATTGTTGCACTTTCAACACTTACTACAAGATATCTTCCATGTTGGGTAGTCAAGCCTTCACTTTTCTACTTAAGGTAGTGTGCTTTTGCCTCTCTTAGTGTTCTTCTTGTCTATCATTGACTACTGCAATCTATCCCTCAATGGTGATTATAGCTTCCTTGCTCTATGCTCTTGTGATAACATTGTCCAAAATAGGAAGAGCGTATTTATCCTTAATCATTTCAACAACAAAGAGAGTCAAGGGTATTGAGGGGATGATTGCCTTGCTACTACTAGCTCTTCACCTCAAGAAATCCTATTACATGTTTGTGATTTCATATTCAGGGCACCATTGGTTTGCTTTGTTTTCCTTGGGATGTTCTTGTCTCTATAGACAACATGAGAATATGTCTCCTATTTTTCCACAATTCCAACAAGCTATCATTTCTCATGGTGTCCTCTTCCTCATCCTAATATCATGATAGGCAAGGGCCTCTAATCCACCAAGATAGGATGAATCTCCATCATAGCAAAGAAAGGGGATTTTTTATTAAATAGAGCATTACTTGGAGTGTGAGTAACAATTGGGCCTAGTGGTCTGAGAATCTATGAGAGCTTAATTTCATTCATTAGCACTATTTGGCATTTCTCCTAGGGGGTTGGTAAGGCCAAGGGTGGCACTACTTGTGGTGGTTGTGCTGACGTGGGTTACATGGGGGATATTGGGGTTGGGTCCTAGAATTCTTCGTGGAGCATTGTAATAAGTGGCTTCATACCCATATCATTCATAGTTTTGCAAATGCATGTTGACCTCAACACTTCCAAGGGAGGTGGTATTCACCACAATGAATGCATTGCATATTTTGTCAATATGGTCAGGAGAGCTGAAGGGATTCTACCATCTTCAAGAGCTTTTACTACTGCTTCTTAACATCAACCACATCTTATCTTGAGTGTCACCTAGCTTGGCCTTGTTGTGGTTTTTAGCTAAGGGTCTATTATGGTGCCTACACCTTTCTTATCTTGATTTCACTCTCGATGAAGGTCATCAACATAGATTGCTTCATCAAGCACATTATTGATCTTGGAGCAATTAAGAATCAAGTTTCATACCATGGTTTCATAAATTCTTTCATCTTGAATACCCTGATGAAATCCTTGATAACAACCTTGATAGTAGGTCTCTTAGCAACTAGGATATGCTTGAAGAGACTCCTTAATTTTGAGACACAGTCTCACATGCTCTCTTCCTCTTGCTACTCAATGTTCATCAACTACATAGTGAGGTTATCACCATAACTGACCTCTATAAGGTATCTTAATAAAATATCCTTAAGTAGTATGAATGATGCTTTCTCAGTGGCATCAAGTCCAATGAACTAAGTTCATATCTTCTTTTGAGGCACAATGCAAACACTTTCACTTGCTTGTCATCATCCATTATGTTTTTGTCTCACAAACTTGATCAAACTATTCCATAAAGCTATAAGGGTCATCCCTAGCATGGTACCTGTCTAGTTGTTTGGAAATTAATGGGACTTTTGCTTAATTCTTGTCTGTGGTGTATTTCACACTCCTATTTAAGAGGGTTTGAGCTATGTGCATGCCTACTTGTAGCATATTTCTAAGGTCAAACATGCATTTCTACACGAGATCCGAGAATGAATCTTGCAAGGATCCTACAACTTCAACATTCAATAGCATCCTTTGGATGTTGTCCATTTCTACTTGCATAATTGCAAGCTATTGTTTTATATAATTCTTGATATCCAAAAACCAATTGAGAGTTTTTTTCCCTAGCCCTTGCAACTCTAAAATTTTTTGTCCCATGGACCTGGGGGTCATGGTTGAGACATAAAGTCAACAACCTATTGGAAGCTATCAATGGTGGCCTGAAAATCATCCAAGGCTCCGTCCAAAGTTTCAACTCTCTACATTCTATCTATATAGTCCCCATGGTCTATCGATTGGATTGGATCATTTGGTTGATTAATTCATGGATAAGGATGATCTCTATATCAAGAAATTGGCTAGGAGTAGGGTCTCGATTGGTAGTGAAAGTTGGAAGCTCACATCCACTATGCAAGTACATGCACCTATGTTGTGGGTTTATGTCCTAGGTTTCCTATTTTGGCTCAAACTTTTGTGATTTTGTTGTTTAGCTACCCTACCTATTTTGTATTGTTTTTCCTTAATGGTGTCCCAAATATTTCAAAAAGCAACGATTTCTTGGTTAAGAGTTTAACTTTTTTTTTTAATGTGTTTCGTGCGCAGTGCACAAACAAGCCTTTCAATCAATCTATGGTGGCTAGTTCTTAGTACTTTAACTTGCAACCATTACTATAATCCATTCAAAAATTTAGTTATTCATTAGTTTGAGTTTCAAGGATTTTGATTGATTTTCTAGTTCATTTCTCTTATTTGTGTTTTTTTTCCCCTCTCAATTGTTCTCTTTTTCGTGCAGATTTCCCTTTCTATTTGTGTTGTTTGATTTCCTTGGCTTAATGTCTATGTGTGCATGTGTACAATGATGTGCGGTTATGTGTGGCTTTATTGTGGATTGAGTGCCTATTGTGAGATACATGGGTGTGGATTGGTCTCTATGTGTTAACATATTTGCAATGGACAATGGATTACATGCAAGTTGATGTGAAAAGAAAGTGTAGAAAGTTTGTGCATGTGTGCACTAGGCACTAGTGCATGTGCATGGGTACATTATGCACTAGGGTGAATTAATGTGGCTATGCAATGAACTACATGCAATTAGGATCTAATTATAACCTAGGATGGTCTAAAGTGGAGTATTTGAGTGCATATGAGTAAGTATAGTACAATGTATGTGCAATGTACGATAAGAACTATGCACTAGTTTGTGTGCACAGTGCATTGTGCACTATACACTGAGGTGATGGGTTAGTGCACTTTGTTGTGCACTAGGATGTAGTGAGCATGGATGGGTAAACCTAGTGAGTTTTGTGCAATGCTTGATGTGGTGAACTAGATGTAGTGCTCTAGGTTGGATGAGGTGTATGTGCAGTGCAAAGATGCATTGGTGCACGTGGTGAGTCCTAGAATGAGTCATAGGGCAATATATTCATGCACAACAAGGTGACTGCTTCTTTCTTCCTAACTCCCCTTGAACCCCTTTGCAAACAAGGAGGGTGTTGACTAATAGAGAGAGACAAAAGGGGTAACTAGCATGTGCATAAGCATGCATCCCTTTTCCATGTACAAGGGTGTTATGTATGTGCACATGTGCTAGGATGACTAGTGTATATTGGTTATACAATGCATGTGCACTAGTGCATTATGCACTATTGAGGTTATATTATTATTGGGGTGTTTAGTCCTAGGTTCGAGCTAAATGCACAATGGTGTGCAAGGTGGGTTGATCTCTTAAACAAATGCAAGGATATGTGCTAGTGAACACTATATATGTGTGCATTGTGAACGTGTGCATTCCACAATCTACATTGTGCACTATGCAAGGGGCTAGTGCACTTAATTGGTATGCAAGTAAACCAATGTTCTAGTGAGGTAGAGTGCAAGTCTTATTACACCATGAATGCACTAGTGTGTAGGCAAGTGTGCTAGTGGTTGCTTTGAGTAAGTGCACTAGTACATGTGTGCTAGTGTATATACATTGTGCATTGTGCACTATGCACTAATGTGTGCACTAAGGTGAGTGTCCAAGTGTAATGCAATAGCGATCTTATGTATTGGGTTATGTGAGAGGAAATGCAATGCTCTACTTGTAGGGCGAAGTGCTATGTCTATGTGCTATGATACTAATGCACTAATTCAATGCACAATGCTCATGGATGTGGGGGGGTGCAATGCACTGTAGTGGGATTGGTGCACAAGGTATGTGCACTAGGATAGGATCTTTGTGTGATGAGAACTAAGTGCAAGGTTCTAGGTGTGTATATACTATGGTTGGTAGTATGGTACACATGGCATTATAGGCTACCTTGTTCCTTCTTCCTCCTATTTGTTGACCCCCATTGCAAATAGGGAGAGCATTTGTTGAGAGAAAGAGCAATGGACACAATGTGTGTGCAAGTGTACATTCCTCTATGTGCATAGGTTTATGTGCATGGAGGTGTATAAGTGTGTGCATGTGTGCTGTGGTGAGTGTTCAGTGTACCGTGGTGTGAGGTGGATGATGGATACTGGTGCACATGTGCATGTGTGTGCATACTATGCATTGTGCACTATATACTATGCACTAAGAGGTGATCATAGATAACCAAAAATTAAATACACCTTAACAACCAAGAGATATCCAAACATTAATGAGAGTCAACAAATTCGCCACATGCAAGTTGTGAGTAGCCTTTCACCCATCAAGTCTTCTCTCTCCTTTCCCCCTTGTGAAGAGGTTTGACATAAATCCATACTTGGTTGGGTATGGTGAAGGTTGTTGCCTTAGCTTTAATGCCACCAAAAGTTCCTCCTCTCTATTGGCAGTCCTTTGCCCCTTGTGTGGCATTTATTCCTCTTTCTCATCAACTCTTCTTGTGAAGGCGATGGTGGCTCTTCTCTTGTAAAAATTCTTGTATGTTGTTGCATAGGGAAAGAGTGGTGGGAAAAGAGGGGAAATAGGCTATGACAAAGAGGATGGTGGGGTTAGTGGGAGAAATGAAGATGTTAAAGATGATTATGAAGATGATACACAACAATAGGAACTTCTTGATCATCCCCAATTCAATGTAGACAGAAGTACATTTGTTAGAGAATATGTTGAAGATGATGCTTATACTAGCAATGAAGCAATAGGTCAAAGATAATGATCAAGATGATGATAATAGGCATCAACAAGCACTTTTAAATTAGCGTAGATAGTAGGCATTCAAAAACAAGCCATGTAGGATGATGAAGATGATGATGATGATGATGATGATGAGGGTAAGTAGCACAATAGGAGCTTTTAATCACAGTAGGTGCCAACAATTCAACACAAACAATAGCACGATTTGATGTTGATGAGAAACTTGATGGCAATGTAAACAAGAATGAAATCAATAATTTCTTCAAGTTCTTTCAATATATTGTAGATCTCACCTTTTTTTAAAATAAATATATAAGAATATATATTCGTTACTCCTATCTAAGTCTTGATTATTTTAGCATAAGTCAACACCACATAACTCATTACATTAAACAAAATACAAATTGCATGCATTCAACTCAATCCAAAGAACAAGATTTAACCATTATGTCTGTTTCAAAGTTGGTGCATGAGCATCCCTTCTATTCCACCCAACACAAAGCATATTAGCAACTACATGGCTAACATGTCCATTGTCCAAAATGGAATTAAAATTTCATGCTCCATGAGCCTGATGTCAAGATCCTTGAATGCACTCTTATCAATTCAAGAGTCTCGACCTATGCAATCATGGCTATCTCTCACCTAGCCTACTCATGCCCTAAATCTAGGACTAAACAATAGGATGATGATCATGATCATGATCATGATCATGATGATCATGATGATGATGATGATGGGGGCAAGCAACACAATAGGAGCTTTTAATCATAGCAAGTGCCAACAATTCAGCACAAACAATTGCATGATTCGATGTTGATGAGTAACTTGATGTTGACAATGTAAACGAGAATGAAATCAATAATTTATTCAAGTTCTTTCAATACATTGTGGATCTCACCTTTTTTCAAAAATAGATATATAAGAAGATATGCTTGTTTCCTATATAAGTCTTGATCTTTTTAGCATGAGTCAACGCCACATAACTCATTACATCAAACAAAATACAAATTTCATGTATTAAATTCAATCCAAAGAACAAGACTTTAACTATTATGTGTGTTTCAAAGTTAGTGCATGAGCATCCCTTCTATTCCACAACACAAAGCATATTAGCATATATGTGGCCGACATGTCCATTGTCCCAAATGGAACTAAAATTTCATGCTTCATGAGCTTGATGTCAAGATCCTTTAATACACTCTTATCGATTCAAGAGTCTCAACCTATGCACTCATGGCTATCTCTCACCTAGCCTACTCATGCATTGAATCTATGACTAAACAATGACAGAATGCACTTACCTATAGTTACCACATTGTGATTATTGTATCGATGAGCACATCCTCAATCCATATACACACTCCTTTGCCTTCGATCTTTCTTCCATTGCAAGGGAGAGGAGATACTAATGATAAGCTTAAGGAGATGAAGAGAAGAAGAAGGCTTTTTTATCCACATCCCTCACCCTCTTACACTCTCAACTCATGTTCTGACTCTCATTGCATCCACCAAAGAGGGGCTGGAGAAAAAGAAGAAAGGATGCAAGGAGCTTCTCATAACCATGTCCCCCCTGACTCCACACATACTCTCAAACTCCCTCTCCTTTGCTCTCACTCCCAAGGTATAAGAGTTGTGAGAAGACAAGAAGACAAAGTTTGCACAAACATAAATAGCTTGTTCCATTTGTTTTCATCTCTTTTATACATAAGTTTCTCCATCCCCCTTAGGTAACTAGTCCTTTTTATTGCCTTTTGACCAGAAAAAACTCTTATTCTATGCAAGAAGATGAAATGCAAACTCTTCGTGGTGGTACCACATTTATCTTGGTGACTACTTCTGCTTTGAGTTATGGAACCAAAATCTAGGTGTGTCACATTGGTCAAAGCTTGTAGATAATCTAAATGGTATTTCAATTACATGATGGGCAAATCTTGGTGCTATGTATTGAATGAAAAAGTGAATCTTTAAATTTGGTAATGTTTACAATTGATGAAACTTGACTAAAAAAGAACTTTATGAGAATCTCTAAAGAGTCTATAAATGGTTTGAGGTCATTGGGGAAGATTCTAACATGATTGTGGATTATTTATATGCATCCACCAAGGTTTCTAGACTCTATGGCAAGGAGCTTTAGTCTTTGGAGGAGGCAAGATAACAACTAGAGCTAACCAACTTACAAGATTACCTACAACTAGATGAGGCACAACTCACATTCAATTCCCTAAGTTACCCAAGGTAGTCTGGGCTAGAATTAACATATGGTATGCTACAAATTGGGGGTTATTGGCTACCCCTCGTAGTCACCCTAGAGGTAGATTTCATCTTTATTATTTTTAATCATGCCCCTATTTTAATCACATTGAGATCATTTGAGCTATGCAAGTACATTTCCAAGTATAAATGGCTTGTTTCCAATGCAAGGCATTTCAAATAACTTAGCTTAAATCACATTCTAGAAGGATCAATCAATGAATTAGATGAGTGTATCACAGCTGATAAGGAGGATCCCTAGTATAAACTCCTAAAAACCACTTAGTAATGCATCAAACTCCAAGGCACCTAGCTATGCAAGCAGGAAAGAGAATATCTTAAATGGAAAAAAGGAGTATTCAAGGTGTGGTTGGAGAATACTAGAGGAATGAAGCTTGATGAGCTAGATTTAGCCATGATTTAGAGGGCTCAATTGATTAGTCGTGTTGATTTGGTGAGAAATCAAGAAGTTGAGCTTACTATATAACAAGAGATTGATAGCTTTTCTAGCATTTGTTAAAATCTTTAATGAAAGAAGGCTTAAGAAGATCCTTGCTTAAGGATAGCCTTGTAGTGTTTCAGAAAGAATATGAGTCCTAGGTCAACTAATCAAGAGGAAATTGACTCCATGTGAAGGAGCTTTTACGATTTTCTTTATTAGCAACAAGGCTCACATAACATGTTAGCTGCTAATAAAATCTTGGAATCATTGCAAAAGGTGGTCTTAGAGAAGGAAAAGAAATTTCTTTATCAAAGAATTCTCCATTGAAGAACTCAAGAAGGGCCTAAAGAAACTTGGTATAAGGAAAATCACCAAGATACGACGGTATTGGAATGGTGCTACCAATACGTCTATGGCCCAAAATCTAAGAGTGTGTGTTAAAGTAATTTACATATATACCAAGGGCAAGCTTCCCAAATCCTAGACCAAGGGCATCATCACCTTGATTCCCAAACAAGCATAATACACATAGCTCGACACTGGAGACCCATTTCACTAATGGGGGACTTATGTAACATATTTATCTAGGCTTTAACTAATAGGCTAGCTCCCATCCTACAAAAACATATCAGCCTACACTACTATGGTTTAATTAAGGGGAGATCATTGATTGATAATGTGTTGAATACAATCATGGCCTTCGAGTGGGATGAAGTCTGGAGGCAAAAATCTTTATGTAAATTAACATACATGTTACCATATTTTATTAGTAATGGGTGTGAACACACTTTGGACCATGGAGGCACCTCTTTCTCTCTTGAGCACTATCCTTTCCCTTGGCCTTGTATATATGTCTGTTCTTTTTAGGGTATACTAGGTATTGTACATCTTCTCCATCAATATCTCTCAATGCACTTTGAGTTGTGGTCCCTTAAGCTTCTTCTTCTCCAAGCTATGTATGGGCATTCTTGCAATCCTAAATCCAACAATTAGTATTAGAGCAGCACACTTTGACCTCTTGGGTAAAGTCATCAACACCTTCTGCTTTAATTTTTTGCCAAGATTGACTTGATTGTAAAGTTTGTTGACAAATATACAGTTCATGATCTCTCTTGTGGTGATACAATTATTACACTCAGTTCACTATGTCATGGATTATACAACCTCAATAGCTATAGTAAATGTGTGGAAGACATGGCATGTTTAATTGCATGCAAAACTTGGGCATGCACGTTTTGTCATTGAAATTTTGTTAGTTTGTTGTATCTACAAAAATATGATATGATGTCTTCATTGCCTACTCTTGAGGTGCCTAGAAAATACATTTATAAAGACTACATATTAGGTCAAATACCATTTATCCAAAAGATCATTATGCAATATGTAGCCTTCATAAATGGTACCCAATCTAGACGGTGATGCAATGCTATTATGAAAGCTATTATGCGATTTAAGTAGAATGATATTGTAAAAAATGGTACTTAGCCCTTATATGATTTTCCTCCTAGAGCGAGAAGCCCATTGGCACCAAGTGATTTACAAGTAAAGCTACAAGCTAGATGGTAATGTTGATTGCTGCAAAGCTAGAGACTTGTGGCAAAGGCTCAAAAGAAAGGATTTATTTCTGATGAGATATTTGCTCCCCGTTCACATATGACAACTATTCGTAGCATTTGTGCATTAGCAACTCATAATGGTTGAAATGTACACTAGTTGGACATCAAAACAACATTTTTGAATGGTTATATATATGAGAAAATGTATGTTATTTAGCCTCATGGTTTGTGTAGAAAGGATAAGAGTACAAAGTGTGTAGATTGAAGAAGGCATTGTATGAAGCAAGCACCTCAAGCTTAATATAAGAAGATACATGCATACTTAACTATACATGGTCTTCAAAATAGTCTAACTAAGAGCACCTTATATGTAAGATATGAGGGTGATGTATCTCTAATCATTGTGGTTTATATCGATGACATGCTACACATATTGCTAATTCAAGACTAACTTGAATTCAACTTTTGGCATGTCAGATTTGGGCTTATTACATCATTATTTAGGCATTCAATTCAAGCAGTGCAATGGAGGTATTATTTTGTATCAAACAAAGTATGTTGAGACATCATTGCATAGATTTGGTCTGAAAATTTGTAAGCCTATTGCAACTCCTATGAAGACACGTTTGAAATTGAGCCTTCATGATATCAAAGATTGCTTCGATATCTTTTTCTATTAGCAAGCTATTCGATGCTTAATCAATGCATACATTACGAGGCATAGCACTCAATTTACAAACTCACAAATGAGCAGATTTATGTACACTAAGCATTGGTAGGCGATAAAACAGGTCTTACACTACTTGAGTGGTACTTAGCAACTTGTGTTGTTTTATCCCAAGGGAGGATCATTACTACCAAATTTACATGCTTTTTCAGATTCTGACTAGATTGTTGTTACGACACTCATATATACACGAGTGATTTTTGCTTCATACTTGGCAACTCATGCATATCATGGTTGAGCAAGAACCAACTTACTATGGCTACTTATTGTTGTGAAGGTGAGTACATGGCAGCTTTCACAACTATTTTTGAGTCTGTATGGCTTAGATACCTTTTGGCTTATTTTGGAGTTAGATTGTCATCTACCACCACCATCTTCACTAACAGTCAAGGTGCATCAACAGTTGCATGGAATCCATTAGGTCCATGCATCCACCTTGTAATGCTTATCGATTTTTTTGGAGAGCGTGTTGTCCATGGCAAGTTCAAGATGCATGCTATCCATGTGCTCTGAATATTGACCCTCTAAGAAACCCGAGATGCTAGTAACGAGCTTCTTTTTTAGGGAGTTCATGGAAATTTTAGCTAGGGTAAGATAGAGTATAAGGCAGCTTGGAATTACTTGTGTATTGCAAGTATGGTAGGGAAAATAGATTAAAAGGACCTAGCCAAATTAACCACTTTCTTGATGTGGCCAATGCCCTAACTTTTGTGTGCAGTATCCAATCACATCTAAAATAAGTTGTGTATCACTTGATAGCCGATGTTGGGCCTAGCTTGCCGACACACTCAAAATTCAGGAAGTAGGAGGCCCAAGGCTCAAGCAATTCATACTAAAGGCTACTTCACAAACAACTTTGTACTATCTTGCGAGGGAAGCAAAGTTACCATGGAGTAGTTATATGACCAATTTATGTGTTTCTAAAGCAATAGTGAGCCGCTTTTGTAAGAAAATAGCATATAGTAAAGAATGAGGCTTTCTCTCTTTTGAGTCGAGCAAAGAACTAGACGTGAGGTAGGCAGCTCTTATTGCGTTTTGCTGAGATGGCATGAGAAAATGTCGTAGACTGATTACAAGATAGGGACGAGAAGGTGTCAAGCATGAGAAAGATGTCTAACACATGACAAGAACCTGTCGCATATTACTGAGTTGACAAAGCCCTTCTGGAGCTTGCAGAACTTCATGTTTCTCGTTATAGATTTTCTTATCTTTTGAATGTTCACTAAAGGAAACAGATTCAACCAATTGCATGACAATGAAAATTTATCTTGTTTTCCACAAGGAAAAGACTTCAGTTGGTGGAGCTAAAGCATTAAGCTCTGTCTAGAGGTGTAACTGAGAATTTTACATGCTTGCATTTGAAATTTTATGAAGAAAATCTTAAATCTTAGCGACATTTTGATCTTCCCAACACAATTAAAAGCTTAGGCATTTTAGTTCACAGGTTTTAAAAATGTGGGAGCCTCAAAAGACAGTATTTTCATGTATTATGTGTTTGATCCCATGACAGATGTGTGAAATATTAAGATTTCTGCCTAGCCAATGTATCCTGCTTAATATTCCCCTTCCCGGTTCCAACAGTGTCAAAGAACTAGAACACATACACTGCCTAATTTGGAGACCCATGAGAAGGCAAACAGCTACACACACACACATATATATAGAGAGAGAGAGAGCAAGCAGATGCAGCTCAGCTGGTTGATTACCAAAAGGCCTTCAGCTCAATTCCTACATTTGTAGGGTCATATTGTAATAGGAATAAAATCTGCAAGCTGATAAAGCAAGTGGTTCACCACTAGGGTAGCCCACTCAAGTGCAAGAAACCAAAAAAGAGAGTTGCAGGAAAAAAAAGGAAGAGTGATTTTCCAAACACAGGGCTGAATATCATATATACCACATTCATGCATAGACAATAGCATTCCACACACTTGTCGAGCTTACATGATAAAATCAAGGGATTCTAAACTCAAATTTCATGCTTCACAGAGCTCTTTATCACCAGATTTCTGGATCAATAGATCAGCTTTTACTCCAACACAAGATAGTTATTGACATGATTACCACGTTCATTTCATATTAGATGTGTTCCAGAAGAAAACGTTGCTGCTCGTGTTGATGGGTTGAAGAATCTTTGTTGAATTTAAGATTGAGAATAAGTTTAAGAATTTGGTCTTAGTGTTAATGCTGCAGAATTTTGGTTCAAAAGTTCATCTATTCACAGGTGTTCATGATGTGATGACAGCCAGAGACCATCCACAACACATCCATCACATCTATACACTGAAGAGCCATCACATCTAGACTGAAGGCTCAGTCCTTTCAGCCGGTATTGCATGAGCAAAAAAGCATCGGTTGCCAAATTTGCAAGTTCCCAGAGGGTAATTCACGCATGACTTAATCTTGTAGCTGTGGCTGTGAGGGACAACCCAAGAAGGCATTAGGGATAAGGAATCATTGTGCATTAATAGTTCCTTGACCATTTGACCAGCTAGCTTAATTTGCTCAAAGGATCCCTCCATCTCAACATTTCTCAGATTCGGGTCACTCTCATGTTCATGGATACAAAGCTTAGCCCCAGTTAGCTTGCTTATCTGCTTGGTGTGCACTCCACTTTTCCCAATGATAGCCCCTACCAAACTAGCATCAACAATGAATATAGCTTTTGTGGCAGCCCCGAATAGATCTGCTGCTGGTTTTCTTTTCACCGATACATCTTGTCTTGAAACAAGTCTGACATTCTGCTGAGCTCCATCATCTCTGCCGCTCGGTTCTTTTGCAGTCAATTCCAAACACGAGCCCTCTTTTATGGACTGTGGAACAGCAGCATCATGCACATGTTTGCACATCTCCTCCTCCCCATGAGCAAAGTGGCACTTGTCCCCAAACTTGCAACCTTCCGGGGTGCCAAACTGGCTACAAACTTGTCTCTTACAACCTCTCCTCTTGGTGGTTACTGCAGAGAGGAACCCCCCCAGTCTCTTTGTTCCTGATGTCCCAACACTGGTGACAGTCACAGCAGGAGTGCCCCCCGGAGAGTAGTGAGAGAAATGGCAGCTGTCACCATATGGACAGCCCAAAGTACTGCAAAACAATTTTGACATTTTTATTTTAAGTTCAGGCATAGTTCAGGGCATGCAACAGGAGCAGCTTTTGCACAGGATTGTCAGTGCAAGCATTATCAAGAACTCAGACATTGGAATGGCTAAGTACTAATGGGATTTATGAAGTGCAGCCTAACTTTCATTGTGCATCAAACACTTCCATGAGCTGGAGACATGTAAGCACCCTTGTTAGTTCACAAACCTGAAAAATCTGGTGCATGGCTTTTGTTTTTTTGAGCTGGAGGAGACTGGTTCTTTCTCTGAGCCACAAATTGTGAAGATGTCAATTACAAAACAGTGCATCAATATCAGAGTTATTACTCTACTGAAATCAACACCTTCATTGCTTCCTAGGGGAGCGGAAGCAGTCAAGGCTGAAAAGGAGCGAATAACAAATTTCGCCTTGAAATAAAGAATGTATGTGTACGCATATCCTTCCCCAAGATAGTACGCTTCGGAACTGACAATCTTCCCATCCACAAAACTATCGGTATTCAGCTCATGGTCGACAGATTAAGCCATGTCAACTGAGAAAACTAGGAAAAACCTTAAAGCATGCCTCTCACTATATCAAACATTGCACTCTTACCTTCTGCAAGAGATTTTTCTGCTTTGTAACCATTTTTCAGAAGTCTACTCTCTGGCTTACATGCTGATAACTAGACCAGAACGGGACATTGCATCATCATGTACCCAAACTGTTGCCGGACGGGCCCTACATGGACATCTATAGCCTTGCTCCATTTGCATACCTATCAGTCCATTCTCCTGTAGCCCAGCACCACATATGAAGCATCACTGTCGTCGAATGTGGCACTTACGCACATCGAAACCCCCCTGAAAAACATGTTCCACCAGTCATTTCTGATTAAGTATCTTCAGCAATACAGGTGAAGATGCAAATCCTGCGCGTGAAAACTGATAGAATGTCCTATAGACATCATAGGAAGAGATGATACTACGCACTGCTAGATTTCTCCCTGTTTGGTATCTAATCAGGTAGCACCCCATTCCGATGGCTGTTCTGCAGAAGTGATTCTCAAAGTTGATGGCATGTACCAAGCGTGCACTCTGCCTAGGCAAGCAAGCCACCTCATTCTGAGGGCATCAACAAGCAAGGCTGGTAGCTTTGTTTACCTCCTGCAGCACAGTCGTCATTGCCAATGGCGTGGGCGGCGGTAGAAGGTTGCACAGTGGGGGCGGGGGCGGCAGTATGGGAGTATCTGCAAGAATCTCCGAAGGGGCAGCCCTGTGGAGAAGAGAAGCGCCGGCATTCCAGGATGGGCTTTGCTGTCGGTGGCAACGGTTGTTGGGAATTAGCAGCATCGGCAGGGGGAGGAGGCACCGGCGCTTCCTGAGGATATGGTTCTTCTCCTTCTTCTTGTTGGCGAGCTGTCGGTTCGGCGGTCTTAGGTCTCTTTCCTCCTTCTCCGGTTTTTTGGGTGGACGACTCCATTGCTGATGAACGATGAACGAGTGGATGACCGAAGGGTGGAAGGGATCCCGAGCGAGAGAGAGAGAGAGAGAGAGAGAGAGAGAGAGAGAATGCGGGGGGGCAGGAGCCTTATTAAGTAGAGTGGTAGAGAGCGAAGGGGTTCTCTTTTAGCCCACCAACCCACCAAAAAGAGGCACGACTCTTCCGTCACTCCGTTAACAACAAAAAGCCCTTTCGCTACTTTTGCTTACATTCCGACTTTTGGGAAATTAGCGGCACTATCGATCCACTTACATGGGACTGATTATTACACGTGCAGTTAAACACCAATTTTGATTTATCTTTTCTCTCCTTTTTTTGAAGTGACATCAAATTTGTGCCAAAGAATAATCATTTAAACAAGCAAATAGCAAGGTTTGAAGTAAGGCTGGGGAGGTGATTTATGCAATGCTTGCACATGTAATCAGGCAGAATTTCTCACCATATGTGCTTTGCATTTCGTTGATTCCAGTTACTATAGCAAACATATTTTTTCACTGCTTGTCTCAAGCAGTAAAAGAAGACAAAGTAGATGCAGACAATTTTTTCATCGTTTGTCTCAAGCAGTAAAACAAGACGAAGTATATAGACGATGCTTTCCACGCCAACCACATTACAAATCTTTGTGTACACAATTCCCCAACCAAGAAGCTAGCTCATGGTATGGATTTGTCTACCCCATTGTATTTGAAATTCCATCAATTAGAATAATTCCAGTAATTATTCCTTAGCATGCATGAACTAGCCCAAAGAATCAAGATTAGCGTCACATACCATTTCATCAGTACTTCAGTCTTCGTCATCACTTATCTCCCCACCATTGCTAACATCATCAAGCATGTTCCTCCCAATGTCCTCAGCTTTGGCATACATCTCACAATACTTTTTAAATTTCTTCACATATAATTCCCTATCTTTCATCATGAGTGTTGCAACTTCCCATGAGCTATGGAAGGAAAAATTCAAAAACAAACCCAAGCCATCTAATGCTAGATTTTGATTGTCAAGTTCATGGTAGACTTTGGCCTTGCACGCTCTATTGCTCCACTAAAAGATGATACAAGACAAAGTCTATATTTTACAGATTATGTCTCAATGGCCAAGGTGCAATGAAGAAACTGCTTGCCAACATGCAGATTCTTTGTCCAACTACCTCATCAAGTCTAGTGAGGTTATTTTATTTTCCATGTCTTTGATGGCCGTGAGTGTAAGAGGGATCAAAACCAATACTCAACAATTGAGTTCACTTACCATTGTTGATCTACAAATAGTAAGTACATATACTACAATGATAGTCAATATTCCTATATGTACTCATTATTTGGGATATAAACTAGTATTACGATGATGAATTCAATTATGCAATAGATACAAGTGTAGATATATAATATGAGATACATAAATGAGAACTTGGGGATAAATGTGCTTGTACCTAGCCACCTACATTTACTCATTGTACATTATACCTGCACACCTATACAATGCAGGTGACGAGCACCCATCATTGTCACTTCATTCTTTATTCTTTCAACAATGACTATTGAATAAGGGAAGGTTGGTCACACATTGTGACTGTCGGAGTTCTCACACACGGTGTCTCTCTCTCTCTTGCTCTCTTACTCTATCTTCCATAGCTCTTGTAACCAAGGTATCCTACAGTCTCTTACCCCCAACAAGATCTCCTACCATCTACCCTTACCCACTCGGCCACTCTTGGATAAAAATCCGTATCCTATCAAGCAAGTAAAATAAATCAAATAAATAGTTAAAGCAAGAAAAGTCATCAACTATTGTAGTCTAGGCATTCATTGATGAGCTGCCAAGCTTTGATGATCCCGTTGACCATGCGCTCATAAGCTCTAAGTCCTTCGATCCCATGAACTTTGCATAAGGTTATAGCTCCTTGCTAGTTCGTCCAAGCCAAGCAAGATGCGAATGCATTCTCTCTCTCTCTCTCTCTCTCTCTCTCTCTCTCTCTCTCTCTCTCTCTCTCTCTCTCTCTCTCTCTCTCTCTCTCTCTCTCTCTCTCTCTCTCTCTCTCTCTCTCTCTCTCTCTCTCTCTCTCTCTCTCTCTCTCTCTCTCTCTCTCTCTCTCTCTCTCTCTCTCTCTCTCTCTCTCTCTCTCTCTCTCTCTCTCTCACTCCTATCACAGACTCTTTGTCTCTCTATCGCTCAAACTGGGAAAACCCAAGAAGGAGAAAGGATCCTTACACTAAAGCTTTTTTAATATTATATATGACCTTTTGGATTTTAAAATTTGGGTAGATCCTAATTTTCATGGGTGCTTCCGCTACTCGTTGCTCTTCTCAACCCTATCTTTGGGATCTTGAGACCTGTCAAACTATCTGAATTTCAAAAAAAATCCTAACTCACTCCACTCAAGCACTATTAAATATGCACTAATTTACAATTTGCATGGGAGTGACCCAACGCTCTAGAAAAATTTAATTTTACATCCTTGCTCTTTAGGCCATGTGATATTACAATATTATTTATTGACACACTGGTCTTTTGCCATTTTTTGGTGCCTACACTTTTCACATTTTTAATTTTTCTAAAATTTTATTGAATCTGCTTCTCTCTTTTCTCCTTTTTTTCTTTTCCTCTTGGCTATTTTCTCTTCTTTTTTTTGCTTTGAACTTGTAACCAATTAGCATTACCCCCATCACTATTTGAGTGCCAATCCATGGCACTTGCAAAGGTGCTTGGAACTTGCATGGAATGGCAAATGGAAGGGTAAGAGGTAGGATGGCAAAGAAGGGCGGTTATTGGTGGTTCTTCTAAGCACTTCAAGGTACTTTTGCAAGAAAAGAGAGCGTGTTGTGCATGAAGAGTGAGCAGGTGACCTATGGGATTAGGAGATGGCTTTGCACTAAGAGAGCCAAGACTTCATTAGCATGTCTCACTCCTAACAACGATCCAATCAATGGAAGGTTATTGGTGTGATCATGTGGCATTTAGGTGGCAAACGAACCAATTTTTTGAGATGTCCTACCATTGAGGACCCTAAATAAACTATGGGGAAAAGGGTTAGGGATTAAGGATGAAGCCAGCCAACCTAAATCATTGGTCAACCCCAACTTGAGGACACCTAGGTGCCTATGATTTTTTTAAAAATAAAGTAAGCCCTACTCCTTCTCTTTCTTGTCTTGAGATGGTGCAAGTATTGGCTCTAGTGAAGGCTAAAGATAAGCTTTGGTCATTAGGTATCCCTTCATGGAGATGTGCATGCTCATTGGAGTAGAGGGCAGGTAGGGATGGTCATAATTGGTAAAGTGGCTTTCATTCATATATTCCAAGAGGTTGAGACAAAAAGATGGCAACATGGTAGCTTAAAGGATGGGCCTATCCATAGCATACTTGTAAATTCTTGCATGAATATCAAAAAATAGGGGATGCAATCTCTCCTTTTCTACAGCTCTACTTGAGTCCAACAAAACCATCAACAACTTAAGATAATTGCATGTAGTTACAAAGGCTAGATCGGGACAATTTTGAAAATGCCCATAAACTTGAGAAAGGAAGGGGCTAGATCCCGCTATTAGAACTTCAAGTTGTCTTTATGAATTTTTGCCATTGATATTGAAGATAAGAGGAAAGTCATATTTTCTATGGAGATCAAGGTTGAAGTCAACTCCATGCATCTATGGGTAGGGTAGGTAGGTGGGGTTTTGTCTTTCTATGGAAATGGCTCCAAAAAAGGCCATCCAAACTTCATTGCTAGCTTCAAGGATGGGCTTCCTCCATGCTAGTTGCACCTCAAATCCTCGCACCATCCTAGCTGCTTCTAATGCCCTGTTCTACCGATAGCCTTCCTCATATTGCCACAAGTCAAGGTTCTGGATTTTTTGCTCAATTCATCACTTCCCCAATGCTTCACCTATCTCAATTACTTGGTTCATAGTGCCAACTTGAAGTGTCAACTTTAGCTTTTGAGTCATCGTAAAGGTGAAGGTCATTGGTGCTTCCAATGGTTCTCTTCTATCTAGTTCTCTAATCTTCTCGTCCTATTGGATAATGACCACCTTTGGTTCCTTCAAGAAGGGGACATCTGATAGTTGTGATACTACCTTGAATTTTAGCTCAACTTCATCCAATTGTTGTTTTTGTTGTTGTCTTGGATCCCTTCATGCATTTGAAGAGTGAATTAATCTTAGGAGATTGATTGCTTAGTATATGCTTACTCAAGAGGGATGTATGGAGCATCTACCACATCCTAGTCTCCTGGGGTGGTGAGTATTTTAGTGAAAATCCTTTGTTTAATGTTCATGAGTTTCTTTGCCATCTCACTCCCTTTTTCAACCAGCCTGGCCTTTTAGCATTCTAATGAACCATCTGACTTGCACTTAACCTTGTACACCCATTTGCAGCCAATGGGAACTTTGCCTTCAAGCAACTCAACCAATTCCCATGTCTCATTTTCAGCCAAGGATGCATACTCCTCATCCATGGTAGCACACCAGTTATCATCAAACTTTGTAGGTTCTTTGTAACCTATCACACTAGCCATATATGCATAATGGCAGGCTGAGTAACTAGTGTATATAAACGTGTCAACTGGTTTTTTGACTCTCTCAGATCTCCGTAACTGTGGCTCACTCTAAGCTTGCCTCTCATGAGGCAATACATAATGACTCTGCCTTGCTCCATGCGTCATAATAGATGGAATACCCAACTCACTATTGAAATTGTCGTTGTTAGATGACTCATAACCTGCTGTAAGTGGACCTGTCACATCCTCAAGCATCTTTTCTTTTCCCTTATCCAATCTCCGTGGGCGTAGAAGTACGACTCTGCAAGCTTCCTGACCAAGGACTTACTGTAGGTGACCCATCACCTGTAGGATCACTCATAGATGTACTCACTGCAGGTGTATTTTTAGCATTACTAGTGCTAGTGTGGCTGATCCATCAATAGAGCCACTGCAACAGGATTACCATACCACGATGCCAGCTCATAAAAAACAACATCTCTGCTAATCAATGTCTCATGTGTAGACAGTACATAACACTTATAAGCTTTCTGGTTTTGTACATAACCAAGGAACACACTCTTGACAGCTTTAGGATCCAATTTTTTCCTCTTTTCATCATGAACATGCACATATACAATGTTGCCAAATACCTTCAAGTGTGAAATGTCAGGCTTATGACCATACAACCTCTCATATAGAGTTACATCATGAATCCGTGTTGTAGGGGTTCTATTCAGCACATAGACGACAGTCACTAGTGCTTCAGCCTAATAACCATTTGGTAAAATCTTCTCATTCAGCATAGCTCTTGTTGATTCCATCAATACCCTATTTCTCCTTTCTGCTACACCATTTTGCTACGATGTATAGCTGCAAGTTAACTATCTTCTAATCCCATGTTTAGCAAGGTACCTATCAAAGTAATTAGAGACATATTCTCCACCTCCATCTGATCTAAGACATGAAATTTTACAGCTCAACTCATTTTTAGCATGCTTCTTGAAGTCCTTGAATGCATCAAACACATCATCCTTATGTTTCAGTATGTAAAGCCAAGTATTGTGGGAGCCTTGGCTCAACTGCCAAGACCCACGGACCGCTTATTGTTCAAGCGTTCCAAGCCAAGCACTAATGGCTACCTCTCACATAGCCGACGCGCCATCCATATCTACGAGTGTAGTGAGCTTACCTCCATGCCGATTGAGTTACCTCCTCTCTCGCGCACTCCGGTCGCTCCACGATCCAAGTGCAAGCTTTAAGCAAGCTCCATCACCAAGCTCCATGCTCCAAGCTCCATTGCCGCGAGCAAGACAAGAGAAGAGAAGAGAAGAAGAGAGGAGAAGATGGAGAGCTTCTCCTCCCCGGTCCCTCACCCTCACACACTCACTCCCTCACACTCTCACACTCCCTCTCTCAAGCACAAGCTCAAGCAAGCAAGAACAAGAAGAAGAAGAAGAAGAGAAGAGCTACTTTTGGCCACACACAAGAATGAGCTTCTCATTCACTCTTCAACTTTATATACAAAACCCTAAATCCCTTTTGGGCGGTCATCCCTTTTTCCCCTTTTTTACATAGCCGGTCATAGCCTAGGCCATTTTTCCCATTGTCCTTCTATCTTCCTAGCTTCCTTTCCACCGCCCATCTACATTTACAAATTGCACGAGTGAGAGCCCGGCGCTCCTTGAATTAAACCATGATACGCTTGCGCTCTTTTACAAAAGTATTGATTCGCGCTTTTTCTTGTGCGCCTTTGCCTTCCCTTTCTCTCGCCTTGGCCTTTGTCTTTGTCTTTGTCTTTTATTTTGGCTTTCCGACTTTTCCACTGCCTGGCACTCTTTTACAAGATTTCAGGGTGCGCCTTTGTATTTTAAAATGCACCTTTCCCTTTTTGCAGCTGCCTAGGACATTTAAGGTTGCCCTTGCACTTTTGGCCTTTTCTCCTCTTCTTTCTTCAGTCGAGCTACCTCTTTTCCGCCTTTGCCCTGCATCTTTTTTATTTCCTTTTGCTTTCTTCGTGTTGGGGTTAACATTACCCCCCTCCTAGACGAGTGCCAACCCCATGGCACTCTGCATCGAAGGTAGCATGCGGAGCTTGCACCAAAGACGTGAGTGGAAGGGTTGTTGTGGGTTGCCTTGGAGGAGCTCTTATGTTGATGTGGAGGAAGGGAGCTTGTGGCATTGTGCTGTTTCGATTGGCGGGTAATAGGATTGTTGTATATGGCGATAGGGCTATTCTTTGTTGGGAATGGCCACTCATGGCTGGCACGGGGTTTAGGGTGCATTGGATACTCATGGTGGATCTTGCTCGTGATGATTTGCTGGTGGTTTGCATGATGAAGTAAAGAACAAGAGTTCAGAGTTGAGTGTTGAGGTAGAGCTGACGGCGCTTTCGTTGGAGTCTTTAAGACCTGCAATTGGAAAACCTCTCAAGTGGTCTCTCCCTAAGGGGTAGTGCTAGTTTTCGTAGCGTGCACAAGACATATTTGGATTAGTTTGGGAGACAGGTCAAACTCTAAACAAGCCTGGAGTATTGCCCTGCACTTGAGGACCCAAACTGTGTATAGACTTTGGTGCAGATATTATGTGAGTGCGCATGCATACTTAGATGTGCGTTTGGAAGGCTCCTCATCGGAAGGATAGGCCGGGGAGGGGATCGTGGACACAGAGAGAGAGAGACTGCGCCCTACTTACATCCTTTGGATAGAGCTACCATGGTGGTAATGTGGAGCACATGCTCTTTGCCCGGAGGCGGGCATGATCTGGTGACCGTGGAACCAGCCTAGCATAGCTTGGCAGCCCTGATTTGTCTGTCTGCGCTTGACTTGTTATGGCTTGTGCGTGTTGATAATGTCTATACAAGGTGACACAAAAACCATTGTATATATATGTGTACACACATTTGTCCGAACCCTTGGCACTTCACTAGGATAGAAACCAATGGTAGAACTAGGGATTGTACTGAAGCGTGGCACACGCATCTAGCATACATGGTTTTCTTGGCTTGGTTCGGCCAAGTCCTTGCCCCGAATGGCAGTCAGCACTCGAAGGGAAGTTGGTGCCACATAGGTTGGGTCTCTTTGGGATCGCCATTTGGCCAATCTCTCCTTAGAGACTGTCATGATCTGAGCCCCTAATTCGACCATTGCAACACGGTTTTCACACCAACGCTACTCAAATCGACTCTGGCCTGCTGACAGTCGCTTTAGTTGCTCTATGTCTACGAGATTCGGTTGGCAGAGCACTTCGTTGAACGTGACGGTTAAGCGTAGTTCGTCAGCTTCCTCGCCCGAGATGAGTCGCAAGCGTTTGTGTAGAAGCCTGCTATAGTGCTCATCTAGATGTTCCTGCTCTTCCCAAGATAAAGGGAAGGGCAAGTAATCTCCAAGCTGCTCCTTGGGGATTGTGCCCATGTCCGCAAGGACGTAAACTCGTGCGAACACCTTGAGCTTAGCATCCAACTCAGTTAAGCATTCTGCGACACTTCTATGTTCAACGAGGGCTTACTCGATTGCTATCTCATGCAAGGTTCTAGGAGTTTGCCTAGGCTTTAGCATAGCTGGGGGTTCAGGCCCATATGAGCAAGATTGGTCAATGCTAGGATTGCTCATGCTCTTGGGGTTTCCATGTTTCTCTTGAGGTTGCGTTATTGCATCATGGTTCTTTTTGGGTGTGACTGGTGTGAATTCGTCACCCCGTCGTGACAATGTTGTATCCACTCTTAATTTGTCAATGTGAGTTCTATTGTCAGTGGATAGAGTGTTGCAAGCAGTCATTGATGGCAACGACTGCTTTGATTTGTCAGAGCATACGGATGTGTCTGAGATTTCACCGTTGTTAGGAGAGGCATCAGTGGGCTCATTGGTGGATGGACATGATGCTTTATTCATCAACTCTCCAGTACTCTTCGTCCCAATGTTCTTGGGGTCCACATCCACCTGCAACTGTTGTTGTCTTCGTTGTTTTCTCCACTTTTTCTTGGTCAGTGCAGGTGCATCTAACAACTCAGGACCCTAGGCTATGTCAACCATTGATGTGCTTGGTTGGGCCTCAGCATTTCCCTTCTCTAGTGGGTTCTCACGGGACCTAGTCGTGGCCTGCGGAGTAGCCTTGCCAGGTTGCATGGATATAACTGTCTCCCTTTTGGGAGAGTCTAGCTCTTCCGCTCGTTCCCCATTGCTTAGCCCCTCCAACCCAAGTTTTATGCGCTTTGGAAGTGCTAGAGTCGTTAAGGAGGTAGGTCGCGACACCTCCTTCATAGGTAAACTATTAGGGACACGTTCCGCAAGGGGCATGGTCACGGCTAAAGGCTGTGACTGTTGTGGTCCCTGATTGGAAGTAGTGGTGGCTAGTACAGTGGACTGGCTATTATTGGTAGACTGTGGTGCCAAGTCCTTAGGCAGATCAGAGGTGGTAGTGTCTTTTGTTTCCCTTTGCGCATTCACTTGTGCAAGTTGAGTAGCGGCCTGAGGCTGCTGCTGCTGTGCTTCCCGTGTCCATTTAGGTGAAGATGATGTAGGAGATTTGAGACTCCTACATGGGCTTGGCATTGACTGGAGAATTTGCTCGTGATTGTTAGACGATTTTGTCATTAGCTTTGTTGAGCAATCAGCCTCATCATGAGCAATGTTGTGCTTATTCTCTTGGGAAGTCAAAGGCTCCTTGGGCACTAGTGGACCTTGTGCACGCTCGACAGTTACCTCTGATATATGCTTGCTAAGCACTCTAGGATGAGGATCTACTTTTCGATAGGTCATGCTCGGTTTTTTTATTTTAATCGTGAGGGGCTCAATCACTCCAATATTTTTGGTTCGAGACTTGGATTTTTGTTTAGATTTCCTCCTACGCCTCTTTGCCTTTGACATAAGTGGGGCTTCTGACAGAGGTGGTTTAGCAGGGGGTTTCGGTACCCAAATCCATTGATTGCCCGCATAATACCCTTGAGCACGAAGCAACGCCTTGGATATCCATCGTGGTGTTATGCTAGCTCTCCATCGATGCCTTCGTCTATAAGGCTTGGACTTCCTTCTTGGTCTTCTACGATACTTGTATGAAATCCTATCCTTGGCCTGGTCTCCTAACCCTTTTATTTCAAGCATGGCCTCACTCATTGGTTCTTTCTGTTCAACCTGCTCTTGTATTAACTCTTTCAACAACTCCTTGCTCTCATTACCAGGCTCGCTTGGCATGTTAGAATGCTCCTTGCCATTCCCCCAAGGTTCGCTGAGGTCGCCCTTGCTAAAGGTTGTGACCATCCTCACACCTAGTAGTGTCAGGTGTATCCTCTGCTCTACATAGTCAGCCTCACATTTGGTCGCCCTTTTGAAGGGTCTTCCCAGGAGGGTTTCCTTACCATATTCAGCACCATTTGGAGGAACATGAAACAGGATAGGCAAGCTTTCAGTTTCAATTGTTGCAAGGATATTGCACTTCCCTATGAGTACTTGTGGAGGTCCCCCATAAGGGCTAAGAGTTGCATTAGTCGGTGTCAACTCTGGTTGGCCTAGTAGGGTCCATGCCTCATAGGTCAAGACATTAAAATCTGCCCCTTCATCAATCAAAGCATCGATAGTATGCTCTCTCTTTGCGGTTAGTTTGACCCTAAGATAAGCAAGTGGTACTATGTCTTCATCTTCGGGGTCTTGGCTTGTAATTTTAAGCCTTCTGACAACTGCCCTTGAGTCCACACTTGCAGGACCAGACGTGGATTCTCCACCAAGGTCTTGGGTTGTCTGTGCAGTGTTGCTCAAGGTACATCTCTCGTCAAGAGTGTCATGTCTAGTCATCTTGGCATTTGTAGCTTGCTGATGTTGCATTTCGCTTTGATTGGACATGGTTTGAACACAATGTCTTTGTGTTCTCGGGGTGTGGCCCTTTTTCCCTTGATGTCTAGATTGGCCCGTTAAGGTTCTAGGGTCTCTATTTGCTTCTATTCGAGTGCGGCCTTCTAGTTGCTCCTTTGCAAGGAAGCTTCCATGCTCGCGTAGGGCCATTACTGCCCGAGGGTCTAAGTTGGAGGGCCTGTCACAGCACGCGTTCTCTCTCCAACCTACTTGGGGTGGAAAAGGAGGGGGTAGGGTCCCCTTTGTGGGGGTCCTGGAGGTGGTCCCCTCTTCGACCCGCAGGGTCGTTGCGGTAGGCACCCTGCACAGCTTGGAGGATCATTCCACCAAATCTTGAACCACTTACTCGAGGGTTCGGCCCAGTCGTGGGTCTGCAATGCGCCTTTCGTTCTATATAGCCTGTGGGGTCGATTTCGGGGCTCGGCGCTCCTTTTTCACTTCGTTGCCTCGTTCATTTTTGGGTCTAATCAGGCTTTCCCCTTCGATGGATTGTGGCTAAGTCCCTGGTCTTGTAATTGCCTGCCTCTGGCTCCTAAGCGGTTGTGCCCTATGATTTTGCCTATTCCATGAGCCAGAATAGCGTTCTAGGTGTCCTACAGCCTTCCGACAGTTCGCGTTGTTGCGTTTTAGCAGGGCTAGGCGACATTTCTGAAAATTTGATAAAAATTTGCACTTGGACCAATTGGTCCGAATTGCAGGGTCTGAGTAGGTCACTCGGACGGGCTGAGGCACAGGGGCGAGGGATGAATTTCAGGGTTTGACTCGGACGGTTTTGATTCACGGCCGAATGGCAAATTCAGACAAGATGATCTAGACGGGCCGAATGGCACTTGGGCTGAGGGCCAAATGTGGAGAGTGGCCGAGGGCCGAATTGGAGGCTCGAACGGGCCGAGGTCGAATGCGCCACGTGGCAAAAAGTTTTGACTCGAAGGGTCGAATGGGCTCACTCGGATGGTTTTGACTCGGACGGGGTCGGAGGGCCAACTAGGGTTTTTGGCCGAGTGGCCGGCTGGTCCGAGGGCCAAGTCTGGGCCTTGGACCAGAGTCGACGTGACTTGGACGTGCCGAACGCCATGCGTGTTTTCGCCGAAGCTCCCAAAATTCATCATGCAGGGCGCTGGGGGCCTTTCCCCTTGTCGAACAACTCCAGATTGGTCCTATTACTGTAGGGGGAGGTATAGAATTACCTAGACTAGCCGAAGATCTCCCTGATGCCAAGATTGAAGCGGATTTCCTCGCCGAGCTTTCCTCTTCTCTCCTGCTCTCCTGAAACCCTGCAATGCACAATGTGGCCTTTCTTGCCACTTTTGGTCCTTATACTCTCTTCCGAGTATGGTATTGGCACCCCCAACAACTCGCTTACCGACCTTAGGCATCACAAGTAAGTTTTTTACCACTTTTGCACGATTCTTGCCCTGTTTCTGCCCTGTTTTGCAATAGTAACCCTAATGCTTATTTTCTTTGTTTTTCTTTCTTTTCTCCTACTCTAATGCATACAACTCACAAAGTAAATACCTACTCTACTCCACCTCATTACATAACTCTCAAAAAGCAAAAAACCTACTTCCCAAGGAGATCGAATACCATCTTCAACCCCCTCACTACCTACCTATCTCAAGCACCGGTTCGGGGAAACCCTTACTTGGATGCTCAATTCGAAGCGCGCAAGCACTCAAGGCTTGAATCCGTTTGTCCCGGCAACAAAACCAAAATGTGGGATCCTTCGCTCAACCGCCAAGACCCACGGACCGCTTATTGTTCAAGTGTTCCAAGCCAAGCACTAATGGCTACCTCTCACATAGCCGACGTGCCATCCATATCTACGAGTGTAGTGAGCTTACCTCCATGACGATTGAGTTACCTCCTCTCTCATGCACTCTGGTCGCTCCACGATCCAAGTGCAAGCTTCAAGCAAGCTCCATCCCCAAGCTCCACGCTCCAAGCTCCATTGCCACGAGCAAGACAAGAGAAGAGAAGAGAAGAAGAGAGGAGAAGATGGAGAGCTTCTCCTCCCCGATCCCTCACCCTCACACACTCACTCCCTCACACTCTCACACTCCCTCTCTCAAGCACAAGCTCAAGCAAGCAAGAACAAGAAGAAGAAGAAGAAGAGAAGAGCTACTTTTGGCCACACACAAGAATGAGCTTCTCATTCACTCTTCAACTTTATATACAAAACCCTAAATTCCTTTTGGGCGGTCATCCCCTTTTCCCCTTTTTTACATGGCCGGCCATAGCCTAGGCCATTTTTCCCATTGTCCTTCTATCTTCCTAGC
Organism: Lygodium microphyllum; assembly: GCF_053477565.2. Lineage (NCBI taxonomy): Eukaryota > Viridiplantae > Streptophyta > Polypodiopsida > Schizaeales > Lygodiaceae > Lygodium > Lygodium microphyllum. Next base: position 153,468,041 of record NC_141144.1, on the reverse strand, counting down.
TTCCTTTCCACCGCCCGTCTACATTTACAAATTGCACGGGTGACCTTGAATTAAACCATGATACGCTTGCGCTCTTTTACAAAAGTATTGATTCGCACTTTTTCTTGTGCGCCTTTGCCTTCCCTTTCTCTCGCCTTGCCCTTTGTCTTTTATTTTGGATTTTCGGCTTTTCCACTGCCTGGCACTCTTTTACAAGATTTTAGGGTATGCCTTTTTATTTTAAAATGCACCTTTCCCTTTTTGCAGCTGCCTAGGACTTTTAAGGTTGCCCTTGCACTTTTGGCCTTTTCTCCTCTTCTTTCTTCAGTTGAGCTACCTCTTTTCCGCCTTTGCTGTACATCTTTTTTATTTCCTTTTGTTTTCTTCGTGTTGGGGTTAACAAGTATACCTGCTGAAATCATCAATGAAGGATACGTAGTAACGAGCACCACCAAACGAAGCATTATGAGACGGACCCCATACATCTAAATGTACCAACTGCAAGGGTCATGAGCTATTTTGTACATATCTCATAAATGGAAACCGTGCTTTCTTTCCAAACTAACATGCATCACATACATGTCCAAAGTCATGATACTTGAACTTAGGCAGTCCAAGCACAATCTCCTTCTGTTGCATAGATTTTAGCTTTTATACATTCACATGACCAATCTGCTTATGCCATATCTCAACATCCTGTATAGCACCATCATCATGTGCAAACATGGCTGCTTTCAATTCTGGAATTGATGCATCAAGAGTAAACATTCTGCAATCTCTTCGGCCTCTAGCAATCAATTTGCAGCCATTACCATATTCTTCAACAAAGCATCCATCTCTATTAAAGCTCACCTACAAATTCTGTTCTGCCATCTATCCAATTGACAAAAGATTCTTGGTTATTTTAGGTACATGTAGTACATCATGCATGCTCTTTTTTTTGCCATCAGGCATCAACAACGGAACAATTCCTGCGTGCTGAATGTCGTGTTGAGTGTCATCCCCAGTACACACATAACCATGTGAACCTGCAACCATCTCATCAAACCATTCTCCATGGGATGTTACATGATTTGAAGCCCCTGAATCAATGTACCATCTCTCATCTATGTTCTGCCTGGATGCATTCTTAGACACATGCTGCATGGCAAACAATCTATCAACTTGCTCATCATGAGCACCGCTAGAAGATGCATAGTGCCCATATTGTTTTCCCTTTGCCTTCATATCTACCTGCTTCTTGTAACAATCCTTTGCAATGTGTCCATATTTGCCGCAGTAATGACAGTCCTTATCTTTGTTTGACTGATCATTTGACTACCATGAACCAGATCCACTACCTCTACCATGGGGTGATCTCCCCTTACCTCTAAAGCCACCAGATCCACGTTGGCCCTGTGTATTTGTGCCATGCCAAGCATTCTGTTGATGCTGTCCATAAGTGTTTCAAGTGTCTCCTCGACCTCGAAAAGAGCCACGGCCTTTGCCGCCTCTACCATGCTGGCTAGAGTAAAGAATAGTGTCTCGGCTTTGAGACATACTAGAACCTGTATTCAGTCCAAGCTTAACTTCCTCATGCAACAACAATGCAATCAGCACATCCCAATCAGGGGATCCAGCTCTTACAGAAATAGACGTATCAAATGCTTTATACTCTTTGCCAAGTCCATTCAATGTCACTGTAATCATATCATCCTCACACACTGAAGATCCAATGGTGGCAAGCTGATCCGCTATGTTCCTGATCTCTATAGTGTAGGCCTGAATGCGTCTGCCATTCCTAGACATATTATTGAACTGTTGCTTTAGCTGAATCTTTCTTGCATGTGTTATATTTCTATAATTCTTCATGAGTATATCCCATGCATCCTTTGGAAAATTGCATCCTTTGGAAAATTGCATCCCATGTGTTATATTTCTATAATTCTTCATGAGTATTTCTATAATTCTTCATGAGTATATCCCATGCATCCTTTGGAAAATTACATTTAATGATCTGTATAACCATAGCATCTGATATACATAAGAAAAACCAATGTAACACCTTGCATGCTCTCTCAGTCCATAGCTTATGAGCCCTTTTCTCATCATTTGTTGGATTCCTTTCATGTATTTCAGGTTTAGTCTCATCACCTGTACATAAGTCCCAATAACCTCTACCAACCAAAAAATTCTTCATACGGAACTTCCATAAAGAAAAATTTTTGTTGTCCAACTTTTCTCCCACAATTTGAGTGATAATGTCAGTGCCTTGAGCATTTTCCATAGTTGCAGCTTAGGTATTCAGTGATGTATACAACCTGTAAGTATTTGACTCCTTTTCCTACAGTTTAGGACAATTTTTCTGCTATTCAGGACAATTTCTTGCAATTCAAGTTAGTTTTCTTGACAACCTATTTGTTGTAAATTGTATTCCAATAATGAAAAAACGCAGTCAACTGAGCATAAACCAAGCTCAAATCAATTCAAAACATTCTATGGTAGTGGCAAAACATCCCAGCAACAAACTATGTCCGTACAAGTATCAATGTTTGTACTGTATGCAAGTAGCAGTACCAAATATAGCCAACCCACTGCTATAACCAATAGTAATTTCTATGTTAAAACAAGAGTACCTCAAAATAGCCCCAAAACATCTCATTCAGTTGCTACTCTCTGCAGGAGTTGATACATGTCCAACCGGTCAGAATATATTACATGTATGTCAAGTGAAGATGATAGATATCCTTCCTACAAACAATAACCAGTCAATACCCTAGTATAACCAGCAACAAATCAGACCAAATTTTGGACTTTTAGCACTCACAATATCCCAAAAAGCATCTACCACTCAAGTGGTATGATCCAAGCATTTGTCACTAGCAAATAGGCATCACAAATACTTCAACCCTATAGATACATTGTTTCCGAATTCAAGACAGCAACCAGTTTACTGTTTCCATCCTACAAATAAGCTCCAAAATTGAGCATTTAACACTCCAATATCATACTCAAATGCATGATAATAAGGGCATATACATTGTTAGGATGAAAGCCACCAGTGCCCTGGAATCGCCTATTGTTTAGTGCAGTAAACAGCTAGTCTACACAGGTTTGTGCTGAATATCTCAAAATTTGTGAGGAATTTGAAAAACTTTTCTTCTGCAAAGTTGTAGATCATGTCGAAATGGTCAGGAACTACAAGTAGTTTCTCCAAAAACCATTTCTGTAGCAAGATATAGCTTCTGGAAAAAAACGGGCTGCATGCACAGTCTCCTTTGATGACATTTTCTTCAGATCTGATGTCTTGATGTCAAATGGCCACTACCAAGCCTTCAAGCTTCAGGTGTGCAAGCTCTGATACCATGTTGGAAGAGAGGGAGAGAGACATATTTGAGCAGAAGATAAGCCTGAGCTCATTGTTGTTCTTCTTCCATCATTCTAACTGAAAGAGACTTACACACATAGGTATGACTAACCAAGACTAACTATGGTTAAGTCACTGACTACACCAACTTATTGAATGTCACACACGTGTACAGCTATATCCAGCTAATGTCGGTCACACACATAAAGATAGACTGACTGAAGAGTATTGGGAGCTTGATATTCTAACAAACAATAGGATTGTATTCCATGGTAGCGTAGTGGCCCATGTCACTAAGCATTATGCCCACATGAGTGATGTATGTGAGGACATCTATTAGGAAATCCCTTGTCCCTTAGCAACTAGCAATATGAAGCTCCTCCTCATTTGAGGATTTGATTCAAATAAGGATGGAGTAAGACATGGTTCTCTAATGTTTGATTCCATGTGATAGCTAGCACACGAAATGACGTTGGAGTAGTATAAGTGGGGTCATATCTAGTTGTTCTTATGGCATGACATTGTTTTAGCACTGGTCATTATCTGACAACCGAGTCATTTCCACTGTGCTTGGAGAGTGAACCACGTTTGTAGAAATGGAGATTTAGATTTGGCCATGTTATCAAAGTTTGCTATTTCTTCTCTTGTTGTTTCTACATGGCTACATTTGAAGGATATGATCAAGTGGTCGTTGAGAGCTTGCTCTCGGGTCACATGTGTGGTGGTGAGTTCTTTAATGATAATAAAATCATGCTTGGTGAAGATGAATTCAAATATTTCCAAGAACAAGGAAGGCTTCTAATTTTCATCGTGGTTTCTTCATGTAATAGACCTAGGCCAAGTCTCATAGTTGTGAGTGAACTAGATAAAAGTAGTAACAATGAATAGGATATTGTTGAATATAATGTCATGTCTACAACAAGTTCCACTATTGAGGGCCTAAATTATGTAGGCAACAACTCCATAAGTGGTTCTAGTTTAGTGTGGCATACCTGGTACGTACTTTTACCGTACCTCACATGAGGATTTGTTTGGTTGTCATTCAATGTAGCATACCTAGTACATACTTTTACCTAACCTCATAGAAGGATTTTTTAAATTGTCATTCAATATTACTATAAGCTTTGGTGTATGTGTGTTGGTGATACTGATTGGTCCTGGGTGGGAACTGGTTGAAACTAGAGTTTGCACATGATTCCTTCAAGGTTTGAGAAGTAGTGGACTCAAGGACTTAATTCTTAGTAACTTTTGGAGTGGCTTGAGTTGAGGTCATTTTGCTAAGGGTGCAATATCTTTGTGTTTAGGTTTCCATGTTTTAGTAGATGGTAGCAGTTTGATGGTTTTGAGGTACTCTTGTGCTTGATTGTGAGACGATGCTAAAGCACTCTTGGATGGTGATGACAAACTAGCAATTGCACCATGTTGTTTTCTGCTAGAGGAGAGTACAAGCATAAGTACAATAGTAGGTTTATAAGTGGTGTTAGATTGAGCACCTGTGTGCTCCTTTGACTTGGATGGTATTGCAATGGTGGATGGTGTTATAACCCCTTGTGAGGATGTGGTCTATGTGGTTGTGCAAGTGTAAGTGTTGTAGGACTCATTGAAAGCCAAATCCGGTGAGTGATTACACCTATAGTATCCCTTTGCATGCAGTAAAGCCTTGAGAACCCATTGTGGATTTACATGTGTGCATTTACTATAAGCCCACTCTTGCGTCTGGGTTTATAGTATGAAGTTCAAGGTTTGGTCTTTCCCATGGACTAAGCTTCTAAGGGGTACAACTTACCCTTGGAAACCCATTTGGTTTGGTGCTCTCTAGTTGTGGCCAACTTGCTCACTAGTTCCCTTTTGCTCTTTAGAGCTTGTTTTTTGTCGTTTAGCAGTTTTTTATCCCCCTCACTAAAGTTGGCACATGATGTGGGCATCGGTGGTGCCACAGTCTGCTTTGCAGAAGATTGAATGCCCTTATTGAAAGCTATTATGATCTTGACATTTGCTAGGGTGAGATGGATGTGTTGATTCTCATATTCAACACTACACCATGTCTATTTCTTAAAGGGTCTTCCCAACAACATTTCCTTTACACCCCTTCAACATTCGATAACACATAAGAAATTATCAAGAGGCTCTCAATCCCAGCAGTAATCATGACTTTGCATTTTCCTAGCAAGGAATAGGGTGTTACCCTATATGGTCTGGCTTTAGCAGTGGTAGGGAACAACTAGAGCTATTCTATTTTGATCCAGTCCTCATAGGTAAGGATGTTGTTGTCTGCCCCTTTATCAATTAGCACATCAAGGATATGGTCTTTCTAGGTAGTTATTCTTAGCCTCGAATAGGCTGGTGTTACGGGGTTGTCATCTTCAAGGTCAATCTCCCTAATGGAGATGGCATGCACAACTATAGGTGGTAGTAGTATGGGAGGCTCATGTAGTGGGTGTGTTGGCAGGTAGTAATTCTTAATTTGATTTCCATTGAAGGAGTATATTCCTTCATTATCTAAGGTTTCAAGCTCCAAGTTGCTAATTTTGCTAATCTGGTTAACTCGGAAGGGTCCAAGTCCTCTAAATTTCTTTTTTTTCTTATGGCCTTTAAATAAAGTAACGCTAAATTGCCCTTTTCAAAATCACGATGTTTGACATATCTGTCAAACTAGGCCTTTCTTCTCACTTTCTCACAAATGAGTGTTTGGTGGCTATGAGTCTAGTTTCAAATAGTCGTTCCAACTCTACTAAGTAGTCTATCCATGTCTATTTTCCTTCCCATCTTTCTTGTACATCAATCCTTAGGCTTGGGATAAAGAATTTGACTAGCAAGATTACCTTTGTCCCATAGGTCAACTTGAATGCTATTTGTACATTTGTTATTTTGTAGGTTGTTTTGTTGATAGGCCCACAAGGTTGCCATCAACTTGTTATCCTGGTCACTACGTGAGGCTGAGATAGTCTTCATCAATATACTCACCAAGATTTTGTTCGTTGCTTTAGCTTGTCCGTTGGCATGGGGATAATATGTGGATGATTTTTTATGGATTACTAGGAAGGTGGATAGTAGATGAGTAATGACTTCATTGATGAAGTGTGTGCCCTAATCACTTACTAGTTCAATGGAACAACTAAACCTTGATACCACTTGCTCCCAAAGGAGCTTTGATGTCATCCTAGCAACATTTGTCACTCTAGATTTGGCCCATTTTTTCATGTAGTTAGTGATGGCTATGATTATGTATTTAGCTTGTGAGTATTGGGCTATAGGACTAATGGGCCCAACGAAGTCAATGCCCCATGTTTTGTTATCATGCTATCACTAGTGTCAATTCCATTTTGTCATTTCAAATGGGTAGCTTGGTACATTGGCACTCCTTGCAATCCTTGACAAACTTGGCAATATGGCGAAAAAGAATAGGCCACCATAATTGAGACTAAATGACTTTTAATGCAATTGTGTCTCCATTGAAGTGTCCTCCTATGATTTCCCCATGCACCCCTATAAGTACATCATGGATCTCATATTCGCAAACACATTGTCTTAGTAATCCTATCCTAACTAATAGAGGTGACTTGGCAATTAATTGATAGGGTAAAATATTTAGAATGAGTGGCCTTAGTCTCACATTCTCAATTGGATGGACTATGGTCCCTTTTTCGAGGATCTAAACTATATCATCTACCTTGTAGGGCATAAGGTCTGTTTTATAAATCTCTTCTTCTCGTTAGAGATCTTGAAGAGATAAGCATCTGGTAAATCATCCATGATTCCTTGCTCAATTGCTTCTCCAATGGTTATGTGGGACATGTGGTTATCCATGTAGTGTTGTTTACCCTTATGCACTACCATTGAGAAATCAAACTCTAATAATAGCAACAACCATATGGCAATTCACCCTACTACACATGGTTTCTTTACAAGGTAAAGCAATACGTGATGATCTACAAAGTAGGTGAATGGTTTCACCAAAAGCTAATGCCTAAATTTCTTGAATACAAATACCATAGACAATCCCTATCACTCTTTTTTTGAGTAATTCATTTCTACATCAGTGAGTTTCATGCTTGGCATTCCTTAGTCCACTCAAATACAATCAGTAGTTTGTATAAGGGTTAAGCAATCAATGTGTAGTTCAGTATGAACCGTTGATAATATCCAATATGGCCAATGAAGCACTACACTCCCTTCTAGTTGGTCAGAGGTGGAAAAGCCACGTTTAACATACACTAGGGCATAATAGCACTTTATTATAAATATGAATGTCATACCACTCTATGTCTACACAAAAAATGTCAGCTTTCTCCCAGCCATAAGTTACACAAGGATTGTCTTTACTTGCATGGTTATCCCATGAGAATCCTAGAGGATCTATGAGTGTAATCACGGAACAACATGCCCTAGTATACAACTGTGTTTGACCCAAAATTGGCACTTCAAGGGGTTTAACAAGAGACTATATTCTCTATATCTCTCAAAGATTATACAAATTTTTTCTAGCTATTTCTCTTAGTTGGTATATGAACACATAGATCGTCAATGAACACTTTTAACCACTTCCTAAGAGCATGTCTTTATAGATAGCACATATGAGGTGTTGAAAGGTAGTAGGGGTATTAGTCAATCCAAATGGCATAAATATGTAGGTAAAAACTCCCCATTCTATAGTGAATGTTTCTTTGTGTCTATTATCTAGGTGGACATGCAGTTGGTTATATCTTGAAAACCCATCCAAGAAGTTGTATGCTTCCTTCCTCACCACTCTCTTAAGCATGTGTTTGGTGTAAGGAAAAGAGTAGTTGTTTCTCTTTGTTGCTACATTCATTTTTTTGTAGTTAGTGCACACTTTGATCTTTCCATTCTTTTTTAGCATTATCACAATGGGTGATACCTAGTTAGTATGCTCAATCTCATAAATGAAACCCATGCTTAAGAGCTTGTCAATCTCCTATGGTGGCAAGATCTCCTAGAGGGACACTTTCACTCTGATAGTAATGATGTGGGTAAGTAAGTTGCAATTGGCTATGAGTTCCCTAGAAGTCTTGTAATTTTCCACCAAATTCTATAGGCTGGTAAGAACTCAAAACATGAGGCAATCTACACCCCACATGCATGCCTCCAATTTTAGCGCATGCCTCTAGTGGGTAGAGAAAACCAATTCCTCTTCATTTAAGGGGTCTCTAATTAGCCAAGACTATGTTGTGGCTAAGAGAAACGATACTTGTGTGGATGCAATCTATAAGCAAAAAGGAATTTATTGTGTGTCATTTTTAATAAGATTTTAAATCCTATAGCTTTATCTTTCTTACCAAATTAAAGAACTAGATCTGCAAAACCTGAAATTGCATGCCTTACCCATCATTTACCCTTATTTCATAATTAATGGTTACTTGCTTATGGTCTTTGGAGTTCTTTTGAAGGCTTTGACTTTCGAGCCATCAGTTTCTTGGTCTAATCTCGGCAACTCTTGGCACTTTGATCTTGCTTACTTCTACCCTGCAAAATGGTGTCAAGCTTTCCAACTTGGGAGGATAGGTCATTGAGTGTGTTTCTTTTTTATGTTTTTATTATTTTATTATTATTTACAGAGACGATTGGTTATTTATGTATAGACAATAAATATTCAAAAATCACCCAATCATAGAAATCTAGGTTGTGCTCAAGTTTAGCAAGAGCATCCAAGGCATCATGTTGAATCAACAACTTACATAGATAAGACATTATATCAACAAGAAGTGATGGGGCATTGAACCAATTTGTGAGATGGAGATCTTCTTCAGTGAGCATTTTGTTGATTAGTAGATGATGAAGTAACTGTTTAGGTAGTGTTAGCCTTCAAGCCTCAATGATGGCTCACAAAGATGTTGTCTCACAATGTGTTTGGTCGTATTTGAGGAAACTAGCAATTTTGTATTGTTTGGCCATGGTGACAACCTTATTTCCTGTATTAGAAGCTACATAACCAATGGCATACCATCTCTTGATGAGAAAGTGAGTTGTCATATTGCAAAGATGATGTACTCTCCACAATGATAGAAAGATCCTTAAGAAGTGTTGCCTTAGTAATCAAAAGATGTATTCGGCAAGCTTGCAGGTACTTTTTGGGAATCTCTTGAGTGAGCTAGTCTTGTACGGTATTTATTTTACAAAATAGATGTTCTTGCTCCTCCCAAGTGGGGTGCCACTGGGGAGCCATCACAATCATATCGATGTCAACTAGCCCAAGAACGATTATAGAAATAATTTGAGAAAGGTGCCAAGAGCTACAAAAATCATTCAAATGGAGAATTTCCTACTTGGGTGGCAACCATTTTATAGATTGACCAGCATTGATGCAGCTTTTTCAACTTGACTAGCATTTTATAAATTGACCGGCATCAGTGCGGCTTTTTCAGCTTGACTAGCAAAGAGAATCGATATTCACTCACTCTCGATATGGGAAAACTTGGTACATGTCAAAAAGGATATACTCTTGTGGGAGCAAGTTGGCAGATGAGGTTCTGCAAACAACAGTGGTGTCCATTTAACAGGATTGAGAGGTCATGTTGGTTAGGGAGTCAACAGGTGGAGATGAGGTTCTATGAACAATGGCGTCTAGTTTAGAGGATTGAGAGATCGCGTTGATTAGGGAGTCAATAGGTGGAGAAGGGGTGGTCAACGAGCTATAAGGCATTGATGAACCTTTTTACTGAGTAGGAGTGTTGAATGAATGCTCAATGGGGGTGTAATTAACAGGCATAGTGCTAGCAGATGGTTTGTTTCGATTTATGGGGTGTCATCAAAGTTGTTGTTGTAACCTATGTATACCATGTAGCCACGCATCCAACCTTGGATAATTTAGGCATCCAAATTATGTGATGGCTATTATAATACACTTGCACTGCAAGAAGGGCCTTTGGAACCCATCAAGGTGTTATGCATGGGTTACTATGGGACTAGCAACATTGATGAGCATGTCTTCACTTTTGTTTTCCTAGCTTGTGCAGTGAAGAGTTGCAGGAGGAGGTTTTGGGTTGCAACTTTATCTGGAGAGCTAACATGTGACTTCTTGCTAAGAGTTTGGTCAAGAGCATTGAGATTTTGTTTGTTTGATTGGTCTGAGATATAGGGGAGATCTAAGTAGTCTCAAACCTCACTTCTTTGGTAGTAAAGGTTGTGATTACTCTTGCATCTACTAATTGTAGATGAACGTGTTTCTTGACATAGTTAACATTGCAATTAGTCAAGAACTTAAATGTTTGTCCCAAAATAATCTTTATTCTACTCCCCTCAAAGTTCAAGGAAACATAGAAGAGGAGTGGAATGCTCTTGGTTTCGATGGTGACTATCAATTACTTACCCAACAAGGAGTAAGATCATCCTCCATAGGGATTCAACATTGCATCTATGGGTTGTACATGTGGATGGCCTAAGCTTTTCCAATGGTAGTAAGGAAGTCTGTTATAATCCAACTCCTCAATCAAGAAGTGTATCAACCAAGATTGACTTAGCTACTATAAAGTGGATACGAAGGTAAGTGAACAGATTCATGGGCTCATCTTTCATTTCTAAAATGATAATAGGAATGACTTAAAACTTTATGAAGGGGCCAATTGGATTTGGTCATGAGTGTGGTGCAAAAATGTGTTGTTGCTATTGCTCAAACTGTTCATAGAAGGTTTTTTCTATTTGCAACAAGGGACTATTGTTATGTGCCATTAGTGTTTAATGGGAAGGGTGTCCAAGTGGATAATATTTCTTTATTCTAATCCCAATAAAATGGCCAATGGACCACCCATCTAATGTTTCTAGCTCGACATTCCCTGTCTTGCTAATTACTCACAATGCATATGAATCCCAGGGCTCAAATTTTAAGCTTTTTCTTATGGCCTTTAATCAAATAGAGTAGCACAATATCCCCATTATCGAAGGATCATTGTTTGACATGCTTGTCAAATGAAGCCTTTTCTTAGGCTTTTTGAGTGTTAGGAGTCGTATGTGTCTTGTGTGGTCATCTCCTGCTGTGAGCCTCAGTCTAAGTCAAATGAGGACAATAGAAGCTTTGACATTGTATAGATGGAGGGCACATTAGTGCATTTCTTTTTTTGCACTTTTGGCTATTTTTAAGGGGTTTGACCACATTTAGGATTTTCTCTATTTTTCCCCTATATATAAACAGCTTGCCCCTCCACTTTCATTATCCATTATTCATCATTGATCCTTCAAGTTTAGCCAACCCTCCTCTTTCTCTACTCCCCCTACGGCCATCTAGCGCCCACACTCATATATAAAGCTATGTGTTGGGGTTTATTGCTGCAGTCTTATACCTTCAACCATTGCAATCACATTATTTCTTCCTTCTCCAGCATTCTCTTTGTCTCCTTCTTCTCTTCGTGTTCACTTTTCTCTTTCCATGTTGTGCACTCTCACAATGTATCAAAGGCACACATGGGAGCTACAGATCTCAAAGAGGAGAGTATTGTCCATGACAAAACTTCCCAGGCATCATCCCCATGTGCTATTGACCTTGCGCTTAGAATCAAATAGGGCATGGTAGCCTATTTCCAACCCTTTTCTTAGGTTGCATTTACCATGGCAGATTTTTATTTTGCTCCTCAATGGCCTTTATCGGGCTTGGTGGCACCATTATTATACTTGGGTAGTATCAAATAGGCTGAGTGGCCATTCTATTAGCTGGGCAACACCAAAAAAAACCTACATTTTTTGCAGGTAGCCCCCAACACATGTGCTACAGAACCATGCCCTACATTACTTGTGTTTTTCTGTAGCCTTTATATCTCTACATTTTGTGCAAATAGGTCATCGGTTCTCTTGGGCAGCACATGTTCTTTGTTGGGAGCATCCCATTGCAAACACATTGTTCCTTCTCTCTCCTACGTTCTCTTGGGTTCTTCCTCTCTCCGTGTTCACTTTCCTCTTTTTGTTTCCTACTCTCACAATGAGTGGCTAGTAGGTATCTTTCAATCTAGTGTTGGAGCTCTTCCAAGCAAACTTGCCAGGCTCTAGTGCATTCCCAACATTCTTACTTAAGAGTGCATAGGGTAGGGACTAAGAACTTTACAAGCATGATAGTGTATGTGCCATATATAAGTCAAAATGGGGTTTGTCCTGTGGTAGTCTTGTAAACTATTCAATAGTCCCATAGTGTTGCCATGAGCTTATGATCCCAATTTGAGCATGATGCTTAGACAACTTTGGTCAATACGCTAATGAGAACTTTATTTGTTCATATGGATAACCATGAATAAAGATAGCTTGTGCTCACTTCATTAAGTGTGTCCCTTGGTCAATGACAATTTTAATGGGGCAACCAAAATGTGAGATGACTTACTCTTAGAGAAATTGTATAGTGGTTTATGAATCGTTTTTACAATTTGCCCTAGCCTCGACCCATTTAGTCATGTAATCCATGGTTATGATGATATATTGAGCTGATGAGTATCATGTTTATCCCCCATTTTTAAAAAGGTTGGCAAGCAATTTCACATGTGAGTTCCATTTTATCCTCTTAAATAGGTAACTTTGTCTATTGGCACTCATCACAGTGTTTGAAAAATCTAGTTGCATCCTTAAAGAGATTCGGCCACCACAATTGGTCTTGAAGCACTTTTTGAGGTGTGGTATTTGCATTGAAGTGTCCTCCAACAATGCCACCATGAGCCTCTTGCAACCACAGCTCAATTTTATCCTCATAGAAGCATCCACAAAGAAGACCATAGGTGTAATACAACTAACTAGCACAATGAATTGGTAGGATCATATCTTAATCAAGAGGCATGTTAGTTGAGCTTTTTTAATTGGTTGTTCTAATAGGCCCCACTTGAGAATATGCAGAATATCATCCACCCAATGAGGAATGAGATCGACATTAAAGACCTAAGCTTCCTAGTTAACATATGGAATAGATGAGCATCAAGGAGTTGACTCCTATGGCTTTTTCGCCCACCACTGGTCACTCATATAAGTAATCAACAATGAAGTGTTGTTTTCCATTGCACACAACAATCAAGAAATAAAAATCCAATAGTAATAAGAGCTATCTAGCAATGTGTCTTGTGCCATAGGATTTATTTATAAGGTATAGCAATGCTTGATGGTCAAAGGCATAGTGAGGAGAGAATGAGGAAACTTTTTCACTATGTAAACCATCACTAACCCCCTCTTTTGGTGGTAGAATAGTTCATTTTTTCCTCAATGAGTTGTTGACTAGCAAACCTCACAAGAAAATCTATATTATGCTCACTAGGCTAGCACAACACTGCTCCAATGGCAATTTTGGAGGTATTGATATGTATACCCAAAGCTATTATCCAATCCACAACTCTTAAGATAGGAGAAGTCATGAGAGCCTTTTTGAATTCTTGAAAGAAGGCTTAGCATTCCTCTATCCAAGCCAAGTTAATTAATAGCTTGTAGAGTGGTTGTGCAATAGCAATGTAGTTTAGCACAAAACCCGATATGGCTAAGGAAATACTACGTAGCCTTTGGATTGGTGGGTGGAGAGAGATTTATGATAACTTTAATTTTAGTGGTGTTAGTGGAATGGTGATCCCATCTTTGGACACAACATGGCCCAAGATTATACCATGCTCGAATATCCAAACCTGACATTTAAGGGGATTTAAGGAGAGGTTACATTACATACATCTTTCAAAGACTAGGTGAAGCTTGTCAAGATGTTCTTCCCAATTAGAGTGGACACATAGGTCATTGACAAACACCTCAAGTCACTTTCACAACATGTCTGTAAAGATAGTGCACATTAGTCTCTATGGAAGGTTGTTAGTGCATTAGTCATCCCAAAAGACATGACAATATAAGAAAATTCTCCCCACTCAATAGTAAAGATAGTTTTTGGTCTATCGTCTTTGGGTGGATATGTACCTGAGTATATCTTGAAAACCTGTCTAAGAATATGTTAGCTTCCTTCCCTACTACTCATTTGATCATATGATCAATATATGGTAGCGGATAGTGATCTCTCTTGATTGCAGTATTTAAATTCTTGTGATTGATACATACATGAAGTTTCCCATTCTTCTTGAGTATTAGAACAATCTGTGATAACCAATTGGTATACTTGAATTTGTAGATGAATCCCACCTTTAGTAACTTATCGATCTCTTCTTTGACATGATGGGTGTATCAAAGGATTCATAGGATATGATCACTACTTAACAAGCTAGGCATGTGTGGGTGAGAACTTGAGGTGGTATACCCTTAAAATTAGAAGAGTTCCGAGTCAATGAGCAAGCTCTCAAGCTGAGAGGATTTGGAGTCCATACTAATTTGCTTAATGGTATGGCCATCAATGTCATAATCTACTATATCAATATCAATATCATCGTTATCTTGAACTTATTCGTAGTCCTCAAAGTCACTCACTTCCTTAGCATATACACCTTATTCCTTCATCATCAAGGCAAAGAGGCTATTATGATGTACTCATTCAGTCAAGAATTTTCCCGTGCTTGGAGTGCATCTTGATTAACTATCCTGACACTAGCTCTAGTATCTACAATTTCTCAACAATAGTATCTCCAAGGGTCTCCATGGGAAGAACAACATGTCATTCTCAGCTCCTTCCTAAAACATGGTAAAGCCTAAAGCACTTAGGGTTGGGGGTGCACTAAAGCTATGCTATGGAATATGGTGAGATCTCGTAGGGTTCATTCCTTCTATCTAATATTTTAATCCTTGCCAAATCAAAAAACTATCTTTGAGTAAAGTTCCAAGTGGAATGGTATCTTTCATGGATGAAAAAGCTATAATAATTGTGTGTTCAATCGTCTCACAAACATATTATAGCTTGCTTACATCAAGTACAAGAGAAGTCTCATGTTTTATGGGTTATGATTTCATGCGAGGGCTTGATTGTGATTTCATCAAGTACAAGAGAAATCTCGTGTTCTATGGGTTGTGATTTCATGTGGGGGCTCGATTGTGATTTTATCAAGTTGTCATGATTTCTCTTGAGGAGGTGCGTGGGATAGGCTTGGAAGGCTCAAATCTCATTGATCTACCCCATTTGCAATGCATCTTGAGTTGTTTTTACCCATTCCTTGACCTTGAAAATTGCAACTAGTTGTTGAACTAGTTAAATGTATATCTTATCCTTTGCAATTGTTTCTTTAGTAGTTTGCATTGCTATTGTAGCACTCTCTGCACTGGTGGTGGCAATTGTTTGGGTGGTGACATGAGTCCTTCACTTTTAAGTTTGAGTTCAACTCTCTTTCTCCTTTTCTTGGCACTCTTTTTGCCAATGACCAATCCATTCCTTGTCATGGGGTCTATAATGCTCACTCCCCTAACCTTACTTTGTATGTGACTGATGGCATGCACGGAAATGGGAATGCTATCTTCATCATTGATCATCTCCATAATGAATAGGTGCAAAGGAATAACTAGTGCCTTTCTATGGACAATTCAGATACATGTGTGTGATTCCGTATTTAGGGCAACACTAATCAACATCACCTACCTTAGATTGCTCTTGTTTCTATGGACACCTCATGAAAATGTGACCTAGCTACCCACAGTTCCAACAAGCAATGGGGTCTTGATTTGTAGGCATGCCTCACCCACAGTCTCATCCAAGCATCGTAATGGGTACAAGGTAGTAGTCCATGAGGATTGGATGGCATGTATCATCGTAATTTAAAAAATGCTTAATATATTCCTCTTCTTTGGTTGGTTCTTCAATGAAATGGAAAAGGGCATCATTGGACGGCTGTGTAATGATTGGTACTAGAGATCTACAAATTCTTGAGGGATTAATCTCAGCACATTGTGCAGGCACTAGAGGGGTCAGCATTGCCAATTATGGAGCAAGTGGAGGCTATCTAGCATAGCTTGGGCCATTAGAGGGAGGCCACTAGAGGGGTCAGCACCAACTTCTTGGTATCAATACCCATAGATCAAGTACCATAGTAAGGAGTTCATCTTCCTATGAGCCAAGGCCATTCATAATAGTCTATATCCACTAGTCTATAGACACAATGATATATTTAGCAGTAGACATCTTCAGTAATGTCCATCATTTTAGCCTTGGGATGGCTTTAAACTTCACTAGAGAACATTTCAAGCTTCCATTTACATTGACGACCATATTTCAACTTTTGAGCTATAAACATCTCTCTTCCAACCACATGAATAGTCACAATAGTGGAACAACATGTCCTTCTTCACAATTTTCAGCTTGGTAGTGCCTCTACACCTTGTCAATGGTCATTGCAAGCTTCCTTTTCAAGTATTGAAGGCCATACTACTCTCTTTAAGCCATAGGCTAGATTCTTCAAGCTAAAATAATAGGGATAGCAACCATTGCATCTTCTTTATCACCAATTGTAGGAGAACCTTGTGCAATAAAAGAAGATGGAACCGCAGCAATTATGGCAAGAGAATTCTGTTGTGTTGCCAGTGGAGGCTATCTAGCATAGCTTGGCCGCAATTAAACTATTGGTAGGCAAAGTGGAGGCTGTCTAGGATAGTTTATGCCATGGTTAAACTATTGGTAGGCAAAGTTAGGAGTAGGGAGTCTACATGGGGCTCTAAAACATGCTACTTTATGGTCAAATTGTCCACAATTTGTGCATGGTTGAGGGCGATCGGGGACCTTCCAGAGGTAGGTAGTCCCCCCACCGCAATGAATGCATTGCATTCTAGCAATATGGTCTAGAAATTTTGAGTGCTTCTACCATCTTAAGTAGTTCTTATTGCTGCTTCCTAATATCAGCAATTGAGTCTTGGGCTTCCTTGGTTTCTGTGTAGTGTTGTCTTACATGTATATTCAGATGGAATCCATGTGACCTTTTATCTCTACTACATTCATGATGGAAGTCATCCACATAGATAGCCTCATCAAGAACATCATTGATGTTGGAGCAATCAAGTTCAGAGTTTCCAACTAAGATCTCATAGATCCTTTCATTGTGGATGTCCTTGATGAAGGCTTTCAGGACTACCTTGGTAGTGGGTCTCTCTATGGTAGGTAGAGACGTAATATCCCATGCTCTCATCCTCCGATTGCCTGATGTTCATAAGTTGAACAATGAGTTTGTCATCATAGCCAACTTCAACGAAGCATTTAATGAATAGGTCCTTAAGCAATATGAAGGAGGCCTTCTCAACAGCATTAGGACCAATATACCAAGTTCATCCCTTTTCTCATAAGAAAAGTCTAAAGTCTTGCCCTTGCTTAGCATCACCTAAGAGGTTATTGGCCTCACAAACTTATTCAAATTGTTCAATAAAGGTATAAGGTTCATCCCCCACGTGGTACTTATATAACTGTTTTGTAACTAAGGGGATTTTTGTCTAATCTCTAGTGCCCAAAGTGTTTCCCATTCTACTTAGGATGGTTTGTGAAATGTGGATCTTGCATCATATCAAAGCTTTCAAATAGGCACCATTTCATGAGATCCAAGAGGGAATCCTATGACAAGCTTATTGTTCTTGCATTCAACAACATTCTACAAATACTTTCCATCTCTATTTACATAGTCGCAAGCTGGTGTTTGGTGTCATTGTTAAGATCCAGTAGTCGGTTGAGAGTGTTTGTTCCTTGGCCTTACAACTCTCAAAGTTTCCTTTCCATAGCCTTAAGATTCACAATGGAGACATAAAAATTTGCAACTTGTTGGAAGCTATTGATTAAAGCCTAGAAGTCATCTGAGAATCACCTAGGCCCTCGGTTCTCTCCATTATGCTTGGTGTCATCCTTATGGTTTCTCTCACTTCTAGGTAAACTTAGTGGATAGCTTGATCAATTAGGTCACATATATGGGTATTAGCCCTTCTATGAATTAGGGTGAAGTAGTATACTCTTTGTGCAATTATCTACTCATGGATTGTGCAAGGAAGAGTGCACTTAATATGAAGAATGGGTGCTCTAGTGCATTGTGGTAGTGCATTAAGATGAAGTGGGGGCAAGTGTGTGCAATTGTGTAATGGGCCCTAAGGAATATGTACACCATCCAATATGTAAGGAGCTGGTCGGTTGCAGTGCGTGTTAAGATATCGAGCTCCACCTCGTGATATGCTAGGGTGACCGTTGTGCATTTATGTCACCGACTTGTCAATTGCAGATGCGGTTGGTACACCGCCCATGAATAATAGCTAGATGACAGCTATCCTTATCTACTCTAGTTCGTGGCTCAGTTAGTATGCCACCTTAGTTAGTTAAGTTTGGTTTGAGACCCATATATAGGGTTCTTCTATTTCTATGTACTAGAGTTCTTTTGGCTTACATAACTAAGAAGAGGAAAACTGTTTTCAACCTCCACCTGTGTGTGTATTCCCCCATTGTGAAGCAAGAAAGCTACAAGTGAGACTCCTTCCTTCTCTCCCACAATCTTGACATGGTATCAAAGCCTTGTTCGTGGTAAGGAGCTCAAGAAAGCAAGCCAAGCTCTCGGTGTTCTGGTAAGAGGAGCAGTGTTGCTTTCATTTTTTGTTTTGGGAGCAAGTCTCTGCAACAAGTAGCACAGCCGGAAAGTGCAAGAGTGCATTGTCTCAGGTTGAGACGCCCTTCGCGGTGAAGCAAGAGGGCAGTATATGCTGCGGGAGAGGGCTCTAGTCCTTCGTGACCTTATTTTTTTGATTTGAGGCCATTTCGGGGCCTGTTTTGGAGGCGGAAGTTTTCTGCACACACTCAGGAAAAGGCCCAGTTTTATGCTATGCGACCACTGTTCTATATGTCGGTGAAAAGTTACCACAGAAATTGCATCGTATGCTTGTGTGCAGAGACATTGGGAGTTACAGAATCATCCTTGGTTCCTGTTTATGCAAAATCGTCACTAGGAAGTGACTGTGTGGTCAAATACCACTTTCGCCCGTTTTGCAGATTTGCCCTTGTGAGAGTGAAGCTGTGTTTTTTGCAGTGACAGAATTTTTTGCAGTGTTCTGTAATGGCGTCTGATTCTCTTTCACAGATTGTAACTGAAAAGCTTGACAAGAACAACTTCCAAGCATGGAAGTTTAGAATGACAAATTTCCTTATGGGAAAAGGATATTGGGAATTTGTTGCAGAAAATGAAGAAGAACCAGTTCTTCCTGATGTTCCCAATCAACAGCAAATGCATGCATTTAAAGCATGGCATGAGAGAGCCAGGAAAGTTATGTACTGGCTGTCTATCAGCATTTCAGACTCTATGATTGTGCATATTCAAGATGCAAGTACGCCAAAGGAGGCATGGGATACTTTGTCAAAAATGTATAGTACAAATACGCAAGCCAGGAAAATACAGCTCAAGCAAGAGTTGCATAATGTGCAAAGAGAAAATATGAGCATCAATGACTACCACATGAAGGTGAAGAAGATTGCAGATGCACTTGCTTCCATTGGGTCGCTAGTGAAAGATGATGATTTAGTTTCTGTGACCTTGAATGGTCTAGGAAAGGATTATGCACAGTTTCGAACATCCATTTCCGTCTGTGAAAGATTTCCTGATTTTGAGGAGTTGATTGCTCTTCTAATTTCTGAGGAGCAGAGAAATGGTGGTGCATCTTCTTCAGGAGGAACTTCAAAAGAAGCTGTCTTCTACTCAAATGCTGGAAGAGGTAGAGGCAGAGGTAGAGGAGGCCGATTTGGAGGCCGTGGTAGAAATCAGAATATGCAGCAAACTTAAGAAAACCAATCCTATGGAGGAAGACGTGGTAACTCTAGAGGCAAGGGGAGCCAAAGAGGTCGTGGTGGATGGCAAAGAGGCCAAAATGCAAACAGCAATGTTGAATACTACTACTGTGGTAAAATGGGTCATATGGCTAAAGACTGCTATAAAAAGCAGAATGACATCATGAATGGAAAATTGCAACAAGGGAATTATGCATCTTCTAGTAGACAGGGTGATGACAGAAATGAGCATTTGTTTATGGTGCAGCACATGAACAATTCTGTGACAAGTGCAGAAGAAAGCAACGATGTGTGGTATGTTGACTCAGGTGCATCAAACTACATGACAGGTCATGCAGAATGGATGGAGGATGCAAGGAAAATGGAAAAACTAGGATTTGTGGAGACTGGTGATGATACTGCACATCCTATTGTGCAGATTGGAAAAATTCCTTTATTTATGCAGGATGGGAAAAAGAAATACCTGTCCGATGTATTTCATGTCCCGAATATCACCAAGAATCTGGTTTCTGTTGGTCAAATGGTTGAGCAGAGCTTGCAGGTCAGATTTAATCCTCATGGATGCTTTGTTGAGGATATGAAAAATAAAGGTCGCTTGATAGCAAAAGGAAAGAAGAAGGGCAGAATGTTTACATTGGATGCAGACATGCCTGAATTAAGTGCAGCAATGTTTGCACATGGGACCGGTGTAGTTGCAGATATTGATATCTGGCATAAACGCATTGGTCATGTTAATGTACAGCGACTTAAATCAATGCAGGCCCAAAATATTGTTGCAGGATTGCCTAAATTCAAGGTTGCAGAAATGCATAAGGTATGTGAAGCCTGTCAATTTGGAAAACATGCAAGGAAACCATTTCCTAGACATGTTCAAGAGAGTGAGAAGCCATTGGAATTAATCCACTCTGATGTGTGGACTACTAAAGCTGCATCTCTTGGAGGCTGTCATTATTTTGTCACTTTTATTGATGACTATAGCAGAAAAGTTTGGGTGTATTTTATGAAAAAGAAAAGTGAAGTTTTTGGGCATTTCAAAACTCTTAAAGCTATGGTTGAAAAAGAAACAGGCCTGCAAATAAAATGCCTAAGGTTAGATGGAGGGAGAGAGTACCTCTCAAATGAGTTTGCAAGGTTCCTGCAGGAGCATGGCATAAAGCAGCAATATTCATGCAGTCATACCCCACAATAAAATGGAATTGCAGAAAGGAAAAACAGGCATATTGGAGAGGTATCTCGTGCCATGCTCAATGAAAAAGACCTGCCAGATTTTTATTGGACTGAGACAGTTGCTACAGCAGTCTACATAATGAACAGGACTCCCACTGCAACAATACATGGGATAACTCCAGAGGAGAGGTATACTGGTAGGAAACCAAATATTTCTCATTTGAAAATTTTTGGTTGCATTGCCTATGTTCATGTGCCAGATGAGTTGAGATCCAAGTTGGATCCAAAAGCTGAGAAGTGCATCTTTATTGGTTACTCTCTGTAGAGCAGAAAGGGTATAGATGCTATAACCCTTCTACTCGTAAGTTTACAGTGAGCAGAGATATTATTTTTTATGAGATGAGCAGCTGGTATAAACCAGTAAATGTGATTGATGATGTAGATGCACAAAATGGTAATGCTGCACAGAATTCACAGCATCAGTCACAAAATATTAGTGGACCTGGAGTGTCCTCTAGCAGTGGTTCATATTCTTCGCCATGGACAGGCAGATTGAGATCAGGAGAATCTTCTCAAAGCAATGCAGATAGTGGTATGCAGGTATCACGAAAAGGAAAAGAGAAGGTTGATCAGCCCATGTTTGATGTGAATGCAGGTCACTCTTATGTGGATGGTGAATCCAGTGGCTCAGAACAGAGCATTGATGATGAGTTGGGTATTCCTTCTATTGTTACACCTGGAGTAAGGAAGACCATGGATGTTTTGAGAGCACCTGGGAGTGAACTGTTGAGTGTTGAAATGACTTGTTTTTTGGCTGATTTTTGTTGTTTTTGAGAGCTGAATGGTTGATTTTATGAGATGATTGATTGATTTGAAAGTGGTTTGAGAATGTTTTAGATGATAATGATTGTGTTTTGGAAGATCATGATGTTTGTTGGTGGTTTTGTGATATTCTGATAGGTTCTGATTGGTTCTGTATACCTTCTGTTTTGTTCTGTTTTGCTCTGTTTTGGTCTATTTTGTTCTGATTGTCTTCTGTAAAGAGGGATGGAGTATTGATTGATGAAGATTGAGATATTGTGAAAGTTTATTGAATAGTTTTTGAGAGTTTAGATTGGTTTGAGAATGAGTTATGAGGTTTTGATGACCTTCTGTAACCTTCTGTAGGTCTTCTGTAGAGCTTCTGTCTCTGTTCTGTTCTGTTCTGTACTGTAGCTGTTCTGGTACTGTTCTGTAGACTGTCCTGTATGCTTCTGTAAGTGTTCTGTGGAATGTATGTGTGACTTTGGGAAAGTTTTCTAGCCTTGGAAAGAGGTGAATACAAGTGCAAAAGAGCTGAAGGAAGTGGAAGAAGTAGCTGCCAAAGACTCAAGTGAAGACTAGAGTGAAGTGACAGTAGTGAGCTATGAAAGGACATTGTAGTGGCTCTGGTGACTTTTCATATCAGACATACCTCTTGGGAGGGGTATCCACGACCTAAGAAGGATTATTGAGGGTGATTTTTGAGAGATTGTAGTGAGGATATGATGTATTATTGGTGGAGAGAGAGAGAGAGTCAGAGATAGCCAATTCTACTCAAACAGAGTGATTGTATGTGAGAGATTGAGAGAGAAGACTATGAAGATATTGAAGATGAATACTATGTTATGTATTTCCATTCAAAGATGGTGTATTCCTTTGCTTTCTTTATTCTATAGATGGATTTTATGAAGATATTGAAGAATATGGTTGATTCTATTAAATCCGTGGGAGGTCTACATGACGCTACATGAAGATTTGTTGTGCCTGGTGTTCTTTTCTTCATTGTGATCATATGAAACATGATAAACAAGCTTGTTGATGTTACAAGATAGATTTTCTTGCAAGAGAATTCCCTTTTCCTTGGTGTTCCTCTTGGGGCTCCATGTTTTTGGTGCGCAGCCGGGGAATCTTGCCATCAACAAGCACCAGAAGAGGCTGAAAATGAAGGAAATGGCATTGCCAAGAAGAGAAGAATTCAACGGATGTTTGTAAAGTTCCTTCTTCCACTGAAGAGTTGGAATTTCTCATAATCAAAGCCACTTTCCACAAGAAGTTCATCCCACAATGGCGGAAACACATCACCATCATGATGCATGCTCTATGTGGTGGACAGTTTCCTCTTCCTGTTGAAGCAGCAGAAACTTGCACCTTGGTGGCAAATTGTTTGGGAATAAACTGAAGAGCAAAAACAGAGAGAATGACCATCCATGGAAGATTTGGCATTCATTGAGAAGTTTCCAGACAACATCAAGTGGGAGATTGTGAAGAAGCTTCAGGAGTCTTGGTCTGTAGAGGTTCACAGGGACAAGAAGGAAAAGAGTTGGAATTTGTTCGTGGACGCTCAACAGCAAGATACATGGGATGCTTGGTGTACTGATAATCTTCTGTTTGTTCAATTAGCAACCCACTGGAAGTTGGTAGACAGAGTGTTTTTCACAACATACACTATTGAAACCATCAGAAGCTGGCATTACTATGATGATGGCACCACCACAATGCTCAGACGTATGCATTTTGACACCTTCAAAACCGAATACCTTCCTCTGTGCAGTGGCATGAAAGCAGAATTCAGGGACGTTGAAAAGAAAGAAGTAGAAGAAATGTTGGCAAGAGAGTCCTACAGAGACTGAAGTCTTCTGTTAACCCTCTATGGAGCACTAACAACATAGTGGAGCCAACCCCCTGATGAATGACGCAATAAAGAGGCAAGCATTAGAACGAGTCCAGAGGTACGTGAGAAGAGAGAAAGCAAGAATCAGAGCCGAGAGCGAGCTCGCAGCAGAAGCCGCCTTTGACGCCCTTGCAGAACTCTTTACAGAAGTCCCAATGGCACATCAAGCCCTTCCTCCTCCTGCTGGAGGTCCACTTCCAAGCCAGATTCGTCCTGGAAATATTGATGACAGGCCAGCGAATGTAGTCCCATTGCCAGTTTTTAAGGGAGAGTACAATGAAGACCCCGATCTTCATATAGCAGAGTTTATGGTAGCATGTGTGGCTAACAATGCCAGAACCCCTGAGCATTGGTTAGCAATATTCCCCGCCACTTTCAAGGGCGCGGCGTTTCAGTGGTATGAGAGACAAGCAGCAGGAACTTTTGGCACATGGGACGACCTGAAGTTGGCCTTCCTCACTAAATTCAGGCGTGAAGGTTTTGAAGAGCGGATGAGAGAGGAATTTATGAACCTAAGTCAGTCTTCTGGAGAAAGAGTGGAAGCTTATGTCTCACGAATGGAATCCATCCTGAAGAGATGGACTAACCATAATCTAGATGATGGCATTCAGAAGGGGGTGTTTCTCAGAGGATTACAACCAGAAGTCCGTAAGTTTGTGGAGCTGCAAAGACCAGCCACCCTGCAAGCTGCAACAGAAGGTGCAAGACTGTACGATGAAGTGGAAGCTAGATTGGCGATGAATACAGGAAGAGGAGTCCTACCTCCCCTGATGCCAGGAATGATGTATCCACCAAATGCAGTTCCATGGACTGTTTCCTATCCCTTCCAACAGATGCCTCCAATATCACAGTACAGTGCACCAAATCCACAGTGGCCACAATCCATGCCTCAAATGATGGTGCAACCACAACATCAATGGTCCCAACCAATTTCCTCAATGCCAAATCAGCAGCAACAGTGGAATCCTACCAACTGGAGCCAACAGCCAACAGTTCAAACCGGAGCACTGAATCAGAACCAGAACAGAGACCCCTCTGTACCAGCCCAACCAGTTTATGCAGTGATTACAGAAACTCCTCAAAACCCCCCTGCCAGTACGTCAGGAGGAGAAAGCTTGAAGGATTATTTATCCAATTCAGTTGCAAACATCAAAAAGGAGTTGATGGATGTGATTACAGAACAACTACAGACGCTGAAAGTGAATACCGCTAGCATATCCAACGTTGCAGGAGCAGGAAGAGATGTGATGCGGTCAAACACTTGGTGTGGTAAGTGTCATCAAGCAGGCCATTTAGCCACTGAATGTACACGAAAACCAACCATCCCTGGAGCCTTCTGTTCCTACTGTTTGCGGAAGAACCATACAGAGGACATTTGCTCTCTGAAGGAGATGCATGATAGGAGAAGGAAGGAAGAAGATGCAAGATTCAACTTGTTGGAATCCAAAATGACAACACAAGATATTGGACCCAAGCCTAGAGAGTTTGGTCCTAATTTCGGACCCAGAAGATTTCCCTCTCAAAGTTACAGAGGAAGACAGTCTGGCGGTGGTCAGAGATCACAAGTGGAATGTTACAGATGCGGAGAAAAGAGACATATCTCACCAAATTGTCCAAATCCTCGAAGGTCAGTGGATTACAAGCCCTTATGCAGTCGATGCAAAGGAGAAGGCCACACTGCAAAGGACTGTCCAAGCCCAGCCCCAGTGAAAAACAGTGTTACTGATAGTCCGGCCAAGGCCCAAGAGCCTACCTCCAATTTGGTGGAATTGGAAGTTGCTGCCATCACACGTGCAAAGCAGAAGGAACCACCTATCCAGAAAGAAAATAACCCTCCTGCCAGAACAGTGAAGTTCAGTCTTCCACCAGAAGAACAGAACAGAACAGAGCCTAACAGTGCCGTACAGAGCCCTACAGTGCCACAGAGAGTTACAGAGACACCTACAGAGACAGGACCAAAGGTCCAGGATATAGAAGAGGAGGAGGTGCCACAAGTGGCAGAAGAAGTTCCTGTAATTCCTCTATTGGAAGAAAGAGGAAAAATGAAAATGGGTGTTGCCCCATTCCCTAACCGGTTAGAGAAGCCAGTGGATCCTATTAAGGAATACGATCTGGTTAGAGATCTAGATACCTTTAAACCAAACCTCACATTCCGACAATTATTGATGTTGTCTCCCAGTTGCCGGAAAAGGTTCAAAAGTATACTGACAAGAAGACGTGGTTTAAGGATTGCTCCCTCAACAGTGACAAAGTCCAACAAGGCTCCAGAGCCTGTCAAAGAAGTGGATGTGGCTAATGCTTTCCTAGATCCGGGTACCCCAGAGACTGGCGTGTGGATAGAAGGCTGCTTCATTGCAAATGCACTGATTGATGGTGGTTCATCAGTGAACATTATGACGGATTTGACAATGAAGGATCTAGGCCTACAAGGTGTGCAACCCACCCAATGGCTCATCAGACTGGCGGATCAAAGTAGAATCAAGCCCTTGGGCATTCTCCCATATGTGAAGACTACAGTGGCTGGAAAAGATTATTGGCTAACCTATCTGGTGGTGAAGCCAAACTCTTATGGTATATCCTATCCTCTGTTACTGGGCAGACCATGGCTTTTTGAAGCCAGAGCAAGGACGGATTGGTTCAAAGGAACCTTGACCTTGGGTAGAGGACCCAACAAAGTGGTGTTGAAACTGTATGGTTCTCAAAAAGGACATGGATCCACCTCCTTGGAATTATCTTCTGACTCCCCTAATGAGGCTACAGATGGAACATCAGCAGACAAAGATGCTGTCAAACAGATCCTTCCCAAGAAAACAGTGGCACATTCCTTAACAGTGGATACTGTAGGCCGACTTCCAAAAGATGCCAAGCCATTATCAATGGGTGAATACTTTTTGCCTGAACCAGGAATGACTTCTGAAATCACTTCTGACAGTGAGATAGAAGCATGGATGTACTGCTCTCCCTGTTACATGGCCACAGCAGAGACAGAGGCAGGAGAGGAAACAGAGAATCTGTTCTTCTGTTACAGAGCGCCTACAAAGACAGACGCAGAAGCAGAAGCAGAGACAGACGCAGAAGCAGAAGCAGAGACAGAAGCAGAAGCAGAGACAGAGACAGAGACAGAAGAGGATGAATATGATATGGACGAAGAAGGTGATGAAAGTGAGCCAGAAGAGTCTATCCCACCAGAAGAGGATACATTTGAAGAAGAAGTTCCAGAAGCATCAGAAACAGACGACCTCATGCTACGGGACAGCATGGTGATGGTACCATTTGGTCTAGTAAATGGATCTTCTCATATGCAAAACCTTTATAAGAAATGGATTAAGAAGAACAAGCCGTCTTTCAACAGTGGCTCATGCCATCCTAACCCATCCTTGCCAAAGAAAGATGATGATGATGCACCGTGCCAACAAGCACCAGTCCCACAAACCCAACAGGCATCAGAGGGTCCCTGTTATGTGACGTTCCTGGATGTATCATCAGAAGATGAGTCTTCAAGCCAAGAGGTAATTACTCTTGAAACCAAACCCGAAACAGCTTTAATCCCATTCCAATATCTTAAAGAGCAACCTAAGTCTCCACCAAAAGAAGAAGTGAGTTCTAGTGGGACATCAGAAGAGGATACCATTCCCTTGAAGGAGTCGGATCTGTATCCAGAAGCAGTCCGTGGAACCTTCATCCGTGAAGTAGAAGGTGAAAGGCAGTTAACCCTTGTGGATGCTGAAGGCATTGAACGCCACTTGAAGGTGGGTAGCAGCCTCCCAAAAGAGGAGTTGTCAACCTTGTATAACTTGTTGAAAGAAAATTTGGACGTGTTTGCGTGGTCTTACAAAGACCTAAAGGGGATTGATCCCACAATATGTCAACATCATATTGACTTGGAGCCTGATGCCAAGCCAGTACGGCAACGACAGAGGCGAATGAACCTGAATTATTCCACATTGGTGAAAGCGGAGCTGCTGAAGCTTCTGGAAGCCGAGTTCATCTATCCAGTGGAAAACAGTGAATGGGTTTTACCCATTGTGGTTGTACCCAAGAAGAATGGCAAATTGCAAATATGTGTGGATTTCCGAAAGCTCAATTCTAAAACAAAGAAGGATCACTTTCCTATCCCTTTCACAGACCAACTGTTGGACACAGTGGCAGGACATGAGCTTTATTCTCTTCTGGATGGATTCAGCAGATACAACCAAGTCCAAATCGCAGAAGAGGACCAATCCAAAACAACCTTCACCACAGAATGGGAGACCTACACTTACCGAGTGATGCCATTTGGGCTCTGCAATGCCCCTGCTACTTTCCAATGAGTCATGATGGCCGCATTTCAAAATCATCTGCACGACTTTATTGAGGTATATTTGGATGACTTCTGTGTCTATAGTTTGATCAATGAACACTGGGAACACCTGGAACAATGCTTTGAACGATGCTGGGAGTATGGGATTTCCCTTAACCCCGACAAATACATCTTTGGGGTCTCTTCTGGAGTCCTGTTGGGCCACATTGTCTCTGCACAAGGGATATCAACAGACCCTGCGAAGGAGCCCCGAGAGGAACACCAAGGAAAAGGGAATTCTCTTGCAAGAAAATCTATCTTGTAACATCAACAAGCTTATTTATCATGTTTCATATGATCACAATGAAGAAAAGAACACCAGGCACAACAAATCTTCATGCAGCGTCATGTAGACCTCCCACGGATTTAATAGAATCAACCATATTCTTCAATATCTTCATAAAATCCATCTATAGAACAAAGAAAGCAAAGGAATACACCATCTTTGAATGGAAATACATCACATAGTATTCATCTTCAATGTCTTCATAGTCTTCTCTCTCAATCTCTCATATACAATCACTTTGTTTGAGTAGAATTGGCTATCTCTGACTCTCTCTCTCTCTCTCCATCAATAATACATCATATCCTCACTACAATCTCTCAAAAATCACCCTCAATAATCCTTCTTAGGTCGTGGATACCCCTCCCAAGAGGTATGTCTGATATGAAAAGTCACCAGAGCCACTACAGTGTCCTTTCATAGCTCACTACTGTCACTTCACTCTAGTCTTCACTTGAGTCTTTGGCAGCTACTTCTTCCACTTCCTTCAGCTCTTTTGCACTTGTATTCACCTCTTTCCAAGGCTAGAAAACTTTCCCAAAGTCACACATACATTCCACAGAACACTTACAGAAGCATACAGAACAGTCTACAGAACAGTACCAGAACAGCTACAGTACAGAACAGAACAGAACAGAGACAGAAGCTCTACAGAAGACCTACAGAAGGTTACAGAAGGTCATCAAAACCTCATAACTCATTCTCAAACCAATCTAAACTCTCAAAAACTATTCAATAAACTTTCACAATATCTCAATCTTCATCAATCAATACTCCATCCCTCTTTACAGAAGACAATCAGAACAAAATAGACCAAAACAGACCAAAACAGAGCAAAATAGAAGGTATATAGAACCAATCAGAACCTATCAGAACATCATAGAACCACTAATAAACATCATGAACTTCCAAAACACAATCAATATCATCCAAAACACTCTCAAACCACTTCCAAACCAATCAATCATCTCATAAAATCAACCATTCAGCTCTCAAAAACAACAAAAATCAGCCAAAAAACAAGTCATTTCAACACTCAACATGAACCTACTTTGCGCAAGTCTACGAGAGCTAGGTATCCTGTGGATAGGCTGAAATATGATGGATTTACAGCCATTCACTATGCATATATGGTCAAAGTGATACAGGAGCCAGAACCCACTTCTTTTGAGCAAGCTATGGGAAAAGAAAAATGGGAGAAAGCCATGGATGAAGAAATGGATGCCTTGGAAGCAAATGCTACATGGGAATTGGTACCTTTGCCTAAAGGTAAGAATGCAATTGGCTGTAAGTGGGTTTATAAGGTGAAGCACAATGCAGATGGTTCTGTGAACAGATACAAGGCAAGATTAGTAGTCAAGGGGTATGCACAAACATATGGCATTGATTATAGAAACATTCAGTCCAGTTGCAAGGATGGCAACCGTAAGAGCAGTCATTGCTATGGCTGCATCAAAGGAATGGTCTTTACATCAGATGGATGTAAAGAATGCCTTCTTGCATGGTGATTTGCAAGAAGAGGTATATATGGAGCAGCCACCAGGTTATGTGCATGCTGTTCATCCTGAGTTTGTTTGCAGGTTGAAGAAAGCATTGTATGGCTTGAAGCAAGCACCTAGAGCATGGTCTGACAAGATAGGACAGTATCTTGTCACTATTGGCTTTCAGATTTCCAAGGCAGATTTCTCACTTTATGTGAGAAAAACAGAGAAAGGTATTATGCTGCTTGTCATTTATGTTGATGATTTGATTATCACAGGTGATAGTGATGAAGACATCCTTCATGTGAAAATGCTATTGAAGCAGAAGTTTGAGATGAAGGATTTGGGAGAGCTGCGTTATTTCTTGGGCATTGAGGTGATTAGATCACCAAGTGGGATATAGCTCTTGCAGAGGCAGTATGGATTGGACATGCTGTCCAAATATGGGATGACAGGCTGTAAGCCTATTTCAGTTCCTTTGGAGCAGAATGTGAAGCTGAGCGCAGATACAGGTGAGCTTCTGGAAGACCCTACTATGTACAGACGCATAGTAGGAAGTTTGATTTATATGACTATTACCAGGCCAGATTTGAGCTATGCTGTTGGATTGGCAAGTCAGTTTATGTAGGCTCCAAGGAAACCACATTTGGATGCGGCCAGACGCATATTCAGATATGTGAAGTCCACATTGCAGTGTGGACTATTTTATGAGACTGGGGTTCAGATACAGTTGCATGGATACACTGATGCTGATTGGGCTGGTAGTATTTCTGATAGACGATCTACCAGTGGATATGTGTTCTCTTTTGGGAGTGCTGCAGTCACTTGGAGCAGCAAGAAACAGCCTACAGTTGCCTTGTCGAGCACAGAGGCTGAGTACAGGGGTACAGCAATGGCTGCATGTGAGGTAGCTTGGTTGCATAAGCTACTTTATGATATGCATCAGCCTACAGATGGACCAGCTGTCATTTATTGTGACAACATGAGTAGTATACACTTGGCAAATAACCCAGTCTATCATGCTAGAACAAAGCACATTGAGGTGCATTATCACTATGTGCGGGAGAGGGTTTTACTAGGTCTTATTGATCTAGTTTATGTCAGCACAGAGGATCAGGTAGCTGACATATTCACGAAGGCATTGGGCGCAGAGAAGCTGTATAAGTTCAGAGACCTGCTTGGTGTGCAGGAATTGGGATTGAGCTCGAGGGGGAGTGTTGAGATATCGAGCTCCACTCGTGATATGCCAGGGTGACCATTGTGCATTTATGTCACCGACTTGTCAGTTGCAGATGCGGTTGGTACACTGCCCATGAATAATAGCTAGATGACAGCTATCCTTATCTACTCTAGTTCGTGGCTCAGATAGTATGCCACCTTAGTTAGTTGAGTTTGGTTTGAGACCCATATATAGGGTTCTTCTATTTCTATGTACGAGAGTTCTTTTGGCTTACACAACTAAGAAGAGGAAAACTGTTTTCAGCCTCCACCTGTGTGTGTATTCCCCCATTGTGAAGCAAGAAAGCTACAAGTGAGACTCCTTCCTTCTCTCCCACAATCTTGACAGTGCGTGTGTATACTAGGTATACTAAGGATATGATAGTTTGCACGGGTTATGCTAGTGCAACTATTCAAAGTGCACTAGTGTGTTTCATGAGGTGTTTGCACTAGTAGTATACTAGTATATGCATGTATGTGGTGTGTTACAGGTGAGTGTAGGTACACTAGGAGGGTTTACAAGACAAGGCTTAAGTGCATATGTGTGCAATGCACTAGTGCATGTGGGAAGTGCTTTATGCATTCACGCAAGTGTGAGTGCTATGTGCACGAGGCTAGTGCACAGGGGTTGATATGCACATGTCATGCTAACATGCTAGTGTTAGTGCCAATGCACATGGTTGAGGTAGTGCACAGTGGGTTGTACTAGGCAGTGCACACAAAGGAAAAAGAAAGTGTTTAGACCTATAGGGAATTTAAAAATGAGAATAACCAACACTTTGACATTAACTAACGTAGCACATGTAGATAGATACATTGAGGTTCACCCTCCCCCTATTAATCCTCCTCTATTCCCTCCCTTGCAAGCAGGGTCGGAAAGAGGTATTGCAGGGTGTCATGTGGCCCGTCATCCCCTCTCTCTCTATCTTGAATGCAGTCAACTCTTCCACCCAATCAATCACATTAAATGGCTGACATAAGCACATAATGAACTCCATGATAAATCCAATAAAAAATAAGGAGCTTAATAAATAGGAGCATCCTTGAATGATGACATGGTAGCTTGTAGTGATGTTACGGTAGCCTAAGTGATGCCATGGCGCTAGGTAGCCCACATGAAGGAAAAATATATGCACAAGACTCACCACAATCAACTCACAAGAATGGAGAAAGAAATGAATATATACCATGTGTTGAGGTAAACAAGGTAAGACCTCAACTAACTCTTTAAAACAGCCCCAAAACTCAAAATCACCAAAGTTTTTGTGTCCTATAAGCCAACAATCGCATACAACAGTGAGTCACTGGTTGCATGGACACACTAGCACTAGCTTCCTCTCTCTAGCAATGCCTACAGTGGAATCTGCAGATGATGAATGACTGTGGAGGAGGGAGGTGAATAAATAGGCCAAAAATATGCCATACAGATGATCAAGTTTGCTAGCAATAAATGCCTAAATCAACATAGAAATAACCAATAAAAATACCTAAGAACATCTATAAATCATATGCCCAAACTCACTCATGAGCTAACTAGATTCCTAACACCCTCTCTCAGATCGTGGGTGATCTGATACAATGATCATGACTCATCATAGTCCAAGCAACAAAGACCATCAGAATAGGACCATGAATACCCAAAGCAATGGGTGATCCAACCACCACCAAGACGCCTCAGAGATAACATGATGTCAATGTCGATTGTACCAAAGTCTGAAAGTAGAGAAGAATCATAACATCTCTCTATTTTTGTCAATGATGCCTTGTAGTAGCACACATGACCATCCTGTCAAAAATGCCTATGAGCATACGTGACAATGAATTCACTGCCTTCAAACGGACCGCCAAAGTGTGCAAGTGCCAATATGTATCAATGTCTATGCTAGTGTGTCTAAGTGCACTCAAGTGTAGTGGACCTAAAGTAGATGAGGGTGTGGATGCTACTCAAGTGCACAGGCATGTGGTAGTGCTAGTCTAGTACCAGTGCCAGTATATAGGTGTGCGCAGTAGTGCACACAAGCACATGGATGCACACCAGTGCACTACAAGATATCACCTTCTTCCCTCCTCCTTCCCTCCAAACATCCCTTATGAACAGGGTGAGTGTGGGTTGGTGTTGAGATGAAGGAGACTCTTGCACTAGGTGTGGCATGATACTATGTACTTGTTTGTGCACTTGGGATCTTAAATGACTTCAAGGTGACAATGAGTGCACAAGGTGTATAAGTTAATTGCAAGTAGTTATGAAAGGTTATGTGCAATGGCATGATAGTGCACAAGTGTACGAGTACTAAGGTAGTGCACTAGTGGAGGTGGATAAGGCTTAGTGCACAATAGTGCACTAGAGTTGAAGGTTTGTATGTAAGTATGTAATATTTCCACGCAATAAAAGTTAGTTGGTTAGTTCGAAAGTTAGTTAGTCAATTAATAAGTTAGTAAGATTACTAAAGACTAACTAAGGTAAAAACTGACTAGCATTAATAGCTAATAATTTTCATTCAATTAAAAATATATTTAAAAAAATCAAGAGTCATAAACCTGACATTTTTCTCAAATTGATAAGGACCGTAGCCACCCTTCACGAAAAGTACAATGTGAACGGGACTTATGAGCCATATTAATCACTAGTATTAATGTGTATAGTTTGAATGGTCCAAAAATATTAGATTCTTGGGGGGGGGAGGGGGGAAGTCTATTATATTTTAGATATTATCCTAAAAAGATAGAACTAAAAGTTATTTAAATAAAAAGACAAGTGATATTTTAGTTAGTTTTGGAGATTTTATAAAAAGAGAAATAAAGAAAAGTGACTGGCGAAATCGCGCGCACCGCGATCGCAGTCTATAAGCAGTAGACAGCACTTCGAACAAAGAAACCCCTCCAAGAGATTGTGAGAAAGAGCGAGAGAGAGAGAGAGAGAGAAAGAGAGAGAGAGAGAGAGAGAGAGAGAGAGAGAGAGAGAGAGAGAGAGAAGAGTTACCCCGAGAGGCTGCAAAATTTCCCTCTATCTCGATCCTCGATTTAACCATCTTCTCTTTCGCTCTCCCATCTCGAATCTATTCCACCTTCTTAATCTCTTGAGTCTGCGAACGATGGCCTTTAAGCGAAGAATGTCGTGTGCGGATGACAATCCTACAACCAGCACAACAGAGCTTCGGGCGAAGGCATCACTGTCAATCCAATTGTGGTAGCGATCGTAAGTAATGTATTTTCAAATTGATAGATGCTTGTTTTAATGCTCACAAGAGATACATTAGGCTCCGTACCTTGTGGTGCTAGAATAGGTCATTGAAAAGGATAAATCGCATCTCAAATATTCAAATATGAAGTTTGTGAAGTGCTTGTATCAAAGGGAGTTAAATTGCACCTAGTTGCTATGTGATGAATCCATGCATAGCATAAGCAACATATGGGACACTAAAGTATTGAGCATCGATGAGTCTTTGATTAATCTTTACCGAGGATAATATTGTTTAAAGTTCGCAAACGCATGGCAGGGGTCTGTAATGACAAGTTGCCATGGGAATAAAGGAATGTTTTTCTAGAATATGATATTAGGGCTGATTGCTTTGATTGTGCTTGAATTTTAATTGGATTAATTAAGGAAGGATATTTTGCACGCGTGGATCATCTCCAAGATCACATCGCGGATTATCCCGAGAGGGCACTACTCGATTCACATGCCGATGGTCGAGTGGTAAAAAGGCCAACCACGGAAATGGCATCTCACTCCTAGACCGCTTGTGGGTCAGGTGGAGCTTTGGACACCCCTTGCCTGTCCAAAATGAAGTTGGAGATCCCCATGAGCCCAATGTCTGGGACGTTGGAAGATCCTATTCTAGATAAAGGATGGAAATTTCGGTGCCATGGATTTGGACCGGGTACTTCTGTTGGACAGAAGGGATACATAATTCTCATGTATGGGTAGGAGACAAAGATTAACTTAAATATAAGTTAAGGAACTTGTTTGATAAAAGGACTGCTTGTTTTGTTTTTGTGTACGTAAATTACGTGAACGAACTCTGTGCCCTAAAAGGCTTAATTAATAAAGTTGATTTTAAATGTCGCACATAAATGTGGTAGGACCTAATTAGACAACTAAAGCTATCGAGGAAAGTGCGGTGGACGTGACTTGGGTCCGTCCTATAGAAGGGTGGTCCCGGTTAGCTGGAAACTTTTCTCAAAAGACGTAACAACGAAACTGTGAAGACCTAGAGTCAGTAGAGTTAGAATCCTGATTTATGTTGTTTTAGGGAAGCGGAATGGGACTATGCCTTATGGGCAGAGAGGTTGAGCTTCGCATCCCTCTCGTTTCCCATTCTCCATGAACCAAGTGCAGCATAAATCCGCTTTGACTCTGTTGTTCCTACGCAAAGTGGTTCATCTTGGAGCTCGACGCTAGCTACTTCCTAGAGACTTGGCTGATAGGAAAGAAACCCTAACTTTAGATCGGTCCTAAGTGGGAATGGCCGAATACTTCCGCTTCGGGGGGCAGACTCGGGAAGACCTAGATCGCAAACCATGTGACATTCCTTGTGAGTGCCAAGTGGCGCTTTCTAGACTCCCCTCCCGATGGCCTGCTAAGACGTGTCCCACAAGTGGACAAGCGGACACGTTACAAAGTATAAGTGTGCTAGTGCACTACACTAAGTCTAATAGAGTGAAACTAATGCACTATGATGTGCAAGGGTGCTATGAATTGTGTCAATGGATGGGTCTAGTTGCACATCCTTGTGCATTTGCATGTGCCAATGCCAGGCTTGTGCGCTCAAGTGTATGCAAATGCACAAGGATGTGCAATTAGGTATGGCAATTGCACGTACAAGGCCTTGCCATCTTCCCTTGCTCCCCTTCAAACCTCCCTTGAGAACAGGTGGGTATTGGGTTATAAAGGAAGAGAGAGAGGCATGTCATCTATGCACTAGGGTCGTTTAGAAGTAGTGCCTCTACAAGAAGTGCTCTGGAGTGCAATTATAGTGCAAGTGTGGTTGAGA
Organism: Lygodium microphyllum; assembly: GCF_053477565.2. Classification (NCBI taxonomy): domain Eukaryota; kingdom Viridiplantae; phylum Streptophyta; class Polypodiopsida; order Schizaeales; family Lygodiaceae; genus Lygodium; species Lygodium microphyllum. The sequence goes on along the minus strand of NC_141144.1, from coordinate 153,431,924 downwards.
TAGTGCAGTAGTGCAAGGTGTAATGCATTGTGATGAGTCCTAAAGTGCCAATGAATGTGCAAATGTGCAAAGACCTCTATGCAAGTGCAGGAGGTGCTTGGGGGTGTGAATGTAGTGCAAGATGCAACCTAGGTATACAAAGGTATACACAAGTACACAACACAAGTGAGTCCATGGTAGTACTAATGCATTAAAGTACACAAGAGTGCACACCAGCACTTGCTAGTGCACACATGCGCACACAAGCGCGCACTAGTGCACACAAACGCATACTAATGCACTTGATGCAAAGTGATTTACTACTTTCTTAGTGAGTGGTAGAGCAACATATGGGCACTACGATGTGCCTCCTTTGCTTCTTTGTCCGTTGGCACTCCCTTGCAAATAGGGTGGGTGCATAACCAAAGAGAGAAAATGAAAGAGGAACATGTCATAAGCCAAGTCCATAATAATGGGTGCTTAAAGTCATTCATGTGCACAATGGTTTGTGATGACGTGTATGTAATTTTCAAATGATTACACTACAATGCAAGTGCATGGCACACGAGTGCACATAGTGCGTGTGTCAATGCAAGCATCAAATGTGCTCGTATATCAGTGCATGTGATAGTAACAATGACAATGTTGGTGATAGTGCCAATGCACACAGTTGAGGTAGTGCACAGTGGGGTGTACTATGCAGTGCACACACAGGCAAAAGAATGTGTTTGGACCTATAGGGAATTCAAAAATGAGAACAACCAACACTTTGACATTAATTAATGTAGCACATGCAGGTAGATACATTGAGGATCACCCTCCCCCTATTAATCCTCCTTTATTACCTCCCTTGCAAGTAGGGTGGGAAAGAGGGACTGCAAGGTGTCATGTGGCCCTTCATCCCCTCTCTCTCAATCTTGGATGCAGCCAACTCTTCCACCCAATCAGTCACATTAAATGGCCGGCATAAGCACATAATGAACTCTTCCCTCTTAATTGAGGGTTGTTTGAGGCCCCTCTCTGTCTCTACTTGTGGTGGTTCTTCTTTCTATGCGATGGTTCTTCTTCTCTTATGGCGACTCCACTTTTGTTGCCAGGTGGCTCTTTGTCTTTGCAGTGGTTGTCCTCTCTTCATGATGGCAACCCTTCTCTCTTATGATGACCTTTTCCTTCTATGCAACGACTTCTTCTCTCCCGTGGCATCTTCTTTTCCTCTTGTGGCAGATGGATGGTGGTGGTTGCAATGGCTTGATGGTAGTGGAAGGGCAACAAGATGACACGAGAGAGGGGTTAGGATAAAAAACTTGGTGCCAAGTTTGTCATTTATGACGGGCCACCTAGGAGCGTCAATGATGTTGACCGTAGTGCCTTAGAAAAATTTTGAGGGTTGCCCTTTGTAAAAAAAATTCTGGCTACAGAGATTTTAGAGGATGTAGGCATGGGGGAGAGGGAAAGGCGGAAGAAGAAGGTGGAAGAGGGGTATTAATGTGGTGGAGATGGTGGGGTTAAACAAGGTGTGGCCTCCCCCAAGCGATCTTCTGTAATATCAGATCTTGGTGGGCGACCTCAGGTACAGTAAAGCTACGAGACAACGCTGGTGACGGTCATGGCGAGGTCGTGCTGAAGACGATCGGCAACACGATAGTAAGGCGGCCGTTCAAGGCACACAAACTCTGCCAATCGTGGCAACGATGATGACGATGAAGGTGCTGGTGATGGAGGCAATGAGGCAATACAATTAGAAGGACAAGCTGCCGCAGAGGACTGGGCATCCAACAGTAGGGCAACAGCAAGGGACAATGGTGGCGGGGACGATGGTGATGATAGTGGTCATCACGAGGAGACCGATCATTATCAGCAGCAGCAGCAGCAGCAGGCGCAGATGTTGATAACAATAGTGGCGATGAAGAGCGTGCAATTTGCTACTACTGCCCTCGTGGAGCTCACCCGGAAGATCATACAACCGCTGCCGCCATGGCGATTTTCTACAGCCATGGCAACAATATTAGTGCAGATCGTAGCGGCCTTCAGAGACAACGGCGGGTGTTAATCCCCCCAAGAAACACAATACCACCTTTTTTTAATTTAATAATATTAATTAAGAATAAGCCTCTCGCCCTTGTTCCCGTGGGACCTTAGTAGTCTCCTTGGTCTACTTGTAACTTCGCCACATGAAACCCTCGTTTCGCACAAGTAGATTATTTACAATAATTCATAACCCAAAATAGCATTTTACTCAATGGAAAAATCAAAATCTAAACTTCCTAATATTAACCAATGAAATGTAATCATCTAACCACTTGTGTATGTTTTGGGGTTGGCATGCATGTAGCCCTCCAACGATAGGACTTTGGATATCAAATGGCTAATCAAGGTTTGCAAGTCAAGTTTAATAAGTATAGTTGTTTCATTAAGGAGTTTAAAAATAGCAAACCTAGTAGATTGATTGCAAGAAGACAACACAAAGGTAAATTTTTTGCATTGGATGCTAGCCATGACGTACAATGGCTATCTCTCACCTACCCTCGTGCACAATCCATCAACACAATGATTCACTTATAGAGAGCTTGCTAAGCCTTCCATTGAGCATGATGGTAACACATGGCAAACTCCATGATTCAAGTGAGTGCCCTTTAGTTCTCAACCCTCTACTCCTCGTGCATAAGAGAATCATGGATATGGCAAGAAAAAGTGCGAAGAGAAAATAAAACCTTCTCTCTCTCTCTCTCTCTCTCTCTCTCTCTCTCTCTCTCTCTCTCTCTCAATGAAAGCAAGTACACCATGTTTGCACACACATGAATAGCATGTCCTATTCTTTCTTATCCTTTATACATAAAAAGACTAGGATGAGGGTTTTCCCATCCCCCTTGGACATCATGCCTCTTTTGTGCCCTTTTTCAACCACTCATAGCCTTAAGTAAGCTATAATCTTTTCGAAAAAACAAATTGGACGTAAAAAGTTAGGTACTAAGTACAATTTGCACAGAAGGGGGCCCAACTCTCATAAAATAATGACACCAAGTGTTACAAAAAATAATTAGTCTCTCAAATTTATGTCAAAGTTTATACAGCCTAATTTTCTTATCTTGCTTGATCTTATTGTCTTTTTCTTGGTATCTTTTTCCTTGTTTCTTGCAGTCTTTCTATCAACAAGTTAATCCATCTAACTGAGTTATGAGATTTCTATTGAGTCAATCTTACTATACTTAGCATGTTCACACTATGGACTACTTGTGTTTTCATTTTCCTATCTTAAGTGCATTTTATATGTGGTGTGTGTCTTGTAAGAGCTTAAGATCCCTCTCTCCCCCCTATCCTTTTATGTATTAAAGCCTCATCTATGCAAGGAGCTCTAAGCCAACATAGGAATCGTGCACTACACATACACTTCATGTTTGTGTGTTAGCCTTAGCAATACACAATACATCATAGTCACCTAGCTTAGAAATCTTAAAATTGGCTATGATAAGCCCATAATTTCTTGTAGGCCCTTCCCTTCCTCACTAACATCTAGTGGGCTCACACTTTCTTAGGTTATTTCTTTGATATTCCTTTATGCATGGATTTACAACCTTGAGAGAATGTTGGACAATTCCTTTGGGACTAAGGACAATTGTAACATTTTAATATAATCTAACTTTTGCATGATTGTACTTAATATTGAATTTGCCCACACAACCACTACCCAAGAGGTTTGTGGTTCAATCATCATCTTTCGCACTCTTTTCTAGTTGATGCAAAGTTGCTTGAAAAGCATTGCACTCAAATTTATTAATTTTATACTTTGCTATAGAACGTTAATCTTGTTGATCATGTTTATGTTTTGTAGATGCATTTTTTAATATTGCATAAATTTTACAATCATTATATAAAAGTTTGTTAGTGTTATATACTTTACTCAAAGTGGCATTTGTTCACTTCTTTAAAAGCATTTTATTGTATTATGTACACTTTGCATATATTTACTAGTGCTATAATACTTTATAACTTATAAAAGTCATAATGCCAATGTTTAATACAATGGACAAGTGAATTGTACAATCAACATGATTCCTATAGTATAAAAATTTGGTTGGCAAATAACGGTAAGAGCATTTAGACGTTGTAATGATAATAACAATTGTGGTTTTTCAACAGCAAATAGAACATCTCACTACCCATCCATGTCATCGCATATCGAAGACCCTAGGGCGGTGGTTAGAAGATCAATTACTTCTCCACCGGAGGGTGGAGGGAAACAAGGATGATTAAGCTATGGCAAATCCTCGAATCCAAGAGGTGAAGAACGAGGCGAACAAATCATACAATCGAGCATAATTTGTAAACGCTCAAGGTGAGACTGCTTTTTATACCCGAGGGTGAAACAAAACCTATCGTTACACTACCATCGAATCTTTGCTTTGCCAAACCGATCTGAGTAGGATAAGAGAGCCAATAGTAGAACATCGAAGGATCGGAGCTTCGGAATTCACAGTGGAGATGCAGTTTGCCAGCTTGAGAGTACCAATGTGTTCTATCTAAAAGGCGATTGCAAGTTTATAATGCAAACAAGCCAAATTGAGCTTCCACAAGATGCTAAAATCATATGGAATCCTTTGTGATAGAACAGGATCGCCCAATGATCCTCTCTTCTCAACCACATCATCGTATGCTTACCTCGAAGTTCATACAAAAAGATGTATTGATAGGGCGGATGTGACTGGAATATAAAGAGAGATGTATATTGAGATTGGTCTTCCTTTCAACCACCTTAACAAGATAAACGAATGTGTTTGTTCTGCCAAAAGCATTTCATGGTGGATTCTTACATATAATAGCTCATACTCTTGCTTCCAAATTCACAAGAACCCAATCTACAGCTTTAAGCACTAGAAAGGAAAGCGTGTGCCTCCATGCACAGCTGTAAAGGCATGTAAGCAAGTACTCAGTTGTAAGAATCAAGCTCACTAATCCTGCTTCCTGTAGTAAACCGAACGCTTGGCTGTTAGCAGTACTGGGAAAGTTGGAACCCTGTACTTTGAATACCCGAAATTAGTAGACACCCAATGCTGTTTCTCCACGGCATGCCCTGGACACTACAAAAATCCAGCATGAATTATAAATGATGATAAGCTTAAAGATGAAGGCACTCTGCAAATGTCACCTAGATATTGTAAACTTAAGACCTCACCCATCATGTCTAGTAGCCAACTGATGCCCAGCCTTTCTTCTCCAATGCTAAGCGCAAGGCCTACACAAAGCATGGCGTTGAAGCTCAAAAGAGCCAACCAAGGATCTAATCAACTGACAAAGAGCAACTACATCAAGAGTTTACAATACCCGAATCCGCTTGCGGTTGATATCAAAGTCCGTCTTCCCAGTTCTTGAAGCTGATCGGTACTCTACTAAAGAACGATTTCCAGGAGGAAACCAGAACTCCGCATCATCAACAAACTGTAAATGCATGAAAATCACCTTGCTCAATATACCAGATGGCATTATTTTCTTCCACTTACAAGACAAGTAGCATAACCATTGCTTACTCCAAGGATTGGACTTTCATACTCAACATAGACATAATCCTCTTTTTGCTCCACTATCCGAGGAGTGAAATTGTCTGGCTTGGTTGATTTAATCTATCATCAGAGAACAGGATTAAGTACACCAAACCCCAAAACAACTTTTAGCAGGCATAAAGCATAAAACCTTTAGCAAGCACTAGTACCACATCAAGGAGTTCTTTCATAGCTTGCTCTCTTGACACAGGCTTTTTCTTTCCTCTGCCATCCTCTGGGTTGTAAGTCCTGTGCTGGCAACATCATGCATGATGAAGGCCTCCATATTTGCAAAAGTACTTGCATATTTTATGGAATCAAAGTTGAAAGAGTTTCTAGTTAGCATACCAAGGTGGAACATAATGGCTAGGATCATTAAGCTCTTCAGACGTTGAGATGCAGTTTGGCGTTGGGGGGCAAAGAGCTAAGGAAGGAGGATTTTTCTGCACCCCAAGATAATTAGGCCTTGTTCCACTGCCAAAAGCAGAACATTTCAAAGTAAGTTCTCCATTCCAAAGCAAACCCTTGTACTAACTTCTATTCAAAGTAAGTTCTCCATTCCAAAGCAAACCCTTGTACTAACTTCTCTCAGTTCAGTTCAGAACATTGGGCATCACTGTGTGACAGACATGTAATCCTTTTCATCACGCTTAATCTCTAACATAAAGAAAAAGGAAATAATCTAAACAGTAGACTGTAGAGACTCGGGGATCCTCTACTAAAGATACCTTAATCTCCGAAAACTCTTGAAGGACAACTTTTGGAATGAAATTCTCACAACAGATTCCTATAAGAAAGCCTTAGAACAGCTGCTCTCTGAAGAGAACAGTCTCCTGACAGCCTGCAAGGCTGAAAGTGATCTGCAAGGCAGCAGCAAATGACATAGCAGTTCACCTGCTGATACATGGGAATTCATTTGATGATGTGGCAGTTTTGCCTGATGATGTGGCAGTCCTCAATGATGACATGGCAGCTTGTAGTGATGTTACGCCAGCCTAAGTGATGCCATGGCACTAGGCAGCCTGCATGAAGGAAAACTAAATGCACAAGACTCACCACAATCGACTCACAAGAATGGAGAAAGAAATGAATATGTACCATGTGTTAAGCTAAACAAGGTCCAGTTAGACCTCAATTAACTCTTTAAAACAGCCCCAAAACTCAAAATTACCAAAGTTTTTGTGTCCCATAAGCCAACACCCAAACTTTTGGGAGGATCCACATCTATAAATAGGAGGCTGCCAAGCCACTCAGTAGAACGTATTTTGCAGATTATTCCACCACTTGGTGCCCTCTTCACTGCTGTCTACACCCCTCATCTGCTGGCGGATACCTCAGTTCGTGATGTGGTCCATCAGCAAGGCACCCTGTCCACACTGCTGTGTTCGCTGATCTTGGCCTGCTTCAGCTTGTTCGGAGCATCCTTCAGCCTGTGGCAACTGCAGCCGAGGCTGCATTTACTGCTCAGCCCCTACCATACAATGCTAACATCGTCAGATTTTCTATCACCTTATCTACAGCATCCTGCATTCGCTGCCTACATCTGCTGCCTTGCTTCTATCATAAGTGGTTGCAGCAATGGAAGCGTAGAAGACTGCTGTAATAGACTGTCCAACATGAGAGAAAAGAGAAAATAGAAGAAAACAAAAGAACACCACAAAGGGAGAACTCAAAGATATGCTCAGGAAATGGAATCCATATACCAAACACGAGACAATTGCATACAACAGTGAGTCACTAGTTATTGCATGGACACTAGTACTAGCTTCATCTCTCCAACAAGGCCTACAATGGAATCTCCAGATGATGAATGACTGTGGAGGAGGGAGCCAAATAAATAGGCCAAAAATATGCCATACAGATGATCAGGTTAGCCAGCAATAAACACCTAAATCCACATAGAAATGACCCATAAAAAATACCTAAAAACATCTATAAATCATATGCCCAAACTCACTCATGAGCTAACTAGACTCCTAACACCCTCTCTCAAATCATGGGTGATCTAATACAATAAAATGATACAATGATAATGACTCATCATAGTCCAAGCAACAAAGACCATCAGAATAGGACAATGGATACCCAAGCAATGGGTGATCGAGCCACCACCAAGACACCTCAAAGATAACCTGATGTCGATGTCGATTGTACCAAAGTCTGAAAATAGAGAAGAAGCATAACAGCTCTTTATGTTTGTCAATCATGCCTCATAGTAGCATCCATGACCATCCTGTCAAAAATACCTATAAGCATACGTGACAATGGATTTGCTGCCTTCGTCTAGACAACCAAATTGTCCCCTCATGTTAGCTCAAACTAGGAGCCAATCCCGCCCTCTGTCGAGAAACGGCCCATTATGAACATGGATGTCAATCCTAGCTCCATGATTTCAAAACCTCCTAGAATTCAATCGATGCATCAAGAAAGTCCCTCTTTGGAATCTGTGCACCAATATACCTGTATAGATGAGATACACCTACCCTATCTCACCAACATCTCACACTTCCTCTCTAGCACTGAAGAGTCGTGAGGGATGACCACATCAGTTGTACTAAAAAGCAATGGAAAAAGGGGATGCCAAGCCCTTTCCTTGATTTGAAGAAGATGATCCCTTTCACGCCTTGACCTTGGCCTTGGTCAAAGGATCCGACTCGAAGTCAAAGAAGAAGGGTGACTCGACAAAGGAGCTTGTATCCTGCTTCTTCTTCATCGTCTTCTTCTTCTCCTTCTTCTTCCTTGAAGCTGCTAACTCTTTGCAATCCTTGCGCAAATGTCCCCTCTTACCAAAGTGATAGCATTGGGCCTTTGATTTCTTCTCGTCATCCCTCTCAAAAGCTACAAATGCCTCATTGGAGTCACCATACTGAGATGGAAGCCTCCCTTGTGACCCCAAAGATGCCTCGTACTCAAGGAGCATTGAGGACATATGTATAAAGCTCACTTGCATCAATGATGTCTAGGCTCGCAAAGCATTGGCTACTCCAAACTCCGGAGGGAGCTTGAAAAGCAATCCCCACAAGATGGGTCTCTAGAAGGGTAGATTGCATATGAGGAAGTTGATCCTATGTAACATGAAGTAAGAATGACTTAATAGTATCCTTAGGCTTAAACTTCATTTGCTGGAGCTCGCCATAGAGGGTAACTACACACATAGTCGAGGGAGCCTTGTACAACATCTAAAGCTTCACCCATATCGCTAAAGCTATCCAACAAGAGGTGACTATCAAAAGAACCTCTTTAGATATAAAGCAAAAGGAGAGCAGAACATGCACAAGCATCATCGAAATCCCATGTAAGCACAGCTTCTTCATGGTTGTCCTGGTCCCAATCAACAAGAAGAGGAGTGGGAGGGCTATACAAGTGATCACGTCGACCAGCATTTAATGCCAATCAGCAAGCAATAAATGCCTAAATAACCATAGAAATGACCAATATAAAATACCTAAAAACATCTATAAATCACATGCCAAACTCACCCATGAGCTAACAAGACTGCTAACAACTTCTATACTACCTCTAGAAGCTGCTGCCTACCTCAGAACTGTTGCGCACTCATCAAATCAATCAACATCAGGTTCAAACATGCGTTTTTGCGACAGCGCAAGCTGCACTACTTTTTCTTGTCATTTAAAATATGGTACACTCTATAGTTCATCTCTGCCCTGGTCCATTCTGTGAGACACGAGGCTCAAGGTTTCATATTCACTCTTGCATAATGTGTTTACACCATTCATTCTTCTTTTACTCTAAATTTCTCTTCACCTTTGAGTCCTAATGTTCTATCATTGTGTTTAATCGTACACTTCGTGTTTATCTTCTGAGCTCAAGTATTTATTCACACCGTGTGGTGTCAACTACCCTCTCAACTAAATGAAGTATTATTAACTATAGCATAACTCAAAAGTTGAGTGACATAAACAAAAAGAGATGACAATTCAAAGTGCATTGAAGGTGAAATATTGGGCACTCTAGACACAAAAAATAGCTATGCCCAAACTCTCCTTGAATCTCCTCCTAAAAGATCAACAATTGCTCCTCCAAAATCTCGACTGCCGAGCTCGACTGTGTCTAGAACCTACAAAGATATGGTCAAAACATAAGCCTTGCAAAATTAAGGTAGCCCCAAATGAAACTAGGATGGTCCCTCAAGGACCTCAAACATAGTTGCCAAGGTTTTCTGAAATGCAAGGCATGAAATGCATTTCATAGGTTTCATACAAGTTTTGTAAAATGTTAAAAACAGGTTTCATTTGTTGAGATGAAAAAAAGTATAAATGTTTTATATACATATACTATATTATCCATGCGACGAAGAGAACACAGATTGACATTATTCATTATTCTATGCAAATGAACATTCAACATATCATCAATATTTGCATGCATCATGGTCAACTATCTATGCCCAGCATCAACTTTGGTTGTAAAACAAGTCATCAATATATGCAATCATCATGGATAAAAACTCAAAACAAAACTCTGGCAACCAGTGCCAATACCCATGTCAACGTGTTAAATAAATCGATGATAAATGATGATTACAAAAGTCCCGAGACATTTAGGATATGGCATTTGTGAAAGTTTAAAATAGGTGTTTTATATATTTATGAAATGACTAGGTATGAAATGAGTTTCCTAACCTTGGCAACTATGACCTTGAAGTAGATTGGCTCCTATAAAAACTTGGATGCCCTCCAAGTAATGACCCCTTTGGGCATTGGAATCTATCCTTGTGAGACCGAAATATCCAACAAACTTCTCTATAGAGTCCTACAAATCTATAATATATCCCTTAAATATCCCCTCTAAGTGGACTCTTCCATGATAACAATGAAAAGAAATATCTCATGCATGGGTAAGAAAAATTCTCAATAACATCTTCTTTTATCATGTCAAGAATAGAAGTGACCTCACCAATAAAGCAATCTCTAGATTCTCATCCAATGAACCAATCTCTACATTTGTTAATCCTAAACCACAATGTCAACAAGATAAAAGATAAGGAAGCAACCAAAGCTCATCAAAGGTAGTCAAAACTATGTCAAAAGGAGTCAACAAAGGCCACCCGCCAAAGAAGAAAGCAACCTAGAGTCAAAAATAGTAGTTTCTAAAAATAGCAATGGCTCAAAATGATAGCCTACTATATATGATGGTGGGTGTTCTAAAGCTAGGAAGTGAAGAAGGAGACTTAGGCCTGTGAAGATATGCTAGGGTTTGGACTAAGATAACAAAAAAATGTATGGCCACAACTCAAACACAATAGCTTAGACAAGAATGAAAATGAAACTAACTGACTAATGTTGATGAGAACTTGTGAGCATACATAATGCTCAAAGTTAAGAGCAATTCAACAATCGATGACTCTCATCAAATTGGATTGAGGAAGAAGTCGAGAATGAGAATGTATATGTATTCCCTTTCAGCAAATCTTGTGGCATGAGCCCACATAATGCATGTGGACCAACTCCAATGGATTTTAAGCCCTACAAAACGCATTGTTAGGGATGGAATCTTACTATAACTTCCCTTTGACACAAGATATACAAGGTATCTAACTCATCCTAGCTGCTATTAAGCCACGAACCATTTATCACGAGCCACCTTCTAAAGTACTTGTGGTAAGGTGACAAAATTGAGCGTGCCACAACTCAATCTAGGAAAAAGAAGAGAGGAGATAATGGAAAAGAGCCACTATGTTTTTAAATTTGCATCCATGATACAACATTGCATGTGTCTAGCCACCTCAAATCCTAAGAGTCAACATCAAACCCCAATAGCAACCCCAAGCTACAAATCTTCCTTGCCGACAACGGGTGGAAGCCAAGACCTAGCCTATAAAGCACTATTGATGTGCACCACCATGTCCATTTGGGATGATCTAAATCTCTCACATGCCACGAACGGGTACTGAGAATCTATCATTGATGAAGATGTTAGTAGTCACATATGTCATGCACTCTCATCTCCTACCTATGAGCTTCAATCTATGTCAAACAGGGACATTAGGAGCTCTGACATTCAATTGGGATGATCTAAATCTCTCACATGCCGCGAACGGGTACTGAGAATCTATCATTGATGAAGATGTTAGTAGTCACATATGTCATGCACTCTCATCTCCTACCTATGAGCTTCAATCTATGTCAAACAGGGACATTAGGAGCTCTGACATTCAATTGTCATATGTTTTTACGGAAGAGACAACTCTTTCTAGAGCATGAGTTATAGTGCATTTCTTTTTCAATCTATTTTAAGTGTATTCACATTGGCTAAGGTTTATTTCCAACCTTGCATTTCTTTTTCAATGATTGGAGGGTATATTCACATCTATTTTTTGTGACCATCAGCTCATACCATAGGCAACTACATTTTCTCCATTATTTTATAAAGTTGGCTAGACTTTTAGCACTCCTACACAGCAATTGACCAATTTTTGGGTTATTTGGCTATACATAGTCTACCCTCTCAATTGGTTGATCATTCATCTTTGTAGATTTTAGCACACTCTGACGTACAAGGTCTCGTCTCCATCTTCAAATCCAACCATCTGTCATCAGCCTGATCCAGTACCCTCACTAATGCCTTGGGCTGCATGCAAGCATTGATCAGTCCTCATTGTATTCAAACTTCTTTTCAGAATTTTGTAGGGACCGATTAGGCACGGAGATCGAGGCAGACAGCCGTTACGCGCGTGAGAGACAAAGAGTGTGAGAGAGCAGAGTAGAGAGTGAGCACGTTTTCAGGTACAATGATGAGTGTACCTTTCGGTTTTTAGATAGATATATATGTGTAAGTACAAATGCTAAGGGTGTGTTCACACCCGAGCACATTTAAAAGGCACGAGGCCTTTATTCCTAACAACCTCCCACCTAAAGGCAATGTGCCTTAAGAGGAGAAAAGACTCAGCTAAGTCTTGGTATGTACAAAGCTGAAGTACATATATCTATCCAACTCCCATCATCTGTCGGCAATGAGCAAACCGCTCTGCTGGAAGACCCTTCGTGAGAAGGTTTGCAAGGTTATTATCCGTATGCACTTTGGCAAGCTCAATGCTCTTGCTGTCAAGTACATCTCTAATGAAGTGGTACTTCACTTGTATGTGCTTTGTCTTTGCATGAAAGACAGGATTCCGTGCTAGCATGATAGCACTTTGACTATCACAATGGAGAACATGTAACTCTGTGATGCCGAGCTCTCCCACCAGACGTGAAAGCCATAAAGCCTCCTTGCATGCCTTAGTGGCAGCCACATATTCTGCCTCTGTAGTAGACAATGCAACACACTTTTGTAGCCTGGAGATCCAAGAGACTGCTCCTCCTATGAATGTAAACACATACCCAGAAGTGGACTTCCTGCAGTCCGCATGACTAGCATAGTCTGCATCCGTAAAGCCAACAACAAATGCCTTCTGCTTTCCAAAGCAGATGCACAATTCCTATGTGCCTTTGAGGTATCTCATAATACCTTTCACTGCATCCCAATGCTTCTTGCCAGGGGTTTCCATATATCTGCTAACCACTCCCACTGCAAAGACAATGTCAAGACGTGTAGCAACCATGGCATACATCAAACTACCAACAACTGAAGCATATGGTATCTTGGCCATTTCAGCCTTCTCATCATCAGATGTAGGGCTGTCCTCTGCACTGAGTTTCACATATGGAGGCAATGGAACCCTAATTGTTTTCCCCCCCTCCATATTGAAACGCTGCAAAACTTTGGAGATATACTCCTGTTGAGATAGATAGAGTAAGCCTTTCGATCTATTTCTGAGTATTCGCATGCCAAGAATGTGATTTGCATCACCCAGATCCTTCATGTCAAAGCTGCCATAAAAAAATTGCTTCAATGAATCCAAGGCATGAGTATCCCTGCCAGCAATTAGCATGTCATCAACATACAAAACCAAGATAATCATGCTGCCATCTTCTGCCTTCTTGGTGTACTAGCAGTGATACACTTGACCTCTATGAAAGCCTTGGGATTGCATGAATGTATCAAACTTATGACACTATTCTCTTGGTGATTGTTTCAGCCCATACAAACTCCTTTTGAGTTTACATACCATTTTTTATTTCCCTTGTTCAACAAACCCTTCAAGATTCTGCATATATAAGTCTTCATATAGATCACCATGTAAAAACGTAGTCTTTACATCCATTTGTATGAGCTCCATATCCTCAACTGCAACCAAGCCCAAAATGGTTCTCAATGTAGTCATATTGACTACAAGAGAGAAAATCTCATCAAAGTCAATTCCATGCTCCTACTTATACCCCTTTGCAACCAATCTTACTTTGTACTTTGGTGAGGAACCAGAAGTGACCTTCATCTTGTAAACCCATTTGCATGGAAGGGTTTTCTGCCCTTTAGGCAACTGCACCAAGTTCCAAGTGCCATTTTTTTCAAGAGATTCCATCTCTGACAGCATGTCTTAATATCATTTCTTGCTGTCATGTCTATCCATTGCTTTCTTGAAGCAAGACGGTTCACCACAGTCTGTTAGCATGACATACTCAACCACATTAATTACACCAGGAACAAACCTGTCATGTTGTCTAGTAGCCCTAGACGATCTCCTAGCCCAATGGTCATTGTTTACTGGCTGTTCCTACAAATTTCCATTTTCAGCATATTGTCCTGGCATTTCAGCCTGCAAATCAGTATTAACAGCTTACTGTCCTGGCTGTTCCCGCATAAGTAATGGCTCATTTTCATGGGCAATAGCTAGCTGATCATTTCCAGCATCATTTCTTGCATTTATAGGTTCATTTACAGCAGGTATTTGCTGCTGTACAGCGGGCACATTTTGATGTCCAAAAGGTATTTCTTCTCGGAATACAACCCTACGGACCTCCTCAGTCTTTTCGGGCTGTTTGTGCATGCGATCTTCCCGGAAGATAACATCATTGCTACATACTACTTTCCTTTTCTCGGGATCCCACAATCTATAACCCATTTCACCCTCGTCACCATATCCTAGGAAAATGCATTAACAGGACTTTGGCTCAAGTTTGATGCGTTTTTCTTTACGAATGTGCACAAAAGTCTCATAGCCAAACACTTTCAGATGAGCATATGAAGACGGCTTGCCCGACCACGCTTCTTGGGGAACTCCCCCCCCCCCCCCAAAGACCTGTTTGGAGACCGATTAATTAAGTGAACGGCTGTCATAACAGCCTCTGCCCAAAAACCATGGGGTAATGCAGCATGAGATAGCATCATACGGACCTTATCCTGTATGGTCCGATTCATACGCTCCACAACTCCATTTTGGGGCGGATTATGAGGGACAATGAGCTCCCTCTTTATCCCTTTACTGTCACAAAATGCCTCAAAAGCCTTGGACACATATTCCCCACCATTGTCAGAGCGAAGACACTTAAGTGTCTTGTATGTCTGATTTTCAGCCAATGCCAAGAATTTTTTAAACTTATTAAGCACTTCATCCTTGCTACGAATGGGATAGACCCATACCTTGCGTGTAGCATCATCGACAAAGGTGACAAAATATTTCTTTCCCCCTAAAGATAATCCTGGCATTTAACATATATCCGAATGTACTAACTCTAGAGGAGAAGATTTCAAAGAAAGAGACTTTTTGTGAGACGTCTGTGCATGTTTGCCATAAATGCAATGATCACAATACTCAAAATCATCACAACGAAGACAAGGCAAGTAACTCAAACGAGAAAGCACTTTCATTCATGTTTGACTCATGTGTCCTAACCGGCCATGCCACAAAGAAACGCTTGGCTGCTTGGTTATGGCAACAACATGGTCACGCACACTAGATATATGAAGTGGATACAAAGTATCACTCTTGCAACCTCTGGCAATAACCCTAGATCCCTTACAGATCTTTCATTTTCCATCACCAAAGGTAGCATGAAAGCCATCATCATCTAGCTGCCCTGTGCTAATCAAGCTCTTATTGAGCTAAGGTATATGCCGTACATGCTGAAGTGTAAAGACAGAGCCATGCTGAAACTGTAACTGCACATTGCCAATACCTGCAATCTCACATGCATAGTTGTCCCCAAGATGGACAACACCATGTCGACCCCCTGTATAGGCGAAAAAACACTCACGATGAGGGGTGATATAAAAGGAAGCACCTAAATCAAGAATCCAGGTATGCATGACATCATCTGTATCTGCAAGTAAAGCATGTGCACCAAAGTGTGAAGAGACAAAGAGTACATCACTCCCACTATCACTGTCATGAGTGACTACATTCACCTCTTCAATTTTTACACTGCTCTTCTTAGGTTAACTGTCATTCTTCTCTTCCTTGCTATCATCTGTCTTCTTGCCTTTTCCTTTCTCTTTCTTCCATTTGTAGCAGTCATGTTTAAAGCGACCCTTCTTTCCACAATGATGGCATTCAACATCTTTGCCACGTGATTTACTACGTCCCTTGCCATCGTATTTGCCCTTTTGCTATGACTGCCCCTAGAATGCAAAGCACTGAAAGACTTGCTGGATGCATTGTTCTGCCGATTCATCTCTTCCATAAGTAGAGCACTCTCTACATCAGCATACAACAGGATTACATTAGAATTGCTCATAGCAGTCCTAAATGTATCCCAACTCTTTGGTAGAGTGCAAAGCAAAAAAGTAGCCTTAAATTCCTCATCAATCATGAACTTCAAGGCAACCAGCTAGCTGAAAATGGAGTTAAACTTACTCAAGTGAGTAGACATTGCTGTACCCTCTTTCATACACAAATCCATAAGCTTTTTCAGCCAATACACTTTGCTTGCAGCACTCTTCTGTGCATATAGTTCTTCCAGTCTAGTCCATATAGCATATGCAAAATCCAAACCTTCAATGTTGAAGAGCAAGGCATCAGAAATCGATAGCTCTATGGTTGAGCATGCAAGCTCATTCAACTCATCCCAATAGTCCTGATCCATGTCCGAGGCTTTGCCCCTTTGGTTTTGATTGGCTTTGCCTGCTTCTTTTGTAACAAGATATTGTAGCACTGCTTTTGCGAAACTGCAAAATTATATGAGCCTTCAAGCTTCTTTATGTGCATCAGATTACTGCTGTCATTGCTGCCAACAATGATTTTCAGCCCAAATGTGACCAAAAAACCAGCAAATGCAGGCCCAAACTGTCACCCAAGTGACCAAGGTACAAACAAGTACCAATCAGCAATAAATGACCACGCAGAAGTACAGATTTCAGATCTGTAATTAAATTTTTAGGAGCACCAAACCATGTGCTATAGCATTATCCAACTGATTACAGCTGTTCCAAGGGCATATGCACCACATTACATGAGAAATCCCAAAATTTCAGCTGCAATTTCTGTTGTACATGTACCCACGAGCATAAAATTTGACATGAATGGTCAAAAGTCCCAAAATTTTGTGCTCAAAGCATCAAACACGCATCTGCATTTCCTCTGTCATGCATAGGACAGTCCAATTTTGCCAAAATAGAGCAATTTCAGCAAAACCCCCAAATTTTACGAAGTGTCGATGTCAAAATTGCGTGGAATTCAACCTGCATGTACATAAAATGACCAAATGCTGCACAATTTTTGCCCAAACTGCAAAAGCCCCAGATTGCACGGGTCCAATGTGCCTCAATGTCAAGAAATTGGATTAATTTCAGCCCAATTTGTGCAAAAGCCCCAAATCTCGAGGACAAAATGTCACAAATTCCTACAATTTCCAAGACAGATATCACTGTTGCATCTTGCTCGCACCAAATCTGGACAAATCCCCAAATTTTCCAAGTCCTGCGTGCACTAATTTTAGTGAAATTGAAAGAATTTCACTAAAATGTGAAAAGCCCCAAAATTCCCGGGTAAATCGACTTTACAATTTCTGAGTGAGATTGTCCAATTCTACGTTGAGATCCCCAAATTCGAGAAAAGCCCCAAATTTCTGGGCCAATTTTGCATAGATCTGAGATTTTCTGCTTGCATGCACGAACCTTGGTTAGAGAAAGAGGATTTTCAACAAATTTTGAAGAAGAAGAGAGAAAAAAAAAATATGACAAGTCCATTGGCCTGTTAGACATGCGTCGTGAGCCCCGCCAGTCATGCGTCGTGAGCCCCACTGGTCGCGTATGTCGTCTGGCGACTGGTCGTGACTGCTGCCCGTCACGTCTGTTGTGTGTCCCGTCAACTGCTGCGTGGCCTAGTGACTGCTGCGAGGCCTGGCGACGACTGCCGCTCACGTCAAATGCTGCCTGTTGTGACCTGTCCGCTGCCTGTCGTGGCCTGTCTGTCGACTCTCCTGCTCGCCTTTGACCACCCACGATGCTTGCAGCTCACAACTTGCTCGTCTATCCTGTTCCAACTCCGAGAGGCACGAACACCTCAACCACAGCTCTAATACTAGTTTGTAGGGACTGATTAGGCACGGAGATCGAGGCAGACAATCGTTATGAGTAGTGAGAGAGAGAGAGAGAGAGTACGAGAGAGCAAAGTAGAGAGTGAGCACGTTTTTAGGAACAATGACGAGTGTACCTTTAGGTTTTTAGATAGATATATATGTGTAAGTACAAGTGCTAAGGGTGTGTTCACACCCGAGCACATTTAAAAGGCACAAGGCCTTTATTCCCAACAAATTTAATGCAGATTTTCTTCTTCCATTGTAATCTTTCTCTTCCCTTCTCTCTCTGTGCTTGTGTTTCCTCTTCTATTTCGCCCTCTCACATGGTATCATTGCCAAAGCCCCTCCCTGTTGACATCACCTACTACTGCCCATTGGTTGGATGCTATCACCTACCTATAGAGCTTGCCAAGGTGGCTGAAAATGGCCAAAAACAATGGTGACTGCAGCAACAACACTCTCTCCTCTATCTCCAACCTCCATAAGCCTCTCAATGGCTATAATGATCCTCAACCAACCCCAAAACAATTCTCACCCAGTTTGCATGGGAAGATTTACCAAGTGGCAGCCTTCTAATCCCGTTTTCCACCATTATCCAACTTATTAACTTAAATTTCAGAATATTAATTCTAAAAATTAAATTCTTGCACATGAAAATAATTCCATCATCCAATAATTAAATTAGCTAGGCTAATTTGTCTCCCAAGTATCCTAAGCAATTATTAGTTCCTAGACCGACATTAATTAATTAATTGATTAATGCCTAGTCTTTCATGTCAACACTAACATTAATGGCCAATAAATTGATTTATGTCAAAATCTAACGTTAGGTATCAGATTGTACCCATCAAGCATGACTTATTACAACCTCTTCCTTTGGCATCAGAACTAATATCTCGGGGTCCTAGGTCCCACATTGTGAAATAGCTAACCTACACCTCACAAGTGCGAGTTACATTTGCACATTTGATTAACTGTTAATCAAATGCTAAGCAAAGCATTGAAATTTCACATCCTAGTGGCAAGATTCAACTCCCACATTCCTATGTTGCAATAGTGGTGATAATTACTCCAATGACAAATAACAATATATATTTGTCTCGATGATGGTGGAGGCATGAGACATCAAGTGTTAGTTCACCTATGCTCACGATAGCTCAAATGATAGGTAAGCAACTAGCTCGAATACCACATCAACACAAGTGGGGTAATCAAGTACACAAACTAAATGAACTTGAATAACAAATGAATGCTCGGCTCTACATAATAACAAAGGAAAATGTACATTGAAGATGAAAATAAAGCAACACATACAATGAAGCTCTACTAAGATGTAAGATACAATATTACATAGTACAAGTAGTAGTGACGATACCAACTGTTGTAGCGCTCAAAGCAAGGGGCAGTAGTAAGGCCACATAGGGATCACAGGTACTCAAAGAGGTAATACAAGTTGTGTGGTGCAAAGGGTATAGTTGGATGACGCCAAGGACAACAAGGATAGAGTGTACATTACTCGTACAGATCCTAAATGTGAGCAATACCAGCACTATATTGATACCAAACTGCAAGAAAATATTTGTGTTTGTTTCTAGTGTGTTGGCTCTAGCCAACATCATGAGCAAGAAGAGCTACATTTTGGGTGTAGACCATAGTTATGCGAAAACTTGAAATGGCACTTAAGCAAGGGCGAAACGTCAAACAAGGTCAAAGTCTCCTAAAACGTGTTTCGTAGACCAAAAAGCTTCACAAACAGCGCCACGTGGCATTTCAAGCCAAACCTGAAACGGTTTGAGGACATAAAAAGTCTACATGGAATAGGATACAATGTTTATGGTCAAAAGTTGAAAGTTTGGAGCCTTTTAAGAAAACATAATGTATTTTGGGCCACAAATGTGTTGTAATGAGTGTTGATCAAGTGAAATCGGATCAGCCATTTCAATACAATCCATGACAAGCAAAAAGGGATCCGCCCTTTCAATCATGACCTTTTGTAAAAGAAAAATTTTTATTTTTCAACATGTGAACATTAAAAGTGAACAACTAAAATGAGGATTGTGGCCATGATTTGGTTCCAACTATGGTCTGCCAATCAATACCAACACTTATGACCATCAATTATGAACAAGAGAGAATCTGATCTCTCTCTCTCTCTCTCTCTCTCTCTCTCTCTCTCTCTCTCTCTCTCTCTCTCTCTCTCCATAAAAGGTAATTGTATTAATTACAAAAAGGTACAAGTTTACATGATTACAAGATACACGATGGCTCTAAGCGATCGTGTGTAAATCTCTCTCTCTCTAAAGCACTAGACTACAAAAGAGTTACAAAAAGTCATGGCAACGATGCAGAGGAAATTGCCCTATGCCAGGGAAGTAAGTCCTCCCGCGGGAGTAAATCAAAGTGTCAAATAAGATCTATCTGCCAATGCAAGAGGCCTTTAAGCCTAGTAATATGTCCTTGAACATTATAGGCTGAATCAAAAAGAAAAGCATTCCGAATGGTCCAATTGTGCCAACAGCCCAGTATCTAAGAAAGTGAAACAATATCTTCATATGCGACTACGCTGATGTGGGGTATTTGGGCCGCGCAAAGACCCAGTCCAAAGGGCTTAGCGAGAAACCAACCATTGCTCGCCAAACTGCCGACAAGAGTGACCAAATTTTCTTAGCAAGAGGGCAAGAAATGAATCGATGACGGGCCGATTCCACACTGGTGGTGCAAAAGAAACAATTGCCGTTGGAGATTCGACGCTTGGAAAGGACTGAAGCAAGAGGAAGGCCACCGATCATCACCTTCCATAGAAAGACCTTGCATTTGAAAGGTGTCTTGTTCATCCAACCCTCCATCACAGTTGCCTTCCACCATGACCGAGATTTACACAATCCCCATACAGTATTGGCTTTAGTAACCAGCCATTGATGATCTTTAGTTAGAAGATGATACACCTGGTTAGCTCAGGCCTTTTCCAAATTCAGGCGGCCTGCAAAGTCCCAGTCCTGCCAGGGACGATCCATAGCAAGGGTAGGAAAGGGTTGTCTGCTCTGGAGCACCATCAAAATCTGTCCCCATAAATCACGATATCCACGAGGGATCCTGAAAAGCCTTCTGGCTGTACGAAACGATACAAACACGTTGCGACTAGCAAGGGTGGCATCTGCAAAACTGAAGTCAAGCCCAAACGTGCCATACGATTAAATTTTGGTCTAAGCTCATGTTTGCCTTCCCAAGAAAGTAGTCGCGAGGCTGCCAACAGTTCCTGTTGAAAAGAGTTAGTGGCTAAGCGATCCTTGGCTGGATGCCATTGAGCCTTCTTGAGAACCAATTTCCAAGAACCTACCAAGTGAGCAAGCAGGGATGATGCAAGACTAGAAAACCGAGAGTCTGCATTAAGAACATGCCACCAAGAGCTTCGAATTTGAGTATTACCATGCACTAGTCCGTGATTCTCAAGAAAAAAACGGGCTATCAAGACCCACGGGTGATGATCCAAGCACATGGCACGAAAAAGAGACCAACGGAGTGCCAGCATATGAGTTTCGGCATCCAAAATAGCCCCACCACCCATGCGTTTAGGAGTGTATGCATGCGACCAAGAGATCCATGAAATACCTGCATGTAAGGAGTCTTCCATAACATGAAACGAATGCACTGAGTAAGAGCATTCAATGTAGTGGTAGTCCAAGGCAGCAATGGCAAGAAATATGTGAGGATTGGCAACATAATTGACTAAGCGACTTTGAGGCGAACATGGAAAGGCCAAGCCTGTGACTTCCAATACAAAAACTTAGCTGTCAATTTCTGTGAAATCCACTCTAGTAGTTGTTTCGGCCGAACATCAACACCCAAAGGGTACCCAAGATGCCTGACAATGGAACCACGAGGAACAACCATTCCCTGCCAGTCCAGTGACTACAAATCTGACTCCATGGAACTGAGAATGGCTGATTTCAAAGCATTGATATGAAGACCAAAAGCTTGACCAAAGAGAGTCCAAACATCTAATGCTTTGTGAAGATTATCCTTATCCGCACGCAAAATCATAAAGCTGTCATCAGCCAAGGATTGAGTAATAAAGTGCTATCCAAAAAGAAGAGACAATCCAGCCAACTGAGTAGAAGCTGCCATCTGAGATAACATCGAGAGAACCGGATGAGTCGCAAGGGCAAAAAAGAGAGGACTCAAAGGGCAACCCTGTCTCATAGAGCGTGCAAGGACAAAAGGCTCGGTGACACCACCATTCAGCATAACTCGCGAAGACGCCGCAACACTAATGATGTAAATCAAACAAGCCATCCGAGTACCAAAGCCCATAGTAGACATAAGGTCTGCAATGAAGAACCAGTCCAACTAATCAAAAGCCTTTTCCAGGTCCAATTGAATCAATACCACCTCCTAATTAGAGTGCCTTGCATAGTCAATAGCCAGTTGTACATTCAAGACATTATGAAAAATGTTTCGGCCCTTAATGAAACCATATTGAAGAGGATGTATAATGGCAGGGAGATGCTTATGAAGCCGATTCGCCATTACTTTGGAAAAGATTTTGTACATTGAACCCATCAAAGAAATTGGTCGCCAATGTGTCAACATAGACAGCGACGGAAGTTTTGGAAGCAGTTTGATAAGTCCTTCTTTCCATGAGGAAGGCATAAACCCCGTGTCACAAACCTGCTGAAACATAGCCGTCAATGGTTTCACTAGACTTGTAGCAAAAACCTCAAAGAATTCATTGGTGAGACCATCCCAACCGGGACTTTTATCCTTGGGCAAGTGTAACAAGACATCCATAATCTCTGTCTCACAAATATCGTCTCCAAAGTAGTTTGCATGTCCTGTGGAACCTGATTGCGAACCAAATCATAGAAAACTAAGCGAGCATGAGTAGTTTGGTCCGAAGGTGGAGGAGTAGAACCAAGAAGGTCTAGAAAATAATTCCTACACATATTCACAATAGTCTGAGGATCAGTGACCATTTGACCTTCTGCATCCTGGAGTCTAGTCATATTCTCTCGAGCGGGAGATGCATGAAGAGCACAAAAGAACTTATGAGTCTGACAAGCACTATCTTGCAAATTCTCTGTCAAATTTTGCAATTTGGCCTGTTGATAAGATTTCAACTGAAACTATTTAAGAAGATCAACCAAACGCATAGCCAATGGCAGCAGAAATACATCATCTGGAGTCTCCATCAGTAGAGAACGAACCAAAACTAGTAATTCCTCCGCTGCGTGTCGACGTTGCTGACAAAGAGAGGCATGATGGATCCCATACTGCCATGCAACCCGCTGCACGTTAGAGAGCAATCGTTCAAAAGAAGCATTGCCCTCAGAAGGGAAATCCAATAAAAATCTATCAATCAATTGCTGTATATAACCCTGAAAGATGGAATGCTTCAAATAAGACGAGTTGAAACGCAAAGGGAGTCTATCCAGAAATTGCTTAAAAGGTTCAATGGGTTGAGCAAGCATTTCAAGCTGTAGAGGAAAATGGTCCGACAAGGCGTAGTGCTACAACACTTTCATTTCCAACATCTCAGGCAGAAAAGCATCATCCTGCATTATGTACATGCGGTCCAACCGTGACCATGTAGATGTATACTGCGCAGAATGAAACGTAAATCTTGTAGAAGAAGAGTGTAGCCATGACTAGAGATCTTGCTTAAGTACAGCAAGAGCAAAGGCATTCCACACACGGCTTTCCGGAGTATCCATCACCGAATGCTCTAATGTGGACTGCGAAGGATCAACACACATTAAAATCCCCCATCAAGAAACCACGTCTGCCAAGTGACAAGGAGGTCTGCAAAGTATTCCAAAGATCCCGGCCGGATGAAGGGTCATTTGGAGCATAGAGCCCAAGTAACCATAAGATCTCTCCTTCAAATAAAACTTCAATCACCACAAAACGACCATGTACATCATTCTTTATAAGAACAGGTTGATATTTCTCATGGACAATCATAAGCACACCAGAATAATGCATGGCATGGGTCCCTGCATAAAACAAGCGAAAGCCATGGCAATCCACAACTTTTCCTGCTTCGTTGTGACTCTTGTGCTCAATAGCACACAAGACATCCCACTGATTCTCATGCAATAAACTCCACATGGCATGCTGCTTATTGCGAGAGCAAATGCCTCTCACATTCCACGTGGCGATCTTCATGTATATTCAAAAAGAGGATCAGGAACAAGGCAACACTTGCCTCGATTTAACCTTCTCTGCTAGAATGTCAAGGACCCCCTCATCCAAAAAATCAGCCAACACGGCAAAAGAGTTCCGACGGGCAGATTTAGAGGTAGACGGTATGTCCACTGACTTGGGGATGGAACGGGGATAACGCCAATCCCATGGGTTAATCACATTACCTCTAGCATCAAAAGCCAACTTAGCAGGTGGGCCCTTCAGACCATCCGAATATACTTTCCTCATGGGCTGATTGTGAGGAACAGACGAAACCATAGCCTGAGAAGGGTGCCCTGACGACAACATGTCTTTCCTGCGCGTATAAATACGCAAGGAATCTTGTGAAGCATTAGGCACAGTATCTGCCATGCCAGCATCAAACCTTTTATCTTTTTTGGCACGTACATCCACCCAATCATTGTCACGAGAATCCAAGCCCAAAACATATTGTTTGCCTTTATCCAAAACTTTAGGGGGCTGGGTCGCATCTTGCGACGGAGCATCAAGCACCATATCTTCCCTGGGAGGCAAAACATGCTCCGCTTCTGAAGTCGGTTGCTTTGCTGGGCATTCGGCCATAAAATGCCCCAATTTACCACACGAAAAACAATGACCTGCAAAGTTACCCCATTTTAGACGAAAGTGCAAAGGATGCATGCCAGAGCAGTTAAGACGTAACCAAGCAGGCCTTTTCCGAGCAGTGTCCCATAACATACACAAACGGTTACAGTTTGTGGCCCTTAGGCTCAGAGGGACCAAAACAGTGCCCACAACGGCCATGGCATCCTTTAACAGTGGCCAATAGACAGCCGGACAGTTTTCCACCTCAACCCACACTGGGCATTCCTGTAGAAGCAAGCGCTGAAAATCTACCATTGGGCGCCATGGCACAACATGGACCAAACGGCGATCAAAGAACAATGGCAGTTTAGACAACAGATCAGCACGATGCTTCTCGGATTTCAACAGCACCTCATAAAAGCCTCGGGGCCCAACAAAAATCTCTTCAACACACTCCCCTTGTAGTAGACTTTGCAGCCACTGGCAAATATGAGAAAGCACTGGAATCCTGCCAGTGAAGAAGAGTATAACAGCGCGTTCATAAAACACCGAGAAGGAGCGCAGGACATTTTTCGGGTCCACAGTGGCTTCCAAAACATCTTCAATTCCAAAGTCGGAAAACGCTTCATGATTATGTTGAACATAATCGCCAAGCAGAGTGTTGGCAAACTCCAAGAAATGCTCCCAATCAACATCCCGAGAATCCACAGAATCAGAAGCAACCTGCGCATAAGAACGTTCTTGATGATCCATTGTCTCTTCTGAAGTATGCTTGGTGCGTTTGCCCGCAGGCTGGAAGTCAAAACCAGGGGGCATCTCCTCTGTACAAGGAACCATATCCTCTAGTTCCTCTGTATCAGAATCCAGGCCAAGGGCTACCACCGTTTGGTCGAGAAAGGCCATATCCAAACCGGCCATATTGTATCACCACTTGTGCAGGTTGGATGCTGAACCAGGAGCTCACAGAGGACAGAAACAGCACCGGCATCTCTCTCTCTGTCTCTCTCTCTCTCTCTGTGTCTGCTGTATCACAGCTCACTGTCTGCTGTGATAGAAATCTGCACCTCTGCTCTCTCTTTTTTTTTTCGTAAAAGGTAATTGTATTAATTACGAAAAAAATACAAGATTACTTGATTACAAGATACATGACGACAATACAAGTCATCATGCGAAGAGGTGCTAAGTACTACAAGTTACAATTTCATGGCAAGGATGCGGAGGAAATTGCCATATGCCAAGGACGGAAGTCCTCCGTAGAGAGCAAATCAGAACGATGGAGAAGAGCTAACTGCCAATACAAGAGGCCCTTAAGCCTCACAATATGTCGCTGAACATTATGGGCGGAGTCAAACAGAAAAGCATTCCGAATGGTCCAGTTATGCCAACAGCCCCAGTATCGAAGAAAGTGATACATGAGCTTCATATGTGGCTATGCGGGAGAAGGGTATTTGGGCTGGCCCAAAACCCAATCAAAGGGGCGCAGTGTGATACCAACCACCCCTCGCCAAACGGCCGACAAAAATAACCAGACCTTCTTAGCGACGGGGCAGGAAATAAATCGGTGGCGGGCGGATTCCATTGTAGTGGTGCAAAAGAAACAGGTGCCATTGGAGATTCGTCGCTTGGAAAGAGCCGAAGCAAGCGGAAGACCCCCAATTATCACTCTCCAAAGAAAGACTTTGTATTTAAAGGGTGTCTTGTTGACCCAGCCCTCCATCACAGTGACCCTCCACCACGAGCGGGATTTACGCAATCCCCATAAAGCATTCGCTTTAGTAACTAGCCATTGATTATCTTTAATCAAGAGATGATACACTTGATTAGCAGAAGCTTTGCTGAAAGGCAGCCGGCCTTGTAGGTCCCAATCCTGCCAGGGATGATCCAAAGCAAGAGCAGGAAAGGGTTGTCTGTTTTGGAGCACCGTCACGAGCTGTTCCCATAAAGGCCTATATCCACGGGGGATCCGGAAAATCCTCCTAGCAGTACGAAACGAGATAAGCACATTGCGACTGGCAAGGGTGGCATCCGCAACTGAAGACAAGCCCAACCGTGCCATCCGGTTGAATTGTGGTCTAAGCTCATGTTTACCTTTCCACGAAAGTAGACGCGAGACTGCCAGTAATTCCAATTGAAAAGAGTTAGCAGCCAGGCGATCCTCCGTTGGGTGCCACTGAGCCTTTCGAAGGACGTGTTTCCAGGAACACATCAAATGAGTAAGCAACGATGAAGAAGAACTGGAAAACCGCGAATCCGCATTAAGAACGTGCCACCAAGAACTCCGGAGTCGGGTATTGCCATGCCGAAGCCCATGACCCTCAAGGAAAGAACGGGCGATAGCGACCCAGGGATGCTGATCATCCGAGCACATGGCGCGGAAAAGGGACCAACGGAGTGCCTGCATGTGAGTTTGGGCATCTAATATAGCTCCGCCACCCATGCTTTTGGGGGTGCACGCATGCGACCACGAGATCCAGGAAATACCTGCATTCAATGAGTCCTTCTTCCAGAGCATGAAGCGAATAGACTGAGTGAGAGCATTCAGAGTCGTAGGAGTCCAGGGCAACAATGGCAAGAAATATGTGATCATTGGCAACATAATTATCTGGGCTACTTTGAGGCGAACATGAAAAGGCCAGGCCTGAGACTTCCAGTACATAAACTTGGCCATCATCTTCTGAGAAATCCACTGCAGGAACTGCTTTGGGGGAACATCAACCCCCAATGGGTATCCAAGATGCCTGACAATGGAACCTCGAGGAACAACCAGACCTTGCCAGTCCAAGGACTGCAAATCCGACTCCGTGCAGCTTAGAATGGCTGATTTGAGCGGATTGATACGAAGGCCTGACGCCTGGCCAAAGAGACCCCAAACATCCAATGCTTTTCGAAGGTTATCCTTGTCCGCACGCAAAATCATAAAAGTATCATCCGCCAGGGATTGGCTAATGAAATGTTGCCCTGTAGGAAGCGACAGTCCGGCCAACTGGGAAGAGGCGGCCATATGTGATAACATGGAAAGAACTGGATGTGTCGCAAGGGCAAAGAATAAAGGGCTCAAAGGGCACCCCTGTCTGACAGAACGGGCAAGGACAAAAGGCTCAGTAACACCTCCGTTCAGCATGACTCGCGAAGACGCCGCAGCACTAATGGTGTAGATCAGACGAGACATCCGAGCACCAAAGCCCATAGCGGACATAAGGTCAGCAACAAAAGACCAGTCCAGATAGTCAAAAGCCTTTTCCAGGTCCAGTTGAACCAACACCACCTCCTGATTAGAATGCCAGGCATAATCAATGGCCAATTGGGCATTCAAGACATTGTGTAGAATATTTCGGCCCTTAATGAAACCGTACTGGAGAGGGTGCACAAGGGCAGGGAGATGCTTATGGAGCTGATTCGCCATTACTTTGGAAAAGATTTTGTACATGGAACCCATCAAAGAAATGGGGCGCCAGTGTGTCAACTTAGATGGCGAAGGAACTTTTGGAAGCAGTTTAATAAGACCTTGTTTCCAAGAGGGAGGCATGATCCCCGTTTCCCACACCTGCTGAAACAGAGCCTGCAATGGTTTCGCCAGTTGGGTAGCGAAAGCTTCAAAGAACTCATTGGTGAGACCATCCCAACCCGGACTTTTATCTTTGGGCAAGTGTAACAAGACATCCATAACCTCTGCTTCACCAATATCTGACTCCAGAGTAGCTTGCATGTCCTGCGGTAACTGATTGCGGACCAGGTCATAAAAGACCGAACGGGCCTGAGTAATTTGGGCTGAGGGAGGAGAAGCAGAACCGAGAAGGTCACGGAAATTATTCCTGCACATATGCACAATAGTCTGTGGATCCAGGATAAGGTGGCCTTGTGTATCCTCGAGTCTGGTCAAATTCTCTCGAGCAAGAGAGGCATGGAGAGCTCGAAAGAACTTATGGGTCTGACATGCACTATCTTGCAAGGTCTCTGTTAGATGTTGCAATTTGGCCTGCTGATACGATTTTAACTGGAATTCTTTAATAAGATCGGCCACCCGCAAGGCCAGTGCAAGCAGAAATGCATCATCCGGAGTGTCCATCAGCAAGGAGCGAACCAAAAGCAGCAAGTCCTCCGCTGCCTGTCGACGGCGCCGACAAAGAGAGGCATGATAGATCCCATATTGCCGAGCAACCCGCTGCACATTAGAGAGCAATCGGTCAAATGACGCAGTGCCCTGAGAGGAAAAGTCCAAGGAGAATCTGTCAAGCATTTGCTGCATATAGCCCTGAAAAATTGTATGCTTTAAGTAGGAGGAGTTGAAACGCAAAGGGAGTCTCTCCAGAAATTGCTTGAAGGGGGCAATGGGTTGTGCAAGCAACTCAAACTGCAGAGGGAAATGGTCCGACAAGACATATTGCTGCAACACTTTTATTTCGAGCATCTCAGGCAGAAAATCATCATTCTGCATGATATATATGCGGTCCAACCGCGACCATGTTGTGGCATACTGAGCCGAATGGAAAGTAAAGCCTGGAGAAGACGGGTGTAGCCAGGACCAAAGATCTTGCTTAAGAACAGCAAGAGCCAAGTCGTACCACATACGACTTTCCGGCGCATCCATGACCGAGTGCTCCGATGTAGACTGAGAAGAATCAACACACATATTGAAATCCCCCATGAAGAAGCCGCGTCTGCCAAGTGACAAGGAGGTCTGTAAAGTCTGCCAAAGCTCCCGGCGAGATAACGAATCATTCGGAGCATAGAGGCCAAGTAACCATAGGATTTCCCCTTCGAATAAGATTTCAACCACCAAAAACCGGCCATGAACATCATTTTTAATAAGAACCGGCTGATATTTGGCATGTACAATCATGAGCACACCCGAATAACGCATGGCCTGTGTTCCTGCATAGAACAAACGAAAGCCATGGCAATCCACAACTTTACCGGCGTCACTGTGACTCTTGTGCTCAAGAGCACACAGGACATCCCACTGATTCTCATACAATGCCGTCCACATGGCATGTTGCTTGTGACGAGAACAATTTCCTCGCACATTCCACGTGGCAATTTTCATGTGTATACAAAACACAATCAGGTACGAGGCACAGCTTGCCTCGATTTGACTTTGTCGGCGAGAATGTCCAGGACTCCCTCATCCAAGAAATCTGCCAACACCGCAAAAGAGTTCTGAGGACCAGATTTGGAAGTTGACGGCATATTGGCTTGCTTGAGGTTGGAACGTGGTAACGACGGTCCCACGGAGTAATGACGTTGCCTCTGGTATCAAAAGCCAGCTGTGCAGGTGGACCCTTGAGACGATCCGAATACATTTTCCTAGCGGGCTGATGGCGAGGAGCTGAAGAAACCATAGCAGGAGCAGAGCGCTCTGACGACATCATTTCCTTCCTGCGCATATATGTTCGCATGGAATCGTGTGAGGTAGAAGGCCCAGTACTCTCCATGCCAGCACCAATCCTGTTGCCTTTTTTGGCGCGTACTTCAACCCAATCAGTAGCACGGGAATCCATACCCGAAACCTGTTGTTTACCTTTAGCCAGAACTTGGGGCGGGTGGGTAGGATCCAGCGACGGAGCATCACACACCATATCTTCCATGGGCGGAGCAACATGGGCTGTATCTGAAACGTGTTGTTGCTCGGGGCATTCAGCCATAAAGTGCCCCAACTGTCTACAAGAAAAACAATGGCCAGCAAAATTGCCCCATTTCAAACGAAAGTGTAACGGATGCATGCCGGCGCAATTGAGGCGTAACCATGCAGGCCGTTTCCGTGCAGTATCCCATAACATGCACAAGCGGTTGCGATTCACAGCCCTGAGACTGGGAGGGACCAGAACCGTGCCCACAGCGGCCATAGCATCCTTTAATAGCGGCCAATAAACAGCCGGACAATTTTCCACTTCTACCCACACAGG
Organism: Lygodium microphyllum; assembly: GCF_053477565.2. Lineage (NCBI taxonomy): Eukaryota > Viridiplantae > Streptophyta > Polypodiopsida > Schizaeales > Lygodiaceae > Lygodium > Lygodium microphyllum. The sequence goes on along the minus strand of NC_141144.1, from coordinate 153,401,405 downwards.
GCATTCACGTTGCAGGAGGCGCTGGAAATCTGCCATCGGGCGCCATGGAACCACATGAACCAGCCGACGATCAAAAAACAAAGGCAGTTAGCCAGAATAGCAGCACGGTGCGTCTCTATTTTCAAAAGAACCTCAAAAAAACCCTGGGAGCCAACAAAAATCTCTTCAACACATTCCCCTTGTAGCAGACTCTGCAGCCATTGGCGAATACAGGAAAGCAGCGGGATGCGACCAGTGAAGAAGAGTATGACCGCGCGATCATAAAATACCGAAAAGGAGCGTAGGACAGTTTTTGGCTCAACGGTAGCTTCCAGAACATCGTCTGGAGCAGAGGCAGAGAAGGCTTCCTGGTTGTGTTGAACATATTCACCAAGCAGAGTGTTGGCAAATTCCAACAGATGCTCCCAATCCACCTCCTGAGAGTCCACCGGATCCGAAGCAACCTGCGCATAGAAACGATCCGGAGTAATGCCTGTCTCTTCCGGGGTGTGCTTGGTACGTTTGCCCGCAGGCTGGATATCAGGACCCGGGGGCAATTCTTCCGTGCACGGAACCATATCCTCGGGTTCCTCAGCATCAGAGTCTGGGCCAAGTGCTGCCACCGTTTGGTCTAGGAAATCCAGATCCAAACCAGCCATCGTGTGTGACGAACTGATCTCACAGAAGGACTGACCGACACACTCTCTCTCTCTCTCTCTCTTTCTGTGTACAGAGCAGAGGGCACGCGATCCCGGACGCTGCCTCTCTGACGAAGGTCAAGTTTAGGGTTTCACAGGAGCTGGGCGCCTCTGCACGAAAGGAGGGGCACACGCAGGCGGCGCCTCGAACCGCGGCAGAGGTGAAGTTGACAGGGCGGCGTGGGTAGGGCGGCAGAAACAGGGCGTCAAGACAACTCCGGGAGCAGGCGCGACAGTCAGCAACAGGCGTCGATGCAGCCCTCGACGATGGCGGACCGACGCGACTTGTGAAGGGGCTGGAATCTGGCAAGGCGCACCTCTGCAGGATGTGCGGGCGGGACTGGGGCAGGGAGGGTACGCGGGCGAGGAGTTTTCGGCGGGGCCTGCAGGCGACGGCAGCGGGGCCTGCAGGCGAGGGCGGCGGGGCGCAGGCGATGGCGATGGCGGACAGGTAACAGGGTCGCGCTCTCCCTCGACTATGGTGACGGCACGCAAACGCCCGACGAACGAGGCTGAGGCGAACAGGGAGTGCCACCAGGTAGGGCTTCAGGCAGCAACGGCGCTGATGAAAGCAACCGCAGGGCGGGCCTGACCTAGCGATGGCAGGGCGGCACGGAGCAGGAGCAGCATCGCTTCTCTCTCTCTCTCTCTCTCTCTCTCTCTCTCTCTCTCTCTCTCTCTCTCTCTCTCTCTCTCTCTCTCTCTCTCTCTCGGAGCAGGTCAGCTCTCTGAGCTGTGCAGGGTGCTGCCAGGTTCTCTCTCTCTCTCTCTCTCTCTCTCTCTCTCTCTCTCTCTCTCTCTCTCTCTCTCTCTCTCTCTCTCTCTCTCTCTCTCTCTCTCTGTGCGCACCAAGAACTCTCTCTGCCAATCGCTGCAGAAATAGGCGGCAGGCAGCTGAGATGCAAACGGGTGGCTCACAGGTCACAGTCCCACAAGGGCGCAGCGTTACGCACGCAGGCCTTCGTCACACGAGCAGCACACGCGCAAGCGCAAGCTCGCACTCTCTCTCGCTTGCGAACCAGGGCGACCCCTCTCTCTCTCTCTCTCTCTCTCTCTCTCTCTCTCTCTCTCTCTCTCTCTCTCTCTCTCTCTCTCTCTCTCTCTCTCTCTCTCTCTCTCTCTCTCTCTCTCTCTCTCTCTCTCTCTCTCTCTCTTCGTAAAAGGTAATTGGATTAATTACGAAAAAAGAGTACAAGTTTTCATGATTACAAGATACACGAGGGCTCTAAGCCGACGTGTAAGATCCCAGTACTAAGCCACACAAAAGTCACACAAGCGATGGCAAAGACGCAGAGGAAATTGCCATATGCCAGGTAAGCAAGTCCTCCCGAGGGAGCAAGTCTGAGTGTCGAATGAGATCTATCTGCCAATGCAAGAGACCTTTAAGCCGGGCAATGTATTTCGGAACATTAGAGGCGGAATCAAAAAGAAAGGCATTCCGAGTGGTCCAATTGTGCCAGCATCCCCAGAATCTGAAGAAGTGAAACAAGATCTTCATATGCAACTGTGGCGGTGTGGGGTATTTTGGTCGCACAAAAACCCAATCGAACGGGGTGAGCGAGGACCCCACCACTGTACGCCAAACCTGTGACAAGAGCGACCAGATCCTTTTGGCCAGTGGGCAAGAAATAAATCGATGCCGGGCCGATTCCACAGTAGTAGTACAGAAGAAACAATTTCCATTCGAGATTCGACGCTTGGAGAGGGCTGAGGCAAGAGGAAGACCACCAATCATCACCCGCCAAAGAAAGACCTTGCATTTAAACGGTGTCTTATTCAACCAGCCCTCCATCACCGTTGCCTTCCACCATGACTGAGATTTCCGCAAACCCCATATAGAATTAGCTTCAACAGCCAGCCATTGATGATCTTTCATCAGAAAATGATACACCTGATTAGCAGAGGCTTTTTCCAGACTCAACCGGCCGGCAAGGTCCCAGTCCTGCCAAGGACGATCCACCGCAAGGGCAGGAAAAGGTTGCCTGGCCTGAAGTACCAGCAAAAGCTACTCCCATAAGTCATGGTAGCCACGCGGGATTCTGAAAAGTCTCCTGGCCGTACGAAACGATGCGAAGACATTACGACTGGCAAGGGTGGCGTCCGCAACGGAAGTCACCCCCAGACGGGCCATGCGGTTAAATTTTGGTCGAAGCTCATGTTTCTCTCTCTCTCTCTCTCTCTCTCTCTCTCTCTCTCTCTCTCTCTCTCTCTCTCTCTCTCTCTCTCTCTCTCTCATAACTTCTTCCAACTGATAGCTTCATTAACATCTTTCAACTTAGAAGTGTAAGTCCTTGCATATTGATAAATTTAAGTTTTTAAAGTAAGTCTTTAGATCTTATTAACTAGGATATCATGTAATCGTCATCTTCCCTTGATGATCTGGCGTTCCTATTCCCGTTTCACCCCTTTTGAAAATTCCTGTTCCTATTCCCATCCCTATTCCCGTTCCAAAGTTTCACTCAACCATGGTGCAGGCTGCTGCACTTCATGTAGAAACAGAATTCCAGGCAGTAATGATTGTGTTTGCAGTCATTACTGCATTTGCAGCAGGTAGGGGTAGTAGGAGCTGTGTTTTTGACAGCACCCAGCAGTGCATAATGTTTCCACAGCAGTCATGAGAATACCCTACGAGAACTTTTAAAGTTAATGATTTGGCCTTTATGGGGCTAGTCTCAAAGGAATAAATTTGCCCATTAGTCTGTGGCCTAAGGTGAAGCCCTCAACTACTATACCAGCACCTAGAGAGGAGTTTATAATTGGTGTGGACAAAACCAGCAGCCATGTTAGATTCAAGGTGGGCAAATGGACTGCTGCACTAAAAGAAGGATGTCTGAAACTACTTAGTGAGAAGCAGCTTGGACATAGAGAAGCTTCTGCACACTGAAATTCTTTGTAATGGAATCGATGGGAGCAAAACAATGCCCTAAATCAGGAAACATCTCCTTGGCAGGCTTGTAACAGTTTTCATGTTCAGATAAAATTATCAACCTTGCATGCACCAAGAGCATTGCATGTGAGCTGCCTACAGCCTCAAAAACCTGAGCAGCCCAGTTTTGAAGGAGTCTGGATCCTGCCACATTCACCCTATTGAACATGGACAACAGAATGCAGACAATGCTTGCCCGCAAGTCAGAGTACTGCAGCAGAGCAAGAGGCAGTAGAGAGACGCTCAGCAGCAACATGCAGCAATCAGAACTATTGATGTTGTGCCGGGCCAAATAGCCGAAGCCAATCTTTAAAAATATGATGGGAAAGCTGATGGCTGCCAGGTTCCAGCATGCGGACACACCATGTTGGCATGGCACTGGCATCAACTGGTGACAGGCACTAGCCAGGTGCTATGCTAGCTACATTCGAATCCGATCCTCTTATTCACAGCCAATACAACGTCGAAGTTGATCCATCATCACATCATTACGATCTAATGTGCATTGCCATTGCTTTAACAACACGGCCTTGTAGGGTTTGAATTGGAAGAGTGTTCGCAATCATATATGAATAATGCAAGCACACACAGTAAAGTCGAGAGATGATTTATAATTTGAAAAGCCCATAGGTTACCTGAATTGGAAGATGGCTATCAGAACAGCTGCACTGCTGCTTCTAAGAACAATTTCCCTGCAAAGGGAGTGCTTTGAAATGTCACGGATTCCGGCGGATAAGGCAGAGATGGCAAAAAGATAAGTCCACTTGGGAAGGTGAAGATAAGGTCTACCTGCGTGTGGCTATCGGGCCTTGTCTGTCCTCGTCCCTTTGCTGCTGGCACAAGATGACGCGGGAGCCTTCTCTGGAAGAGACTTTCGAGGCAGAAACGCCCAACAATGCGGGGTGTGAAGGGGCGAAGAAGAAGCTGCTCGCACAAAACAAATTAGTGAATGAGAAAGAAGTCTTTCAGTTGTGCAGGAAACCAAAATGAAGATGCATCACCTCCTCGAAGCCATGGATGTGATACTATTACGTGGTGGTATTGCCTTCTATTGATAAGACTCCCGAAATGTAGATCTTTGCATGTGCAAGATTTGAATGCCAAGATATGGCCTGTTGCCAATGGGGTTGTAGCCCCAAGGCATCCTTTAAGCGTTCTTTCAAAGTTCACAACTTCTTAAAAGATATATCTCTACTCCTTATTTTCACATCTACCAAGTCAAATACCAAACTTGACACAAGCTAACATGGCACTCATTCCAAAAAGTATGTATGACTTCATTCTCTCTCCTCTATTTGCTATACTACCAGGGATATGAATTAAGTTGCCTCTCAAAAGATTCTCTCTCTCTCTCTCTCTCTCTCTCTCTCTCTCTCTCTCTCTCTCTCTCTCTCTCTCTCTCTCTCTCTCTCTCTCTCTCTCTCTCTCAGAAAAGGTTGGCAAGTAGGGCATCGTGATTCGCCTTGGGGATAACAATGACAAGGTGCGAACACGTGAGGTGGTGACAATGGTAGTATATAGCTGCCTATGGTGGCGAGTGACTACACAGCAATTATGTATACTAGTTTTCTCATCTACCAAGGCAAATACCAAACTTGACACAAGTTGACATGGCACTAATTCCAAGAGTTTTTCCAATAAGCATGTATGACTTAAAGGTAGGAGCATGTGAGGTGGTAGTGTTGGTAGCAGCTATGGCGGCATATGGCTACAAGGTAATCATGGTGATAATGATAGCGATGTCATGGGATTAATGGCTTAGAGTGTGAAAGTGGGAGTTGTCCTAGCATGTGATGGGATTCATGATTTGACTACTCAGTGATAGAGTGACAAGTTGCATCTACAATTCACGTATCATTATCATGAGAACTCATATTAGTTACAATGACACTATTGGAGTTATGAAAGATAATTCTCATAGGATCTTGTACAGGACTTGATAGTCAACTAAGTGACTTAGGTTGTAGCTTGTGGTGAGGGAAAAAAAACATGAAGACAAAGGGGTTGTTTCAGTGCAATTTCAGGCGCAACACAGGCTGATCTACCTAATTAGAAATGTGGCATTGAAGGGGAGAAAGGAGAGGCTAGGAGATCATGCAACTCAAGTGGGCAAGCTCTCAACTATCAAAAGGGAAGGGTGTGGTTGTCTTGGATTGTTCAGAATAGGGAAAATAGGGCTGAATGTTGTAATAGATGTTCTTGCTCTCTTTTTCAACTTTCCAAGTGGATTCAAGCTTGATTCTTGACTTCCATTGATGTTAGACATAGGCAGGACTTGGAAGAGATCGTTTTGAGTGACATTGAGCAACATTTTCTTCATTTTGTGTTGTTGTATACATAGGTCTGAAATAGGGAATTTCAAGGCAGCAAGGATTCTTCGACTCTTTGGCTTCTCTTATAGAGGATTCTACTTGCTTTTGGGCTTGATTTCTTGCCATCTACCATCATAGAAACCACTATTGATCTCATTGAAGGAGAGTTTTGTGTGATTAAGCTCATCTTGTGGGTTGATGTCAACTATGAAAGACTATCATAAACAAGGTAGATTGCTATAGTAGAGGATTTGGAAGCTCCAACAAGGTCTTGGATTTGGGGATGCATATGCCTCATTATTCACTGATGTAATAAACTAGAATAACATGGCTAAAGTACATTTGAAGGCCCCTTCATGGTTTTGACAGGACTACCTACAATACTAAGTGTATGTGAGCTTATGAGGTGTTTCCTATTTTATATGGATTATGTTCATTGGTATTTATCAATGTGGATTCTGAGCTATAGTCTCAAATGTGTTGGGCCATCATCCCAAGTGTATAAATTTGCACTTGTCATGGTAGTTTTATGAGATGTATCAGATGTATTGCAAGATGTCTGTTTTACTGAACATATGAAATGGAATGATTGGGATTCACCTCTATTTGTTTCATGTGATTCTTTCTTTCTTCTAAATCACTTCTCTTTCTTCTCATTCCATCCTTGAATCTCCCCACACCCTTTTGTTTCATACCCCTATGGAACCCTACATGCTCCGACAGCGATATGAGCTGGCGAGCAATGGGTGGGCATGTGCACATGCATATACACACATGCATAGAGAGAATAAAAGAGTGAGAAAAAGAGTATGAGAGAAAATAATCTATATCTATACTACTTTCAAACTTAACACAACCTTACATGGCATTATTTCCAAGAGTCTTTTCAAAAAGCGTGTACGATTTAATTCTCTCTCCATTGTCAACTACAAGTCATATGAATCAAATCACCTCTCAAAAGACTCTCTCTCTCTCTCTCTCTCTCTCTCTCTCTCTCTCTCTCTCTCTCTAAGAGTGGGTCAGCAAATGGAACATCAAGGTTCACCTTAGGGATAATAATGACAAGGTGGGACATGCAAGGTGGTGACTGTGGTAGTCGTTAGCTATGGTGGAAGCGACAATCATATATACTACTACTTATTTTCACATCTATCAAGGCAAATACCAAAGTTGACACAAGCTAATATGGCATGCATTCCAAGAGTGGTCTTTCCAAAAGTATGTATGACTTAATTCTCTCTTCTCTAATATCTACAAGAAGTGATATGAATTAAAACACCTTTCTCTCTCACTCTAAGAGAGAGAGAGAGAGAGAGAGAGAGAGAGAGAGAGAGAGAGTGTGTGTGTGTGTGTGTGTGTGTGCGCGCGCGCGCGCGTGTGGACTAGGATGAGATGGGAGATACTAGCACTATATGGGTTTGTCACATCACAAGACAGATATGAGCACTAGGAGGGTTGTCAGGACGAAGTCACCAATACCATTAGAGTGAAACAGGGATTCCACTCTCACCTACTGTGTTTAGGCTTTATATTGATGAGATATCAAATTACATAAATAGATTTTGAGGGGAGGGATTTAGCCTAGGAGAGGCACTAATGCCTATATTATTGTATGCAAATGATATTCTCCTCATCTCCAACATAGCAGAGGGATTGTAGTGCCATCTAGATGCACTATATGCCTTCAGAGTGAACCTTGGGAGGACCATGGTTATGTGTTTAATACCTCCACTAGTGGATTCAATGATCATTAGTGTTCCCTTTCACATATGAAGAGGAGACAATAGAGGTGATCCACACATATGTTTACTTGGGGATTACATTTTTAGGGTTGAGATTCACTTTGAGGAGGGTAGTAGAGGATCGATGATCAATGCCCCCATTCACATATGGAGAGGAGAAAGTGGAGGTGGTCCATAGATATGTTTGCTTGGGGATTACATTCTAAAGGCCGAGACTCGCTTTGAGGAGACTAGTAGAGGATAGCTTGACACAAGGCTATGTAGCCCTAGGGTCGATGGAGAGCTAGTGTGCACATGTACAAGTTCATGAGCGCGGATGAAGCTCTAGCTCTTGGACACTTTGATCATATGAGCACCTATGTATCAACTCCCCATATGGGGATTGAGCCTCTATCATACAAGGAGAGCCACATAGGATCAACCACTTATATGAGGGATGGAAGCAAATGGAGAGACATCTAGGACTGATGATGATTTCACAAATGATCTGAAGCAAGCCCCCTATAGTAGTACCACGTGAGATTGTTAGATCGGAGATGGGAGCACCACCCATAGTGGTAGAGGCCCTTTTCCAAACCATGGCTTTCTTGCATAGACTTTGGAGCTTTTCGAGATAAAGATACTCCTGGCTTATATTAGAGTCATCTAGATAGCTAGCATTATAGGGGATACTAAGTGCTAGTATGCTCGAACAAAGGCATGGTTACGATTACATGGATTACACATGGATCACCTCCCACCCCTACAATAATCTTGGAATGCCCTCACTTAGATCTCAATTGAGAGGAGTTGGACTGCATCATCAGGATGGATATTATTTAGCTACACATAGTTAAGATATAGGTGACACCTACTAAGGATTTGGGGACAAAGATGGCTTTCTACCGAAAACATCTTTTGCACATATCTCACATGCTACCGATTCGATACACATGGATGCACACTTATCTCATGGTTTACGATGCTCTATTGGATAGGGACATACATTCTCACACCAACTACGGATCGAGACAAGTAGATACGGTGCAGACTCCCTCCCCCTAGAGGACAGGATTTGCTAGCTCTGTCAGCTCGAGTCAAAGACAAAGGAGCACCACAGATGTGGATGCCTAGTGTATTATGAGATTAGAGGACCCTTCCATTTCCTATTTAGAGAGGGATCTATGCCATTATCCAAGGTGATGGATTTTTGGGATCAAAGATGTCTTGAACTCTTCTAATTGGAGCTGCATTGACATAGAGGACATCTCTTACAGACTCAGGAGTAGGCACATGGAAACACACCATTATATACTCATAGAGTTCTATAAATCATCAATTGCTCCCTCTACCATATAGGCCCCGTTGACGGACCAACTGGTGGCCCCAACCCAAGGAGTCACCCTAGACACAATCGCTAAGAGATACAGAGCCCACTGTCCATGCCCAACTAGTCCATGCTCCCACAAGAGGTATCATCTACAAATATAGAGGATTTTACATCATTATGGGGAACTCGCCTTACTGCTTTAGCCTCTCTATGTTAGATAGACCCTTGAGAGATATCTTGGGATGAGAGTACCTCCAAAGTAGTTCCACAATCCATCTACTTTTGACATTATTTTGTACTCATCAATTATGTATTGCTTATTCTACATTGTCATAGCATTAGGTGACGGCTATTTTGGGACTTGGGAAAATTCCATGACTTTCAATTGTAATGTTTTGGTCTCATAGGCTGATTTGGCATTTTGTAGAAATTAATGTAACTTTCTTTCTCTCATTCTTTCTCTCTCTCTCTTATTAAGAGTAGGCCAGTAAACAAGATGTCATGGTTTGAGGAACAAGATAAGATGTGAATAGCTCTATCTCTCTCCCTATAACAAAAATGTGTGTGTGTGTGTGTGTGTGTGTGTGTGTGTGTGTGTGTGTGTGTGTGTGTGTGTGTGTGTGTGTGTGTGTGTGTGTGTGTGTGTGTGTGTGTGTGTGTGTGTGTGTGTGTGTGTGTGTGTGTGTGTGTGTGTGTGTGTGTGTGTGTGTGTGTGTGAGCAGGTTGACAAATGGGACATCAAGGTTTGCCCTGGGGATAATGATAAGGTAAGAGTGAGAGGTGGCAGCAATGGTAGTGGTTGGTATGGTGGTGGGTGGCAACCTGATAGTAATGATGGTGGCAATAGAAATAGAAGTCAGGGTGTGTGAGGGGTTAGGAAATAGGCAAACATACATTCATACATACATAGAGAGAGAGAGAGAGAGATAGAGAGAGAGAGAGAGAGAAAGAGAGAGAGAGAGAGGAGTATGAGAGGAAATAAATTATATCTCTACTACTTCTCATTTTGATATCTATCAAGGAAAATACCAAACTTGACACAAGTTGACATGGCATTCATTCTAATTGTCTTTCCAGAAATCATGTATGGCTTAATTCTCTCTCCTCTATTAGGTACATGTGAGACAAATTAATCACACACACACACACACACACACACACACACACACACACAGAGTGTGAAAAGGTAGTATTTTTTACGAAGGTAGAAGGGCTAAGGCTATTGTTGAATAAGTTGTAGCCACCTAACCGCGAGCAAAGTGTCTGATCACTTTGCAAGAGTTTGATTACGAAATTAGGAGTAAGCTTTCAAAGTTGCAGGGCATCATTGAATGCCTTTTGGATTTCAAGGAGTTGACTTGATTGGAGGTAATGACTTTGAGGGTCTATTCAAAATGGATACGACTTACATTCCATCTTGGTATACTGTCATAATGCACTATCGATCCACAAGAGAGGCTAGAGCTGCTTTGTCGAAGGATGAAAAGAGAAAAATTAGGTAGCAAGCCTTGAAATTTGCTTTGATTTTGTATGAATACAATATTGACAGGGGGTCGATATCATAGCTATACTACCATTTGAAAAGTGGGGTATTGATTTTATTGGATCATACATCCTTCATCAACTACACAAAAGCATTATATCATTGTGGCGATAGACTATTTCACGAAGTGGTCTGGGCGATAGGATGAAGGATAATACTAAGGAAACGACTAGTTTTATTTTGAAGTAGATTGTTTACCATTGTGGTCCACCTAAGAACCTTGTGTTTGACCATGGAACACATTTTTTGAAAGTGATTAAGGCTTTGACGGAAGCTCTAAAGATTAAACATAATAATACCTCACCTTACAACCGCCAAACTAATGGGCAAGTAGCAAGTACTAATAAGTAGCTTGTGGGGATTTTATCCAAAATTGTATCTGAAGGTAAGCATGATTGCGATAATAAGTTTTACCTTTGGAGATTGAGCTGTCTACAGTAAGGTTTGCTCTAAACCATTCTTTGGGTGAAGAGGAAGAGTTATAAGAAAGGTTAATTTCCCTTACACATCTTGACAAGATTAGATTACAAGCCTTATTACATCAAGAAGTAGGGAAGAAGCAAATGAAATACTTAATGACCTTCAAGTTGAGAAGTATAAATTTGCCGAGGGTCAATTGATCCTATATTATGATGCATGTCATGAGCTATTTCTAGGCAAATTAAAACCCAAATGGAATGGTCCTTATTATAATATTGTTTGTATAGGAAAGAATGGCTCTACAGCCATGTTAGCAAACTTGCAGGGGGTAGAGTTCAAAACTAAAGTAAATTTCAATAAACTGAAGTCATATTATGTATAGAGGCTAACGTTGGACTTGGTGCCTTTGTAGGTCCTTTATGATCTAACTTAAATTTGCAAGGGTACCAAGACTTTTACGTGGGATATTCTAGTCTATTGCCACCACTGCCATCAAGTTCTTACTGGCATCCCTATTGAGTTCGGTAAAGAAAGAGAGATTGTACTTGTCCTATGTCCTCTCTCTTGATTAGACTTTGATTATCATAAGTATGAGTAGATTGATCATTATGGCAAGGTACATCAATGAAGCTTGGGCTTATACATTATATCTTGATGGAGCTTCTCAAGGAACTGCCAAGCATGCGAGTGGAGGGGTTGCCATAAAAGATCCCCGTCATCAAGTGGTTTTAAAAATGGGAGTGTATTTAGGCACAATGTTTACAAATAACACGGAAGAATCAATGCCTTGTTTATGGGGTTAAATCTAGCCAGATGTGGTGGTATTTGTTGGTTATTGGTGAAAGTTGACTCACAGTTTAGTGATCAACCAATTGAATGGGACCTATAGTTTGAGAGATTCCATTCTAAGCATGTACCATTGTGCAACGTTGGATGTGATGGAAGGAGGCATATTCCACGGTGGATTCCACGAGTTTTTATTCCATGGTGGATTCCGTGAGTTTTTGCGATGGATTTCGTAAAACTATATTTATTTGTCAGGGCTCGTACACAAGGTGGATTCCTTGTGCAAGAAGTTAACGGGGACGCTTGCCCTTTTCAAGTGTCATGTTAATTTAATGTGCACATGGGTGACTCCACAGCGGGTGATTTTGCAAAATGCATATTTAAATTAATGGACGTTTATGAGTTTAGAGTGCACTCATATTAAATTAAGGTTAGGACAGAGTTCCAACCTACTTATTTATTTTGTAGCTAAAGATTGCTAGGTATTTACTTTTGTTAGTTTAATTTATTATTTTCTAGTAATTCAGTTGATGTGTAGAGCAGGCAACGATGGTGTTGGGAAGCACTGGGCGATAGCGTGTATTCAAATTATCTAGAACAAATTATCATTTTTGATGGACGTGCATCTTATTATTAAAGGAGTGGCGCTAATATTTATTTAGACACACTTATTTATTGAAGCACTTGATAAATATTTATTATTTTGTATGTGCATGGACGCATGATTTAAATATTTCATTATTGGACATTGTATTTGGGGACAGCCCGACTTTTGGGCCACCCAACCGCTTTATTCTTTATTTGGACAAAAGCAAATACAAAAGCTAAAGCATCCTTATTGTAAAATTTGGGCTATTTTTTAGCTTTGAGATGAATAAATGTATAAATACATGCCTTGTGAAGCACTCACACAAGACATGGGGGGAGATTATACCCAATTTGTCACTTTTCTTCATGTCATGCAAGTCTATCTTCTTGCTTTTTGAGCTTAAGTAGAGTTCTTTGGAGACCTTCCCACGCTCACTACGTATGCATCCAGCATCCGATTTGTGCATTAGTGGTATCAAAGCAAAGCTGAGATCAAGGGCTTCCAATTGCTTACCATCTCGCGCGAAGGCGAAGCTCTTGGAACGAACGGGCTCTACAATCAAACCATCAATACCAGCGTGTTCCTGGCGGTGAAGAAACCCCTGCTGTGCTATCAGATTGCAAAGGACCACTTCCAGATGGCAGAGGACCACTTCCAAAGCTCATTCATCAACACGTTTTTTCCTTAGAGTAGCAAAGAAGAGAGATAAGTTAATTGAAGCTTAAAAGCTTAATGAGCTTTTAAAAAGAAGCTTAAGCCTATAATTTCAAGCAACCATGGCGACAGCACGTTTTGGATGGCGTCGAATCTGGCATCAACGTCCTCTCGTCTTCCACGTTTGTTGACAATTTATATAAGCTTTTAATCAAAAAGCTTAATACTAAGCTTTATTAAAGCTTAGAAGTTTCATTAATAACCTCCTACATAACAGTTGTTCCTATTGCCATGTTTTCAAACCGGCCTTCAACCTTTAGCAAGCTCCTGTTCGTACCTGCACTCTAACAGAGCCAATTTCCAACAAATAGATTGCTATATGCAGTCTACACGGACAAAGTATTCATTGGAAGAAGACCTTCATCAATTTCAGTACCCGCAAAAAGAAGAAAGACTACAAAAAGCAATTTTTAAAAAAAAAGCAAGCCTTGTAAATCCAACCTTGAGCTACACTCATCCCGCTAATAAGATTTCGAGTGTGTGAGGTTGTTTGAAATTTTGCAGAATGTCCGATCAAAATATGGAAGATTTTATGGCCGAAGGTGATTTACCGAAACGAACGGTGGAGCAAAAACTGGACCTAATTATGATGCAGGTTCAAGAGGAACAAAGAGCACATCAAATTTTGCACGCTCAATTAGCCATTCTTCAACGATCTGCTGTCGAACAAGATGGACCGCAACCCGAAAATGTTATATGATGTACGATCAATGCGACACTCGAAGCACAATCTATAAGGAAAGAAGCCAAGATAAGTTTAAAAAAATTCAAATTTCGTACTTTTAATGGGTTATGTGATGGAAAGACTGTTCTCACTTTCATCAATCAGTTTGATGATTATTTCCATGAAGAACAACATGTTGAAAAAGATAAACTCAAGTGTGTCACTAACCATTTAGTGGATAGAGCATCGCTATGGTGGATTGTTGTTCGCAAAAGTATTGATTGTCCTACTACTTGGGATGCTTTTCAAAAGAATTTTTTGCAAAATTTTCTTTGACCTCAATTCCATGAAAAAGCAATCAAATAGTGGGATCTTCTGCAACAAAGAGATTGTGAGCCTATTTCGCAATACAGTAAGCATTTCTGGAATGCCTTATTGCAACTTCGAATGCTCGAAGATGTACTTGAGGCAATCCACAAGCACAAGTTTATGTCTAGTTTACTTGGTCACTTTTATACTGAGGTGAATATGTTCAAGCCAACGACTCTCGAGGATGCGATTTCTTTGGCCCATGACGTTGAAGACAAAATTCGAGGATGAGAGAAGTGACCACAACAATTCCCAACTAACAGTAACTTTGGTACAAAGCAATTCAATTCTAACTTTCAAAGATTCAATCAAAATCGCTTTGTTTTATCTTATTATCTTCTTTTCGTAAATCCTGGATGCGACCCCCTGCTTTACCATCAAACACAAATCCAAATCCTAAGCCATCTTTCCAACCAAATCCCAACATACCTAAACTCCTAGCTATTACCAATAATGTTTCCAAAGCCAAACCCATAGTCTGCTCAAGTGCCATGAACTTGGACATCTAGCAGTGAATTGTCAATCCAAAAAGCCAATTGTTCACATCAACTACTGGGAGAAACTGAAGATGAAGGCCATGAACAAATTCTAGATTTATGGAAGACGATGACGATATCGGTACTACTTCAGATACTTTACCAAGTATGCCAAATCCTCATTCTTTATTAACGATGAAATGTCTTGTGCACGGTAAAGAAAATATTGTTTTACATGATGATGGGAGCACACACGATTTTATTTATGCAAAATTGGTCAAAGGATTGAATTTACATACTGTTTCAACTCATTATCGCATCAAGGCTACATTCTTAGGTACTAGATACAATGGTACACAATAAGTTTATGACTTAGAAATTAAAATTGGCGATTATGTTGAGCGCAGAAATTTCTTGGTTGTGCCTTTGCAATCTAGTGACATTATTTTAGAAATGCCTTGGCGTCATAAATATAATCTTGATATAGATTATTCCATGCATTCAATGAAGATTCATTCTAATGGGAAACAAATCACATTGCATGGTACACACACCTTAGATAATTTTTCATTGCTTAGTCACACATAAGCTAAACGTGCATTAAGAAAAGATAGCAAATCACACTTAGTATGGGTGAATGAAATTGAAGCTAATGAAAATCAGATGCATTCTAGGCACGCACAATTTCTTTCACAATTTAAAGATTGTTTTGCTACTGACTTACCACATGGCTTACCACCTACACATCCTGAAGATCATAAAATAGTCTTAATTCCAGGCTCTCAACCACCATGTAAAGAACCTTATCGACATAATCAAATTGAATAGAAAGAAATTCAAACCCAAGTTAAAGAATTGTTAACCCGAGGACTCATTAGGCCGGCCCAGTAGTTCTCCTTTTGGTGCACCTGTCCTATTAGTTAAAAAGAAAAGTAACACCTATAGGATGCGTATTGATTATCGTGCCCTAAACAAGATTGCTTTCAAGAATAGATATCCGATTCATGTATTGATTATCGTGCCCTAAACAAGATTACTTTCAAGAATAGATATCCGATTCACTTGTCGTTGCTAAGCAACTCGACAAGTATCAACCCAGCAATGATCTGTATAGATTTGTAGAGAAATTTGAGTAAGTATGCAAGGTACTTGCGGTTACTAAGCAACTCGACAAGTATCAACCCAACAATTATCCGTACAACTTCGTAGAGCAGTTTGAGTAAGTATGCAAGGCAAATGGCCTCACAGACCTTGCTCAACACGCACAAGCTTTTAGACTTTACCTAGGAGACAAAGGATGGCGGATGTGGTATATTAGTTTAGATAATGCAAAATGTAAATAACCTCCAGAATCTATTCATCAAGAGATTCTCTAAAGTGTGATATTCTGACAACCTCAGGTTGATGAATGTCACCCAAAGGGACAAGGAGGATATCCGAGACTACATCACTTATGTACGGAGTTTCTTTAAGAGAATCCCAGGCATGTAAAATGACCTAACGAACAAGTGGTATCCATTATATTCATAAACAGAATCCGAAGCGAAGAGCTTTACAAGGCCTTGGTGAGTAACTTGAACCTACAAAGGGACGTACTAGCTAGGGTCTTCAAAGAACCCATACATGTGGATGATCTGCTCAAGGAGAGAAGCTTAAGAGTCACAACTCGAGATATCATTGCCTCTATATCCTTAGAGAGAGCTATGACCATTAGTGAAAGATCCAGCGAGAGCACACAAGACAAGGGAAAGAGTATTGATCAGAGCCAGGAGTTGGCAGAGAGTTGGCTAAGCTTCAAGAGATGATGAGAAGGCTTACATGACCTCATATGCAATGTGTGTATTGTGGAGGAAATCACCTTCTAATCCAGTGTTTGGATCCTAGATCGAGACCATGTGCTAACTACGGTAGGTTTGGTCATGATGTGATGCATTGCAGATTGTCGAGATGATTCCCATACTTGTAGACGCACAATCAATCGTATTACTTAGGAAATAGGCTATCAAACTTTGGAAGGGGAGATCCATTAGCTCTCCTAGCACCTAGTGACTCAAAGCAAGTCATTCCTAGGATGGATATCAACCCTATAGGGATGCCCAGACCACTTGGACCTATTGTGACCCATCCACTAAGCGAAACTCTGATACGTTATATAGAGGAGCCGAATGAGGATGAAGCATACATAAACCTTTATGTCTCATATGATGAAAATGGTAACCCCATCTTGATGGATTTTAGACCAATGTTGGTGATGGCATTAGGTAGGGGAAGAGGTAGAGGTCTAGGAGAAAAAAACTAAGAACTCATTGCATACTGGACTTATGGTAACCTACGGCACATCTCATCTAACTACCCTAATTAGATATAAAGAAAAGTGCATTGGAGTTGGCCACTGATGAGTGGTCACAGGTTATGGTGGACCCACACGGTGGGTTAGAGAAAAGATAGTTCACACTTCCACCTATATGACCCGATTGGGCGCCTATGACTAGAACTCACGCATATCAGGGTTAGACTCGCACACAGAAAGGATTGATGCCTTGAAGTGTGGGCTAGATCCACCAGAACAGACAGTTACAATCAACAAGATGGCATGATCATGAAATGCTTGTATAATGTGCATGTGTGGGCTGAAAGCTTGAAATGCACATTTCTTTGCATAGGAAAGTCACATGAAGATTCGGATACCATTTTTGCGATGTACACGGAAAAAGCTTTCATATGATACCCATATTGGGGGGGTCCCTAAATTCTAGGAGATTCCTAAATTTTAGGAGGTCCCTAAATTTTAGGAGCCTCGAATTAGCCTAAAAATGCTAGTCCTAAAAAATAGGGATGTCATTCTAAAAATAGTAAGTTCTGTACTCTGACTGTGCTTACTAAATTTGGTTGTTTCTATTCTTGACAGTATTCAACCCAAAAAGGAAGGCCATAAAGAAGAGACAAGTGTCAAGACACTTGTCACACAAGTTTCCAAGTGTCCCACCACTTGTCACATCTCATGACATGTGGCTGGACACTTGTCTTGTGCTACTCCACTTTCCCCTTTTGTACTACCTCTCCCCTCTCCTATAAATAAGAGCTCGTTTTTCTTCATTGAGTATCATTTTTCTTTGCTGTAAACTCATGTACAGCACCCACAGATAGCCAGAAACTGGCCCCATCCATCCCCATCATCATCCCCCACTTCTCCATTATCAAATTCCTCCATATTCCCTCTTCTATCACTGCTGTTTTACAAGACAACAAGCCTGTAAATTCATTACAGCACCTCCTTCTTGAGCTCTTTCTTCCATTTTAGCTATAAGAAGCAAGCTCTATCCCTGTACTGCTGATCAACGATGCAGAAAGACTGAATTCCCCTTTTTCTTCTCTCATATTGTAAAGAAATCAGTTCTTATCATTGCATAATAGATAATGCATGTGTGTTTGTACATCTTTGCATGATCTTGTGAGAGTGAGAATTACTTCTTCTCACTCTCAGGTTGATTGTAACTGAGCTCTTCCCTAAGGGACTTGGATTGAGCAGAAATACATTCCTTCCGGGGGGGGGGGGGGGGGGGGGGGTTGTCCATCTTCAACCCTCAATCTTGTCTCCATTACTTTTACATTTTTATGGCTGTAATTTTGTGAGTAATTTTCATTTTCAGCTTTAAGTGTTCATTCTCTTTTCTATTAAATCTCGAAAACAAGCAAATATCATAATTGTTAAGCATACTACGTTGTTCGGGGCGTTTACAGTGGTATCAGAGCTTTGGCTCGGTCCTCACCCCCAACACTGGTAGTGCTTACAACTATAAGTTTGTTTGTTTCAGCCCTTGCATTGAGTGCTTGAGCATATTTTTTTCTTTAGTCTCAATGGATCAATCGAGTGCTATCCTTCAAGCCATTCAAAGTCTTAGAGAGGAGAATCAGCAAATTCGTGAGCAACTTCTCAAACTAGAAAAAGTTGAGAATCCCAAAGAATTCAAGGAAAGGAGCCCATCTACTTCAAGGAGACAAAGCCATACCAATGAAAGGAGCCGATCAAGAAGTCCAACTACTTCTAAGAGGCAGTCCCATTCTACTTCAAGACAAAGAAAGAGATCGCGTCGAAGCTCATCCTCTTCTTCAAAGTCATTTGGCGCCTATTCTGATGGATCCTCTTCTAGTAATGAAGAGTCACACCCTTCTCGTGGAAGACCTCATCATCGTCAAAGGCGTCGACATTCTTCACCCTCGTCTCCATCTTCATCCCCATCAAGCACTTCATCATCTTCAACCTCAAGATCCGAGCATGGACGAAGGAATAAGAAGAAGAAGAAGACTAAGTCACTATCTCAACTTGAAAAGAAGATCAAGTTCAGTATGTATGATGGTTCCCGAAATCCTGATCTTCTTCTGAAGTTTATTCGTCAACTTCAAATTTTGTATGGTCGTGACAAGTATAAAGAAAAAGAAAAGATTAAGTTTGCAGCTTTACATTTAACCGACTTAGCCCATACTTGGTGGACGGGGTTGGAATATGATCATGCTGCCCCAAAATCATGGCGGTCCTTTGTTCGCCTGATACAAAGCCAATTTCTTCCTATTCATTTCAAAAGAGATGTAAAAATGGAATGGGATCGGCTTTGGCAAAGGAAAAATTAGTCACTTGGTGACTATACCAAGAGATTTTGGGAGCTACTTTTGAAGGTCCAACATTTCAAGAAGATCAGCAGTTCGGAAAAGCTTAGGAAGTTTCAAGGAGGTTTGCATTTTAAACTTCGTACTGCTCTTAATCATTATCATTGTTCTAGTCTCAGGGAACTCATTGACCATGCTGAGACATGGGAAATGGAGCACAATGGCAACAAATCATTCCAAAAGAATGATAAGAAGAGAGTAGCTGATGATGAGGAGTATTCAGCCCCAAATGAAGGACAAAAACAGTGGCAAAAGCAGCCATCAAATCAAAAGAAGATGAAGCCTTATGCACCTCCTAATGCTCCTCAATTTCGCTCCAATCTATACCCACAAGCAAAGCAATTTTCTGAAGAAGAAAAGCAACGCTTCATGAAAAAAGGGAAGTGCTTTAAATGTGGACAAACAGGCCACATAGCGAAGCAATGTCCAAACAAGGGACAAAGCAAGGTTTCTGACAACAAGCCTAAGTCACCAGTGAAAATCAATGCTATCAGTGATGTGGTTGCAAACACAACTCACACTCCAGAGACGCGCAAATTATTAAAAGCTTGGGGACAGTTGCAAGGTAAGCAAGCACTATTCTTGATAGATCTTGGGGCGAATGAAAATATTATTTCCTTGCAATTAGCTAAAGAGCTTGGATTAAAGAATGAAGAGATGGACACTCCGGTAGAAGTTCGCCAAGCTTTAAATGTTGATGAAGGTGACACAATGAAGACTGTGATACCCTACATTGGCAAGCTCAAGTTTCAAATTCAAGGCTACAGTGACGAAGATACCTTCTGTATCGGAGACCTTGATGGTTGCGATGTGATTCTTGGCATGCCCTGGAATCATAGAATAGATTCAACCATCTTCTCTCAGAAAAAGAAGGTAGAACTCACCAATAAAGGCAAGAAGTACGAGATCCAAGCCGGAGTTTCTGGAGACACCATACCTATGGTAAGCCATATGCAAGTCTCTAGAGCAATTAAGGATTGTGTTCAATGTTGTCTGCTTTATGTCACTGATGTAAAAGATAATATGAATGCTGAAAACCAAGAGCAACTTCAGCTCTTGGAAAAGTATAAAGATTGTTTTTTGGAAGATCTTCCTTATCAGCTTCCCCCAGAAAGGCCAGAAGACCATCATATTGATATTATCCCGGGCAGTTCTCCTCCTAATATAGCACCATACCGTGTGAGCCGTCCTCAACAAGAAGAAATCAGAAAGCAAGTCGAAGACCTACTCAACCGTGGGCTAATTAGGCCAAGTAGCTCACCATTTTGTTCACCGGTTCTTCTTGTTCAAAAGAAAGATGGCACATTCAGGATGTGGATTGATTATCGAGCCCTCAACAAAATCACCGTGAAGAATCGGTTTCCTATTCCCAGAATTGACGACATTTTGGATCGTCTAGGAGGCTCAAAGGTTTTCAGCCGCATTGATTTAAAGAGTGGTTATCATCAAATTAGGGTAATACCACAAGATGTACACAAAACTGCTTTCCGCACTTCATACGGTCTTTATGAATTCTTGGTGGTTCCTTTCGGATTAACCAATGCACCAGCCACCTTTAATCGAATGATGGAGCGCATCTTTAGAGAGCATCGACAATATGTCGGTACTTTCTTTGATGATATTCTTGTCTTTAGCAAGAATGAAGAGGAGCATCATCAACACTTGGAAATTGTTCTACAATTACTACAACAAAATCAACTCTTGGTAAATGGTAAAAAGAGTGAATTTTTCATGCATAAAATAAATTACCTTGGGCATGTCATCTCTTTTGAAGGAATTCAGATGGATCCTGAAAAGATCAGGATAATCCAAGAATGGCCTCATCTTCGTGATGTACATGAGGTGCGATCGTTTCTTGGCTTATGTTCTTATTACCGCCGCTTCATCAAGCATTTTGCACATATGGCTTCTCCACTTCATGACCTTACAAAGAAGAAGATCTCTTTCCAATGGAAGGAAAAAGAGAAGGCAGCCTTCACAAGGCTGAAAATAGCTCTTACTTCTGGACCTGTTCTTATCATTCCAGATCTGGTAAAACCATTTGTGGTGGAAGCAGATGCTTGAGGTGATTGTATTGGTGCAGTGCTAAATCAAGAAGGCCATGCCGTAGCCTTTGAAAGCCGCCATCTAAATGATGTGGAGAAAAGGTATGACATTTATGAAAAGGAGCTCTTAGCAGTGGTTCATGCTTTAAAGATATGGAAACATTATCTTTTAGGCAATGAATTCCTTATTAAAACCGATCATCAAAGCTTGAAGTATTTCAAGACTCAAAAGCATTTGCAGGAGAAACATGCAAGATGGGAAAATTTCTTGTCTATGTTTCATTTTCAAATTATGTACACTCCAGGGAAACAAAATGTAGTTGCTGATGCACTTTCTAGAGTGCCTCGCATTGCAACTATTACAGTGGCTCATCATGAAGATTTTCAAACGATGAAGAATACTTATGATGAAGATACTGATTTTGCAGCAATTTGGTCAAATTTACAGCAAGGAGGTTCTCATCCAGATTATTCCATCAAAGATGGTTACCTTCTCATGAACAATCGCCTTTGTGTCACTCTTCCTGTTCGACAAAAGGTGCTTAAAGAAAGTCATGAACCCCCTTATGCAGGGCATAGAGGGAGGGCAGCCACTCTAAGTGCAATTGAGCGCTACTTTTATTGGCCAACATTACGAAAAGATACACATAACTTCATTGAGGCTTGTCTGGTATGCCAAAAATCCAAATATGATAGGCAGAAGATTCCAGGATTGTTGCAACCTCTTCCAGTGCCCAAAGATCTATGGG